>NC_141693.1:44951660-45551660 GCF_964263255.1 Lissotriton vulgaris | reverse complement strand
GCCCTGTCCATTATCTAGAAGAGAATCAGGTGTTGCATACCACTCACATGGGTTCTGACTGCAACACAGCACAGAGTCAGCCTTGTTGGTGGTCACAGAGGAACTAAAGGAAATCCTAGACCGGGGGTGCACAGCAGCTATCCTGCTTCTCGATCTTAGCGCTGCGTTTGACACAGTGGATCACTATACCATGATCCACAGGCTAAAGGAAGAGGGTATTACAGGCTCTGTGCTTAAGTGGAAAACCTCATTTCTAGAAGATAGATCCTTCCAATTACTGGAAGGTGAGCACCTATCTAACACCCTTCAAATCTCGTGTGGAGTCCCACAGGGATCTGCATTAAGCCCGACACTATTTAACCTGTATATGCAACCACTAGCAGAGATAGTGCAAGATTTTGGATTATCCATAGTGTCATATGCGATGACACCCAGCTGATTCTATCAGTAATGGAAGGTCCCCAATCCATACACAACAACCTGGCACCGTGCATGGTACAAGTAGCATATTGCATGAATAAGTGTAGCCTAAAGCTGAATGGAGGAAAAACAGATCTCATGTTCTTGGGCAATAAGGCGGTCGCAAGCAACATTATCAGCTGGCCTCCAGAATTGGAAGAACCCCCTGTCCCAAAGAATGCTGTTAAAAATCTGGGAATATGGCTAGACGAAAGTCTGTCCATGGAAACTCAAGCCAAGAAACTATCAGGTGTATGCTATGTACTTCTGTGCATGCTCCGGATGATCCTTCCTCTTATTCCTGAACATACTCGCAGAACCATGGTCCAGGCCCTAGTGGTGTTGCAGCTGGAGTATGGTAACTCTGTATCTAGGCGCACCCAAATACGATATTGCTGCACATCCCGAGACAAAAGTCAGCTAAGGCAGCCCTGAAGACATTACACTGGCTCCCTATCCAGGCCAGGGTCGAGTTCAAGTCAATAACTATTGACCATGGAGCTATGAATGACAAAGGTCCGGCCTTAATCGAAAAGCTTATCCCACACTATATCCCAGGCAGACCCTTAAGATCCTCTGCAGATCTACTCACAAAACAGACTAGGATGAAGAGATCTAGGTGGGGCGGTAGATACTTCTCGCAACTAGCTCCTAGCCTGGGAAACGCACTGCCTATGGAACTGCGTCTGTTGACTGATGAATTGGCATTCAGGAAAATACTTAAAACTTGTCTCTTCCTTTAATATCCTTGCACCCGGACTGCCAACTTTCTCCTAGTGCTGGGAAGCCTTTGGGCATCCATGCGCTCTACAAATCCATAAACAGAGCTGAACGTAGGCCCAGTGGGGAGGACCCTTACCTTGTATGTGTTGTTATTGTTAGACTGAATCCCGAGTAATAATCAATTTGCAGTTCATACCATAGTTAATACTAAGCAGTGACAGTGAAGTGAATCTGTTCAAGCAAAATAGTAGAGGTGTAGTTAGTAGCTTTTTGGGGGTATGTATACTAAGCATAAGATTATTGTGATCTGAACTAATAGTATGAATTTCTTTCTCTGTTCATTTTGTTAAATTGTTAAGACATTGCATACAATAATATCTCACATTTTGTTTCATTTTTAATTTTGTAAATTTAATGTATTTTTTAACTTTTATTGTAAAGATGTGTTTGGTAATGCACATCTGCCATATTGTGTCAAGTATAAGGATGGCAACTCTTAGCAAATATTGCGCCTTCTACACTAAACCCTTAGTGAGAAGTGTAGTTATTTCATTCATTGCATTGTTTTGTTCATCACTGTGATCTCTATGAGAAACCTGTGGGATTTGTTCTTTCTCCTCTCACAGAATGATGGCCCTTCCGTGCCTGCCAGGACTCTTCTCACTGCTGGTGCTGTGTCAGTACCATGAAACACCTGTCTCAGGTAGGTTAACTCTGTTTTCTTGTTTTATAATTTCTGGCCTTATTTATTTTTACAATCCTCCAGTCTAGCAGAGTCCCTGAACCCACCACATTTGTGGAAGAAAGTCCCTCATATTCAAAGACAGCTCCCACAGTGTAGGGAGGTTTTCTCATAACGTGGGTTCTGCTGCAAAGACTTGAAACCACTTTGGGGGAAACACACTGTTCGACTCTCCGCCAAAAGATCACTGAAACAATATTGTGGTAAAACATATATGTACGTTGTTCTCTGAATTGATTACGATTCCAGATTCAGAAATAATATTTATCTGTGTCAAAAATAGTGCTAAATACTGCACTTCTTTCATTTCTAAGTGCACTAAATAAAATATGTTATCATTACACAATTTACTGACCAACGAAAGAATCGAAGGCTAATCCGACCTTTTGGGATTTGAACTCATGATCTCCAGGCACTGCAGTTTGGCAGTGGCTGGCATTCAAATTACTGACTCATCCATGTGGCTGACATGTTATGCTGTATGTATTTGTAAAGCGCACCAGCACTTGTAGGGGTTTCCTGGCACTGAGCAGGTGTATGTGACTAGCCTTGCCTATAGCTGGTTGGTTAATTGGAAAGCCAAGTCTTCAGCTTCTTGAGATTTCAAGAAGTGAGGAGGAGGCTCTGATGTGGAGTGTGAGGCTGTTCCACGCTATAGGAGAAATGTATGCTTTAGGAGCAATGTAAGATAAGTCCTGCTCTCCTGAACTGGCGGTGTGTATGTGTGGGGTGTGTGTGAGTAGAAGTCCTGCTGAGTTGAGGTCCCTGGGTGGTTGGTGGAAAGAGATGTGGCTGTTCAGGTAGCTGAGACCTGTGTAGTGCCTTGAACGTGTGTTTTTTTGTGTCAGGAGCGTGTGGAGTTTCCTGAGGTGTGGTGCGAGGTGCATTCTGTGTGGGGGGTTGAGGATGAGTCTGACTGCCAGGTTCTGGATGATTAGTCTTCTTCTGGTGAGTTTATTGGTGATCCCGGAATAAAGTGTGCTACCAAAGTCCAACTTATTGGTGACTAAACTCTTAGTGACAATTTTTCTAGTGTTGCTTGGAAGCCATTTGAAGATTATCTTCTACATCCTCAGGATGTGGAAGCAGGATTCATTGACGGCGTTGACTTGTGTGGTCATCATGTAAAGTTTGCTGTCCATGATTATTTCTGGGTTCCTGGTGTGGGATCTGGGTGTGGGTGTAGGTCTGAGTTTGGTGAGGTGCTCTTGCAGAAGATCACTACTCTTGTCTTGCCAGTGTTTAGATTGAGACAGCTGCTTTCGACCAGTTAGCAACTTCGGTCATGCAGACGGTAAACTTGTTTCTTGTGTTGGAAGTCTTGTCCGAGAGGGAGAGTAAAAGTTACACACTGTCTGTGTGGGAGAGGATGTTGGTGTTGTGCGCACAGATGAAGTTGATAAGAGGGATCATGCATGCATTCAAGAGTGTAGGGCTGAGCAGTGAACACGGTGGCATTCTGCAGAGGAGTTTGCGAGCTTCAGAGAAGTAAGATGCCAGGATGACAGCTTGTGCGATATCCATTATGAAGAAGCAGACCCAGCCAAGTGTGGGTTCTTGGATGCCTTTCTCAAGTAGGCTCCTGATAAGGATGGTGCGTGAGACCGTGTCTTTGGAATACCTCCTAGCAGAAGCGGTGTTGCATGGAGCAACTCCCAGCAAAGGTGGTATATCCATATGGCAGACTTTATAAAAAACGTATATATATATCCATAAACTAGCCTTCAACACAGTTGATGTAACTAAGGAGAACTATATAACAGAGGTATTATATCTATTGAAGAACATCTGAGATAGCATGGAAGAGTGTCTAAGGTAACGATGGATAAAACCCAGATCTGTGACTGTGGGGTGAATGTTTTGCCAATGTGCAACATTCCGTCCATCATCTTGTGTGTTTTGCTGTTCACTCTATGTGGGAAGGGTATGCCCAGACGTGGTTCCTGTGCTCACTACGCCACTGGAGTCAAGCTATCCCGGCTGATGACGGCTGATAGCCAGAATCCAGTCCTAGGTTGCTTGATTACGGTCCAGGGAAGACATGGCTTGGCAGTTCGGGCTGAACTGTTCCCATGAGGCACCGGGTCAAGACTGATTTGCATATGGCCATGTCTGAACTGGGGTGGTGTGATGAGCAAAATGACAATGGATTAAACCCAGATCTGTGTCTGGGGTGAATGTTTTGCCAATGTGCAACATTCCGTCCATCATCTTGTGTGTTTTGCTGTTCGCCCTATGTGGGAAGGGTATGCCCAGACGTAGGTCCTATGCTCAGTACGCCACTGGAGTCAAGCTATCCTGGCTGATGATGGCTGATAGCCAGAAACCGATCCTAGGATGCTGGATTATGGTCCAGGGAAGACATTGGCTTGGCAGTTCGGGCTGGACTGTTCCCATGAGGCACAGGGTCAAGACTGATTTGCATGGCCATGTCTGAAATGGGGTGGCGTGGTGAGCTAAATAACGATGGATTAAACCCAGATCTGTGACTGGGGATGAATGTTTTACTAATGTGCAACATTCCGTCCATCATCTTGTGTGTTTGGTGTTCACCCTATGTGGGAAGGGTATGCCCAGACTTGGGTCCTGTGCTCACTATGCCACTAGAGTCAAGCTATCTTGGCTGATGACAGCTTATAGCCAGAAACCGGTCCTAGTTTGCTTGATTATGGTCCAGGGAAGACATGGCTTGGCAGTTCGGGCTTGACTGTTCCCATGAGGCACAGGGTCAAGACTGATTTGCATATGGCCATGTCTGAAATGGGGTGGCGTGGTGAGCAAAATAACAATGGACTAAACCCAGATCTGTGACTGGGGGTGAATGTTTTGCCAATGTGCAACATTCCATCCATCATCTTGGGTGTTTTTCTGTTTGCCCTATGAGGGAAGGGTAGGCCCAGTCGTGGGTCCTGTGCTCACTACGCCACTGGAGTCAAGCTATCCTGGCTAACAACGGCTGATAGCCAGAAACCAGTCCTAGGATGCTTGATTACGGTTCAGGGTAGACATGGCTTGGCAGTTCGGGCTGGACTGTTCCCATGATGCACAGGGTCAAGACTGATTTGCATATGGCCATGTCTGAACTGGGGTGGCGTGGTGAGCAAAATAACAATGTATTAAACCCAGATCTGTGACTGGGGGTGAATGTTTTGCCAATGTGCAACATTCCGTCCATCATCTTGTGTGTTTTGCTTGTAGAATATATACTGCATCGTAGTGTTCCTTATAGAAGTGTGTAATTGACTCTTTTTTAAATTGAAGAAGGGTGGGGGCAATCCTGTGTTGATGGTCCATGTGAGATGTTATGCTCAGAAATATTTTGAGGCAGGGGAAAAGTGGACAATAGCTCAGGGCCCCAAACCTTCAAGGAGCCGCTGGTAAAGTGAGTGTTACAGTCAAAAATCATCCCTCAAAAACATTGCTGATAAAAAAGAAGCAGGCTTTTTTCTAATTTGTGAACAGAGTGTAGCTTAACAGAAAGTTACTGTTACATTTACTAGGGGTTTGTGTCAAGGCAAAGTCCAGCAAAGTGAAGGAAAGCAGCACACAATTTTGTAACAGTATTTACTTTAAAAAAAGGTATTCTGTGCTGAAAAGTGCCCTTTTCTCTGCACAAATAACACTTTCCACTGATTTCCCCTCAATTTGTGTCAAGGGGGTCTCATTGCTTATAAGATTAGCACAAGTAGTAATAGTTTCTGAGGCAAACTCTGATCTAGTTAAATAGCCAGAACAGGTTTTGGGTAAAACAATAATGCCTTCTTGAAACAGGCACTAACATGGAAAAAAAATATATTTCGCCACAATTTCCTTACATTGAATGTGTGGTGCACTGTACACCACATACACAATGAGTGTAAAGTTTATCAATGTGTCTACTCATAAGAGTTTCTACTGCAACTGTATACTTCTAGTGCATCTATGCTAAACAGCCACGCAAAAAACTGCACCATGATGCACAGCTTGTGTGTGGCAATAGGCACCCTGTTTGAGCACAAGGCATAGCAGTAGTGAACAGTAGCAGGCCATTTTTCACAAATGTAACTTTAAGCTGCTTTCTCCATTTTGCTATGAGCCTGCTTAGCCTTAACCCTCACAAATTAAGGCAAGTAAATTGAAGGATGATCTTTCTGCATCATTTCTCCCTCATTGCTTCACCTTATTCCTTTTTTTTATTTTTTATTATTTTTTTATTATACTTCTGTTCACACACATTATACATTCCACAATTTGTTTACTCCACAAACACAAATTCATTATGGTAATACATCACACGCAGTTTACAGCAAGAAGAAAGGAAATGAAAAGAAACAAACAAAAAAAAAAATGATAACCACACCATTATACTTTTCATTATTCATAAATCACCAATTTTTTTTTTTAAAACCAAAATCAGAATTTAAACAGAATCCTAATCATAGTTATATTACCCTATCCCTTGCCTCCAGCGAGCTAAAGGCTCCCAAATTCTTTCTCCTCGGGCTCTCCCTATGCTACCCTTCCTAGCATATATAGGTTTCTCCAAATTGTATGCAGCTATTACATTAGCCAACCAAAATTGCATCGTCGGGGGGGATCCTGTCAAGCCAAGCCCTTGCTAACGTTAATCTGTAGACTGCCATAACTAAGAACAAGAAGTCAGCCTGTGCAGAATTACTTCCTTCTGATACAATTCCCAACAGGATCCAAATAGGGGTTAAAATTATCTGTATCCCTAATGACCTGTCCAGGAACCCCTCTATGCCTTTAATTAAAGTGTGAAGTTACGGACAGGTGGCGAACATGTGAAAAATATCTGCATCAGAGGAATTACACCTGGGGCAAGTCTTCCCTCAGAGCCCTCCCATTTAGCAATCCTGGATGGCGTGTAGTAAAGTGAATATATAAGGTCTTGTAATGCTGGGATTGCAGGCGTGATGAACACAGGATAGTGCGGCCCAGATCCAATGACTCCTTAAAGGCTTCAGGTTCAGCCCCTATTTTCTCTATCCACTTACTGCTGTATTTAACCATATCATCTGGCTTGCCACTTACTAAAAACGCATACGCTGACCTGATCGTAGACTCACCACCCGAGTTATATTGTCCATAAAATCATTGCAATTATACCCTGCTGGGCCCCCCTGTTTATTGCTCAAAAAACTCCTAACCTGTAGAAACTTAAAAAAATCTCTTCTGTCTACACTATACTTACTTACAAGATCCCCAAACTGCATTATTCCCTCATGATTCCTTAAGTCGCCTATCTGTCTAATTCCTTTAACCTCCCAAGCAGCCATTACTGAATCAGAGAAGATTTCTGAAGGAAAGGATTTATTATTATATAATTTAATATACCTGTTGTGTCTCCCCAGTCCCATCTTTTTCAAAAAGGCATTCCATATTTTAAGGGCAGCACTAATAGTCTTAGATTGATTCCTTCTAAAGTAACCTAACTCAGTATAATATAAGAAACAATTTTCTGCCTCTTGCCCTAGCACTACTGCATATATTTCTGTGGACATAGTTGTAATTTTCTGCAGCTGACCCCCCCCTACAATCAATCCCTGCATATATTGCAGTGCAGCCGCCAGATAATACAGCCTAAAGTCCGGCGCGCCCCAACCCCCTCTTTCTCTTGGTAGAGACATATATCTATACCCCCTCCGAGTTCTTCCATGAGCCCATATAAACCTATTTAAGGTGCCTTCCAGGATATTAAACCATTTGGTCTAAAAAAAAAAAGGGGAATCGATCTAAATAAATAAAGAAACCTAGGTAAAATCATCATTTGCAAAACATTAGTACACCCCACCAAAGACAGATGCAAATTATTCATCCTTTCTAAATCTTTTTTAACTTTAGCCAGTAACGGAGCCATATTGATCTCAACCACAGTATCCAAGTTCGCGGAGATTAAAATCCCCAGATATGTTGCTGAACTAAACCCCCTGTTGTCAAAACTCCTCGTGAAATTGTTCATGACAATTTGCGTCTTGGATTTATTTAAGCTATATCCCGAGACTTGGCCAAACAGATGAGCTTCTGTGTCTACCCCCCCCGATAGCTGTGTCTGGGTCCGGAGTTAGTATAGCCACATCATCAGCGTAAGCTAAAGATTTGACTGTGTAGCCATTCAGTTTGATTGGTGGAATCCCTTCATTTCTATCTAGTCTTCGTAGCAGTGGCTCCAGATGTAGTGCAAAGAGCAGTGGGGACGACGGGCACCCTTGTCTCGTCCTCCTTAAAATTTTAACTGCCTCTGAGTGTCCCCTATTTACTCTGATCTTTGCGGTGGGATCATTGTACAAGGCTTGAATAGCTGTTATAAAACCTTCACCAATACCACTCCACCTCAGAACTGCCCATAGGAATTCCCAGGCGACCCTATCAAAGGCCTTTTCGGCGTCTAAAAAGAGTGCCGCGATAGGGCCGCCCAAGCCCCCTGCAGCATCGAACATAGTGACAACCATTCTAACATGCTGGGTCGTGCCCTTCCCAGGTATGAAGCTGTGTTGAAATGAGCTTACCAGCTGTTCAATACTCCCTGCAAGCCTTTTTGCCAACATTTTTGAATATATTTTGACGTCTGAGTTCATCAAAGTAATAGGTCTGTATGAACCAGGAAGTGTTGCAGGTTTCCCTTTTTTTGCCATGACAATAATATCCGCACCACCCCAGGTCTCTGGAGGTAACCCACCCCGTTGTGTATGTAACATAATATCAAACATGTCAACCAGTAAAACTTTTTGAAACACTTTATAAAATTCAACCGGGATTTGGTCAGGCCCAGCTGCTTTCCCCGAGGGGAGGCTACCCAGAGCTTCAGCAAGCTCCTCCAAACGCAGTGGGGCATCTAATATCTCCTTCTCCTCAGAAGACAAAGAAGGGGCAGGAATATCGCTAAGATATCTATCTATCTCGTTCTGACTCGTTGCATCACCTACGGCAACGCACTCTACGCCGGAATAAACAAAAACCTCATCCACAAGCTACAGAACATCCAGAATGCCGCCGCAAGACTGGTCCTCAACCTGCTAAAACAATGCCACATCTCCCAGCACCTGCGCACACTCCACTGGCTCCCCGTAGAGGCAAGAATCACCTTTAAGATGCCCACCCACGCACACAAGGCCCTCCACGGCACCGGACCAGCATACCTGAACAGCCAACTCAAATTCCACGCACCCCATAGGACCCTACGATCAGCCCAGCTTTCCTACGCCGTGGTCCCCCGCACCAGAAAGACCAGATCGGGAGGCCGCTCCTTCTCCTTCCTCGCAGCCAAAGCATGGAACGCCCTTCCGGTCCGCCTCAGACAGACAACATCGCTCCCCATCTTCGCAAGAAACCTCAAAACCTGGCTCTTCGACAGTCCCCCTCCTTGATGGAATGGAACCTGCAACCCCCACCCCTAGCGCCTTGAGACCCTTACGGGTGAGTAGTCACGCTTTAACAAACTCCTGATTGATTGATTGAGAGTATAAATCATCATAAAATTTCCTAAAAACTTCCCTTATCAGGTCTGGATCTGTAACAGAAGCCGCCTGTGAATCTAGAATCTCCTTTATATCGGTTGCAGCTGTACGCTGCCTGGTTCGCACCACCAGGATGTGACAAACTCTCTCACTCAGTTCGTACGCATCCTGCTTTTTAACCAAATAGTTCTCAGCTGCTTTCCTACTGAAGCCTTCTATAGCGTCCCCTTTGAGGGCTATAATTTGAAGCAAGAAGGGCTCCAATGAGATATTCTGTCTTATAGCTGTGGCTAGTTTTTCTTCCACTACAATTAGCCTTTGTCGAATTTCTTCAATTTTATTTCTTTCCCTTTTTCGACTTGCCAACACATAACTCATCGTCTCCCCTCTTATACTAGCTTTGAAGCAGTCCCAAACTGCCCCTGGAGATGCCGAACCTCTATTTATATCCCAGAAAAACTTTATCCAAGCTTCAATATGCTTCTGATAAGCCCCATCTTTTAATAGAACACGTTCAAAAGTCCACTGTGTGTTCCTACTCTGAACCATAGGCATATTAAAAGTTAACACCAGGGGACTATGATCTGAGATGATCCTAGGTTGTTTTCCACTTGCACACCCGGAATTAAAGAATTAGAAACTAAAAAATAATCCAATCTAACCAGGATTTTATGCGGGGCGGAAAAAAAAGTACTACCATCCAAAAAGGGATGTTGCTTCACCCAAGGGTCAGCTAAAGAGTTGTTCTGAACCATATTGGCTAATGCACTGTATGTCTTTTTCTTTCTCCCTACATATCTACCCCCCCGGTTGTGTAAAAGAGCTATCTGGATCATGAATGTTGAAGTCCCCACAGCATACTATGGGTTCTGGCCACTGGGCAACTTCCGTATCCATAAACTGCCAAACATCAGGATCGTCATCGGTGGAACCATATATTGTAACTAAAGTAAACCTCACCCCCTTAAAACATATTTCCACTATAACCCACCTACCCCATTGATCCTCCTTCTTCCTATGGACCACAACATCTCTGTGCCTCCCCAAAATTGCCACCCCTCTAGTCCCAAGTGATCCAAAAGATATACCTGTGGTGCCTCAATATGAGTCTCCTGGAGACATGCCAGATCTCGTTGGAGAGCTCTCAACAAACCCGCAACTTTCGATCTCTTATTAGAACCATTAAGACCACATACATTAATTGAAGCAATCTTACAAGACATTAAGAACCTTCAAACATGTCTCTGCTCATAAACCATGTAATGTAATGTAAGAAACATTTCTATAGCGCTACTTTCACTCCAATGAGTATCTTGGCGCTCACCCAACCCAGATGGAAGAGTTGGAGGGAAAAGGATGACTTACACTCTACACCACAAATTACACCAACGCCCTACATGCCGCATCGGGCAAAGAGAAGATCCAGGTTTTTAATGCCTTCCTGAAAGAAGTTTCTTGGGATAGTGAGCGTAAAAGGGGCGGAAGCTTATTCCAGGCCTTAGTACCTAATACAAAAAGGGATTTACCACCTTTTGTGGCCAGCTTGAATCGGGGAGGTGTAAGTAAATTCTGACTGGCAGACCTCAGACAACGTGTCGGGTGATATCTTTTGAAACCATTGCATAGGTATTTTGGGCCTTTCTGATGAAATGCCCTAAAGGTAATTATGAGAATTTTAAACACAATTCTTTTACCTATTGGCAGCCAGTGGAGGGTGTTAAGTGCTGCTGAGGCTGAAGACCTACGGGGCCAACGCAGTACGAGGCGGGCCGCCACATTTTGGACCATTTGTAACCTGTGGAGAACGGTTTTGTTAGCTCCAGCATATAAACCGTTACAATAGTCCAACCTGGAACTTATTAAGGCCACTGCAACTGTTTTCCTAGCCGACAACGGAAGTAGATCAAAAAACTTCCTCAGAGCTTTTATGATCTGGAAGCACGTCCCAGCTACTGCCACAGCCTGATGTTTAAAAGATAGTTGATCATCAAATTTGATGCCCAAATTGCGGGCAGATGTAATTGTGTTGGGAGGGGCTTCTGCATCCACCGGCCAGCACATTTTTGGGGAAAATAGATTATGACTCCCGAATGGCAAAATTTCTGTTTTTCCAGCGTTGCATTTTAAATGATTGTTGGTCATCCATTTAAAAGTTGCTGCTAGACATTCCTTAAGATCTTCCTCGGCACCTGGCCGTTCCCTATCCAACACCAGAATGAGTTGGGTGCCGTCAGCGTATGAAATAGAACTGATCTGGAATGACGCGATCAGTTTCACTAGGGGTACCATGTACAGGTTGAAAAGTACGGGACTTAGGCTCGAGCCCTGAGGGACCCCATAGCTGACGGCTTTAGCCTCAGACTGGTATTGACCCAACACTGTGACTTGGTGTCTGTTGCTAAGGAAATTCCTAAGCCAGGCCAAGACCTGCCCTCCTACCCCTGCGGCAGCCAATCGGGCCACTAAGATGTTATGTGAGACCGTATCGAAGGCTGCCGACAGGTCAAGTAGGATAAGGACAGCCTTCTTTCCTTGATCCATGGCCGCCCGTAGGGTCTCTGCTGTAAAAAGCAGGGCCGTCTCAATAGAATGTTTTGACCGGAACCCTGACTGGTTAGGATGGAGGATGTTGTTCTTCTCCAAAAAGTTTGTCAGTTGACTGTTGACGAACTTTTCTGTCAGTTTGAACAGGACAGGAAGCAAGGAGATAGGGCGCAGGTTGGAAAGAGTGGTAGGGTCAGCAGGTGCCTTTTTTTGGAGAGGCTTGACAGCTGCAAGCTTCCAGTCATTGGGAATGTCTGCCGTAGTTAGAGAGGAATTAATGATCCTGTTGATTATAGGATTAACCATCTCTACTAAGGTGTGTAACACTGGAGGAGGACAGGGGTCAAAAGGGGATCCCGATTTGCTGGCCAAAATAGCCTTAGAGGTGTCTTCAAGAGATACTGGGACAAATTCCTCCAGACGGGTGGAGGTCTTCATCTCCACTGTCTGTTCAGAAACCACCGGCGCGATTGGTCCTGGTGGAAAAGTCTTCACGATGGTAAGGATCTTGTTGTCAAAGTAATCAGATATCGCATTGCAAAGATCTTGAGATGGAGGGATCTCCTGCGATAGAGCTGATGGATTTATAAAGTCCTTTACAATCTTTATGATTTCTTTTTGTTCCTGGGCTGCCATGGATAGGGCCTGTAAATAATGAGTTTTCTTTGCGGATTTTATTCCAGCATGGTACTTCCGTCTCGCTGCCCTATAGATATTACGGGCGGTGGCATCATAATTTCTACGCCACCTCCTTTCCAGTGCTCTGACCTCACCCAGCTCTAGTTTCAAGGCCATTGAGAACCAAGGGGCACTTTTTTTGGTCTTAATGGTTCTTGAGTTATTATTTCTGGGTGAACTTGACAGGGCCCCCACTCCAGCAATCCAGTCACAAAAAGTCTGATTATCTACAGAGGTGAGGTCAAATAGGGCTGGTATACTGGCTTTTAGCTGTTCAACCACATCAGGTCTACTGGGTAGTGATTTCCAATTAGGAATGGGTTTAGCTTTGGAATATTTTGTGCTCATTATGGGGTTGGCGATGGATGTCGAGTTCCACACAATGTTAAAAGGAATAAAAAAATGATCGGTCCAGGTCTGAGGGCAAATGTCCCGCCTGATGAGTGGGTTCCCGATTCAAAAGCGTAAGTCCTAGCACATCAATGATGTCCATAAAGCAGCCTACTCCAGGTTCTTTAAGGGAATCTAGATGCAAATTTAAATCACCCAGTACTGAAAAATGGGAGAATCTAAGTGCCAGTTCACTCAGAGCATCGCCCACAGTTTCCAGGAACTTTAATGGAGGTCCCGGAGGGCGATAAATGAGAGCCCCGGAAAAGACAAAGGAGTCATGAATCCCCAAAGAAAATGCTAGCGCCTCTGCCCCCTTAATGTCCGTCAGTTCTTGAGTGGAGCACTTAAGAGTGTTACGGTAAATGATAGCAAGACCCCCTCACCGTAGTTCAGGTCTATCCAAACGTTGGATAAGAAAGTTCTGCGGAAGGGCTATGGCTCAGTTGGGGTTACACCACGGTTTTAACCATGTTTCGGTGACCAGAAGCCAGTCAAGATTAGTTTCGACGATAAGGTCATGAATATTCTGGGCATTCTTGGAGAGAGATCATGCATTAATTAATCCGCCCCGTATGACAGGGGAATCTGCAGATATTTCCATAGGGGGCTCAGGGGTCAGCGTCGTACGACACCGAATACAACAAACGGGGCCATGCCAATTGCCGGGATGTAACACACCATGCAGTGGACATGGGACCCTTTGCACGGCAACAAGAATTCCCTCGACATACCTAGATCATGAAGGAATCAAGATGGCCGCTGACCAGTAGTCCTAGGCAAGAGCTCCGGGATTTGGGATCGCCAAGTCTGGCATAAATCCCTGAATATCCCCCTCTGCAGCCTAAGATCGTCAGGACCGTCGACCCGTGACACGGGAACCGAAAGGAAAATCCAGGACAACACAATACCTCGTAAGGAGACGTGACAGCCTCGCAGTCTTCCGACTCCCGTGCTGAGAGGGGCGCTGGACTGGGAGGACGCCGGGCAGAGACGACATCGCCTGGCACGTTGGAGGCTGTTGGCGGAGCGGGTAGAGAGCGGAGGGCTCTCAGGGCGAGACGAGCGAGGTCCGTGCCGATGGTGGGCTGAGACGGCGTCACTGGGACCAAGGACGGGGACCAGGGACAGAGCACAGCAGAGAGGAGGTACGGGGCGATCGGAGGTACAGGCACCCGCGCTGCTGCAGCGCAGCTCCCCAACGCCCATCCTCGCCCCCCCCCCCGCCGCCACACTGAGGAGAGAGCAGGAAACTTACAATAAGTCTGCAGTCCGCCCCGCCTGACCTTAAAATGGCGGCCAATGCGGACATTTAACATGCATCAAATATTTTTGAGGATCTGGCACAAATATCCACACGTGTGTGAATAGCGGAATCTCTACAACACACAAGGTCACAGCAATATGACTATCTAAAGGAGAGCCAGGGAAGCGGGACCAATCGACGAGAGAAGCTGGTCTGGAGTAAGAAGGGGAAAGAGAGAAAGGTCTCACTGCCTGTATAAAAACGAATATAACGGCAGCCATCTTTCAAGGTTCTTACTAGGATTAGCTTTTACACCCAACACAGAGCTGAGCAAAGGTCAGCCGGCTTATAATTAATGAAATATTAAGCACTCTGAAACTACAACTACCAGAGGTAAATGTGGAATAATCATGGAATAAGAGAAGCTATATCCAGTACTACCTAGCAAAGTATAATCACACACTTCTAGATCGGGGAATAAATCCAGCATCAAATAACACCAGCAGTGGAGCTATCTGGAATAAAACGGAGCAAGAATCACCATAATTTGTGCAATTCGGAGCAAAAATGGCTGAAAGATACCTTGAGTCTGCTGGCTTAAGTGTCCAGAGTATAAAATACCCCCATAATCTATCTAAAAATGCAGCTAAGCAGTTTAAACATGACTCCCTGAGAAAAAACCCGGACATACTATTCGCAGACCTATACTTCAATATAACTAATGGTACGAAAATGAATGACCTAATATTCTACACATACAGAACAGCTAAATGGCGCAATGCCTTCTCGAGGATGCTTACCATAAAAACCACGAAAAACATCCCTCATGGCTTAAAGATGTCAACCTCTCCGTCAGAAAGATGCAGAGCCGAACTTAGAATCACGATTTATAAATCGGGAATGGTGCTGATACAAGCAGCAAATCGAGATCTAGAGAGATTTGCCAAGATTTTCCAATCGCTAAAGGACTCAATGGACGACCTGAGTAATATACGTCGCCTAACCCCACCAGTAGTAACTCTAGATATTCACGATGTCACCATCAGAGGCGCAAATAGAATTCTAACCCCACCAGTAGGCACTCTAGATATTCATGATGTCACCATCAGAGGCGCAAATAGAACCTGGAACGATCATGCGCAAAACCCTAACCAGGTAGAGACTACTGGTCTAGTAATGCCAGTACCGGAGAACACGACTGTAAGAACTGAGAAGTCCACCTATCAGACAAACAAAGAACACTACCAGTGCCAAAGAGAAGAGTCGCCCCTACTCCTGAACCACGAGGCCCCTCTCGTAGAGCATACACTGGTTGAGACAGAAGTCACCAGCCTTCCTACATCCCACACCCTCTCCAGCACAATTCCAACGGCGCTCACACCTCCACCATCAAACGAACTACCAACGACTCAGGATTTATCTAACTACATCAACCTCCCGTTACCGCTCGCTATGACAACGCCAGCGACATGCAGACCTTCACCCACACACATGCCCCTAGTAACTCGGAACATATCCAACACCAACGTCACACCTCATAGAATTGGAACCGACAATCAAAAAGAGGTGATAAAGGAAATAGCAGCGCAACTAAGAACCGAGCCAAAAAGGAGAAGAGTAGAAGGGAGGTACAGATCGGCCGCACTTAAGAAATCTCATCAGAACAAGAAGGACTTTAATAAGCTTCAGAAACTAGTGAGTAAGCTAGCAAAAGCCACTATTAATACCGTACAGACGATTGAAAAAATTGGAGATATGACGGTGAACATTCATGCTAAAGTCACGGATATCCAAAACCTTGCTCATTCTTCACATAGAGAGCGTAACGAGGCGGACATGGGTTTAAAACAGAGAGACAACAGACCAGACAGGACTAAACCACTATCTAAAGAGGAAACGCTTGCCTTAATCCGAACATATGATCGATCGGACCACTTCGAAGGGGAGAGAATCAAAACATTACCACCTGATGCTAACAGAACATCGAGAAAAAACAATAGAACATCCAACCCCCACAACTTACAGCATATACGGGTAACTCCTAACGAAGCCGAAAATGTGAACACTAGTACAAAGGAAAAACATCTGACCTGTCTACTACTCAACTGTCGATCAGCAACCAAACATGCATCGGACATAGCAGACCTCATCCTCAACAAGGACATTGACCTGGCAATCCTTACTGAAACATGGCTTACAGAATCTTCATCCCCAACCATGGATCTGTTAGTACCACCGCAATTCAACATTTTGAGACTTGATAGACCCATAAAGCTAGGGGGAGGGATAGCCTGTATTCATCGATCTGACATAGAGGTTAAACAAATTCAGGCCGACCCGCTAGAATCCTGTGAGTATCTTGGTCTTAACATAAGATCAACCAACATTCAACAATGCAACCTGCATACATTTTACCACCCACCAGGAGATAATGAAAAGTTTATAGTAGAGTTAATGGAGATCATAACAGCCAACTCTAACAACGCTGCCAATAACATATTTCTAGGCGACTTCAATCTTCACTGGGAGAACTGCAATGACAAACTGGTCAACATGCTGAAAGGCTTCCTCACTGAACTAAACCTCACTCAAGCGTGCACACTACCCACACACTCTAAAGGAGCGACGTTAGACTGGATTATCTCAAGAAACAATGCTGCAACAATCCACTCCATAACACCATGTGACTGGTCTGATCATCATGCCATAACTTTCATGATACCCACATTGAGAAAAGGTAGGACCAGACAACCTTTCAAAGCCAAAAAATGGACCCGGGAAACAAAAGAAGCAAATATGGAACTACTGGTCGAAAGCTGCGAAAGAGACTTAAAGCCACCCAACAACATGGAAAAAGTTAACGAGCTGACGGATCACTACATAGCAGCTGTTGAAAATATCGTTAATAACACCATGCCATTAAAATTGAAAAGAATCTCAGAGAAGACAAAAAACCCATGGTTTAACGAAGCACTAAACGAAGATAGACGCAAATTGAGAATGGCCGAAAGAAAATGGAGGCAACACCCATCATCTCCTGAACTGGAAGCCCTCAGAAAAATAAGGAACCAATATAATAAAAAGATCATCAACTCAAAAAAGGAATTTATAAGAGCAGAACTGGATAATGCCAAAAACAGACCACGAAAACTATTTGAAATCATAAAGGAGCAATCAAACAAACTAGCCAAATCAGTGCTAGAAAATTCAAAAACACCTCTAAACTGTGATGAATTTTCCACATTTTTCACGGAAAAGGCCAAAACACTCGAAGTAGAGCTTAGAAACTCGGCGTCGAACCTTCCCAACGAACCTCCGTTTACTAACGATGCTGACTCTACAACGGATCGCACAACGAATTGCACCATCACGAAAAACAAGGCGAGCTGGGAATCATTCGAACTATATGACCAACACACGATTGCTAAGACGCTCGCAGGAATCAAACCTAACAACCACTACCAAGACCCTCTGCCTGCAAAATGCGTAAAAGAAATTAATCACATCCTGATTCCAATATGGACCAAAATAATAAATGCGTCACTTTCACAAGGGATCCTTCCCGACTGCCTAAAAACAGGTCAAGTCGTTCCCATAATCAAAAAACCCACAGCGGATGCATCAGATCCAAATAACTTTCGCTCAGTGACCAACATCCCTTTACTGGCCAAGCTGACTGAGAAATGTGTGCAGAACCAACTGAGCCAACACATCACCAAATTCTCCTTGCTAGACGAATGTCAATCGGGATTCAGAGCAGGGCACAGCACGGAAACAGCGATTCTCCATATTATTGATGACGCGCTGCAGGCCCTTGACCAAAATCAAGCATGCTTATTGATTCTCCTAGACCTGTCATCGGCATTTGATACGGTAAACCATGAGGCATTACTGGCCAGGCTACGGGACAGGATGGGACTATCGGGAATTGTGCTGAACTGGTTCGAGTCCTTTTTACAGAACAGAACGCAACGCTTCCTGGTTAACCAATCAACTTCACCTCCGTGCCCTATCTCAATTGGAGTCCCTCAAGGCTCAACATTATCCCCTGATCTGTTTAACCTATACACGTCGAACCACTCACAGAAATTCTCCAAAAATCTCAACTATCTTATCACATGTATGCTGACGACACGCAAATATACTTAAAGATCGCATCCCTAAAGGATTTGGAATTAATGAATGAGACACTAAAAATGGCACTTCAATGGTTAACCACAAACCACCTGAAGCTGAATGCACATAAAACAGAGTTCTTACTAATTTCTCCACCAAGGAGCCATACAGAAATAAAGGAGTGGACGAAAGTCGTGACTGCGCTAAACTGCACCCCAACCCTTGTCAACTCAGCTAAATCGCTAGGAATCACCCTTGACGAGAATCTAGACATGAAAGCCCACATCAACTCAATGGCGAAAAGTGCACGCTTTCACTTGAACTACTTAAGAAAATTGAAACCTTACATCACAGAGTCTGACCTCAAAGTGGCAATCCAATCCTTAGTTATCTCGAGGATTGAATATGGTTGCACTACCTTGGCTGGATTACCAAAAACGTCCACAGCACCATTGAAAGCCTGCCTTAACGCTGCGGCAAGACTTATCACCGGAACCAGGAAATATGATCATATATCCCCGCACCTGAAAGTATTGAACTGGCTACCATATGAAGCAAGAATCCAAATGAAGATAGCATGCATCACACACAAAGCATTACACGAGAACACCCCAAGATATCTAGCCAAGAAAATTCAGTTGTCCGGTGGCAACAGACCAGCTAGGAGTGCTAAGGAGTTGCTTCTACAGCCAGCCTTCTTCCGAAAGAAAAAAACCTGTGACAGAGCGTTCTCAGGAGCTGCCCCCAGAATCTGGAACTCACTCCCTCCAAACATCAGGAAGATCCAGAATCTGGTAACATTCAAGCGTGAAGTGAAGAGCCTGCTGATGAATAGATACATTACTTAGTACACTGTTCTTGGTTAGGATTTACTGCTGCCCTGTACTGATCTTGTACGCCTTTAGAAAGGGAGACATAGGTCATTCTATAATGGAATACGTATCCTATGATATGAGAACAACCGAAAGGCCATTAGTAATGGCTACTTTGAGTGAACAGGAGAACAGCATCTTGCATGAACATATACCGAGCTACCTCATATCTGTAATATATACATGCTTTTGTTAGTAATTTTGCCATATCTGTTATATATACATGCTTTTGTTAGTAATTTTGTCATAGCATAGTTATGTACGCTAACGTCCACAGGTGTTACGAATATATATATCATCTACCTCACAGCGGTTGCTTGCTAACTGCTTATATATATGTTTACATTTTTTCTCTCTCATGTTACGAATATATATATCATCTACCTCACAGCGGTTGCTCGCTAACTGTTTATATATATGTTTATACTTTTCTCTCTTATGTTAAGCGCTCTGATACCCACGGGTCTTGTTCGCGCTATACAAAACTTTATAATAAATAAATAAATAAATATAGATCGGAATAGGTGAATAGCGGTGGTGATGCCTGTGCTGCATATGGTATAGCCGACACTCAGTGAAAATGTGTGTTATTACACTAGAAAAACCAACAATTTTAACCGTTTTTAAAACCCCTACCCCCCTCCCTTGCCATACCCTCCCCTTCTGTCCCCCCCGCTACAGGCAAATAGGTCAGAGATGACCTATATGTGACTGTTTCTGGGTTGCGTCGGTCGCCCCCCTCCCCCATCATCACCCGCCATCTAGTAGCCCCCTCAAGAAGGGCAAAAAGAGAAGAAAAAAAAAAAAGAAGAGAGAAAAAAAGGAAAAAAAATAAATAAAGGAGAAATTCCCCCTCCTCAACCGATGACCCTACTTGGCTCCTGATGCGTCTTAATGCTGCTACTTCTCTACCCAACCAGCAACTCAATTCAAACTGTTCCTTGTACCTCCTATTTTTTCAAGTCTTCCAAATATTTCTGTGCTATAACTGATAACTCTGATAGGAACATTCTGACTCTCCCTTTCGTAACTACTTTGAGTTTGGCAGGAAACAGTAGATAGGCCTCTGATCCCAGTGCCTGAAATTGCGAAATCATCTGCCTCAACCTCCACCTTCTCTCAACTGTCACATGGCAAAAATCTGGCCTGGCAAAAAATGTGGTACCCTCAAAAGATCTCTTCCTATCAGGTCTTGCCTTGTCGATAATTTCTTGTCGTAACAAAAAGTTCCCTACGTATACTAGAATAGCTCTAGGAAAGGATGCCTGGCCTCCTCCTTCTGCGCCGTGCACTTTCTTCTGCGTGAAAGGGAACCTATGTGCCCTCTGAATCGCCCTGTCCCACTGCCACTGGGACTCCGGGAACGCACCCTCAAGTAGGTTTATCACAAAAGGCCTGATGTCTTGCCCTTCCAGCCTCTCAGCCACACCCAAAAGTCTGACATTGTTTCGCCTTTGACGATTTTCAAAATCCTCCATCTTCCACTGGAGATCTTCTGACATCTTTTCCTGCGTTGTTTTAAAGGATTGCCAGTTCCCAAGATCATCTTCAAGCCTGTGCTTCACCTTATTCCTACCTTAACTCTGTTGCTCAGCCTTTCTCCTAGTCTATCTTAACTTCTCTACATACCCGCATCCCCTTTCTCTCTAGCTTTGCTTTCATTGTCTCACATTTATCTCCTTCTCTCTAAGTATACTTATTCCAAGTCATTCAATTTCATCTTTCCCTACCTCTTTCTTATGACCTTGTCTCCCTCTCAATCACACTCTGTGCCTCTATCTATGTGCCTCAAACCTCTCTCTCTACCTCAACACTCTGCACGTCATCATCTCTGCCCTTCACTACAATTTTTCTGTCTGACCTCCCATTATCTCACCTCCATCTGCTTCACATATCACGAAACCTTAAATGTCTCTACCTCTCCTCTCTCTCCATGTTTAACTTACCTTTCTCTCAGTCCCTTTTCTACCTAACTAATCTCCTTCACCTCTATCATATTTCTCTCTCCACCTTGCATCTATCTCAATATATCACCACTCTCTATCCCACCTTGCTCTTTCAGTACCTAATCTCACACCTACAAATCCCCTTTCTCTTGGTCCACCTCTGTTCCCTTTTCTTCAACTCTCTAAATTTCTTGCTGCATTCTGGCTACCCTCTTTTTTCTACCTCTCACGCTATTTCTCTTCCATCAAATCCTCTCACACCGTCTGTCTCTCTCTCACACAAACACATGGCTCTCTCTCTAGACCTCCTTCCCAATTTCAGCTTACTGTTCCACGTCTTACTTTATTAATCTCTCTATCTCACCAGCTTTTCCTCTCATTCACAACTTTCTACCACTGTATAGACCTCATCTTGTTATCAAATGCATGCATGTATATCTGTGAACAACAGATGCTTTCTGCCACAGGAGCATGGTTTCCCCAGATAACTCTGCCCTCGTGTTGTTCTAAGTCTTGATCATCTGTACCATCTCCGCATGTGGTATTTGGTGGTTGGAAAACCTTACGCCAAAGGGAGAACAGTGCCTCTTCAAAATCTAAGACACGTTCACAACTCAAAGGATCCAAACAAGTAAGAGTAGTCCCATGGGTTAACACACCTACTTCAGACACATGGTCTACTTGATTCCTGACTTTTCAGAGTTCTCAAGACAAGAGTTTTACTTTGTTTTTCTTCTCAGGCCCACTTTTTAATTCCCATGTGCTAGAGTGCAGTTTAACTTCCATTGCATTTCCCATAGATAGTCACCTAAACCTCAGCACTGTTCATCCTGGCCTGTGTCCCTCTTGACCATCCCTCCACGTGTCGCTGTCTTCTCTCCCATTCTCTGTCATCCTCCCTTTTCATTTTCTCAACCTGCTCATTTCCAAACAATATATTTCACCTTTGTTTTGTTTCATAATGAACATTGTCTCCTTGTTGCAGCCTGGTCTTTCCTGCTTTTCCTAAATTGCTTCACTACAGATGCAGATCAAAAGAGCGTACCAAATAATATAAAAGCAATGAATATTAAGAAGATGTTCACAACAAAGTGCACTCTGGGACAGAGAGGGTGCACTGTTGAGAGGGGATAAGAAGACAGGCTAAATAGAGATCACCACCATCTGTCCAAACTCTTAGAGCACAAAGTCAACAAAAAAATCACCATTCAAAAGGATAAAGTCGATTAGGTATCCAACAAAGTTCGCTGTTTCAGCCTCAACTGCTGCTCTCTTCCCAAACATCAGCTTCATCTATAACTTTCTTGATGATACTGATCCTGATGTGGTTTTCTTAAACAAAACCTGGCTCCATGATGGGTACTTAACTGATGTGATTGCTGCACTCCCTGACAACTTTGCGCTGTTAGGTATAAAATAGCAGCTGTATTGCCATTGTCTTTAAGAAACTCCACAATTGTTAAATCGTCAAACTCCAGATTTCTAACTGCCGAGCCATGCTCTTATCCATTCCTTTCTCCCCCAAATTCACCTTTTCGGGTGCTCTTATTTATCACTCCCCTGAGCCTTCTAACAGTAGGGGCGCAGCTTTTGCAGACTCACTGCCCCCCCATAGTCTCTGGGTGATATATTTCCCAGTGCTTGGTAACCTCAACCTCCATCTTGAGGACTCTAATAATAAATTGGCATTAGCTCTCATAGAAGACTTGAAGACTCTTAACCTCCAGCTTATTGATTCCTTACCTACTCACTCAGTGGGGCACCTCTTGGACCCCATTTTTTCCAATCTGTCTACCTTGTCTGCTGCACTTCCTATTCAACTCAGTTGGTCTGGCCACTTTGCTGTTCCTTTTATAATCAATTCTGTACTGGTCTCTCTTACTCGACTTTATCGCAATGATCCAGGAATTGGTCCAAACTCGAGCGGCTCTTAAGCACAATCCCTTGCCTTATATCTTTGTCTGGGCGGTGAACTCCATTCGGCTTGTGGAGTTTGCAGAGTTTTCCGCACTCTGCGTTACGTGGAGTTCCAAAAAACTCGGCTCCATGGAGCAGATTGTAGTTTTTTTCCTCGCTTCCATTCGTCAACATCAAGTTGGCGAGTGAGGAAAATCCACTTCATGGCAAGATTTGTCCTCATTCACGAATGTCAACATCAAGTTGGCGAGTGTGAGCTTGGAAAATCAACCTCTCTGTGAGATTTCTCAACGCAGGAGGTTTGATTTCTCATTGTGAATGGTCGTGTATGCCCGCAACCACTCGCATTGAGAAACCATCCATTCACATTGAGAAAGCTGCAGCTCAAGTAAAAATCTACTCAAGCGGCAGAAAGGAAGAAGCGCCCGCCCCTGAAAAGCATTGCAAACAGCATTTATCTAACGCACTCTGCAGCTTGCTGAGCTCCGCGTAACGTGGCAGAGTTTTATTTGCACTCTGCCCAGGCTTACTCATATCCCAACCTGACCCTGATACATTTTCTGTGCATCATTGGCTTTCGGAGGCTATTGAATCTACCCTCCCCCTATCAGCCAAACCTCAAGTCAGAGTACATCCTCCGGCCCTTGGTTCACAGACTCCCTCAAACAAGATAAAAAAAACATTGAAAGGCTTTAGAAAGACAATGGTGGAAGTACTACGTACCAGAGGCTAAGTTAGCGTACCTGACTGCACTGAAAAAATACCATGCTCTGTGTAGATCAGCTCGCACCACTTTCTTTACAGAAAGGATTACGAATTCCCAACACTGCCAGAAAACCCTATTTAAGGTTGGGAAACAACTTTCAGCATCTAGTACTTTTCTGCCTTCTCCTTCACTCTCACTACATCAGTGCAACAAGTTAGCATTGTTCTTTTTTAATGAAGTAGAGTCTATTCACCGCCAGCTTGATTCAGATTCTTCCCATCAAGGCAACGTTACCTTCCCTGCTACTTTTCATGCTGATCAGGCTGATATACTCCCTCAGGCTACCTCACCTGATGAGACTCGAAACATCAGCATCTGGCTCCCTCTAGACTTGGTTACTCTTCAATCTTCGTTGGAAACTTTGAAGTCTGGCTCTCCACTTGACCCTCTTACCCCATCCAAGATCAGACTTCTTCACAAGTTGGCCCTTAGCCTGATTCTTAATCTTCTCAACACCTCTTTAAGCTCTTATCTAGTTCCTCAGAACTGGAAACACGCTCGGGTGCTCCCCCTACTAAAAAAGATCCATCTTGATCCTCTCTGCTGGTCTAGTTATCGTCCTATTTCCCTCCTTTCTGTCTTCTATAAAGTCTTGGAAAGGCATATCAACTCCCAACACTCCTCTCACGTGGCTACTCACAATCTATTTCATCCGTCACAATCTGGCTTTTGTTCTGGCTACAGCACCGAATCAGCTCTGCTTGGGTCACTGAATATCTCAGGCTACAGCTTGATCGTGGTGACACAACAGCTTTCGTTTTACTGGATTTGAGCGCAGCCTTTGATACGGTCTCACATTCCATCTTGTTTGATCGTCTTGAAGCCTCAGGCATTGTGGGTGTGCCTTTGAGGTGGCTGATCTAATTTCTTTTTAGAGATCGCTCATTCCAAGTCTTCTTACCTACCACTAAATCAAATCCAGTAGCTCTAACTTCAGGAGTGCCGCAGGGCTCGATTTTAAGGCCTCTGCTTTTTAATCTTTACATTTGCCTTCAGGCGGACATTGCGGAGAAGTCGGGACTGACAGTGTTTTCCTACTCAGATGATACCTAGATCCACTTCTCTCTATCAGCTGCTCAGCATCAGGACTCTTCCTTCCTCCAGCTCCTACTGTGCAATATCTCTTTGTGGATGTCAAGAAATTCCTTGAAGCTGAAAATTTCTAAAATGGAGGTCCTCATTCTGGGAAACAACCCCGAACAATGGGAAAGTACCCATTGGCCTGACACTCTGAGACCTTAACATGCTCCGGTCTCTAAAGTTAAGAACCTGTGTTTCATTATTGACAACAATCTCTCCCTAGAGTCAGGTCTCCAAGGTCACCGCAATCTGCTTTGCAGCTCTCAAGTGGTTAAAAGAAATATTCTGGTTAATTCCACCTGCTGCCCAGAGAACAGTAATGCAGACGTTGGTGATTGGCAGACTTGAGTATGGCGATGTTTTGTACCTGGGCTCTGATAAAGCCTCTGTCCATCGCTTACAGCTCATTCAAAATGCGGCCGCTCGCCTTCTTTTTCTGCTGCCTCGACATGCCTCAGTCTCACCGTTGCTCCATCAACTCCATTGGCTCAAGGTGAATAAACCCGTCGAGTTCAAGGCCCTATGCTACATGTTCTGGCTCAAACATGGTTTGATGACCTCTTCTGTACAAAGTCTGGTCAAACCCTACGTGCCCTCTCGACAGCAGAGATCAATGAGCCTTTCTCTGTTTTTTGTTTCCAGAGTCCGTCTAATTCATTTGAGAGGTCGCTCGTTCGCATATCTTGGCCCCACATTTTGGAATTCTCTTCCGTTGCAACTTAGGTTGTGTCATTCGCTTTAAGTCTTCTATAAGAAATTAAAGACTTTCCTTTACTAAAAAGCATAACCCGCTTTCTGCTCCTTCTGCAGTCTGTGGCTTGTGTATTGTCCTGCTCAGTCCCAGGAAACCCTGTGGGTAGCTGTGCACTTAATCAATCTATAAATATAAGTTCATTGCAGTGCTTTTTTTATTAAAGAGAGGAAGTGGCTGTTCTTCTCGAGATGGGTTAAACACTTAGAAGGAATTAATTCCACTGATAAATGTACGTTCTTGTGCATACAGGGAGAGTGGAGCTAGGGCCTCAAAAATACCTTATCATCTTGTAGAGCTGAACTAATTCCTTTGTAGATAGAGCTGAGCTCCAGCACAGAGGCGGCCAAGTCCCTGCATACATAGTGCTAAATCCATGCACAAATAGAGCAGAGACTGCATACCAATAGGTCATTTCTTTCATTGAGCTGGAGCTCAGTTCCTGCATACATAGTACTGCAGCCCCGGCAGACAGAGTTGAGCTCTTCCAAGTATGCATTTGAGCTCTATTGCAGACAGTTGTGAGCCACTTCACAGCCAGAGTTGAGCTCTTTCGGCATTCATTCCCATAATGTAAAACCTGAGGTTCTGTGAGAACTAAGAACCTGGACCACCGAATATTCTGTGGGGGTATCACACGTCTCTCACCCTGGTTAATCTTCCTGATAGGGGGTGAGGAAGAGAAGGTGGAAGGGAGGTTGACAGTGAGAGAAGCGGGAGTGAGAGAAGCGATTGAAGAGAGAGAGAAAGAGAGAAAGACAAGGTAGATAGTAGTGAAAGAGAATTTAGCATAAGTGCGAATATGAGAAAGAAATGAGGATAGTGTGACTGAGGTGGAAAAGAAAAGAGAGGGAGATAAAACAAGAGACACCAGTGATAGATCTATGAACAACACCTAAACAATAATGCTAAGGCAAACCTTGTTATGTTCAGGGTATCTGTGAACTGCATAGCTCACCCTGGAAAGTATCCTAGTGCTGAGAAAGCAGGGGTTTTGCCATCTGTAAATGTGACTTCATCATCAAAATGCTTTATTCGTTATGCAGTGCACGACCATATAAGCAGATACAAATACACATGTTAAAATCATCACAGATACATAGATATTGATAATACTGCCAAGTTTGAAATAGAAAAGATGAGGAGACAAAACGTCTATCTCTTGAGGCTTAAAGTGGATGTTATCACTAAAAAAGGATGAAATTATTTCTAATTTCAGTTCAATTGCAGGAATGACGGATATTTTTAGCAGGGAACATCGTGTGGAAATAGCAATAAAGTGCATTTGTCTAGGCTCAGCAATGTGCAAATTTCGCTTTTAGATACTTACAAAAGGTGCAAAATAATACAGTGCTTGAGGCTGAGCTCAAAGATGTGCAAATTACGGTTTTAAGTGCCTACTGGAGATGCAAATTACACTGATTACATCATGAGTGCCCCGCTTATAATGGGAAACAACAGTTACAACGCAACTTTTACAACGGACTACTTTTACAACGCAACTATTACAACGCAGGATCTTTTACAACAACTGCATTTACAACGCATGGCATTACATAGCAGATGCTATTACAACGCATGCCATTACAAGGTAAGTATAGGTAAGTTTATTTTTTTTTAATCTTTTATTTAATTTGGGTTTTGGGGTATAGGGGTATTTTAAGGGTTCAGGGCTAGGTTTGGGATATGGGGTACAGGGGTATTTTTAGGTTTCAGGGCTAGGTATGGGTTTTGGGGTACAGGGGTATTTTAAGGTTTCAGGGCTAGGTTTGGGATATGGGGTACAGGGGTATTTTTAGGTTTCAGGGCTAGTTTTGGGTTTTGGGGTACAGGGGTATTTTTAGGTTTCAGGGCTAGGTTTGGGTTTTGGGGTACAGGGGTATTTTAAGGTTTCAGGGCTAGGTTTGGGATATGGGGTACAGGGGTATTTTAGGTTTCAGGGCTAGGTATGGGTTTTGGGGTACAGGGGTATTTTTAGGTTTCAGGGCTAGGTTTGAGTTATGGGGTAGAGGGGTATTTTTAGGTTTCAGGGCTAGGTTTGGGTTTTGGGGTACAGGGGTATTTTTAGGTTTCAGGGCTAGGTTTGGGTTTTGGGGTACAGGGGCATTTTTAGGTTTCAGGGCTAGGTTTGGGTTTTGCGGTACAGGGGTATTTTTAGGTTTCAGGGCTAGGTATGGGTTTTGGGGTACAGGGGTATTTTTAGGTTTCAGGGCTAGGTATGGGTGTTTGGGTACAGGGGTATTTTAAGGGTTCAGGGCTAGGTGTGGGTTTAAAAATTACTTAAAAAAATTACTTAAATAAATTAAATAAAATAAATAAATTAAATTATTATTACTAACAATTTATTAAAAAATGATATACTTACTTATACTTACGTTGTAATTGCATGCGTTGTGATAGCATCTGCTATGTAATGACATGCGTTGTAAAGGTAGTCGTTGTAAATGATCCTGCGTTGTAAAATACGCGTTGTAATGGTATGCAATGTAAAAGTTACTGTTGTAACGTCATACATCCGCTTATAATATATACTATGATATATAAGTTTCTCTAGGGACTTTCTTTAGTGACCGAGTAAAATGCATTAGGAGTTTTCCTGCTAGATCATGAAATACAAATTGCAATAACCTCTTAAAAAACATTATTAATCTGCTTTCTTAAAATGTTTCTTATCTAAATGTAAAAACATAATGTATAAAAAGAAATTCGTAAAACTAAGCTCAGACTACAGGTTGGTTCGATGTCGAATACAACATTTTAAAAACCTTGCCATATTTGTAGCTATAAACTCTGAGTACAGCATTTGAAGAGCCAGAAAGGCTGGTCGGCATTTACGTAAACCCATCAGTTTCAATAGCGGGATCAGCCAACGTTTTCTGGGTTCAGAATAAAATTTACAGAAAAGGGTTACGTGGAGAAGGGACTGCACTGAGATACCATCACACGGGCATTGGATTAGCTGCTTTGACCAATCGTTTGTGGATGGGAAAGTTATAAGACGATGGAAAACATTTAGTCTAAATCTAGTCAGTAGGAATGTGTCGTAGTTAGATACTGCAATGTGACTTGTTCTGGGTGGAGTGCCATGTTTTCAGTTTCTTGCATGGCGCAAGTACTGAGGAGGCAGATCAGATGTGCTGGGGTAGGTTGTTCCAGGCTTTGGGCACGAGGTAGGGGAAAGCTGGTTCTTTGTATGTGGGAGAGGTGTGTGAGCAGGATTCTGGCTGAGCAGAAGTGTCTGGAATCAATCACTCCTGGCCTCAACACAATAGAAGATTGGAGGGAAGCAGCGTTTGAATACTTCAATCTTTGTGTATATGATGGTAAATGAAAGTAGTTCACAGGCTCTCTCTTCCCAAATGCATCTTTTTGATAATTGAGTCTGACCTTGGAAAGGTTTGGCCATCTAATGTCAAAATATATTATGTTACATCCTCTAAATTATTTGTAATATTGCAGTGTATAAAATGGTGAATGACAGAAATTAAGGTGTTGTTATTACAAATTCAATCTTTTTGAATGTTGAGCTTTATCCTTTGAAAGTGATGGTCATTTGATCATCACTTATGCTATGCTCCCTCCTCAGTATATTCCTTTACATGTGTATTTTATAATAGATCATGCATAGTTTATGTTCTTCCTGATTCTATCTTATGTCAACATTGACAAATGGGTTTGCATAATCTCACGTAGAATAGATTTTGAATGCATGACATTTCCAATAGGGAATACCCTTAATACTCTGTGATTGTTTTATGTAAATACAATACTACACCTCCCTACAGGACTCATTTGTTTTCTGAGGTGATAGCATTTTTAAAGTGTACATACATTTGTTTATGACATTTTCTGAAAGGCCTTTTTCACCCTTAGTCAATTATTTTCTTTATGTTTTCCGGTATTTATCACAATAACTTAGGTACCATGAATTTAGTATTGGTAACTAATTTTGGAAGGCCATTAGTAACAAAAGACTCTGTTCTCATCGTGCGGGCGTCACTATGCACGTGTAGAGATGTAAAAAGATAGGCTCCTCACATTCATGCTTGTCGGCCTTGGAATCATAAGGCCTGCATACCTGAGTCAATGCATGAGACCCCTGGCTTTGTGGAATTCATGCATAGTTGCATGTTAAATGAGCTGCCAGCACATCTACTGTTTATTGGCAGTGTTACAGTCACAAGGGCTGCTTTGTCGCAATTTTTTTTGAGAGATCAAATTAGATTTTTTACCTTGCATTTGCATTGATGTAGCCTTATAGCCCACTGTAGCGGGCTTACTGGCTATTAAAGGCCCGCTCCAGCGTGAAATGTCTGAGCCCAGGGCGAAGGCCTTTAACTATAAAGTGGAACTTTAATAGCCGGTATAGCCCAGCTATGAGCATTCTGCCTCTAGTGGGCAGAATGTTCTAACAAATAAAACAAAGGACTCTCAAGCCCGAGGGGATTGAAATCCTTCAGGCTCCAAGAGACCTTTGTTAAAAAAACATTGGAATGTTGTTCTGCGGGCTTTTACCGGCCCATAGAAGCACGGAGCACTCCATTGTATTCATTAGAGTGCTCCACATTCCAATGTTCTAATACATGTTAGGCACGTGCCTAAGGGTGGAATTTATAGGATTTTAAATGGCCAGATGAGTATTCAATCAGCAGCCCCAGTGGTTGCCTTTTAGTGACTTACTGTTTGAAGGGGCGATCTCAGAGGGCCAGGTTATGCTCACCCGACCACCCCAGGACCCACCTCTCCCACAGATATTGCCGAGTCTTATCGTGAGGTCCCCACCGGGGGGGGGGGACTTCGAGTCTAGGATCGTACACACTGAACTCACACCACACATACGAACAGATACCACACCGTAGGTTTTCAGTAACAAGTCCTTTATCAAACAGTAAGAAGAAATTAGCACTCTTATTTACAAGCGATTGAGGGATCGTAAAGTCTTTGGGGATTCGGGAAGAGGGAAGCGGGACAGTCTCAGTCTTTAGGCCAATACGAAGCGTACCCTGCGCACAGCTCTCAATCCTCGAGCCGGGGGATACGGAAGATGATGGTCGTACTGGCTGCTTCACTTACTTCGAGTCGACTCAGGTCGGGGTGGTAGCGTTGATGGTCCAGCCGAACCAGAGTACTCCTCGAGCCGCGATGAGGTCAGCAGGGCTCAATCCGGAGATGTTCTTGAGGAGCCACGACAGCGTCAGCAGGGCTCGGAGGTCTTAGTTCGGTCCTTGCGAGGATGAGCCGAAACAGCGTCAGCAGGGCTCGATCCGGAGATGTTCTTGAGGAGCCGCGACAGCGTCAGCAGGGCTCGGAGGTCTTAGGTCGGGTCTTGGTAGAGAGGTGTGGCTCACTGGTTAGAGGTGTGGCTCACTGGTTAGAGGCGGCAGACCAGGAGGCTGAGAACGGCCCGGGACCAGGGTTCGATTCCCGACGCGGCAGGGTCGAGGACCAGGGTCAGCGGACTGATAATTCTCGCCTCGGTGCCCACTTTGGTCAGTGATCACACTCGGTAACTCTGGGCATTAAGCTTGCCTCATCTCTACAACGGCCCCCCACAGACGCCGGGGATGCCTGGCTTCACCTTAGAGATACCCAGCATGGGACCATCTCACAGGGAAAGCCAGGACGGGTTCCCCAGCGGTCATTCGCGCCAGGATACTCCGGTAGTAATTGAGCGCGCTACAAAACACCTTACATTTACATTGGCAAGGATGAGCCGCGTCAGCGTCAGCAGGGCTCCGATGGTCAAGTTCCGTGTTACGAGTAGGAGCCGCGACAGCATCAGCAGGGCTCGGATTCACAGGTTCAGTTCTCCCAAGGGTCAGCCGTGATCAGATCAGCAGGGCTTTCTTGTACAGGATACAACTGCCCGCTAGTTGTGGTGCGGGCCTTGATATAGTCCAGTGGCCCTTTGATGTCCGGACCCTCGCAGGCGGAGGTCTCAGGCCTTGGGGGCTGGCCGTTGGAGAGGTCCGGCGGTTGGCTCTTTGATCCTTTGAAGATGTGTCCGGGAATTCCCAGATGCCCAGCAGGTCTGGAGCCAGCCCTCGGGGAGGCCAGAGGTGCAATCAAAACTGGCCCCCAGGGGAGGGCAAAAGGTGTGACAACCACCAGTCTCCTGGGGGAGGCCGGAGGTGCCATAGAAACTCCCTGGCTAATCTCACTCGGGGAGCCCTTTACCCCCAAGCCGGGATTGGCGCGCCTTGGAGTCTAAGTTTCGCTGGGGCCGGGGTCATGCTAGGCCCAGGGAGTCAGGGGTCTCGGGGAAGGAAAATGGCTGCCGGGCCTTGTGGGGCATACAGGTTCTGGGCGCTCGGAGCCGGGAGCGGGACGGGACATGCAGGGCTGGCCGTTGATTACGGGGTTTGGGTGTACAGGGAGCAGGGTGACCAGGGGACTCGGGGTGCAGGTCTACGCTAACGGGGTGCTGAGGAACGGGAGGGAACAACGCCACGAGGCCAGGTCCAACACGCGTCCCCCCAGCTGAAAGGCGGAGAGAACTACTCATCCTCTTGGGGGTTCTCTTCACTGAGGCGGAAGAATCGGGACAGGCCGTCTGTGTTGGCGTGGTCAGCACCAGGCCGGTGCTCAACAGTGAAATCCATCCCCTGGAGGGAGATGGACCAACGCAACAGTTTGGGGTTCTCCCCTCTCATTTGCATTAGCCACTGGAGGGGTCGGTGGCCGGTCTGGACCCGGAAGTGAGTACCGAACAGGTAGGGCCACAGCTTCTTCAGGGCCCAAACCACCGCAAAGGCCTCCCGCTCGATGGTGCTCCACCTTTGTTCTCGAGGGAGAAACCTCCGGCTAAGGAATGCCACTGGCTGGTCTAGGCCTTTGTCGTTCAACTGGGACAGGACCGGTACTATGCCATGTTCGGACGCGTCCGTTTGGACCACGAACTCTCGGGAGTAGTCGGGGGCCTGTAGTACCGGGGCAGTGCACATGGCTTCCTTTAATGAACGCCTCTTGGCAGGTGGGGGTCTGCCAAGGTGGGGGTCTAGATGACTTTCTTTGGCTGGTTTTTGGAGGTAAACTCCGTGAGAGGGACTGCGAGGCTGCTGTATCCTTTTATGAATCTTCGGTAGTACCCCGTGAGCCCTAGGAACGCCCACACTTCTGTCTTGGTCGTGGGGGCCTCCCAGGCCATGATCGCATCGATCTTGGGCTGGAGGGGGGCTACGAGGCCGCTTCCGACCTGGTGGCCCAGGTAGACTACGGACCCTTGTCCGATCTGGCACTTGTTTGCCTTAATGGTGAGCCCGGCCCTCTGCAGGGCCGTTAGCACCTCTCAGAGGTGTTGGAGGTGCTCGGACCAGTGGGGGCTGAACACCGCAATATCATCTAGATACGCGGCGCTGAATTCCTCCAACCCAGCCAGTACCTGGTTAACCAGCCTCTGGAAGGTGGCGGGGGCGTTCCCGGAAATGGTAGTGACCATCCGGGGGGGAGAAGGCGGATCTCTCTCTGGCCCCCTTTGTGGGGGCGATCTGCCAGTACCCGCTGGTCAGGTCGAACGTGCTGAGATAGCGAGCAGTCCCTAGGCGGTCAATAAGCTCGTCTGCGCGGGGACTGGGATGGGCGTCGGTTCTGGTGACTGCGTTGAGCCCGCGGTGGTCTACGCAGAACCTCAGCTCGGGAACAGCACAGGGGGCGTCCGCCTTCGGAACCAGGACCACGGGGCTGGCCCATGGGCTGTCAGAGGCTTCGACCACTCCTAGAGCAAGCATCTTAGAGACTTAGGCCTTGATGCAGGCCCGGACTCTGTCAGGGACGCGGTAGGCTCGGTGCCGTACCGCAGGGCTGTCCCCGGTGTCTACGTCGTGGACGCACCAGCCGGTGATGCCGGGGGTGAGAGAGAAAAGGTCCGAGAATTGTCCCAGTAACTGGCGACAGTCCTCGCGATGCTCAGGGGTGAGGGAGGAGGAGAGACTCACTCCCTCTACGGAGCCATCATTTTCCTTCGCACACAGGAGATCGGGGAGAGGCTCCGTTTCCTCTTCTTCTCCGTCGTCAGTGGCGAGGAGCAAACTCAGATCGGACCGCGCGAAGTGGGGTTTGAGGCGGTTCACATGGAGGACCCTCAAGGGGTTCCTGGGGGACTGCACATCGATGAGATAGGTCACCTGGCTCTTGCGTTCCACCACCTTGAAGGGCCTGGTCCATTTGTCTTGCAGGGCACAGGGTTTCACTGGGGCCATCACCCAGACCTGCTGCCCGGGTTGAAACTCGACCAGAGTGGCATTCTGGTCATACCAACGTTTCATCTCTTCCTGACTGGCCTCGAGGTTTGCCTCGGCCAGTTCTCGTAACTTCCGAGTCTGGTTTCGGAGGGCCAGGATGTATCGAAACACATCCGGAGGGGGCTCTGGGGCCACCGTTTCCCAACCTTCCTTGACCAGGGTGAGGGGCCCCCTGACGGGGTGCCCATAGAGCAGCTCGAAGGGGCTAAACCCCAATGATTCCTGGGGGACTTCGCGGTACGCGAACAGGAGACAGGGAAGGAGGATGTCCCACTTGCGCCTCAGGGGCTCTTCGAGGCCCATGATCATTCCCTTGAGGGTCCGGTTGAATCGCTCAACCAGGCCGTTCCCTTGGGGTGGTACGGGGTGGTGAACTTGTACATCACCCCACATTGTTGCCAGAGGGACTTCATGTACTTCGAGATGAAGTTTGTTCCTCGGTCGCTCACTACTTCTCGGGGGAATCCTACCCGGGAGAAGATCCCCATGAGGACCCGCCCCACTACGGGGGCCGTCACCGTTCGGAGGGGGATGGCTTCGGGGTATCGGGTGGCATGGTCCACCAGGACGGGGATAAATCGGTGACCAAAGGAGGTCGGGGGGTCAAGAGTAAGCATGGGCGGAAAATCCGTTTCGCTCGCGGATTTTGCAGATTTTCGGGAAATTCGCAATCCGCGAGATTCGCGAATCTCCCGCAAAATCCGCAAATCCGCGAGCAGCGGATTTTGCTCGCACTGCTCACACTGTTCGCGTGAGTTCGCGTGAGTTCGCGCCCCGCGAATAAGTGCAAAATTGCAGAAATACGATTTTAGCAAACTGAAAGTAACTACTTACCAGGTTCAAAAGTTCAGGCTCATCATTAGTAGCCATTTCCTGTAGTGCTTGCTGAGGGGCCCCTCCAGAGTTCAGTTGCCAGTTGCAACTATTATGTGACCCTGCTCTGAACCTCAGAATAGTTACACATATGCCACAAAGGTCCTGAATTACAGCTAAGGGAGACAAGCAGGAGCCAGGCTGGCAGTTCAAATCCATTAATCAGCCCCTAATTCATTATTGTCAGTTGGGGCAGGGCAGGTGTTGTAACTAATTTTGCAACAATGAAAGCACTTAGCAAGTGCAAAAGTTCACTAATCAGGAAGCACTAAGGAAGCAGGTGCCAGCTAAAAAAATATTCTGTGACACATTAATCAGCCCCAAATTAATTCAGGTCACTTGAGGCAGGGAAGGTGTGCTTGCGTTGCCACAATAATGTACACTGACTGGACAACCAGAGGGTGCTGTGATGAAACAGAGGGTGGCATGGGTGGGCCAGAGGGTGGCATGAGTAGTCAGAGAGTGGCAGTGGTGACAGAGAGTGGCAGTGATGAAGAAGAGTGTCCCAAACAGGCTGGACACGTAGAAACAACAAGTTCGCGAAACTTGCGACCCAACAGGTAAGTTCGCAATTTGCGACATTGTACAAAACCCTCGCGAACTGGCAGAAACCCGCGCAAACACACAAAAAAAAAAATCCGCAAATTCGCGAGAATTCGCGGATTTTGCGGATTGCGAGTTCGCAAATCCGCAAAATTCGCGAACGCGAGATTCGCAAAATTCGCCCATGCTTAGTCAAGAGGCCCCACGATATCGATGTCCACCCGCTCAAAGGGGGTACTGACCACGGGGAAGGGTTGGAGGGGGGCCTTGCGCCTCCCACCGCTCTTCCCGCTGGACTGACACGTGGGGCAGGACTTGCAATGGGCCTCCACATCGGAGCGCATGCCGGGCCAGTAAAAGTGTGTGACCAGGCGGTGATACGTTTTGTCTTGTCCCAGGTGTCCCGCCAGGGGTGCATCATGGGCCAGGTTCAGGAGGAAGCCGCTGAAGCGTAGGGGTACCACCAGCACCCGGGCTGACCCTAGCTCGGCAGACTTCTGTTCGCTGTATAACAGGCCGTTTTTACAATAGACAAGGTGGGAGCCGGACTGGTCACCGGCGGCCTGCTGCCGCGGCCCAATTAAGGACGGACAGGAGGTCTGTTCTAGGCAGAATTCCTCTCGGGACGGTCCTCCCTCCTGGCGCCACTGGGCCAACTCAGGAAGGTCGTCCAAGCTCGGGGTCTGTTCGACGTCAGGGCCGAGGGGACCTGAGTCGGGGACAAGGCTCTTACTGGGAGACAGCTCGGGGGTTTCAGATGATCCGAAGGCCTCAGGATCCTCGGGGACTGGCTGGGAGTGCTCGGGGCATACCCCCTCTGGGGAGGACACTCAGGCGGTCATGGAATGGGTGCTCACACAGGCCCATTCGGGCAGGCCCACCATCTCCAGGTGGGTCCCTCGTTCTACCTGCTTCCACGGGGAGCTCTCCAGGTCGTTACCGAGTAGGCAGTCCATGGGCATGTCGGTGCGGACTGCTAGTCGTAACTCTCCGGAGACGCCCCCCCATTCGAACGGGACCTGAGCTATTCGGCAGGTGCGGGTGGAATTGTCAGCTGCGATCACCCTGCAGGAGGCGTGGGGTACAATTTGGTCTTCTGTGACTAGGTGACACCTGATGGCAGTGATGCTGGCCCCTGTGTCTCGGAGCGCCCCTATGTGGTGGCCATTGACGGTCACCTGCTGTCGGTACTTCTCAGTGTTGTCTGGCAGGGGGGCTCCGGGGACCATTTCCCTATCACCCAGGGAGACTAAAATCATGGCGGCTCGGTCACCCCCCTCGAATTCCTCCCCCTCTTCTTCTTCTAGGGCTACGGAGGCTAGCTGGCGCTCTGGGGGACCTGCCGCAGCAGGTTTCTTGAACAGAGGGCAGCGGGGGTCATTGGCATAATGCCATGGTTGCTGGCAATGGAAGCATGTTTGGCTGACTCAGGGTCCTGGTCTGGTGGGAGGGAACCCTGCTCTAGCTGTAGGAGGAGAGGTTCCGGACTGGTTTCTGGGGGGGCTTCGTGGGGACCCTACCTGGGACCCCCTCTGTCTACGCTCGTGCTCTAACTGGAGTCGTTTGCCTTCATGTTCTCTCTGGAGTTTCTTCTCCTCCAGTTCTTCTTGTAGCCGCAACTGCTCGATGGCCAATTTCTTCTCGGCCAACTTGAATTCTCCTTCTATCTTCAGGCGCGCTAGTTCTAGCTCGTGGTTTCGGTTGCGCTCTCGGTCGGTCATCTCCTCCGATGACAGACCTCTCTCCTCCGTGCTGGGACTCGGCGTCGGGGACTCTGCTCTCTCACCCTCTTAGCCGTGGGTTTCGGTCGGGGGTCCTCCCTCTCCACCGTCTTCTGCTGGTGGGGGAGGATGGGCTCCGGCCTCTATCCATGCTGTCAGGGCTTTTTGAAAGTCCTCCTTGGTGTTTAACCCAGTTGTAGTGATATGAAGGTCTTTGCAAAACTGCTTTAGCTCTCGGTGTGTATAATCTTCCAGAAGGTCCATCTGGAAGGTGGTCTTGTCGCTCGTTAGGATGAGACTCATGGTTGTTCTTCGTTCGAGTAGTGTGTCAGTTACTGTACGATCCCTAGACGTAGGTTCTTATCGCGTCGCTGCCACCAATGTTAGAAGGGGCGATCTCAGAGGGCCAGGTTATGCTCACCCGACCACCCCGGAACCCACCTCTCCCACAGATATTGCCGAGTCTTATTGTGAGGTCCCCACCGGGGGGGGGGGGACTTCGAGTCTAGGATCGTACACACTGAACTCACACCACACTTACGAACAGACACCACACCGTAGGTTTTCAGTAACAAGTCCTTTATCAAACAGTAAGAAGAAATTAGCACTTTTATTTACAAGCGATCGAGGGATCGTAAAGTCTTTGGGGATTCGGGAAGAGGGAAGCGGGACAGTCTCAGTCTTTAGGCCAATACGAAGCGTACCCTGCACACAGCTCTCAATCCTCGAGCCGGGGAATACGGAAATTGATGGTCGTACTGGTCTGCTTCACTCACTTCGAGTCGACTCAGGTCGGGTGGTAGCGTCGATGATCCAGCAGGACCAGAGTACTCCTCGAGCCGCGACGAGGTCAGCAGGGCTCGATCTGGAGATGTTCTTGAGGAGCCGCGACAGCGTCAGCAGGGCTCGGAGGTCTTAGTTCAGTCCTTGCGAGGATGAGCTGTGACAGCGTCAGCAGGGCTCGATCCGGAGATGTTCTTGAGGAGCCGCGACAGTGTCAGCAGGGCTCGGAGGTCTTAGGTCGGGTCTTGGCAAGGATGAGCTGCGACAGCATCAGCAGGGCTCCGATGGTCAAGTTCCGTGTTACGAGTAGGAGCCGCGACATCGTCAGCAGGGCTCGGATTCACAGGTTCAGTTCTCCCAGGGGTCAGCCGCGATCAGATCAGCAGGGCTTTCTTGTACAGGATACAACTGCCCGCTAGTTGTGGTGTGGGCCTTGATATAGTCCAGTGGCCCTTTGATGTCCGGACCCTCGCAGGCGGAGGTGTCAGGCCTTGGGGGCTGGCCATTGGAGAGGTCCGGCGGTTGGCTCTTTGATCCTTTGAAGATGCGTCCGGGAATTCCCAGACGCCCAGCAGGTCTGGAGCCAGCCCTCGGGGAGGCCAGAGGTGCAATTGAAACTGGCCCCCAGGGGAGGGCAAAAGGTGTGACAACCACCAGTCTCTCGGGGGAGGCCGGAGGTGCCATCGAAACTCCCTGGCTTATCTCACTCGGGGAGCCCTTTACCCCCAGCCGCGATTGGCGTGCCTTGGAGTCTAAGTTTCGCTGCGGCCGGGGTCATGCTAGGCCCAGGGAGTCAGGGGTCTCGGGGAAGGAAAATGGCTGCCGGGCCTTGTGGGGCATACAGGTTCTGAGCGCTCGGAGCCGGGAGCGGGACGGGACATGCAGGGCTGGTCGTTGATTAGGGGGTTTGGGCGTACAGGGTGACCAGGGGACTCGGGGTGCAGGGCTACGCTAATGGGGTGCTGAGGAATGGGGGGGAACCACGCCACGAGACCAGGTCCAACACTTACTGTATTCACACTGTCCTTTTGTTTGTAGATGATTTGAATTTCTTGTTGGTATTGGTATTCCTGTAGATACCACTGTTTGAATGTTACCACAATAATAACAACACTAAGACACATTCCTATTTCTTCACAGCCCCATTGAAATGACCAATTTGGGAATAGACATATGATTTTTTCTTTAGTGTTTTAAGCTTGTGTAAGTGTTCACTGCACATCGCATTGGAGGTTATACCACGCCATTACATCAAGGGATATGCGCCTTCCGCATGGATCTTTGGACGGTGGTGGTGACTTACCTAGTTAGTAAGTCATTCTCAGCAGTGTATCACATCAAACATATAGGCTCATTAATTAAACAGTTTTTTGCATCTTTACACCTTAGAAGCACCTGATGTGTGTATGTAACTGAGAACCAAATTACAATTAATTTCCTGATTTTAATAAGATGATTTCTCTAATAAATGATTTTCTTTAAATTCAACCTTTTTAATGAAGGTTTGTTCTTAACTATTGCAAGCTATTGCCTTGGAAGTCTTAGGTTATATTTCCCTTCTTAAGAACCATTTCTGTTTTGAATTATTGTCTCACCGAGGACACAAGGTTATTGAGTAGCCCCATAATCATTTCAGTTGGCATAGAGGGCAGAATATTCATTCATGTAGTGGGATAGTGCTTAGATGTTAAGACAATATGACATTGAATAGAATTGTGCTCTGATTTCCTGAGATTGTAACTTTTTTCATCTCAACACAGTAATTTTGCAGTTTGTTAATTTAATATGCAAAATAAGATATAAAACGTCTTGATTTAGAGGTGAGGCTGAAGAATTTTCTGAAGACGAGATGCTGGTGGGGTGCATTTTTTTCTCTTTTGATTTTGCTGCCCATTTGGGACTTTTTTATATTTAATTTCTCTGTATTGCCCTATTCATTAAGAACCTTCATGGAATTCACTCTGTATCGCTTAGTTCTTAATTTGTAATAAACCCCTTTAATTATTCTGGTCATCTGGAACTCGGTTATTGAGTGGGCGCTTTTACCTAATTAAATGTATTTTCAGATTTTTAATGGGAGTTGCCTTTTCCCTGGAACACATTGCCTCATGAACTTCAGGTTTAGGACTGGTTCCGATTCATCCTATTGTTGGCGTTCTCTAATGTAAATTTGGTGTGCCATAATTATGGACTCGCCGTAGCCGCCCACACTACCTCACATTTTTCTATTTACTTTTCTGTTGTCCCTACCTCCTGTATCTTTTTACATCATCTTTGTTTCTAACTCCTTTTCCCACTACTTTATATCTCTTGCTAAGCTGTTCTATTTCTGTGTTTGTCTGTCTCCTCTATGCTGTCCTTCCCATTTCTCTTACTCAGCAGGGTCACAGGTGACTGTCTAGCCAGAGAAGTGCACACATACAAAGGGAAGAAGGAGGAAGAGGTTGGTGAAGAGAAATCAGGGGAAAGTCATTAGATTCATGGAATAGGGAATATCCTGAGAGCAGTGCTTTGATTTTCAGTGTTTCATTAAGAATGCCAGGAGTGAAGGGGGATGTATTTGTGGTTACAAATATACAGAATCTAAAATTCCATTTCCAAGCGCTGTGGAATATGTTCTGTTTTAGCATCATGCTCTAATTCACTAATCATTTAACAAGTCACCATAAGCATATTGTTTTCTACATAGGGAGTAATAAGCTCGACACTGAATTCCAAATAAAATGTGGTGTTTGCACAAAATATTCTAGATCCAAACAAACAAAACACATAGCTCTATTTAGTTCAAGATTTAATTGCTACTGTTTGGCTGGCAGACGCAAGGCAGGTTGAGCTTTTGGCTGTTTTGTATATCCCATTTTCTACAGCTTTAAAATATCAATATTATTGGCATCAAAAGAGCTTGAATGAGCTAAGAAGAGGCAATATATTCAACGTTGTTAAGAACAGGGGTCCAAAAGATTAATTGCCCAGACCCCATAAATCCTTCAGATGTAGCTGGTTATACTGCACCAAAAATGGGCGATAGAGTAGGGTCTCTCTTGATAGACTAGGGTTGATTCCTCTCGCCCACGCATCGCTAGCTCACAGCTACTCAAGTAGGAGGATGGTTATGTAGAGCAGCAACATCTCTGAAAATAAGACCCTATATTGGCAAACATTCATGCAATGCACAGCAACAAACAGAGTTGCTGCACTGCACTGCATGAACTGAAGATAGTTGGAAAACGATAAATGTACTGAGATACGGCGCTCTTCGACTCTCTTCAAGTGCTAGGAAACTTTTGGCTGCCTAGCACCATTGCACGCCCCCTTGCACCATGGTACAAGGGTGTCTGCATTATGGGCAGGATTTATTGTGTGCAGGAAGGTATACCTTCCTGCACAAACATGATCCCAATACAATCCAAAGAGACATATTCTTCTTTCATTGCATGATGCAGAATGCATCGCACATAGAAAGAGGAAGTAATGAGGAGAAATAAACATGTTTCTCCTCATTATCCCTTTCTGTGATAGGTGTACCAATTTCACTCAATTCCAGAATTGTAAACTTTAGTGTTAGATCTGATAGGCTTATGGTGGTCTTTCCCACAACTTTTTGCCTGCCTCCATCTATTTTTCTGATCTTGTTATGCTGGCATTAGGACTCTGTGCACTTTAGGACTGCTTGTGCTCTCTCCCCTTAACATGGTAATATTGGCTCCTCCCCAGTTGGCATATTTAATTTATCCATAAGCCCTAGTAATGTGGTACCCCTTGCACCAGAGCCGGTAGATGAAATTATACTAGTGGATCTGCAGCACTAATTGTGCCACCCACATAAGTAAACCTTTAACCATGTATCAGGCCTGCCGCTGCAGAGCCTGTATGTGCAGATTACACTGCCATTTTGGCCCGGCAAAACAAACCTCCTACCAGGCCTAAACCTTCCCTTTTTGTACATGTAATTCACCCCTAAGGTAGGTCCTGTATAACCCATGGAACAGATGGTAATTTTGGCACAGCATGTACTTTTAAGTTGTATATGTCCTGGTAGTCAAAAACTCCCAAAGTCCATTTTAACTCTTTCTAGGCCTATATCTCCCATAGGGTAACATTGTGATTACCTTATTACATTCTATAGGTGTCATTTCCGATTGGGAGGAGATGAGAACCCCAAGTCTAGTGTCTCTGGAATCACAATATAAAATCCCAACTTATGGTGAAGTTAGATTTTAAATTGCAATTCTGAAAATGCCACTTTCTGAAAGTTCAAATGTACATATACTATACCCCCTCGACCATAGATTGATATTTCACTTTGTTTGATGTGTAACCCTTACACGTACCATAGGGCAATTAAGGCATCTGATCTCTTTCTTGAGGTGCTCTTTCCCTCTCATCACTCTCTCAAGATTCTGGTCTTTTAGTAGCATCTATATATATATATATATATATATATATATATATATATATATATATATATATATATCCCCTATATTATGTCAAATTAAATCTATACAATTAGGAGCAGTGAATGTGCTATGGCAAAGAAGACATTTATTGATTTGTCACTGATTTTTTTTAATAAGGTTATTACATGTATAGAATAGTGTTACAGAAAGAAGCGATATACTCATCTAATGTTTTTACAATTCAGACACATCTTACAACACTTCACTTACATATATTGTGTCTTTACATCTATACCACTTACACATATGCGTCCAACATAAAATTCACAAAGAATAGGTTTGGGGATGTATTACACTCCCTCAGACATATAGCATTTAATCTTTTAATGATGTTATTCCCCTCCTGACCACTTATTACAAAATGCCGAAAGGTTTCAACCTTCACAAGGGGCCTCCTGGTTTGCACGAAGCTCTTCCTCCGGGCTGGGTATGTGCTTTGATTGGGACACAGTGTTCCATTTGGACTGATCAGTATGTCTGTCTAATCTTGGAATGCCTAGGCTGCCTCCTCAAGGAGTAATTCGTTCTCTACTTCCTATCTTTGGGCTGTTATCTTCTTTCTGAATTCACTTTGTGTAAATACTGTTTTCTGGGAGTTACTCCTGAATCTTCATTCGCCTAGCTTTTTTGCTTCACATTTCATTTGGTTGTTGAAGGTTCAGGACACACATTGATGCGTTCAATGACACAATCTGCCTATAACAAGACATATTAACGTGAAAGAAAATAGGAATTTAGCTTAGATTTGTAAGAGTAGAAACTAAAACCCTTACAGAATAAAACATGACTTGGCTGGTTCCTTCCAGTGTGCTCCCTGTGAGCAGAACCACATCTGCTTTATCATTGTGCTGAAAGTTGTTATCGTCTGTCTTCCTTGACAGATGCAGCTGTGCAGTCTGTGGAGAGGGTGGGACCCACCCTCTCCATGTGTGCCATTGTTGGTGGGGAGACCATACTTTCCTGCCATCTCAACCCCCCTGTTAGTGCAGTGGAAATGGAAGTCTACTGGGAACATCGAAACTACCTTGTGCATCTCTATGAAAATGGGACGGAATATGATGATAACCCAGATGAGCCGTATAAAGGGAGGACAAAAATGATAAAAAAAGACATTACACAGGGAGGCGTGGCCGTGTCATTGACCAATCTCACCCGCTCTGATGCCGGACGATACATGTGCGCCTTCAGAACTCGGGATATGGACACCTATGCGGAATTTGAGCTACAGGTAGCAGGTCAGTGCCCATGTGGAGTCAGTTGTAGTTTTGTTATACTATAGGACTTGAAAATCATATGTACAGAAGAGGATCCATTGATAGAAAAGTGTTGTGCTAATCTTCACATTGGCAAGAATGTCTCTGCCCCCTGTGCTCTTGTATTATGTTTTGTCATGGTTTTGTTTTAGTGCAATGTGACAATTCAGAGCAGCCCTCTTGATTCCACCATAAGCTTCCATGGATGTATAGTACTGTGATCTGTGTTAAAGAGTGAATGTGGCACCTCGTATGAACTCATTCTACGTGTGAGAATTGCTCTGGATGGTTCCTTTGAATGGACCAGTTCATGCTTGTTCATTCTTTGTCTATATGTATGCATGTATGTGTATATGCGTGTGTGTGGTCATTTTATAGCATAAACATAAGCAGAAGGCAGTAGTTTATTTAGTATTATCCTAGATTCAGTGTGACAGAGACTTGTGCCTCCTTTATATTCACTTCCTGCCCATATGGAGTGATTGCTTGTGGTAGGGGCAGGGTTGGACTGGGACAAAAAGAGGCCTGGACACCAGAATAAAAGCAGCCTCTGTTAGAAAAAACAGATAGCTAAAAATAGTAAACGTAGCCACGAAGGAGTATGCAGTTCCTATAGGGAAGGGATGTAAATGCCGGAGGCTGGGTTGGCCAACACCCCTGCTCTAAAGTAGAGTCAGGGTCGCTCCCGATATGGGATGTGGGGCCCTCACACACCCGGTTGAGTGTCACGCTTCATCATAGGGCTTGCTCCTCGTCAGGCTGGCGCTGCAATGCCTGACGGGCAACCCGTGAGGGGCTCTTTGGCGGAGATCTTTTTCCCAAGCCGTATGGGTGAAGTGTGGGTGAGGGGCCTTGTGGTGTGGATGTGATAAGGAAATGTGTGGGAGAATAAAATGAGTCGACATGGTGCTCCAAAATGAGTTTAATCTGCAATCCCACTCATCTCATTGAAACAACATTGTATGCTGGATCTACAAGCGCCCCTTTCCCTTTTTGTACAAAAGCTAAAATAGTGACCCACATTTTGAATCAAGACAATTTAGAACTCTTGTGGATGCGCTTTATGGGTATTTTGCAAGGTATTGGACACTGCATGCATTTGTGTTTGATGAAGACAATGTTTGTGGTAATATTGGGGAAATCAACAGTCAAAACTGCCCCCCCTGGTCATCTGGCCAAGAAACTACAAAAAAATTGTCCCTACTGTAGAGGTGCTTTATGAACTACACTTGACACTACCCGTTGCCCCCTACGTGTGCTGCTTTGTCGTTGCATTGTTACGGAGTGAGTATTTGCTGAACAAGTGCTGTCTGGAGTGCCTTTCTAAGTGACTGAATCTTTCTATTTATTACACCCATATATATAGTATCTCAGCCCCACTTACCTGTCCACGTCCTCTCCCAATCCTTCATCTTCATTTGCCCGTCCATCTCAGCATCTAGACCGTACAGTGCCTTAATCACGCACATGCGTGGTTAAGGCAAGCGTGGTTCCGCGTTTGGGGAAAGGCACATGTGGCTCAGCCTGTGTTGTTACGGCTGTTTCCCTTTAAGGAGGGTTGTGCTTGCTTTAGTATTTTTAAATGTCGCAATTCAGCAGCAGTTGACAAACAGCAGCAAACAGGTAATGCAGACAGATAGGTGGTATCTGGGCCCCAGAGGGAGTGGCAAGTACCATAGGAAGTTAGTGCTTGGAGGCACAGTGTTTAGGCCACTTGCAGGAGGCAAATTGAGTAATGAGGCCTCTGTGGAATGGGGAAGTGATAGCAGGAGCCAGGAAAGTAATGCCCTGGATAATTCACAGGAGGAGTTCACTCTGCTGCCTGTAAATAAATGCAATTTTTCATAGTATTTACCCAGTGGAGTAGGTTACAGGCAAAGATGCTTATTGGTCCCATGTCATGGGAGGCCTCTTCTGGCACACTGACATGTTTTTGTCACCTGAACAATATATCTTGGGAATGGCAGTATTGATTTTTAACATGCTAAAAAGTGTTTAGTTGGACAAGGTCGGAGATCTCTTTTCTGTACTTGACAGTGCTGTTTCTGCAAAATAAATGTGAAAGCCACAAAAAAAAGAAGAAAAATCTGGGTGAAAGGAATGGAGCCTGTACCTAAGGCCATTGGGAAGAGGGTTTGGGGAATGAAGGTGTACGACCACTAGGAGCAGGTTGCGGGCAAGTAGGAGCATGACGACCAGAACGTGGACCACCAGGAGGGCTAGGACGGCCAGAGGCATGAGGAACAGGACAAGAAGAACCAGGCCTAATGAGACATAATCTATGAGGACCAGTGTTATCAGTGCCAGAGGTCTTCAGGAAGAAAGAGACGATATGGAACAGAACACGGACAGGAGGCGGTTAACACCTTAAATATTCTCCTTGATTCCCGCGCTTCAAAAAGCTTCAAGTTTAATATAAGAGAATTAGCCCCGCTGTTTCAACTTTAGATCAGATTGATTTAGTGCAAAAAAATGAAGATAATATGTTCCTAACGTTGATTCAAGTATTTCTAAGTGCATAAAAAGACTCCGTGAAATCACCTTACCTTTCATAAACTGGTATCTCCACCAGATCACACTAGCCAGCCGTTCACATGATAACTTGCTAAGCCAATTTCTTCACTTTGTACATGTACCGGGCCAGACACTTTTTCGATCATGCATTTTCATTTTTTCCACAGGGTTGGATGATCCACTCTCAAATGCTGTGGAAAATTCTATGAAGGCAGCGTATACAAGGGGCTCAATATAATGTTGGGCAGATCACCACCGACAGGCCATTGGTGGTGATTCGCCCAACAATCAGGGATGCGGACCAACTGCCTCATTACAGAATATATGTCATTATAATGCATGCGTTAAATCACATGCCATTACAACACGGTCGTTACAACGACCGCGTTGTTACATGGCAAGTCGTTACAATGACTTGCTGTAGGGGGCCTGCTGGATTTAGGAATAGAATAATATACTATTCCTACTCCAGTTTGTACAGTTGGGAAGGTGTTGGATTGTAAATCCAACACCTTCTGCCCCCTACAGCAAGTCGTAGTAACACCTTGAGATGCAATTTGAAGCAATGTAACAACGCAGTTATTGTAACGACCGCCGTGTAATGGCATTCGATGTATCGCATGCGAAGTAAACAATGTCTCTCCTCATGTTGATGCCGGTGGTTGCAACAGAAACTGTCGGGGGAAAGACCACTGCTTCTGACAGGATCTACGATCCCGCCGGGGTGACGGTCGTAATCATATTCCCTTAATGGCTGCGGTGCTCAGCAGACACCACCATCGAGATTATGATTACCATTTCCCAGAGCCTTTTCATGGCAGTCCGACTACCAAGAAAAGGTTGTCAAAAATGGTATTTGGGGCCCCCAAACAGGGCTGAAATGTGGCCCTGGGGACACATGTAGTGCCCCCACACACAAACATGCATGTGTGCCATGCACCACATGGTCATTCACCACATGGTGAATGGCACACGGTGCATGGATGTGAACATACTGTCCTTTTTCCTTGCGACATGTGCTGCAGCCCTTAAGCTGGGCCTCAGCACAAGCCACATTGGAAAAGAACAATTTCTCACCGTAACACCGGCGGTCATACCACAATATGCCTGCATGTCAGGCAATCTTCCGTCCGCCGTGATGTCGGGCTGTGGTCCTGCTGCCCGAAATCATAATCAGGCCTTAGTTTCAGCATAAAGATGCTATCTAGCATGCTGTAATTCTTCCCAAACCCCGCTTTTTTAACAGGGAGCATCTTTGGTCCTCAACCCACACTGAAAGATAAGAAAAACATACTGAAATGGCAGTAAGGGATTTATCTGTTGCACCACCTGACTATAAACTAGAGGTTTTTTAGTGAATATGTAATGTAATGATGTCTTGTAAAGCGCATGAATCACCCCACATGGGGTATCTCCACGCTGTAGGCCACTGGGGAACCCGTCCTGGCTTTCCCTGTGAGATGGTCCCTACTGGGTATCTCCAAGGTGAAACCAGGCATCCCCGGCGTATGTGGGGGGCCGTTGTGGAGATGAGGCAAGCTAATGCCCAGAGTTGCCGAGTGTGATCCCTGGTTAGAGTAGGCACCGAGGCGAGAATTATCGAGTCCGCTGACCATGGTCCATGACCCTGCCGCGTCGGGAATTGAACCCTGGTCCCGGGCCATCCTCTGCTTCCGGGTCTGCCGCCTCTAACCAGTGAGCCACACCACTCCACAAATGCTGCCCACCTTGCTAGTCCACTGCCACAGGACTAAACAATTATGAACAAACCAAAAAGCACACAGAGAGGCAGCAATAAAGATACTTATACAATGCTTAAATACATCCAATGAGACACTTGTCCTTCTTTTGATGTGAAAAAAAGTCCTTTTTATTATTGATATATCCTCTTGATAAAAGGATGTACAGATCGACAGCCGATGTTCTTAATAAGTGAAGACCAAAGAAACAGCCAACGCGTTTCGCCCGTAGGCTTCTTCAGGGCTAATATTCAAGGTAAGCACAGCTAGACTGGTTTCCACTTGAGTAACTATTCAAAACGTATCTGTTAGTAACAGAAACGATAAGGATGAAACGTGAGATCACAGGGCAGATGCTTTCAGTTTATTATGCCTCAATGGTACTTTCTAAATTCCCGTTAATATTTCACTGTTTAACAAGCGTATCGGCATTTCAGGCATATTTTTGGTTAATACTATGATATGTACCACTCCCGTAGATCCAGTATTACTCAGACCATCCCAATGTGGTCCGTGGTCTCACAATTCATCAGTTTCTCTGTACAAATTTTGTGCGAAAAGATGACCACGTATACTTCTGTCAAATATTTTACTACCGCACCACCTATGGCAATTTGACTGCAATTAGAGGGGCGATTTTGGGACCCTTTTTATGTAAATGAACTAGAATGCTCCAGGCCAGAAAAGGGGAATTATGCTATGGTGGTAGCAGTGTACAACAAAAGGAGTAAGAAAAGTAGCCCAAAGTGAGTTCTCTATTTTAATTACGGAGAGGGTAATCTCATGGGGCACCATCTTCTCATCTCCCTTGAGACTCTCAGTCTCCCTATATTAGCTGCATCTCCTTTGTTTGTTGATTCAGGGCCAAATGCTGCTGCGGATATAGGAGGAAACGAGAAGGGCAATAGGCAACTCTACATCATAATTCCATGCATAAAGATCACACATGTAATGTGCCATTCACCTTCCTTAATTGGATTTGGAAAAGATTTTATTCTAGAACCAAAGCAGCTAGAAATGATCTCCCAAAATCTTTCTGTGTTCTTAAGGGAGGCACCTTCTTTTAGCTCAAACCATTTATGATCATACTTCTAAGGAGCAATTTGTAGTCTCTGCCTTCATCTTTTCAGGAGATTAATTAAGACATGAATTGACTTCTCACTAGTCTATGCATCTCCCTATTTAGGTGGCCAAAAGGATTATAATGGGTTCTTTGGGGGAAAACAACGTGTTTGATTTTGGTTTAGCCACCAGGGACTTTTTATAGCTTTCAAATTCAAATAGTGGCTCTCGGTGCAGAAAATGGGACTCTGCAGTTAATGCGATAAAGATTCCTTCACTTTAGCAGTTCGCTTCATATTTCAATGAGTTCTAACATTTGATTTACCAAATTTGCCTGTTGTTTCTTTGACGGGCCCTACTCCCTTTTGAACTAAATTGATCATAAAGGAGAGTGCTTTAAGATCACCAAGGGATTTATCATTGACATTCATATCACAAATCATACCAAAAGTAGCAAAAGGGACAACTACATAGTCATTGAGCGGACAGAAAACAGTAGATTGAAGTGTAAAATGTGCAGGAATCTCATTCTCAATTCTTCCATTGAGTATTATGCATTACTTTTTTCATGGTACTTCAAAAGGAGAACACCTCTTTTATGAGTTTTACTGTTGGTAGGGATGATTGACGGGCTAATTTTTAATGCTATGTCTTTGTCCTCACTTGCAAATAACCTAAGGACATGGGTGGATACTGTGGCATTAAAGTCACCTACCAATATTATATATTTACAATCCTTTCACTCCCTAATGCCATAGATAAAGGTGACAAATGTGGTTACTGGACATGCACCGAGTCGGTGGGGATATATGGGTTCACCACCATAAGTGCGACACAGCATAAATCAAAATGATTGTATCTCTCTTAGTAGAATAACCTGTTTGAAGTCCTTATTCGCCTGACTTCATAGATGTATAGAAAAGGAATTGGGCAGATAAGATATCTAAAAAAATTGGTGAAAATCTCCTATCGTATTATTCTGGCGTTTGTAGTTACAACGTTGAGTCTATCGCAGTCAGCTCTCAACAACTGAAATTAATTTGCTGCAGCCCGTCACTTCCAAGTCAGTTCAGGAGCAAGACTACTAAGAGAGATACAATCATTTTGATTTATGCTGTGTCGCACATTCCCACCATATTCAGAATTTTCGTGCTTGAGGGTCTCCCAAGATATGATTTTTTATGTCCTGAGGATGGTCTCGGAAACGCAAGAATAGAGACCGAAACGTCGACGATTGCTTTTTCTACCGGATAATAAATTAGATTGTAAATAGGTAGAAAAGCTTTTGTAATTGTTGTATAGAGAATTTTTATAGATCAATTTATTTGTATGTTCTCTTACAACGTTGTTTATCTATCATGTACCCTTGTAACAAATATTAAATCCGAATACTCTTTCATATACACCCTTTCTCTTGCTCTCTTTTGTCTCAAAAAGATTACTGTTCAGTGACAAACAGAAATTAACTTAAAAAGACATTTGTCACAGTTGTTGTGCATTAACGGCATCAAATATATCAGGTCGTACAATTGTAGATATTTAAAATAATATTCGAAACATTAAGACAATTAAAACCCTTGAAGGTTCAATTACCATAACATATCTATTGCCCAAACCCTCAAGGGTATATTGGGTTGCTCACTTTTGTGTACCATGATGAATGGCTGGCAGCCTATTTTGGGGAAGAAACAACCACCCTTTCCAACATTTGCACATTGTCTTTTTTCTTAACTTCCACACCAGCATTGGCATTTAAGTTGAAGCAAAGTTTTCAGCGTTTAGCTTGTTTTCTGCAGATGATACATTGTCCTAAGCTGTTTTATAATCCTCTTGTTTCTTTGTTTTTTGCCCCCTCTATTCTTCAGATTTTTCTTACCGCCCATTTTGTAGACACAGGGACTTCTTCATACACAGACATTGGGAAGAGATTGCTCATTTTACCCTTAATAGGGAGAGACGAGGGCCCAGTTACTGATTCCATTGACGAAGGCTGTAAGAGACTTTTCAGGGAGAAGAACAGCTCATTCTCCTTCAAAATGTGCTCCAAACTCCCTGAATCGAGAGCTAGACAGAGGTACCCTACTTGATTTATCATGTTGGACAACTGGTTGTGAGGGACAGCAAAGATTCCCTCCCGCTTTCTTTACTTGGAAGTGGGGGGGGGGCAGGTAGTATTATCCGAAGAAACCCTTATATCCTGGGTCTAGGACTTTAATATGGTCAGGAGAGAATCTAAAATAGGATCTGAATTGCTGACAGATTTTTTCAAGTGAGCCGAATTAGAGGTCAGAACTCTCTCTAAAACCTGTAATGATTCAGAGTACTTTATGGATTAGAGCAGATATAACTCAAATGATAGTAGCAGACGTCTTTCAAGTGGTAAAGAGATTCTCACCGTACTATTAAAGAGCTGCATCCTAGGCTGCAGGATGTGGCCCACAGGAGTGCTTACCTCACAGGTGATGCAGTTGATATGCAGTGGGGTCTGCTCACGAGAAGCCGCAGTGGGGCGTGGATCGGGGAAAAGGGGAAGGCGGGTAAAAAACAAATGACTTACCTGCCAGCCGTCCATCCGGCCGCCAACTCTCCACTGTCCGCTCCGTCCACTTCCTGGCTTCTTCTGTGGAAACGGGAAGCACCCGAGCTCCCAGGATCCCCATAGCCAATCACAACTCTGCAATGCAGCGTTGTGATTGGTCTGAACGCTGTGCTTCGGTGCTCAGATAGGGAATGAGGGCCTGAGCATGTGCTCCATGCAGGTTGTAATCCAGCCTGCATAGAGAACATGCAAAGAGCGCATAAAAGGCCAGTAAAACATTCATGTGCACTTATATAGTGCACCCCACTCCTCCCATTGCTCTGAGAGCAAATTCACCCCACCCCTTACTTAGAGTTCTTATTAGTTTCTTTTTCCTTTTTTTTCACTGCCAAAAGCAGTGGGGCAACACTTCACCTCCCTGGCAGAGGAACCGCCACTGATTGATACGCGATGATGCTGGTTAAGGTCAATAACTAGGTCAAGGAGAGTAAAGTCTCCTATGGGAGGTGCTTGTTCCATGATCTCAAGGCTCTTAGAGTTCATGCACGCACCCTCGCCATCGGATAGCTCTTTGAGTAGATATGATTTCTGGAGCCTCTCCACGCCGCACCGCCGGCTCTGCTTCCCAGTACCAGCATCCGCTCAGGTATGAACCTGGCATTACTAAGGTGCCACGTTGCCCAGACGTTAAAAATACCTGTTAAGATGGCAAAATAAAAGACAAAAAATACAGGAACATTGCCACTGTCATGTAAATTAGTCGTCCCCGCCACATAATTCCAGTGGCCCTGGATATACACTGACAAATATCACTTAGACGTACACTCTCCATTTTAGTGGTCCTAGGGTGGCTTCAGTGTATGATTCAACATTATGTTCCTGTAAACTGAATTTCAGCATATACTTTATATCATCTCTGGTTCTCATTTATTGGCTTGGGGGAGAGGGGGAGGGGGAGATAAAACTGTGCACATATGAACAACATATCACTATAAGTAAAATCATTTCCCAGAGTGCTGTAAGGTCTGTGTAGGCAGGCAAAGCCCATGGTACTCATAACTACTTTAAAAGGATCGGAACACAGGCAGATGCCAATGAAAACAATACAATCTGTTGAATGGGAATTACTACTGAAAATGACTCTTTGCAGTCTTCTAGTTCATGACGTGGTGCTCATTATATCATTAGAGATAACAACCAAACATAGGCAAATCCTTCCTAATGCTTAAACAGCCCCCCTAAACTCCCCAGACACACTTTGACTTTGATGGATCTATCTGTTGAGGGGCAGCATGATTCTGGGGCACAGCTGCATGGCCAGTATCGGTCACACCAGGACCGCTTGGGAATATGCTGCAGTGATACTTCCAATAGTCCGTTCTTCTGGTTTGCTGTTGGGGAGCTGTGAGCTTTACTCTTGTGAATTACATTTCATGTCTGGTGTCTGTTGTCCATGGTTCTCTTTTAACTGTGGGGAAGAAGAAGGGTGATGATGACTCGTATATGTGTGAATTCAGTGGATGCTCTTAGCGTTCACCCCCAAACGAGGAGAGTGGCCATGCAACTAATGTGAATGTTGTGTTTGAAATGTACCAGTGTGTGCTCACATCTTCATCATGAGATGGAAACATTCCAAAGTAGATTGTGTCTGATATTTCTCTTCTCCCCTCAGGAGCCTCAGCCTGTGACCTGGAGAAGGAAAGAGGTAAATGACATATTAGTGAATTTGAATATTTATAGGCTAAATATGAAATCTGTGGAGATGGGGTCAAGTGTAAGCACATATGTTTTGATATGCTTCCACACTGAAGGAAGGAGTACCTTTTAGAGGTGTTAGAAACTCATTTAGTTTGCTTTTGTGTGAATAAGTGACATTTCATAGGAATCATGCAAGATTATGCATAATTAAATGAGGTACAAATTTGCACTAAATGTTAGCACAAAATTATTAATAGCGTAAATTTTTTATGTGAAGGAATCTTTTGTGCAAAAAAAATAGTGCCAAAAAAAGCACCATGAACAACACCCATTGTGTTCTGTTGTTCCTGTGTTTTCATTGTATATTTGAACCTGGAATGGCATAAAAAAAAGTGATGGATGGAATGCTTGAATTACTCTCAGGCACTGGCGATCACTCTGGGCCACATCCCAATCCACCATTTTCCCCCACCATTCCACCTCAGTTTGGACCCACTCATATGTAGATAATCTTTTACCCTCATCCAATCAGAACAGTCCAGGTGAAACTGTGAGGCTAGGACCTCCCTCAACTGGAAAACAAGCGGCCCAGGACCAGTTTTGCCATTATTATGGGTTCGACAGCCAGGTATAGCTTGATTCCAGTAGCACAGAGAGCCCTGGACCCATGTCTGGGCATACCAGTCACACTTAGGGCATCAAAAGCAAAGCTTTGGATGAAAAGCTTGAATTTTATCTAAGCCACTGGCGATCTCTCTGGGCCGCATCTCAATCTTTCATTTCATGCCCGCCATGTCACTCTCATTTTGTACCCAGCCATTTGCATACCAGTCTTGACTCTGCTTCAAACAGTACAGACAGAACTGCAAGGCCAGTTCCTTCCTGCAGTGGAACTCAGGCAACCCAGGACCGGTTTCACCTTTATTATGGGCTCATCAACCATGAACACCTTCATTTCGGTGACACAGTGAGCACGGAACCTCGTCTGGGCATACCTGTCACACTTAGGTCATCACATAACAAAGTGGCGTATGGAAAGCCATGTCCAAATCCATAATTTTTTACCCACTGTGCCACCTGAGGCAAGACCCAAACATGCAAATCAGTCTTGACCCTGCTCCAATCAGAACAGTCCAGTTCCAAATACCTAGGCAGGACCTCCCTTAACTGGGAAAAAAGCAACCGAGGACTGGTTCTGCCTTTATTATGGGCTTGTCAGCCAGGTATACCTTGATTCCGGTGGCACAGTGAGTACTGGGATCCAAGTTTAGGCACCCCGGTCACACTTAGGGCATCAAAAAACAAAGTGATGGATGGAATGCCTGAATCAATCTCAGCGACTGGTGATCGCTCTGGACTGCATCCCAATCCATTGTTGATCACTGACCATGCCACCTCAGTTTAGACCCAGCCATTTTCAAATTAGTTTTGACCCTGCTCCAATCAGAACAGTCCAATCAGAATAGCGAGGTCTGCACTTGCCACAGGAAGGCGTTCCATGGGTGGAGTGTGGGTGCCTGCGTTGGCACAGTAAGATAGCAGGCATGCGTCTTATCTTAGTAGATACGTTGCATTCCTGTCCTCTCCCTGTCACACAACATTGTGCAGTAAGGTGTCTTGCAGTGTTGCGCTGTGTGACTTGTTAGCAAATCTGGCACTAAATACATAAATACATACAGGCTAGGGATATAAAAAGAAACCTAGGTATTATAATCATACAGGGTAGGGATATAAAAAGAAACCTAGGTATTATAATCATACACGCTAGGGATATTAAACAAAGCCCAGTTATTATAATCATACAGGCTAGGGATGTAAAAAGAAACCTACGTATTTTAATCCTAGAGGCTAGGGATATAAAAAGAAACCTAGGTATTATAATCATACAGGCTAGGGATATAATTGTTACTAGTCCCTCAGGCTACACATACGTAGTTTACAATGTGGGACAGACAACTCCTATAGCTTCAAATTTACATTTGTATTCCGCAGTCGAAGCCCACTTCATTCTCATGAAGAAAATTATTATGTAGTGCACATGGCCAAATTGAAGGAGCGCCTTTGGCACAGCGGAAACTAATTATCATATGTCTCCTGTTCCTACACTGAAAGCGATGACAAAAGCAAGTATACCTAATCTTTACACTTTTTACCTGCAGTGGGCAGTTCACAGTTCACATTCGCAGTACTATACCAAAAATACTGATGGAAATAGCTACCTAAAGAATCTAAAATGATATGCAGCAACACGATATTGCAAACAAACAAATGTTGCCAACAAATAGACCTGCATAGAATCTTCTTGCTGGCTCTGAATAGAAGTTTGGAATAACTTGCCTTGATCATATCATATCAATCACAGCAGTAAACCAATATGCTAGTTGCTGCTGATTCATGCTCCAGATTCATGTGTTTGACCACAAAGAACTGCTGATGCCTGAGCAGTCATAAAAGACTTGCTATGACTAGTCGCAATTGGCGCACTTCATTCAGACAAATGTCCTGTGTTTGCCGCAAAGGCATTCAGGGATTCCATGGGCCTAATTCACAAAGCTAAACTTACACTTTTGGAGTAAGATTGTACTTGATCTCAATAGATCTGAGCCGGCAGAGAGAACATATTTGACCTGTACACTCACTTTTATTGCAAAATGTCCAAGAAGTCAGAACCAATCTATCTATTGTGAAGCATTCCAAATCCACCACTGGTGAAGATAAGGTTTCTAAAGCGGCTGGAGGGTCACTCCCCAAAGTGGAAGTGCTAGCTCAAGAAAAGATCCCTGAAAAAGAAGTTTACATACCATCTTACAGACCACCCTTTCTAGTTCTTGAGGTAAAGACACAAATAGTAACCCTGCTTCGACTGATTGGTTCAAAGAAAAACAGGAAGGTTCCATCTACCACCTCAAAAAGCATTAAGTGGTCGATTCTATTCAGCAGACCCCTCTTGACACCAAAATGTCTTCAGAGTAGAATCTCACAACGTCTCCCTCCCGCCTAGAAAAGAAGCACAGCCCTGTTGAAATTCTGAGTCTCATTCCGGGGACTCCAAATCCTTCTATGTCTCCAGCTTTACTCCAAGTGCCAGTTTCCATGGAGGGCCTTGATGCTGCAATTTCATCAATCCCAATGATTTAATCTACTGCTGTAGTGTGTTATGAAAACTATACATGAAACTATCTATGAAATGTTCTATGAAACAATAACACACTCCAATGTGGGCCCAAATAGATTGATTGACTAAGGAGACATTGCCAAAGGACTATCAAAAGTCATTCCTATATTGACTAAATATTACTGTTCTCTGTATGTCTGTTTAATGGTTTGTACATTCAAGTTAAGTGTGTGTATTCATTTGGAGAGTAAAGTCTCCTATGGGAGGTGCTTGTTCCATGATCTCAAGGCTCTTAGAGTTCAAGCATGCACCCTCGCCATCAGATAGCTCTTTGAGTAGATATGATTTCTGTAGCCACTCCACGCCGCACCGCCGGCTCTGCTTCCCAGTACCAGCATCCGCTCAGGTATGAACCTGGCATTAATAAGGGGCCACGTTGCCCAGACGTTAAAAATACCTGTTAAGAAGGCAAAATAAAAGACAAAAAATACAGGAACATTGCCACTGTCATGTAAATCAGTCGTCCCCGCCACATAATTCTAGTGGCCCTGGATATACACTAACAAATATCACTTAGACGTACACTCTCCATTTTAGTGGTCCTAGGGTGGCTTCAGCGTATGATTCAACATTATGTTCCTGTAAACTGAATTTCAGCATATATTTTATATCATCTCTGGTTCTCATTTATTGGCTTGGAGGAGAGGGGGAGATAAAACTGTGCACATAGGAACAACATATCACTATAAGTAAAATCATTTCCCAGAGTGCTGTAAGGTCTGTGTAGACAGGCAAAGCCCATGGGACTCATAACTACTCTAAAAGGATCGGAACACAGGCAGATGCCAATGGAAACAAAACAATCCGTTGAATGGGAATTACTACTGAAAATGACTCTTTGCAGTCTTCTAGTTCATGACGTGGTGCTCATTATGAGCGAACTGTGATGGGAAATCACTGTAAGGCGCGCAATTTCACATGAAACTGGTGGGTTTCTTCAAATGTTATTATCACAAATCCAAACTGAAACATCTTTTAAAGCTTGAATCAGAATTTATTTCATTCCAATGTAGTATTCATTTCAAGAATTCATTTTTCAACAAGGATCAAAAATCATTCCATCTTCATATTACTCGTTACTTGCCCAATGCATTTCGGGTTAGTGGGAGTAACCCTTCGTCAGGGGCCTAAAAAATGAAAACATACAAGACCTTAACTTTCAGGAAAAAGAGCCATGGGGTCAAACTGACCAATCATATACATAACATAAATATTAAGATTATACATAATACAGCATACATGTTGGGGTTATACATAATCATATGAACGTTTGTCACTACAGGGTGTTAAACATGTTATAAACGAGAGCGAATCTAACCAGCTGGTATCGTGCACGATAGCGGTAAATCAAAAACAAGTAGCTGGCATGCTGCCAAAAGTGTGTATACGGGTCGAAAATACGTGCGCTAAAAAATGATAAGGAAAGGAGTGCAAGCCTAAGGGGAAGGACCAACTAAGCCCAGAACCGGAGAGCTTACCGCAATGGTAACGAGTCCTCGTCTCGCAGTTCCGAACGCGGAACTGATCCTGATGGATGAAGAGCCAATGGGAAACCTGGTTATAACTAAGTCCAAAAGTCACGTGATACGGGTCCCGAAAACAGTAATCGGGATAACAATATGCACCGCGATGTGGGAAATAATCAGCCGGGTGAAAAGACACCCGAGTTTAGAATAGAAAACTAATAATTACGGAGTTTGGCAAAAATCAAAGTCTGCAAAATGCGCAAAAAAAGCGTGGCGATTAAGCGTGATATGATAGGTCTGCTGGAGTCACGTGTTACGCCATGAAATAGTAAACAAAGGCTAATTAATGTGAAAGCACGGCAGAACATCAATAAACGACCTATTATTAGATAAAGCTATGCAGACGAACTCAAGCATAATTAAAATATGACAATCATGGATGGCAACATAAATATAAATGAAACACAGAGCTGTGTTGAGTGACATCATGAAAAAATAATATGCGAAAAGATAATATACAAAAGTGAAACATGCTGATTAGATGGATCTATTCATGCGATGTGAAACATTTGATCAATATGATTTAACAAACTGAGAGAGTTCTGTAGGAAAATGTTCATAGGGTCATCCTTAGAGGAGTGGGGGGTCGCTCATGTAACCATATGGAGTGACAGGAATTTACAGGAAGCATGAAAATTCAATTCGATCATTGATCCCTGCTGGTTGGAGGGAATTCAGTTTCTTGATCCAGTGAAATTCAGCTTGTAATCGTTGCTTAGTGGGATCCATGTCTTGGCGTTGCGGAAGTATCTCCAGTATAGTGAATTTGAGTTGGGTGATCTGATGATTGTTTTCAAGCCAGTGTGTTGATAATGCTGATTTCATATTTTTTGTACGAATATTGCTTTTGTGTTCTGATATTCTCGTCTTAATCTTTCTTTCTGTCTGGCCGACATAGATTTTTCCACATGGGCACTTGATTGCATAAATTACATTTTTTGAGTCACAGGTACCTGTATACAGTAGATCAATTTTGTGACCTTTGGTGGGATGCATAAAAATGTTACCAGGTATTATGTTGTTGCAGTGTATGCAATTCAAACATTTCAGCATGCCTTTTGGTGCAGTTTTAGTGACTTTCTTAGTGTTTAGTGTCTCTTTAAGATTTTTCGATCTTTTAAAGGCGAAGGTCAACTGATCGCTGTAAAGATTGGTTAAATCAGGTTCTGTTCTGATGAGGGTCCAATGCTGATTGATAATTCTTTTGATTTGTGTTGATGATGTCGAGTATTTTAAGACACACACTGTCTTGTTCTCTTTTGATTGAGGCTTAGATGTCAGTAATTGATCTCTTGAGAGATTGGTGACTTTTTTGATTGATTCATCCAACACATCTTTGGGATATCCGCGTTTTTGGTATTGATGTAGCTGATCGGTGAGAGTCATTTCCAATTGATGGGGGTCCGAGGTGATCCTTTTGAGACGGATGAATTGGGAAGTGGGTAAATGCTTTTTTAAGGTTTCAGGATGGAAGCTTTGGAACAGCAAACTGGAGTTCCGGTCAGTCGGTTTTTTGTACACTTGGGTATGTAGTTTTTGGTTGATGATTGTAATCTGTACGTCTAAAAATGCAATGGTTTCCTTCTGGATGGTATGTGTAAACTTGATTCTAGGATTCAGCTGATTTATTTCCATGATGTTAGCAACGAGTTGTTCTTTGTCGCCTTTCCAAATTAAAAATAAATCATCTATGTATCTTTTAAACGTCACGAGGTGATCGGTCCAGTTGTTGTTGTTCAGGATGTTCTCTTGTTCAAATTTAGACATAAACAGATTGGCATATGAGGGGGCCCCCCCAAAACCCATTGAGGTTCCGTTGCACTGGTTGTAAAACTTGTTGTCCCATTCGAAATAGCTGTGATACAGCGCGAAATGCATAAGTTCCACTAAGAAGATTTTGTTGGCTTCACATTCATCATCTCTTAAAAGACTCCATTCAAAGGCTTCAAGGCCTTCATTGTGTGGTATGGAAGTATACAGTGATACTACATCAATTGTACTGAGCCAATATTCTGCATCTGGTTCCAGTTCTATGGTTTTGAGTAAGTTGAGGAAAGATGTAGTATCCTTGATGTAGGTTTGTCCTCTCTGTACCATCGGCTGTAAAAAGTGATCTAGATATTTGCCTACACTGTCAGATATTGATCCGCACGCGGACACGATGGGTCTGAACGGTGGTCTTTTCAAGTCTTTATGAATTTTAGGCAACATATAGAGTTTTGGTCTCCTTGGATATTTGGTTGCCAAAAATTTGTGTGTTCTGTCGTCGATCCATTTTTGTTCAAGGGCATGATCCAAAATTACTGTGAGAGTTTTCAAATATTCTTCAGTGGGGTCACAGTCCAAAGGAATATAGGTATTTTTGTCTTGAACGTGTTGATTGACACTTGCATTGTAGAAAGTAGTGTCCATGACAATCAGGGCTCCCCCTTTGTCTGCTTTCTGGAAAGTTATTTCAGTATCTTTAGACAACTGCATGATGGTACTGCGTTCCTTCTTAGACAGATTGTTTTTAGTAATTTTGTTAAAGTTGATTTTTTGAATGTCCGTTAGTGTCATCCTTTCCACAGTTTCTATGGTTTTGTGAGAATATGGAGCACAGAATGTGCTTTTTGGCTTAAAAACTGCAGTGTCGGTAATAGATGTAGGTATCACATCTTTGAAAAAGTATTTCAGTTTGAGGTTTCTGAAGAATTTGAATAGCGCTATCTCTGTTTCAGCGAGACTGGTCTTATAGGTTGGTACAAACGTAATTCCTTTATTTAATACCGCCATCTGGGCTGGTGTCAGAGGTTTAGATGAGATGTTGATGACTAAGTCGGTTTTGTTGACTTCTGGCTCCTTGTTCGTTTGGCTATTTCTTCGGGAGTTTCTTCTCCCCCTCCTGATGCGACTGTAGGTGGTGCGTTGGCTGCGGGACTGATATCTAAAAAAGGCTGCTTCTTGGTAGATGAACTTGGTTGTTGGGTTTTCTCAATGGGTTGTCTTGTCTGTGCAATGTCTGATTCAGATACTAAACTTTCTTGAGACGAGGTAGTGGATGGTTTAGTTTTGGGTTGTTGCCATTTCTTTTGATTATAAATTTCTGCCCAGGTGTACACTTCGTCATATTTATAATCAATAGTATCTCTCTTGTATTTTCTGACTTTCCGATCGTTTACCTCCTTGGCGTATTTGTCTAATCTTTTGTTCACATCCTCCAATGTTGTTTGTAAATCTGGAAATTTTTCAAGCTCCTTTTTCATGTTGTTTAGATCGACGTCAATTTCTTTAAGAACTTTAGAAAGTTCCTGTATGATTAACAGAATCAAATCAAGTGAGCACTTGTTCAAAATTTGATACCACTTTTCAACAAAATTTTTACTGTTCTTGCACAACATAGGTTTTAGGGCGATTCTCAACCCTCTGGGGATTCTCCTATTTTTATGATAATGTATCAATGTCGTTGCATGTAATCTTTGATTGATTTCTTTTTTGCTAAGAAATTCAAATTGCCGAATTAATTGTGCTGTAGTGGAAATGTTAGGACTGAAAGCTCTGGTCTCTTGTATGAGTCCATAAATTTCTTCTGCCGCTTCAGAAGTGAAAGCTAACAACTCAGCTTGATTGGACGTTAATTGTGCTATTTCATCAAACTGCATTTTCAAAACAGTATATTGGTGCACTAGGAGATGAGGTAGGCGAAAGTCAATATGATACAATGAATAGTATCTCCGTGCACTCACTCTTTGATTGAGGTTTTATTGGTTCGAGCGCGTTCCCTTGTCGCACTATGCCTGGTAGTGCCTTAAATCATATGAGCGAACTGTGATGGGAAATCACTGTAAGGCGCGCAATTTCACATGAAACTGGTGGGTTTCTTCAAATGTTATTATCACAAATCCAAACTGAAACTTCTTTTAAAGCTTGAATCAGAATTTATTTCATTCCAATGTAGTATTCATTTCAAGAATTCATTTTTCAACAAGGATCAAAAATCATTCCATCTTCATATTACTCGTTACTTGCCCAATGCATTTCGGGTTAGTGGGAGTAACCCTTCGTCAGGGGCCTAAAAAATGAAAACATACAAGACCTTAACTTTCAGGAAAAAGAGCCATGGGGTCAAATCCTAGAATCAAGTTTACACATACCATCCAGAAGGAAACCATTGCATTTTTAGACGTACAGATTACAATCATCAACCAAAAACTACATACCCAAGTGTACAAAAAACCCACTGACCGGAACTCCAGTTTGCTGTTCCAAAGCTTCCATCCTGAAACCTTAAAAAAGCATTTACCCACTTCCCAATTCATCCGTCTCAAAAGGATCACCTCGGACCCCCATCAATTGGAAATGACTCTCACCGATCAGCTACATCAATACCAAAAACGCGGATATCCCAAAGATGTGTTGGATGAATCAATCAAAAAAGTCACCAATCTCTCAAGAGATCAATTACTGACATCTAAGCCTCAATCAAAAGAGAACAAGACAGTGTGTGTCTTAAAATACTCGACATCATCAACACAAATCAAAAGAATTATCAATCAGCATTGGACCCTCATCAGAACAGAACCTGATTTAACCAATCTTTACAGCGATCAGTTGACCTTCGCCTTTAAAAGATCGAAAAATCTTAAAGAGACACTAAACACTAAGAAAGTCACTAAAACTGCACCAAAAGGCATGCTGAAATGTTTGAATTGCATACACTGCAACAACATAATACCTGGTAACATTTTTATGCATCCCACCAAAGGTCACAAAATTGATCTACTGTATACAGGTACCTGTGACTCAAAAAATGTAATTTATGCAATCAAGTGCCCATGTGGCAAAATCTATGTCGGCCAGACAGAAAGAAAGATTAAGACGAGAATATCAGAACACAAAAGCAATATTCGTACAAAAAATATGAAATCAGCATTATCAACACACTGGCTTGAAAACAATCATCAGATCACCCAACTCAAATTCACTATACTGGAGATACTTCCGCAACGCCAAGACATGGATCCCACTAAGCAACGATTACAAGCTGAATTTCACTGGATCAAGAAACTGAATTCCCTCCAACCAGCAGGGATCAATGATCGAATTGAATTTTCATGCTTCCTGTAAATTCCTGTCACTCCATATGGTTACATGAGCGACCCCCCACTCCTCTAAGGATGACCCTATGAACATTTTCCTACAGAACTCTCTCAGTTTGTTAAATCATATTGATCAAATGTTTCACATCGCATGAATAGATCCATCTAATCAGCATGTTTCACTTTTGTATATTATCTTTTCGCATATTATTTTTTTCATGATGTCACTCAACACAGCTCTGTGTTTCATTTATATTTATGTTGCCATCCATGATTGTCATATTTTAATTATGCTTGAGTTCGTCTGCATAGCTTTATCTAATAATAGGTCGTTTATTGATGTTCTGCCGTGCTTTCACATTAATTAGCCTTTGTTTACTATTTCATGGCGTAACACGTGACTCCAGCAGACCTATCATATCACGCTTAATCGCCACGCTTTTTTTGCGCATTTTGCAGACTTTGATTTTTGCCAAACTCCGTAATTATTAGTTTTCTATTCTAAACTCGGGTGTCTTTTCACCCGGCTGATTATTTCCCACATCGCGGTGCATATTGTTATCCCGATTACTGTTTTCGGGACCCGTATCACGTGACTTTTGGACTTAGTTATAACCAGGTTTCCCATTGGCTCTTCATCCATCAGGATCAGTTCCGCGTTCGGAACTGCGAGACGAGGACTCGTTACCATTGCGGTAAGCTCTCCGGTTCTGGGCTTAGTTGGTCCTTCCCCTTAGGCTTGCACTCCTTTCCTTATCATTTTTTAGCGCACGTATTTTCGACCCGTATACACACTTTTGGCAGCATGCCAGCTACTTGTTTTTGATTTACCGCTATCGTGCACAATACCAGCTGGTTAGATTCGCCCTCGTTTATAACATGTTTAACACCCTGTAGTGACAAACGTTCATATGATTATGTATAACCCCAACATGTATGCTGTATTATGTATAATCTTAATATTTATGTTATGTATATGATTGGTCAGTTTGACCCCATGGCTCTTTTTCCTGAAAGTTAAGGTCTTGTATGTTTTCATTTTTTAGGCCCCTGACGAAGGGTTACTCCCACTAACCCGAAATGCATTGGGCAAGTAACGAGTAATATGAAGATGGAATGATTTTTGATCCTTGTTGAAAAATGAATTCTTGAAATGAATACTACATTGGAATGAAATAAATTCTGATTCAAGCTTTAAAAGAAGTTTCAGTTTGGATTTGTGATAATAACATTTGAAGAAACCCACCAGTTTCATGTGAAATTGCGCGCCTTACAGTGATTTCCCATCACAGTTCGCTCATATGATTTAAGGCACTACCAGGCATAGTGCGACAAGGGAACGCGCTCGAACCAATAAAACCTCAATCAAAGAGTGAGTGCACGGAGATACTATTCATTGTATCGTGGTGCTCATTATATCATTAGAGATAACAACCAAACATAGGCAAATCCTTCCTAATGCTTAAACAGCACCCCTAAACTCCCCCAGACACACTTTGACTTTGATGGGTCTATCTGTTGAGGTGCAGCATGATTCTGGGGCGCAGCTGCATGGCCAGTATCGGTCACACCAGGACCGCTTGGGAATATGCTGCAGTGATACTTCCAATAGTCCTTTCTTCTGGTTTGCTGTTGCGGAGCTGTGAGCTTTACTCTTGTGAATTACATTTCAGTGTCTGGTGTCTGTTGTCCATGGTTCTCTTTTAACTGTGGGGAAGAAGAAGGGTGATGATGACTCGTATATGTGTGAATTCAGTGGATGCTCTTAGCGTTCACCGCCAAATGGGGAAAGTGGCCATGCAACTAATGTGAATGTTGTGTTTGAAATGTACCAGTGTGTGCTCACATCTTCATCATGAGATGGAAACATTCCAAAGTAGATTGTGTCTGATATTTCTCTTCTCCCCTCAGGAGCCTCAGCCTGTGACCTGGAGAAGGAAAGAGGTAAATGACATATTAGGGAATTTGAATATTTATGAGCTAAATATGAAATCTGTGGAGATGGGGTCAAGTGTAAGCACATATGTTTTGATATGCTTCCACACTGAAGGAAGGAGTACCCTTTAGAGGTGTTAGAAACTCATTTAGTTTGCTTTTGTGTGAATAAGTGACATTTCATAGGAATCATGCAAGATTATGCATAATTAAATGATGTACAAATTTGCACTAAATGTTAGCACAAAATTATTAATAGCGTAAATTTTTTATGTGAAGGATTCTTTTGTGCAAAAAAAATAGTGCCAAAAAAAGCACCATGAACAACACCCATTGTGTTCTGTTGTTCCTGTGTTTTCATTGTATATTTGAACCTGGAATGGCATAAAAAAAAAGTGATGGATGGAATGCTTGAATTACTCTCAGGCCCTGGCGATCACTCTGGGCCACATCCCAATCCACCATTTTCCCCCACCATGCCACCTCAGTTTGGACCCACTCATATGTAGATAATCTTTTACCCTCATCCAATGAGAACAGTCCAGGTGAAACTGTGAGGCTAGGACCTCCCTCAACTGGAAAACAAGCGGCCCAGGACCAGTTTTGCCATTATTATGGGTTCGACAGCCAGGTATAGCTTGATTCCAGTAGCACAGAGAGCCCTGGACCCATGTCTGGGCATACCAGTCACACTTAGGGCATCAAAAGCAAAGCTTTGGATGAAAAGCTTGAATTAATTTAAACCACTGGCGATCTCTCTGGGCCGCATCCCAATCTTTCATTTCATGCCCGCCATGTCACTCTCATTTTGTACCCAGCCATTTGCAAACCAGTCTTGACTCTGCTTCAAACAGTCCAGACCGAACTGCCAGGCCCGTTCCTCCCTGCAGTGGAACTCAGGCAACCCAGGACCGGTTTCACCTTTATTATGGGCTCATCAACCATGAACACCTTCATTTCGGTGACACAGTGAGCACGGAACCTCGTCTGGGCATACCTGTCACACTTAGGTCATCACATAACAAAGTGACGTATGGAAAGCCATGTCCAAATCCATAATTTTTTACCCACCGTGCCACCTGAGGCAAGACCCAAACATGCAAATCAGTCTTGACCCTGCTCCAATCAGAACAGTCCAGTTCCAAGTACCTAGGCAGGACCTCCCTTAACTGGGAAAAAAGCAACCGAGGACTGGTTCTGCCTTTATTATGGGCTTGTCAGCCAGGTATACCTTGATTCCGGTGGCACAGTGAGTACTGGGATCCAAGTTTAGGCACCCCGGTCACACTTAGGGTATCGAAAAACAAAGTGATGGATGGAATGCCTGAATCAATCTCAGCGACTGGTGATCGCTCTGGACTGCATCCCAATCCATTGTTGATCACTTACCATGCCACCTCAGTTTAGACCCAGCCATTTTCAAATTAGTTTTGACCCTGCTCCAATCAGAACAGTCCAATCAGAATAGCGAGGTCTGCACTTGCCACAGGAAGGCGTTCCATGGGTGGAGTGTGGGTGCCTGCGTTGGCACAGTAAGATAGCAGGCATGCGTCTTATCTTAGTAGATATGTTGTATTCCTGTCCTCTCCCTGTCACACAACATTTGCAGTAAGGTGTCTTGCTGTGTTGCGCTGTGTGACTTGTTAGCAAATCTGGAACTAAATACATAAATACATACAGGCTAGGTATATAAAAAGAAACCTAGGTATTATAATCATACAGGTTAGGGATATAAAAAGAAACCTAGGTATTATAATCATACACGCTAGGGATATTAAACAAAGCCCAGTTATTATAATCATACAGGCTAGGGATGTAAAAAGAAACTTAGGTATTTTAATCCTAGAGGCTAGGGATATAAAAAGAAACCTAAGTATTATAATCATACAGGCTAGGGATATAATTGTTACTAGTCCCTCAGGCTACACATACGTAGTTTACAATGTGGGACAGACAACTCCTACAGCTTCAAATTTACATTTGTATTCCGCAGTCGAAGCCCACTTCATTCTCATAAAGAAAATTATTATGTAGTGCACATGGCCAAATTGAAGGAGCGCCTTTGGCACAGCGGAAACTAATTATCATATGTCTCCTGTTCCTACACTGAAAGCGATGACAAAAGCAAGTATACCTAATCTTTACACTTTTTACCTGCAGTGGGCAGTTCACAGTTCACATTTGCAGTACTATACCAAAAATACTGATGGAAATAGCTACCTAAAGAATCTAAAATGATATGCAGCAACACGATATTGCAAACAAACAAATGTTGCCAACAAATAGACCTGCATAGAATCTTCTTGCTGGCTCTGAATAGAAGTTTGGAATAACTTGCCTTGATCATATCATATCAATCACAGCAGTAAACCAATATGCTAGATGCTGCTGATTCATGCTCCAGATTCATGTGTTTGACCACAAAGAACTGCTGATGCCTGAGCAATTGGCGCACTTCATTCAGACAAATGTCCTGTGTTTGCAGCAAAGGCAATCAGGGATTCCATGGGCCTAATTCACAAAGCTAAACTTACACTTTTGGAGTAAGATTGTACTTGATCTCAATAGATCTGAGCCGGCAGAGAGAACATGTTTGACCTGTACACTCACTTTTATTGCAAAATGTCCAAGAAGTCAGAACCAACCTATCTATTGTGAAGCATTCCAAATCCACCACTGGTGAAGATAAGGTTTCTAAAGCGGCTGGAGGGTCACTCCCCAAAGTGGAAGTGCTAGCTCAAGAAAAGATCCCTGAAAAAGAAGTTTACATACCATCTTACAGACCACCCTTTCTAGTTCTTGAGGTAAAGACACAAATAGTAAACCTGCTTCGACTGCTTGGTTCAAAGAAAAACAGGAAGGTTCCATCTACCACCTCAAAAAGCATTAAGTGGTCGATTCTATTCAGCAGACCCCTCTTGACACCAAAATGTCTTCAGAGTAGAATCTCACAACGTCTCCCTCCCGCCTAGAAAAGAAGCACAGCCCTGTTGAAATTCTGAGTCTCATTCCGGGGACTCCAAATCCTTCTATGTCTCCAGCTTTACTCCAAGTGCCAGTTTCCATGGAGGGCCTTGATGCTGCAATTTCATCAATCCCAATGATTTAATCTACTGCTGTAGTTTATTACAAAAACTATACATGAAACTATCTATGAAATGTTCTATGAAACAATAACACACTCCAATGTGGGCCCAAATAGATTGATTGACTAAGGAGACATTGCCAAAGGACAATCAAAAGTCATTCCTATATTGACTAAATATTACTGTTCTCAGTATGTCTGTTTAATGGTTTGTACATTCAAGTTAAGTGTGTGTATTCATTTGGACATGTCGTCTTTATGTGAAGTGATCATTCTGTTTTCATTTGAAAATGACTTGTTGAGGCATATGGGCTGCAGACCATGATTACACTTTGTTGTTGTCTTGGAAGAGTATTTGTCTGCTGGATGACTCCTCCCTTAGATCGATCGTAGTGCGCATGGGCATCGACCCCATCTTCAGATTGTTTTTTTCCGCCATCGGGCTCTGATGTGTTCATCGTTCGTTCCCGTTACTGATCTCTTCTCGAATCCATAAATCAATCTACAAACATAGACATCGTCTTCGACACTGATTCCGGTTACCCGCGTCGAAGAAAGGTTCCACTTCTCGATTCCAGCGTTCATCGGGGCCGTCGGGTCCAACTGCGCCATTGGGCCTTTTGCACATGGAAAGAACACCCTTCAAGAAGTGCCCTCAGTGTGGACACAAATTTCCCCACACTGACCTGCATGAGGTTTGCAACCTGTGCTTGTCTCCAGAGCACGAGAGTCGAGACTGTGAGGCCTGCGCTTCGTTCCGGTCCAAGAAAACAATCAGGAACCGTCGAGCTCGAAGATCCATGGAAAAGTCATCTTCGTCGACACCAGACCTCATCATCGACGAGGAACCGATCGAGGTAGACGCCGAAGAACAGCAAGAAGACGTCGCTTCCGAAGCAGAGGATTCAGCTTCCGGAGCCGAGGATCGATCCGAAGATGACAATCTTCTTCCAGCTGGTCAACAGGTCGTGAGTAAGAGCGTCGACCCTGGTTACCCCACCATACCGGGACAGGCTTCGGTTCCACCTCCACCTTCGGGTCCAGGTGCACACCGACCAAAACCTTCCGGCGCCCCGCCTTCAGGCTCGGCAGCAAAGAGTACTAAAAAACCTCCAGTCAACTCGGGCTCGAGTCAGTCTGTCGGTCCCGAAAAGCAGAAGGTGCCTAAGCCAAAGTCAACACCGGCACCAAAACATCCATCGGTACCGAAAACGGGCGAGCCGAAACCAAGTTCGGCGGCAAAAGACGTTCCCAAAGTTACCGAACCGAAAATAACCCCGGTTCCAAAAAAAGCAGACACGAAGACAGTTCCAATACCGAAACATACTTCGGCTCCAAGAGCAGGTCAATCTAAACACCCGGGAACAAAACCTTCGGATCCAAAAAGCACAGATTCAAAGAAAAGACAATAAAAGTCTTCAGAACCGAAACCAAAAACCGTTCTAAAGACAATAGACACTGCAAAGTCTAAGCCTGTCGGCTCCAAACAAGAAAAATCGGCGCCGAAAAAGGATTTAACAATAGAAGAGCTTTTCCAACCTGATTCAAGGCAAAAGACTCTTAAAATTCATCCAAAGACTGGACACATATACACAGTGCCTGAAAAGAGGAAAATGGACCAGCCTAAACCATCGCCAGTTCCTTCAAAAAAGCATGTTCAAACTTCCCCTATAAGAATTCCTTCACCTAAAGTACAAATGCCAGTAAATATCTCTCTTGTATATTCACCAGCTAGTACACATAGTCTTATACCTCAAGATGATTAAGAGGTAGGGAGAGAACATTAAATGGATGATATTAATGACCCAGATGATATGGCTGGGCTATCAGGTGACCCATGGGAAGATTATAATGCACCAGATGCACCAGATCTACCACAAGACGAGGCATACCCGTTTAGGCCATCTCCCCCTGATTATACCATTGGGTTCACCCAGCTCATTCATAGAGCAGCCACTTTCCATGGAGTAGACTTACATACAGATCGTAGAAGAAGACTTTCTAATGGACACACTGTTAACATCACATAAGACCACAACCACACTGACAATACTTAATGGAGTGGTAAGACACGCACCACAAATATTTAAAGACTCAGTCAGAGCCAGGGTATTTAACCCCAGACTAGAAAAGAAGTACAAAGCGGCTTCAACTGATCCAGCATATATTAAAGGACAGTTGCCACTAGGCTCAATGGTAGTGTCAAATGCGAGAACGAGAGCTAACTCACAGACAACAGGGCATGCTCCACAACCCGACAAAGAGTCTAAGCTTTTAGATGCCTCAGGAAAACGCACCATCTTACAAGAAGCCAATATATGGAGGATTGCTAACACTCAAGCCCTGTTAGCAAGATATGACAGAGCTCATTATGATGAGTTAGAGTCACTCATGCAACACTTGCCAGAACAATATAAGACTAGGGCTTCTGACCTAATACAAGAAGGCAAGGTTATAACAAATACCTCTATAAGATGCGCACTAGACGCTGCAGACACATCATCTAGAGCAGCAAATACAGGGATACTGTTGCGTTCAAACCAGAAGTACAGGCTAGTATCCTTAAGTTCAAAAGGATTTTATTGAAGTATTTTGTAGACAAAAGAAATAGACAAGTACAATACAAAAAGAATAAATCTTACATGCGTAAATGATTAAATGATGAGCATGAAATGCAGTAAGCCAAAAATGAAGAGTAAGGGAAAAGGGAGAAAAAAGGGGGGGAGGGGCGGGGGAGTGAACATATCATAGAATCATAAAATCATAAAATATAGAGTCACAATTAAATTGAATAGAAAAAAGATGGTAAATAAGGAGAAATTAAGCACCAAAATTCATAAGAGAATACTTAATCATATCATTGCATAACATATGAATCAATAGGAGACCAAAAAGATTGAAATGACTGTGAATTGTGAATACCGCCTTTAAGAGACAGCTGAGCACCTCTTCTTGTAAAGGTAATCCACGACCACCAAGCATGAACTGAAAGAGAAGAAGCATCTTTCCAAAAAAAAGTAATGGACTTTAAAGCAGCTGTAATTAAAAAATTAAATAATTTTGCCTCTGACTCAATAAGAGGATGGGAAAGGGCAACCGATTTACATATTAACATAGCATAAGAAATATCATCATGTAAAGGCAAAATTTTCAAAATGACATTCCAAACATCCGACCAAAATTTCATAATAACTGGGCATTCAAATAACATATGACGAAGTGACCCAGAACTTGAATTGCAGTGCCAACAAACATCAGATGGTAACAATTTCGTACGTCTTAATCGAGATGGGGTCCATAGAGCGTTAAATAAAATATAAGCATTAGTCTGATAAAGAGACACCGGAAGCCAACCAGAGATACTGTTGAGCCATATTGAGGACCATGAGTCATCTGATAGGGAAATGGAAAGTTCATTATTCCAAAAAGATGAGATTGCACCAACATTGGAGCCCTGGGAGGTGGTACATTTTTTATAAAAAACAGAGACAGCTTTGGGGGAAGACGTAACAGCCGTAAGGTAAATTAATAGGTCATTAGTGGTTGAAGAGGGAATACCATTGAGAAAAGAGTCCAAAATGATTTTAGGACTCTATATCAAACCAAATTGGATGTTTGACCACATGTGAATTTGTAAACCATAAGGAGCTTTGTTTTAAGATAAAAGCTTTATGGTAGAGGTAAAAGTCTGGAAGGGCAAATCCCGCCTGGGACGTTTTAATTTCCTGTAAGCAATACGAGGAACTTTGTTAGACCAAAGGAATTTAGATAACAGTTTATCAACATCTTTATAGAATTTTAGAGGAAATTGAGGGGGAATCATAGCCAAGGAGTAAAAGGTTTTTGGTGCAATATTCATTTTTACAGCCTCCATTCTCCCCCCACCAGGTGAGATGAAGGGAAGACCACTTGGACGTTTTGTTTTTGATATAATCAAGTATAAAATTGCAATTTCGTTTTAATGTAGCAGGCAACGAGGAGGCAAATAGGCTACCTAAGTACTTAAGCTTAATGTTTTGCCAAAGAATATCTGTGTTTGGTAACATATCCGAGGTACAAAAAGCATTCAAAGGAAAAAATTCAGTCTTACTTACATTTAATTTATAACCTGAAACCACAGAATAATTTGCAATGATGTCTAATAGGGAGGGAACAGAGGAAAGAGGATTACTAATAAACAATAAAACATTGTCTGCATAAGCCAAAGTATTAACAGTGACATCATTTATCGCAATACCCTGAATATTGTCACAGCAGCGGATATAATTAAGAAAAGGCTCAATTCCTAATAAAAATAACAGTGGGGAAAGGGGACAACCCTGCCTCGTACCTCTAAAGAGAGGAAATTGAGTAAAAATTTGACCATTAATAAACAAACGAGCAGTAGGGGCAAAATATAAAGCAGAAATCATACGAATAAAATGGGCACCAAAATTAAAAGATAATAAAGTTTTAAATAAAAATTGCCAATGAATTTTGCCAAATGCTTTTTCTGCATTAAAAGCCATCACTCCCGCAGGGGAAGTAAGGTAAGGGCTCTGTTCAATAACGTGTAAAAGTGTTCTGGTATTATTAGCAGAGTACCTATTTTTCATAAAACCAGATTGATCTGGATGAATGATGGAGTGAAGGACACGAGCTAATCTAGTGGCAAGGATTTTAGCATAAAGCTTACAGTCCTGGTTTATTAGGGAGATGGGACGATAATTAGAAACCAGGGTAGGGTCTTTATCAGGCTTGGGCAAAACAATGATTAGAGCATCCGTAAAGGACCCCGAAATAGTACCAGAGGAACCAAAATGGGAAAAAAGTGCACTTAGATAAGGTAAAAGGTGAGACTGAAACTCTTTATAAAATTCAGCTGGGATACCATCCGGGTCTGGGGATTTATTCTTAGGAAGTGATTTAATAGCAATTAAAATCTCATCACAAGTATTTGGAGAATCTAAACCTATTCTATCTGAGGGAGAAACGTGAGGTAAATTACACTTGTTTAAAAAGCAATCAATTAAAGAATCATCACAGGGGACTGGTTTACTATATAGGGTAGAATAAAAATTTAAAAATTCTTGGACAATGTCATTATGGGAAATAGCAACTTGGCCACAGGAACCGCGTATTGATGTTATTTGAGTTTTATCCCTCTTGATCCGTAAATAGTTTGCAAGGAGTTTCCCAGATCTATTGGTATTAAAGCGAAATTTAGCATTAGATTTTTAGAGTTGGATTCATGCTCTAGTTCTAAGTAAAGCATTAAATTCATAACGAAGCTTTTGTAGTTTAAATTTGTGTTGAGGGTCATTAGAAGAAATAAATAAACGTTCATATTTAGCAATTTGTGTTTCCAAATGTTTAACATTAGAGTTAAATTGTTTGTGCTCATGGGCCTTAATAGAAATTGTGGTACCTCTAATGTAGGCCTTAAAGGCATCCCATCTATTGGCAATCGAAGTTGAACCTTCAGGGTTGAACAAAAAATAGTCTTGAATAGCTTGTAATAGTTTAGATTTATGCGTATCATTAAGTACAATGTTCATGTTCATACGCCACCTACTTTGTTTGGTAAAAGTAGAGGAAATGTTTAAAACAAAGGAAATTAAGGCATGGTCCGAAATATCAATATTACCTAAAACAGGGTTGGTGGCTGATTGAAGTGATGAAGGCGAAAGCCAAAAATAATCAATCCTTGAATGAGAATTATGGGGATTAGAGAAAAAGGAAAACCATTTATCAGTAGGAAAGTGTAGCCTCCAAATATCAGCCAACTTGGTTGTGCGAAGGAAAGATTTAAAGGCATGAAAAACTTTAGGGGGTTGGAATTTTGTAGTGGAAAGCCTATCTAGCAACGGATCAATAATCACATTAAAATCCCCCCCAACAATCAAAGGAACTTGCCCCAACTTTAGAACTTCGGTAGTTATAGTAGACCAGAACGAAGGGTCATCAGCCGTAGGACCATAGATATTAAGCAAAAAGAAGGTTGAGTCATGAATTTTAACCTTAACCACAATATATCTACCTTCTGTGTCAGTGAACTTACTAAGAATCTGACAGTGCAACCTTTTTGCAAAGAAAATTGCAACACCATTTTTCTTCCCCAGCGCAGGAGAGGAAATAATATTATCTACCCACTTTTTCCTCATATATTGTAAAATTTTTTCATCAACATGCGTTTCTTGGAGAAAACAAATGTCAGCGTTGCACGCACCCAGGTAGTCCAAGATTTTAGTGCGTTTTACTGGATACCGTAGACCCTTGACATTAAGTGAAACAATTTTAACATTATGAGTATTAGCCATTAGGAATTAGAAAGAAGAGGATAGAAAAAAGAATCAGAGGAAGAGGAAATGAAAAACAGCCATGGAGAAAGAGCAACTCTATGTAGAGAGCAAGAAAAGGAAAGACACAATAGGGAGAAACACAAAGGGAAGGAAAAAGGACAAACAAGAAACATAACCATGAAGAAGAATATAGAGACGCACACCCGTTCCTCAAGCATGGCCATAAAACCGTTGGAGCCCGTGAAGAGAGAAATATTTAAATGCCAGGATAAATCAGACTATAAGCGTTCAAGTAACAGGATCATGAGTGTCCATTGACGGTGAAGCTTGTTGTTCCAGAAAAAGTCTTAGATCTTCAGGACGATGAAAAGATTTAGAGAAGGTGTCTTTCCAGACTCTCATCGTAGAAGGATCAAATAGACCATACTTAAAACCAAGGCTTCTCAGTTGTGGGCAATAAGAGGAAAATTCCTTGCGAATAGCAACCGTTTCCTTAGCAAAGTCTTGATGGATAAAGATTTTACAACCATTCACTAAGAGTGAGGGAATGTCTCTTGCTGCTTTCCTGATAAGGACCAAATGATGGTGTCGCAAAACCTTAAAAATCATTTGCCTGGGTTTAGTGTGGCGAAGATTCCTATGTGAGGGAGTTCTGTGAGCCTTATCCACTTCAAATTGTTCGGGGAATTTGATATTTAGGAGGCCAGGTAGCAATGACTCTAGATATAAGCGACAATCAGATCCCTCAATCTCTTCAGGCAGATTGAAAATACGGAGATTGTATTGTCTATTACGGTTTTCCAACTCCAGCAATTGAGTATGCATTGGTACTATTTGATTCACCAACGGTGTAAAAGAGTCCAACTTATTTTTATTGTTCTGAATTTTGATAGTATTATCAGACACTTTCATGGATATAGAAGCCATATCTTTGCGAACATTTTTCACTTCAGTCGCAATAGTATCAGTATTCATGCGCAGCGCTTGAATTTCCTCCAAAATTAGAGCAAGTGACGGCTCAGAAGATTCAACAACATTAGACTTAGATGGAGTAGGCGATATCTGCTTTTTCCTTTTATTAGCAGCCAAATTTTTATTTTCCATCTTGAGGTAAAAAAATACCCTTTTGCGTCAGTGAAATGTAGGATATGAAAAAACACCTCAAAATGTAATAAATATGAGGGAAAAAGGACGTAAAATTCCCCAAAAGCTCTTCAAAAGGACTGGTGCAGCAGCTAAACTGGGTCGTGGGTGTGGCCAGGCCCTCTCTTTGTGAGCACTCCGCCCCCTATGCAGAGCAAGCCGGCAGAAGCTGAAGCAGAGGCAGGGGAGAGGAACCAAGGATCCAGCAGAAGCACTTCCCCACAGAGAAATCGTTCAAAATTCAAGCACAAGGTGGGAAATATGTATAAAATGCAAGCGCTGCCACAAATTGGTGATTCCTGACAGGAATATCGTCGTTTATCGGCTAATTGGGCCGGTACACTTACGGAGCTCCGGTGGCGGCGGCCATCTTGGTCGACGTGCTCGCGCGACTCTACATGCTAGTATCCTAAACCAACCATTCGACCAACAACATCTTTTCGGTCCAGCAGTGGACAGTGCACTAGAAAAGATGAAGAAGGATACGGACCAGGCAAAATCAATGGGAGCTTTACAGACGCAAGCCCTTAGACCTTCCTTTCGTCGCTTCTCATATAGGGGCGCCTCTAAAAGTTTCTAAACTGATAACACCTCCTCTTCTTACAAAGATACCAACCAAACTTCGCCCAGTAAGGGATATTATAGAGGAGGGTATAGGGGAAACAACAATAAGGGTAGCGGTAGAGGCAACAACAATCGCAACACCTCTGCCCCCAATAAGTGACTTCCCTTCCAACCCCCTAGACCATTCCACTCCTGTCGGGGGGAGATTACAACAGTTCCTACCTGTCTGGAACTCCATCACCACAGACAGGTGGGTGAGACAAATAATTCAGTCAGGTTATTGCCTGGAGCTCACTTCCACTCCTCTAACAATACCACCCAGACTGTGTCCCATGTCACGGGAACACCTCATACTATTAAGACAAGAGGCGGAATCTCTACTGCAAAAGAATGCAATAGAACCAGTCCCAAAACAGCATCAAAACACAGGGGTTTACTGTCTTTATTTGCCTCCCCCAGAGGGTCCAGCCGATTTCAGGGCTGTTTGACCTGCTGGCAAGGGTGGAACTATTGCGGAGGCCATCTTGGGTAGGGCTATCCTTCCTTAGGGGCGAGAGTCACCGTTATAAAAAGAGTAGAAGGACTTTGGCGTACCATCACTGCTATTTTCGCCTAAGGCTTGAGCCGGGCAGTCATTCTTCTCTCTTGCTGCATTTAAAAAAAATGTGCTTATTGTTTTCACTTGCCCTTTGTGTCCTCTCCCCCCTGCACCAGCGCGCGGATTTAGCGCGACGCTGTGGTGTCTCTGCCGATTTTGGGTAGAGATATTATTTTAAATCACTGACCATTTTAATAGATTGGTTGCACTCCTCCTGCATAGTGCTGCCTCCCCCAGAGGGTCCAGCCGATTTCAGGGCTGTTTGACCTGCTGGCAAGGGTGGAACTATTGCGGCGGCCATCTTGGGTAGCTCTAGATCAAGGCAAGAAGGCCGTCCTGATACTATTAGACCTGTCGGCGGCCTTCGACACGGTCTCACATGCTATCTTAATAGACCGGCTAATAACATCTGGCATTAAAGGCATTGCCTTAGAGTGGATAAAAAACGTTCTTAGTGACAGGCGACAAGTGGTGACCTTGGGGGAATTCCGTTCCAGTGAGAAGTCACTGTCAACGGGAGTACCTCAAGGTTCTAGTCTGAGTCCGACATTGTTCAATGTCTATACCGCACCCCTGATACAGCTGATATCGTCCTACGGCATAGATGTAATAGCATATGCCGACAATACTCAACTGATCCTGGTCATGGACAAAGATAACCAGGTCTGGGAGGAAAAACTTAAGTGCTGCTTAACGGCCACCTTTGAGTGGATGCGGAAAAACCACTTAAAATGTAACACAGGCAAGACCGAGATCATACCTATAGGCCCAAAAAATGAATTCATCCCCAGACTGTGGTGGCCCGAGAAGGCAGAAATACCACCCCACACTACCTCCTCGGTTCGTAACCTTGGGGTACAGTTTGACGCCGATTTATCCTTTAAACATCAGGCGTCAAAAGTGGCAGGCACTTGCTTCGGGGTAATAAAACTGCTCAGGAAGTTCTTTGACTTGCTGCCCCTCGAAGCAAGGAAAACAGTCACGATTGCATTTGTTACTTCTCGTATTGACTATTGCAACAGCCTGTATGCTGGTACCAATAAGGTGGTCACCCATAAACTCCAGATGGTACAGCATGCGGCGGCAAGGCTGGTTTTGAAATGGCCAAGAAAATCCTCAGCAACCAAAGCCCTCAATGTATTACACTGGCTGCCTATAACTAAAAGGGTCCTCCACAAAGTATTGACAATCACCTTTCGCGCTGTACATAATTCAGGCCCCATATACCTAAGGAAAAAATTTGTAAAATACTGCCCAACTCGCGCACTACGGTCCTCAAATGCCAATCTTTTGACCATTCCAGGGTTCAGACTCAAAACCCGCGGGGGCAAATCCCTAGCGGTATTGGGTGCCAAAGCATGGAATGCCCTACCCCCTCCATTAAGAGCACTGGACAAGGAATCTGATTTCCGCAAACAACTGAAAACCTGGATTTACAATCTTCCAGACTCAACTGCCAGAGCACTAGTGTGACTCCGGTCTTGGTCTCCTCAAGCAGTAAGGCAACCTTTACATCTGGTTGTCCTTTTATTGGCGCCGAGATGCTCCTTGGAGCGATTGTTAGCGCGGTATAAATGAGCCTTACATCTACATCTAAATCATACTCATAAAGGACGGGTCCCTCAGACCTATTCTAGATCTGAGACCCCTAAACCTGTACATACAATCAGACCACTTTCATATGGTCACACTACAACAGGTTCTACCGTTACTAAGGAAATGCGACTTCCTTGCCACATTAGACCTCAAGGACGCCTATTTCCATATTCCCATTCATCACTCTCACAGAAAGTACCTACGGTTCATACTAGAAGGTCAACACTACCAATTCAAGGTACTCCCTTTCGGAGTAACTACAGCACCTTGAGTGTTCACAAAGTGTCTAGCAGTAGTAGCAGCACACTTAAGAAGGGACAACATTTATGTCTTCCCATATCTGGACAACTGGTTAATAAAATCCAAGTCATACAACCAATGTGTACAGCACACGCATCAAACAATCTGCCTGTTGCACAAATTAGGATTTACGGTAAATCAAAAGAAGTCACATCTCAAACTGTCCCTGTCTCAGCAGTATCTAGGTGCCACAATAGATACCTCCAAAGCAATAGCGTACCCCAACCCAACAAGAATACAAGCTATGCAGAATCTCATACAAAGATTCCAGCCACAACACTCGCTACAAGCTCGAGTGTTCATGCAACTAATAGGAATGATGGCATCTTGCATTTTCATAGTACCATACGCAAGACTACAAATGCGTCCCATACAAGAATGCTTGGCAAGGCAGTGGAATCGACTCGGCAACAAATAACAGATCTGGTGGTGGTAGACGACCGGACACATCGCTCTCTGCAATGGTGGAACACCAAAAACCTTTCCACGGGTCGGCAGTTTATAGAACCTGTTCTACCAATGATACTAACCACAGACGCATCTCTCACAGGATGGGGAGCGCATTTACAAAGACACACAGTACAAGGTACATGGACACTGCAACAAAAACTACTTCACATAAATCCTCTCGAGTTACTAGCGATTTTTCTAGCTCAAAAATCGTTTCAACATTACCTATCAAGCAAAGCTGTACTAGACGGAACAGACAATATGACAGCAATGTACTACATTCAAAAGTAAGGAGGGACTTACTCCCTACAGCTCTCCCGGCTGGCGCAGAGCATATCGAGGTGGCCCATTCCTCAAAACATGTTTCTGTTAGCAGAACATCTACCAGGAGTTCACAATCAAGTGGCAGATCTGTTAAGTCGTCAGAGACAACAGATACATGAATGGGAACTTCATCGTCAAGTTCTTCAGCCATTTTTTCAAAGATGGGGTCAACCAGAGATAGATCTGTTTGCTACACACCACAACTCCAAATGCTCAAGCTTCGCCGCCAGATATTTACACCCATTATCCAAAGGCAATGCGGTATGGATGAACTGGTCAAACAAATTTGCGTACGCCTTTCCACCTCTCCCTTTAATTCCATTAGTGGTACACAAGCTACAGCAACATTCTCTCACATTGATTCTCATAGCACCAACGTGGGCAAGACAACCGTGGTACACCACGCTACTAGAGCTCTCAGTAGTACCACATCACAAACTAAAACTCTCCCCACATCTACTGACACAGAACCATGGAGAGATTATGCTTCCAGACCCAATGCAGCTCATTCTAGCGATCTGGCTCCTGAGGTCTTAGAATTTGGATATCTAAATTTACCTCCTGATTGCATGAATGTCATTAAAGAAACAAGATGTGCTACCACTAGAGCATGTTATGCAGAAAAGTGGAAAAGGTTAGTTGTGTTTTGTACAAATAACAACGTCAACCCTTTAGATGTTTCCATACAAAACATCATATGCTACCTGTTACATCTGCAAAGATCTAACTTAGCGTACTCCTCAATCAGGTTACATCTTGCTGCTATAGCGGCATATCTCCAAAACAGACAACATTTGTCATTGTTCAGAGTACCTGCAATCAATGCGTTTATGGAAGGACTCAAAAGAATAATTCCTACCAGAATACCACCCTCTCCAGTATGGAATTTAAATATTGTCCTCACCAGACTTTTGGGTCCACCTTTTGAACCATTACATAAGTGTGAGTTACAATTTCTTACATGGAAAGTTGCTTTTCTTGTAGCAGTTACCTCACTAAGAAGAGTAAGTGAGATCCCGGCATCAACAATTCAAGAACCATTTATACAACTTCATCACAATAAAGTGGTTCTTAAAACAAATCCTAAGTTTCTGCCAAAGGTCATTTCACCGTTCCACCTCAACCAATCTATTAAGTTGCCAGTATTTTTTCCCCAACGGCAAACGGTTACAGAAAGAGCTCTACATACATTAGAGGTAAAAAGAGCACTTCTCTACTACATTGATAGGATAAAACCATTTCGGAAAAGTAAATAACTGTTTGTGTCCTTTTCACCTCCACATAAGGGCAATCCTATTTCTAAATCAGGCATTGCAAGATGGATTGTTAAGTGCATTCAATTTTGCTACCAAAAAGCAAAACACACTCTATCCGTTCCTCCTAGGGCTCATTCTACCCGTAAGTTAGAAGCATCTAGGGCATTCTTAGGGAATATACCATTAGATGACATCTGTAAAGCAGCTACATGGTCTACTCCGCACACATTTACAAAACACTACTGTGTAGATGTGCAGGCAAAACAACAAGCAAGTGTGGGCCAGGTTGTACTAAAAACATTATTTCAAACTATTGCAACAGATGCGGGTGGTTGCCGCTAAGGGAGAAACTGCTGTGCAATCTATGCAATAGTGTGTGGTCTGCAGCCCATATGCCTTGAATGGAAAATGCTACTTACCAGTATGCATCTGTTCTTGGCATGTAGGGCTGCAGAACCACACACGCCCACCCGCCTCCCCGGCTACCTGTATCTGTTCCAGTATTATCTTATTTAGATACACAACACATGGTCATCTTTATCTGTACTCATACAACTCCATCATTTGCCCAATGGCGAAAACAATCTGACAACAACAAAGTGTAATCATCCAGGCCCACCACCAGATGGTGATCTAATGCAATAGTGTGTGGTTCTGCAGCCCTACATGCCAAGAACAGATGCATACTGGTAAGTAGCATTTTCCTTTTGCATTTTTAACCTATATATATGTTCAGGTTACCAAAATATATGTTGATGCCGTGTTCTCTATCAAAATAAATAATAGAATAAGTAGAGAGCAAGTGCAAGCACACAGGGCTGTTTCTTTGTGTTTTAACAAAGGTTCAAGGGGGATTTGTTATTCACGGTGTTGCTATTGATTATTCCACCTCCTGCCTTACAGGACCACACCCTTTTTCTTGTTTAGGTAGTGTAATATGAGCCATCCACTTAGCCAATGCCACTTCAAATGATGGCACTTCAGAAATTGCATGAGAATGGCATTGATACAGATTTTGCATTAAACATCATACACACACTCCACAGTTACTCAACGCCACCGAAGATTTATTGTTAGCTACTGGTTTTGAGATAGGTATGTCATTCCACGTGGTCCAATTTCTGGATTGCTACGTCTGGAGTATTTTCCACTTATTGTGGATTATCATGCTGATTGCAATCTTGTTGCTAATGAATGGAATTTACCTTCCTGATAAAAATGCTGTTTACCATGGTTTAGGAATTGCAACCGCATTCTTCTCACACAGCACTTTGGGATCATCTTGCTGTGAACATTGCTGCATAACCTGTGCTGGACGGTGTAATTTGGGGCAAGGTTCCCTATCTGATCCTGGGATCCACTGAGTTTCTTCAGATTTTATATGGTTCTAAAGTACATCTATATGATTTAATAACTCTTTCAATTATACACAATGCGAGGCGGTAACGTGGGCTTTGTGAATGGGAGCACTGCTGGGTTCTACCCATAAATAGCTATCGAAATGTTCGAGAGATTTCTTATTTCTGTGGTGCTGAAAGGTCAAACTCATCCGCTTGTATTGTTCCCAGAAACCATACATACTTTAAAACCACAAACTGATATATTGTACCCAGTTTCTTGACAATCAGCTATAAAGGGATATGAGAATTGAAAAGAAAACATTAATGAGAGAAAATATTTAAGGTACAATTTTGTTGTGGAGGCTTTATTTAGAACATGTATATGACCCCCAAAAATTATTTTCCTGAATAAAGCAGTTCAGCAGACAGCCTGCTTGGGATTTGGGTCTATTAGAGATTTGAAAACACCCTCTATTACAAACGTCAATTCAACACCGTTTTCAGGTTTGCAATGAAGACACAAAGTTACAGATACAGATTTAAATGAAAGGATCCAAAATAGCACTTATAACTTGACAGTGTTCCAGTCTAAAAGAAAAGCTCTGTGGCCAATTGATATGAGTGTACTTATAGGAGGCTGGCTTAGTATATGGTGTTCACTTATGTATGTGTAGCACCCTGCACTAATTCAGACAACCCTTATGGTGATTTTAGTTGTCTTAGAGAACAGAAGGTGTAGGTTAAACGAAAAATAGCCACACAGTGTAGTTTTTTTGTTTGTTTTTTTTTGTCCTCATTAGCCAAAAAGTCGATCCAACTATGCTCTTGTCCTCCCAAACACGAGGGCCGACCCCCCCCCCCCGTAGCCCCCGGAACCCATTGCTGAGCTCCAGGTGCCCCAAGAGTCAGCCTCATTGTCACCAACAGAGCTTGGACAGACATACTCCCTTCAGACCAGTTCGGCCAGATGTCCCGTAGCTGTACGATACCACCCTTTAGGACAGAGAGATTTTAGGCCTAATCATCGGACCCGGGGGAAAAAAAAAAAAAACCCCGGGTTGTCTAACTATCCCTCGTCCAATCAATCAAAAGGTCCCAAAATTTAAGAGATCGAGGGCTGCATGTTCTCGATAAATCCAGCTTTGATGTTGCATAAAGTGAAGACAGCCACTCTGCATGTGTTGGGGGATTCATGTTAACCCAATTTTTACAAATTTCTCTTCTTGCCAGTAAGATGGCATAAAACAGAAAATCTCTCTCTAATCCCTTAATATTGTGGTTTAATCCGAAAATAATTAAAGACCATGTGCACGGAATAGTGATACCAAGAATAGATAAGAGTGTTGTTCTGACTTCGTCCCAAAAAGTGGCAATATTTGGACACTCACAAAACATATGAAGGTCTGAGGCTGCTGGTAAAGAACATTTACAGCAGCACTTCCCTGGTTGAAATTTCGACAGCCTTTTAGGGGAGTAATACGCTCTGTGAAGTGTGAAGAAGTGGTTGCGCCTCAACCATGCTGGCTTAATGATTTTGTAAAGGAGGGTGAAAGATTCCTCCCAAATAACCTCTCTATCTGGTTCTCCCTCCGCACCCCAAAGTTTTTCCGGGAGGTTAAAATCACGCTCTCCATCCTCTATAATATGCCAATAGAAGAGTGCAACTTCCTTTTTTCCCGCAGGTTTTTCAACTAGGATATTTTCTAAAGGACTCTCCTCTCCCATCATTCCTTTTTTCTTAATTTGAGTCCGAAACCAGCTTCCTATTTGTAGATATATTATCCAGGAGAGTAATGATGTTGCTTTTAGCTTGAAGATATCCCAGTCCATGATTGATCCTTCCATCAGCATATCACCCCACTTTGTGATCCCTGCGTCTAACAGGACTCTTTTGACTATATTGACTTCTTGTGGTGCTAGTCCAGGTAGGTCCCAAATTGGTGCATGTTCAGATAAGTATCCTATCCCGGCCTTAGATTTTATTTGAGACCATTCTTTCAAGATGCTCAATAGTGTCTTTAGCCTGACTTTTTTGAAAAACTTCTGGTTGCCGAACTTGAAGAGAAAGCCATTAACCGGTAGGTCCGAACCCAATAGCATTGCCTTGTACATAAGCCCATTTGCATTTTCCCAGGGGAGCTTAAGTAACATCCTAGAATGGGTCAGATGAAATGCCCAAGCGTAATATTCCAGGTCTGGCAATGCAAGCCCTCCTTTTTCTCTTCTCCTTCTCAATTTTTTCCAAGCTAATCTGCTGGATTTGTATCCCCAATTGAAAGAACTAATATTCTGCTGACATTTTGCAAGCTGTTTGGTGTCAAAAACTAGCGGAATGGAATTGAAAATAAAAGTAAATTTCGGGAGAATACTCATTTTTATCAGGCTAGATCTCCCATAGATGTTAAGTGGAAGGAAGGACCAGGCTTTCATTAAAGTTTGGGATTCTCGGGAAACACGGGCTAGGTTATTTTGCGTCAAGTGTTCTAGATCATTAGTTATTGTAATTCCCAGGTACCTCATTGATGATTTTACCGGGAGTTGAAGATTTTGAATGTTCCAAGCCATAATTTCGGTTTTTCCTGCGTTAATTTCGTAACCCGAGAATTTCCCAAATATCTCCGCCTTCTGTGTAATTATGGGGAATGCCAGTGTGGGGTTAGTTGTATAAATAAGTATGTCATCGGCATAGAGGCCAATCTTCTTTTCCCAGCCCGAAAAAGTAAAATGTGGAATGTTGGTATCCTCCCTGACGGATTGTGCAAACGGTTCCACATATAAATTAAAGAGGAGAGGGGATAGGGGGCAGCCCTGCCTTGTTCCTCGGCTAATTTTAAAAGGAATTGTTTGTGTACCATTTATTAATAAAGATGCTCTAGGGTTGTTATATAATAGGCCAATGGTCCTACAAAATTTGGGTCCCAGATGAAATGTATTCATTATTGAATTTAGGTATGCCCAATTTACCCTATCGAACGCTTTAGTGGCGGCGAGGGTCATGATGGCCAGGGGTAGACCGAAAGTTGAGGCAATGTCCGTGGCTCCCACCAGATCATAGGTTAGATCAGCCAATTGCCGGCCTCTAATAAACCCCTTTTGATCAGAGTGGATTATTGACCCAATCTCGCTTCCCAATCTCGTAGCCAAAATTAAGGTAAATATCTTGTAGTCATTGTTGAGAAGCGAGATTGGGCGATATGATCCACATTCGGCTGGGTCCTTGCCTGCTTTTAATATTAAGGCTATATTTGCCTCCCCCCAGGAGCTTGGTGGTGTCTGCCCTCTGATCATTATGTCGTTAAAAAGGTTTGTAAGGACTTGGGTAAGCGTAGAATTGAGTACCCTATATAATTCTCCGGGGAGGCCATCTGGTCCGCGGCTTTGCCCTGTGACAGTTGCTTGATGGTGTTAGAAACTTCTAGTTCCGTTATGTCTTTATTGATATTTTCCGTTTGGGAGCTCTTCAGTTCCGGGAGAATAATATTATTCAGCCATTCGTTCCTTTCCTCTATATTATCGTTCAGTTCCTCCGTGCATATGTTCTGGAAGAACTCACTGAAGGCTTCCCCTATGGCCGTGTTTATTGACCTGCTATTAGCTTCTCCAGCGACCCTCACTTCTTTAATAAAATTTCTAGATTGATCGGCTTTAATTTTCCAGGCCAACAATTTTCCTGCAGATTCACCATATTCGAAGTGGTCCAGTTTGCTTACCTGCCATCTTTTATTTATCCTCTCCTGTAGTAGTGTGTCTAACTTGGTTTTTAATTCTGTTTTCTCCTCATGATTGTCTGAAGGGAGCTGATCTAATGATTCTAGATGAATTAATTCTTGCTCAATATGTCGAATTCCCTCTTCATATTTCTTTCTCCTGTATGAGGCCCTTCCTGTAATGCAGCCCCTAATGAAGGCCTTCCAAGCCTCCCATACTGTGACCAGAGAAGTAGAGCCTAAATTTTGCTCTAAAAAGGAGACTGTTTCATGCATCAGATAAACTTTCTCCTCTTCCTCCAGTAAAATTGTTCGGTCGAAAGACGAAGAATGGTGAGTAGAGTTCTGATCTAATTTTACAGAGAAAAAGATAGCAGAATGATCTGACAGGTGTAGAGGGAGGTATGTTATATTTTTACCCGATCCTTAATGGAGCGACTAAATAGAGCGTAATCAATTCGTGATTTATGTTTGTATTTGTAGTTGTGGTAGGAGACTCCCATAGTATTGCCGGACCTTTGCCTCCATAGGTCTATTAGGCCGAGATTCGACATACATCTGAGTAGTGTGTCCCTCATATTACTATGAGCAACTGCTCTCGAAAGTAGGGGATTTATCTAACTTTGGGTCTAGGACAAGATTGAAATCTCCCACCCATACTATAGGGTCAGAACAGGTAATCAAATGGTTCTGCAGGATGTTTAAATAAGAAGGATCGTCCTGATTAGGTCCATAATAGCTGATAATAGTAATGTCCTTCGAATGTAATTGAACATTAACTATCAGCCATCTGCTACTTGCATCTATTTCCCAACTCGTAATCTGGGCCCTAGCTGCTTTTTTGAAAATGATAGCTGTGCCGCGGATACTGGTGTTGTGGTCCGTAGTTATAAATTTATCAACCCATTTGAGCTTTTTAAGTATATCTGTAATTTCCTGTTTATTCAGGTGTGTTTCCTGGTTCGCAATGATCTGCGTGGGTGAATCCCTTAAGTATTGTAAGATTCTATTTCTTCTAGCCCTAACACGAAGGCCATTTACGTTCCATGATATGAATTTAATGTCTGCCATTAATATTTAGCAAAGTTCCCCGCCCCCCTCCTCTTATTTTTTTTTTAAAAAAAGCCTATTGTTAATCTTATCTTTTGCTATTTTGACCAAACAGCCGCTTTGGGACACTGATCGATCTATATTCTTCATGATTATTGAATTCGGTTTATGAGGACTTTTATATTTTGCCTTTCCCGTGCCACCCCCCCCTCCCCTGGAAAACCCCCCCAACTTACTCTGGCTTGATGTATTGCCAGCTTGTCGTCTCTGACGTTTTCCTGCTCCATGCTCTGATATCTATTTTGTTGGTCGCTATATTTAAGATATAGGCAGTGGCAACTCCTAAAAGCTCTAATTTTAGTTCTTTATATATTAGTTATCTTATATCATTTTATTCCTAGTGAAGGTTCTCGGGTGGCCAAGGGTGGATTTGGGCGAAAGTATGGGGATTGAAAATAGTCCCGATGCACCTTATACGTCAAACTTTTGAGAGTAAATTTGCTAGGGCTTTTAAGATCTATAGTAAGGTTCTGAGGTTGATTAACTAATGTTTATCTATCACACACTGTTTAGTATTCCTGAATTTAATCTCGAAATTATATATCAACACCCAAGTTTAAATCCTTTTTGTTTTCCCTTTTATTTATTTGTCCCATTTTTTTTAAAAAAAAATGTATTTATTTATTCCCCCCCCACCTTTTTTCTGTTTCTTTACTTCCCCTTTATTTTCCCTTTTTTTTCCCTTTTTTTCCTTTCCCATTATTCCCTTCTTCCCCTTCTTCCCTGCTTTTTTTTTTTAACCCTCTCCCTTTGTGAATTTTGTTCTCTTTTTTGTATTTCATATCTATTTTATTTTCACACCCTTTTTTTTAACAAATTGCTCTGTTATTTATTTATATTAAATTATATTATTTTTCACACTTGATCCGGAGGGTTTGCATGTTCGCTAATAGTAACAAGTAGCTCATCAGCTTCAAAGGGGGACTTGACATTGTACATTTTGTTGTTGTACATTACCCTTAGAAAGGCAGGGAATCTCATTTGAACAGTCGCTCCTAGACTTCTGAATTTTTCCATCCGTTGGCCTAGTTCCCACTGTCTATCCAGTGAAGTTTTGGACAGGTCTGACCTCACTTCAAAAGAGAAGTCTAAAGTTTTCAAGGTCTTGACTTTGAGGGCTGAAGTCAAAATCCTCTCTTTTAGAGAATATGTTAAGAAATTCACCAGGATCTTCCTTGGTTTATCTCTGCCAGGTTTAAGGCGGAACAGATCCCTGTGCACCCTCTGAATGTCTGTTTCTATCTCGGACAAAGATTCATCCAGATTTAGAGAGTCTTCTAATATAGTTGCGACAAAGTTCTTTAAGTCTCCACCTTCTTTCCCCTCCGGTATTTCTAGGAGCCTTAAGTTATTTCGTCTAGAAAAGTTTTCTAGGGATTCAACCCTCTCTTTTACTGTATTGCCTTCTCGTCTTAATGTTTGAATCTTTCCCTCGGTAGCCTCCAGTTTTGCCTTGAGTTCTTCAACACAATTCTCTAGACCCCCTGTTCTTAATGAGAGACCGTCCACCTTAGACTCTAGATTTTCACACATTGTACGGATCTCTGATTGAGTGAGTCTGGATTCCTCGAAACATCGCTTTGATTCCTCAAATCCGTTTCTAATCTCTTTCCTCATGCTGAGAAGTATGGCTTGAATGGTATCACAGTGTAGTTATAAAAATATGTATTTATTATCAACACTCACTTACACATTGCAATATCTCCTACCTGGTGATATAAACATCATACACTAAAATACTTTGGAAATAGAACACGTAAGTAGCATACATACACAGTGGTCTCCAGGAAGAGGCCAAACCATATACTAAAATAGTGGAATGTGAACCACGACTTAAGTCTAGACTGGACCCAGAAGACGTAGAAGAGTAGGGGACCCAAGGAACCACCCAAGGTGAGTATCTAGGAACCTCACGGAGGCTGTGTGCAGTGTGGGAACACGACTGCGTGTTCAATGCTAGTCAAAGGGTAAGTTGCATTGCAGTTTTAAACAAGAAGAAGGCTTCCCAGCAGACCCTGAAGAAACCCCGTGGAAGATGGAAGGTTGGAGAGGCACCCAACCTGTGGATACACCAGGAACCAGAATACCTACAATAGGGAAGCCGGGTGCATAGGTGCGAAGTGACGTCAGAAACCGACGTAGAAAACAATGGAGGACTTCAGAAAGGATGCCGCTGGAGAAGAAGGTGAAGGAGTCCGTTGGAACCCAAAGGTGGATTCAAGATGAGAGGTATCTCTAAGCAGAGGGGGCAGAGTCTATGCCATTTCAGGATTGTCCATGAGGCACGGAAGACGAATGCTCGCCAATGTCGGAGATGCAGGAAAGTTGACGGTGCCCTTGAAGTTGCAGCTGTTGGGACCAGGAGCCTTTCACAAGCTGTCCCAAGTTGGGTCTCAAGAGCCAAAGGGTCAGTATCCCGCGGGGGCACCAACAAGCCTTAGCACCGGCAATCAACATAGTCATAGAAAAAGGTGCAGTGTTGGGACCAGCAAGTTCCTTGTGACTCACCATGAGCAGGTAAGTAAGAGCAGGTACCGAGCAAGCAGGGGAGCCCACTGGAGCCGAAGAAGACCCTCAAGAGGACCCACAAGCCAGAGGAACAGGAGTTGCAGGAAGATGTGGAGCAGCTCAACAGAGGAAGAAGTACCATGGGGAAGAGGATGTGGTGCGGGCGGAGATCTTGACTGCAGGAGATGCTTGAGGTTGGAGCTTCTTGGAGCCTGAAGGTCACTGGAGTAGAGAATCAGCAGGCCTTGGCAACGGCAAGTCAACGCGATGCACAGGGGTACTGCTCCAGTGGTTCCAACAAGGGATACTGGCTTCAAACTTGCTATGAAGACAGGGTGGGCCTTGAGGGAGTTGCAGAACTACAACCTGTGTTGTTGAGCCTTTTGGAGTCCATGGGAGCCCAGGATCAGCAGACCGGTCAGCTGCACTGCGGTGCCGGCAAATGCAGGTGATTGACTGCTTCACTCCAAGGAAGATTTCTTTGCAGTGTCTTGGATGGCCACAGGCCTGGTGAAAAACCTGTATGGAGCACAGGCACAGACTTTGCAGAAGACTGGCAGGATGAGGAGACCAGGAGCAGCAGGAGTCTTCCCAGTTGGCCGACTCGGTTCCCAAAGCGAAGTCCAGAGTACCCAGATGGTTGAAGTTGAAGTGGTTTCGGATCTGAATCTTGTCCCACATCGAATCCAGGGTCCCACCCACAGGTAAGCCCTCAAGTACCCTAAGGAAAGGGTTGGTATGATTCATGGGTCTCTCCCAGAGGAGGGGCTAAATAGTGGAGAGGATAATCCCATATAGTTGAGTTTCGCACCAGCACTGGTTTCAACTAGAGCATGCAAGGAGGGCACCAAATGTGCTCTTCAAAGCAGTCTTGTGGCGTTGGCAAGCGCCCCACCCTGCCCTAATACACTAACTCCTGTCTGGGAGGTGGTCACACCTCCCTGTGACAGGAAAACTGTTGTCCTGCTTTCCCCTGCTTGAGCTTTGCTCAGCAGCAGGAGGGCAGAATCGTATCTCTGGTCGGCAGCAGCCATAGCTTGCTGTCCGTGTCTAGAAGACTGGTAACGGGAGCACTGAGGGCCTCCCGAAGGCGCTTTACAGTCCATAGAATCATACCTCCAACACCATTTACAGTATTGGTGTATGATTCCAACATTTACAGCCAGTTTAGAGATAGCCATCCGGTAATGACGCATGGCCACTCAATATATTGTAATGGCTGATGCACTTACAACCCGGTAGAATGGACTTCGAAGGATGTAGGGGTGTCCTGCTCAGGCAAGGGCACCCTCACACTTAGAACCGAGCACCCTGACTTCAGGATTTAAAGGCCTGCCTTAGGGCTGACTCATAGGTTTTAAGTGCACTGAGCTCAGAAATAAAGAAACTTATATGTGTCATAAGTGGTGCTAGCACCAGCTTACACAGGCTGCAATGGCAGGCCTGTAATCACAATTTGAGTGCTCTCCCATGGGTGGCATAATTCATGCTTCAGCCCATGGGGGACGCTTAGTGTACCTTTGTCCTGGGTACCTTAGTAACATATACTAGGGACTGACAAGGGTACATCAGTTGCCAATCTGGAGGGTACCTAAGTACTCACCATGCCCAATTTAGGAAAGAAACATCGAGAATGGGGCCCTGATTAGGAAGATCCCAGTCAGACTAGCCAGAAACAGCATAACACCAGGCAAAAAAGTAGTGGTAACCATGCCAGAAGGATCCTACCTTCCTACAGTACTTATGAATCTAGTTCTTTCTGAGACTCATGGTCCAAATCACCCATTCCCCAGATATAATAAATACACACCAGTCATAAATACAGTGTGGGTCAGCTGTGCCAAAGATGACAAGCACACTAATGGGAATACATTGATTTGAATGATTATCTATAGTGTCCACATCTTGATATAAATAAATGCTTTGCGCTGTTCTTAGGTTATGCCGTATATAAGTGCAGACTTATTCAGAAATAGAAGTGCTTGAAAGAATTAGAGAAACCGAATGAGCGATAATGCAAACCACATCTAAAGTTATTGAAAAAACTTCTAATCATTGTGAAAATGGGTGTAACTATAAGCACTATAATGCCCTCACCTCTTAATGTCCTAAAAGAAAATGTAAGTCTTTTACAACCATTACATACTCAGATTACTAGGGTAAATTGGGCCTTACAAACGTTAGAATCTGCCAAGTGTCAAGGCAGCTGATGAATCAGAGTGCTGTGTTTGAATCTGATCTTGTACGTTTTACCCAAAGGACACAAAAGAAGCCACCTACAACCTTTAAAGTATTGTAGCTGCACACCAACTAATTACTTGACTACACATTGGGTAATCCCCTTACCCATTACTGCGTTTCACTTCTGTGAGTGTCAAAACATAGGTCCTTGGGTTTATGAAAAATATACAACAATTTCCTTTTGCAGACATTGAAGTTTCTGTTCGAATTCCACTGTCCCATCCATTCCAATGCAGTGTTCATAAATACAGCTACATGTACCAAACCTCTACATCACTCATTCCTCTACAAACCCATCACTCTGCATGGAGCCTCTAACCCTTTGACACGTTTAAGTTGTAAACTGCTAGTCTCACCTGTTCCGTTAATCCCTTCCCTTCATACACTCCTAAGTAATGGTGCTTATTTGATAAAGACAAATGAAACATGCTGCAGCATGGCTGCTGAGTTCTCCTGTGTGTTAACTGTACTAGAACATTTTGTGGTGTAATCTTGTATCTTTCCCCATGTAGGGTATTTGAAAATGCTCCTTGACCTCAAACAAATATGGAAGATATGCACCTGATTAATTAAACAAACTTGCATTGTATTGTTGTATTGCAGAATTTATCTAGTTCTAACTATCTCTTTGTGGGACATTGAACCACTTGCCCTCATGAGTATCAGGCTGCAGGGTGTGAGGTTTGTTGGTGGAAGGATGTTGTATTGTTTGGATCGTATCTGTGGAGTGTTTCCATGTCATGCGTGATGGCCGCCAAGGTGCAGTTCTCGTGTTATGGGGCACAGCACGCAACAGGGTGTTGGATGATTAAGTGTGAGAGACCGACCCCAATTGTATGGTTTTCAGTGTGCTGGTAGCTTCAAACAGCTCTGGAGATCCCTTTAGGGTATTTCATGATATAGTCTGCTTAGCTGGTCCCTTGCACTGGGTTGTCCAAGCTGAGATGATGTGTATAGTTGTGGTCCCCAGCTGTCATGGTTGGAGAAGAAAGAAGTGGAGAGATCTGTTGGGTTGGGCATCATTTGATATCTGAGTGTCTTTGTGAGATATAAAGAAGCAGTCAGATTGTACTGATATTTTGGACCTGCAGTGGTGGAATATATTAACTCCTCAGAATTGTCCAGAAGTGTGAGACAGAGCTCTTGTACAATGCTGGTGATGGCCAACACCCATAAGAGATCTGCCTGTTTTTAATTTAAGGGGAAAAGGCTGACAGATGTGCATTATGGTTTTAGTATTATTGTGAGCGATAACCTTTTTATATGGACGTATAGATCTATATATAACGCCACAGAAAATCATAGTTCATCTCATCTCAGCTGATGGGCATCAAAATCCGTTTGCTGATTGGGTGCTGATTGGGTTGTTTTGAATTTGTGGGTTGTAATCTGAGGATTGCGTTTGAAGGTGCTTGACTGTAACTTGTAGGTATACCGGTTCTTTCCCTTAGGAGACTGGATAATGCAGAACCCCTTGAGCATTGCCCTTCTAGCTATAGGTAGTCAGTGGAGTGACTGCAGGACTGCAGTCAGGAGTTCTCTTGGGTGAAGGCAGAGAAGAAGCCTTGCAGCAGCATTCTGGATGAGTTGTATTTTATGTATAATGAATGCGAGTTCACCAAGGTATAGTCTTTTAACATAGCCAAAATTAGAGATTACGAGTGTGAGGATGGCTTGCAGTTTATGCTGGTGTGCAAGATATAGGAAAAGGCAAAGTAATGTTTTCATTACATAAGAGGCACTCTTTGTGACATTTTTAGCATGTGGTATCAAGGAACGGTCCTAATTCTTGGTTACTATTAGGCCTCTAACTTCTCTTGATGTTGTTGGAGGTGCTTCAAGTTCCTTAAGCCACATGGCTGTAGGCTGGTGCTTTTTTTGTGCCATTGACGTTAGGTCATGATCTTTTTCTTGAAGGTTATTCATCATCCATGTGTTTATGAAATGAAGGCAGTCATTGAGCTGTGAATGGGAGAGTACTTCAGTGCTATATATTTTTTTACTGATTTAGGTGTCATCTGCATAGTTGAAACAAGTCACGTTGTATTATTTGATCAGATTAGATAAGGTGGGTAGGTAGAAATTGAATAATAAAGGGGTTATGATGGACACCTGAGGAACACCACAGTGTTATGTGGGAGGAGGTAATGTGAAGGCGGTAGGTAGACTACACTCTGCCCATCTGTGAGATAAGAAGCAAACCATTTTACAGCATTTTCATGGATTCTGATATTGTGAAGTCATCTGGTGGTGGACAATTTCAAATGCGGCTGATAAATCCAGAAGCAGCAAGGTAGTACTCCGTTATTGTTCACTGTAAATTTTAGATCATCTCGGATGGATGTGATAGCTGATTCTCTGCCTCGACCTGGTCTGAAATCAGACGGTTGGTCTGACAGTATGCCATAATGTTTGATAAAGTTAGAGAGTTGAGTAAACACTTGTTGCTGAAACATGAAATACCTTGAAAAAACAAGATAGAAGGTGCATTTGGCAAAACAGGAAAATTTCATTTAATTAAACAATGTGGTTGGGAGAACAGTAACAAGCATAGGATCTGAGGGCTGTCTCAACTTGCAGCGATGTGAGATCTGTTTATATACAATTCATTGGATGCCATAAACAGTTCCGGCTATCCCTGTATGGTAAGGAATGTGAGTTGCTGCCTCTGGAGTTGTAAATTAATTTATTTGATGGGGAATCGAAGTGGGCTTCAACCTCACATTGACAGAGCATGTGATCACTGCATGAGCTGGGTCCTGTTTGGCTATATGTTCCTAACTTATGTGGCATCTGGCTGTCTGGTGTTTTGGGAGCACGCGCACCCTCTCACCCATGTGTGCTCTATTGGGCCCATCTCCCTGGACCATTGGGATGTTGCTGCACCCATCTGTGGAAATCATCTGGGGTTTCCTATTCGTGCATTTGTCTGCCACCAACATGCCACACCTGTGACCTGTCAATCAGTGACCTCAGACCTAGGTCTCAGAGCCTTCCTGACTATATATTTTCAAGTTGGGGTTGACGTGGAGCTCACAATAGGCAAATTTATAAAGAAAGGTGTGATTTTGTTTTTTAAACATGAATGTATCGTTCCTCATATTGACATCGACTTTCTCAATATTAACAAACCTCATCTCTAGTTGAATTTTTAACTACACTATCTAACCCATACTTCGTGACAGTTACTTTATTGGGGACCTGTTGTGATTTAAGCTTTAAGCTCGCTTTTGACAAATGCTACTTTCTTAGGTACTTGTAATCTACCCAGTTTGAGGGCTGTGTTTTTGTACAGATTCACACAAAAACAAGAACACAGTGAAAACCAGCAACAGTGATGTGCACCGGCCAGAGATCTACCAGGGGAGCAAGGAGAACCAATATGACAACCACTACTGCTCAGAGGCACCTACCTCCTCACGCATGTCTCTTCATAAATGGTGCAGTGCTTGGATGCTAAAAATCAATGTTCCATTGTCCATATTGTTCCCTGGAATAAATGTGCAGCAGGCTGCATCTATCTTGGCACACACCCCTTCCTCCATCACCCTCGTTAAGTCTAGCACATATCAATGCTGCATCACCATGAGGCAGTTTGCTCTCAGTTCTTCCTTGATTAAACTAAGGCCAAGCTCAGTGCTATTCATAATTTTAAGCATCTTCTACCTAGTTAATTGTAACCAGCGAGTGTTCACTTTAGTCTGTACCCTTAAGAAGAATAAAGCCCCTCCTGCCGATACTTGTATGTCTGTAAACAGCCTGAATTCTTCTGAAATGTCCTTGTAATGAGCCCAGCGATAATAATACAGTGCTTTTTTCATGAGCCTGATCCAGCAAGGTTGTCTTCTTCCTTAGCGGATGCGAGTGCAATTCTTACAGTTTTTCGCCGGGAATGACCAGGTTCAAGGTGCGTATGGTTACAAGGAAGACAGAGGGCCATATTCTCAAGGAGCTATCACCGAGTTATCGGCACTTTATCGCAGCCAAAGTCGAGATACATTTATCACCCCATTCACAAGCAGGTGTTAACAGCCCATAACACCAGTTTACCAGCCATAGCAGCCGCAAAAAACATTGCCACAAATGACCCCCGCAGCTATCGCTAATGAGATGCAATGTAGGTGTTCCTGTGCAAAAAGCAGCGAAAAAACCACACCGCAACATTCTCAACAACCAGCCAGATTTGAGATGAGAACACAAAACAGGCGATAAGGCGAATTAGCAGCTGGAAACTAACACCTGCTCTTACCTGGTGTAAAGTCGGACAACAACCGGCACCAGACAAAGGAGCACAGCCCATAGCCAAACATGAAGAACAACAGATGCAATGGAGCCACTCATCATGCAGGCCGGAGCCCCAAGAGGGCAACAACACACACCACCACCACCCCCAGGACCACCCCTCCCCACCCCCCTCTCCAGCTAAAGACATGCAATATCAACTACATGGAATCACGTACCAAATAATCCTCCTGATCTCGCACAATAACATTTGTTGACATGCATGTGTCGTCACAATAATAAGCATCACCGATTCACTATCGATGTAACAAATGAACATTTATTCAAAGAAACACAGAACAGAAATGAAGACACATGTCGTCTCCCCTCGGGACAATCCGTGGGTTACAGACTGCAAGACAAAAACCATGATGAGAAGGTGTGTCTTGCGCACATCAAAGGACAGAGAGAGAGCAAAGGAGAGAAAAAGAGAGAAAGAGAGGGGGGGCGAGAGAAAGACGGACAGAGAGGGGGAGCGAGACACAGACAACAGAAGAGATGGACAGGGAGAGAGAGTGCCAACAATGTGCAACCAGGCCACACTGCTCACCTGCTGCCACTGGTGTGTCTCCTACCACGATCCTGTATGTAGTGCAGTACACCAGGTCACACATCTGAAACAGATCCGTCATCTGAAACAGAGTACAGATACATGAATGGCAAAGTACATACAATTGCACAAGACATCATCGCCTGTCTACCCCTGCGTACCCGGGCAGATGCACCCCAGCCCTTCCTGCTGCCCAGCGGTGCATGCCCGCCCCTGCGCACCCAGGCAGATGCACCCCAGCCCCTACCACCACCCAGTGGTGCATCCCCGCCCCTTTCCACCCAGGCAGATGCACCCCAGCCTCTTCCGCCACCCTGCGGTGCATGCCCACCCCTACGCACCCAGGCCTCACTTCTAACCTTCTGCCCTTATCGTGTAGCAACGAAGGCCCACCACTTGCTGCTGCAAGCCACATGCCCGGGGCCCACGGACATGGCACCGTCCACACCACGCAGCCCCGCTCCACAGGCCACCAGGTCTCACATTGGATGCTGGATCTTGATTGAAGTCCCACAACATGAGCAACATGGATGTGAGGTGCAATCATTGGCCCTAGATGCATTCATGCCTCCACACCTGCAAGATCATAGGCATGACACATCGTTGTGAAAATTAATGTTTAGTGCTCTTTCAAGGTAGTGTTGTATGGGGATCAGTACAGAGACATGGAGAACCCACCTTGCAGCGTCGGACCGTGGCGGGCCAGCCAAAGCCCTTCTGTGAATGACATGTTCCTCAGTAGTGAAGGAGTTTAGTCCGCAGTCTGCTATCTGTGTCATGGGTGAGCAAAACGTCTATGGCAGTCCATGTCAAGGTCCGAGGTGAGTGTCGCAGAATACATCGGGGGACAATATGATGCTGAGGGCAGGACCAAGCAGTAACAGGCCAAATGACGGACATGGATGCTACAGCTTCCTTCTGACCATGAGGCCAGATTCATCTGCATCTTTGTCCACTGCTGTTTCAGGCGCCTCACATTTGGGTGGTGATGGTCTTTTTCCAGCACAGTGTGGCAGTGACACCGCCGGAGCTGGAGGCGAAATGTCCGCTGCACTGAGTGGCCCTGACACATCAGGGACAGGAGATGTGGATGGAGCGGTAGCAGCAGCCTGCATTGGCGCCAGGCCTTGTGGCAGCAATGCCATGAGAATGTTCTTTATGTCATTGAGGGACCCAGCCACCTCTCACTCGTGCGCAGCTGTGTCAGTCATTGTTTCCGCATGCTTACACCTGCTTTCCTCCATGTACCTCTGGATGAGTCCCAACTCCCGGGTGAGCTCGCTGGAGGCACTTTGACTGGACAGTAGTTCTTGCCTCTGAGTCAGGACCCTGGCGATGTCGCACATGGTTCTTTGGAGAGCATGGTTCGGACTGTTGGTGCCCGCCAAGGACTGCGAGTGGTCCCTGATGGGACTTAGACCCTGACGAATGTCGTCTAGACTATCTGCCATGCGGTCGAACCCCCCCCCCACCTGCATCTGTTTTGCTAGCTTCTCCTGGCACCCCAACACACGGAGTTGGAAGGCCATGTGTTGGTCGTGGGGGTCCTGGGAGGCAGCCGTGGTGGTGGATGCTGCCTGCTGTGTGTACTGTGCAGGGGGGTGGGTTCTGCTCATAGCAGCTTGGCTGCCCTGCTCCTGGGGGTGTGCTGCGGAGGCAGTCCACGAACTGTTGGTGGGCGTTGGAGTCGAAGGTCTGGTTGTCCTCTTCGTCATCAGAGAAGAGAGGTTGGGACTGCCCTGCAGGAGGTGTTGAATTTCCCTCTGCAATGTGAAGGGTAGATGCAGTTTAACATTGTGTTCAAATGTATGTTGATGCATTGAACATGTTTGCATGACAGTGTACATTATGACTGTTTGTGGGGAGCTGCCTATGTGGTGTGGGACAGTGGACATTTCAACCACTTCACGGATGTGTGTTTGTATTTGTACATTGTCAACTCACATTTCCCTGCAATGCCATATGTGATTGGATTGGCCAGGTACTGTACACAGTCGGGACCAGTGGAGTCCCCAGTGGTGTTGTGGACGTGTCGCAGATTGTGCCACATCGCTGTCAATGTTGATGTGCTCTGCATGTAATGTGTGTGCCAATTTTTGGGGAGTCGCACCTGCAGCTCGGAGTTGGCTGCCCCTGCTCCCTTACATGCAGTATGTCTCTGCCTTCTGTGCTTCTACAGTGCTGGGTTGTGACATTTGTGGGTACAATGGTATCTTTGTGGGATTTGGGCGTCTGGGGCATGGTTTGTCTGATGATGTGCTGTGCTTGTTTGTGCATGTGTACCATTGTGCCCATCTCCCACTGTCCCCCTAGTCCCTGTTCGTTACTCACCCTGTTTCAATTGTGTCCAGTCCTGTTGAACAGTGTCCGGGCCCCCGACTCCTGCCACCGTCTCCCCACTGATGACTGTGGACACCAATTCTTCCATCTCGTCCAGCTCCTCCTGTGGCGCTGGACTGCCACCTCCAGTCTGCATTCCTGCCTTCCGGTTGTTGGAGAATTTCTGCTTGGTTTTGCGCTTGACATAATTTGAGCGCCTCTTGACCTCTTCCATTGACCTCTTCAGCACTCCGACTACATTCACCTTGTCCACGATGGTCTGCCATATTCCATTTTTAGTTGTCAGTGACACAGTGAAGGTGACGAACAGTAGTTGATGGTGTTCTGTCACCTCTGTTATCAGGATCCTGTTTTCCTGCGGACCGAACTTCATCTTCCTCTTCTTCTCCTCCTTGCCCTTCCCTGACCCCGAGGTTGCAGGCTGGTCCTCCAATGGGCTTGTGGGGTCCACCTGGTCCTCTGCACTCGGTCCTGGTGCATCCATGGTGCTACGCAGTTTAATGTTTGTTTTTTTATGTTTTGACTGCTTTTATTGTGCATTTTCCCGCATGAGACGTGGGCATTGCAGGCCTGTCACTGGTTTTAGCTGATTTTTGTATCGCGATTGGTGTAATCACCGCTTTTTTTGCAATGGTGTTTTGCAATTGTTTGCAGTGTCGCATTGGATTTAACGCAGTAATTTGTCGCGTTATGGTGGAACTATCGCATGGTGCCGCCAGGTTGAAAATTCCACGTTTACACTGTGTTTCTTTCTTGCGATGTACTGCGATGTGAGAAGTTGCGTTAAGCTAAATTTGTGAAAATTAACACACGTTCTTGAGAATATGCACCAGAGTTTGCACCATCCGGGGAAAAGCTGAGTGTAGGCAAACTCGGCGCACTGCCAGTAAAAATTGTTCAGTGTGAATGTGTCCCATTGCATACCTGGAATGTGCACAATTTATTTTTTATATATTTTAAATGCTTATAGAGTGCCCGAATCACCCCATAAGGGTATCTCTGCGCTAGGACCACCTAAGGAGCTGATGAAGGATGATAAGAACTATTATGTTTTCAGTAGTTTTCTGAATGCTAGGTAGTCTGTGCAATGACGCAGATTCAGGGGAAGTTCGTTCCAGTAGTGTGGGGTCAGATGGTAGAAGGCCTTTCCACCTTTGCTGTTTTTTTGAAGCACGGGCCTTGGAGCAGAGCTTTGGTTCTGGACCGGAGGGGTCCGGAGGGAACATTGTTAACAAATTTTTGATTTAGGTAGCTGGGGCCAAGTCTGTTTATAGCTTTGTATGTCATACAGCAGATCTTACATTTTATCCTTTTCCTAATTGATAGCCAGTGTAGTTTTTGAAGCAAAGGGAGGGAAGTGGTTCTTAGGGGGCATTGGTCACTAGTCGGGCCGCAGTGTTCTGGACCATTCGGAGGCTGTTTATGGCACTTTCTTTAGCTGAAATCAGTAGTGCATTACAGTAATCCAGGCCATTTAAGATTAGTGCCTGGATCACGGATTTATGGGTTAATAAAGGCAGGAAGGGGAATACTCTTCTGAGCATGCTGAAGCTATGAAAGCAGGCTCCAACTGTGGAAGACACATGGTCTCCCAGCATGAGAATGGGGTCCAATCGGACCCCAAGGTTTTTTGCCACTTGTTTGGGACATGGGGTAGGACCTAATTCCTCTGGCCACCAGCTCGGTGATCATTTCACGGTGGCTCCGCCAAATGACATTATCTCCGACTTAGCTGTATTGAGTTGGAGAAAATTGACTTTCAGTCACTCTGCAGTGGCCTTCATTCCTTCAGCGAAGGTGTTCTGAATATTGGGAGTTGGCTTTGTCAAAGGAGAGGAGTAGTTGGGTGTCATCTGTGTAGGATATGGGGATGAATCCCAGTTTCCACAACAGTCTTGCCAGGGGAGTAACGTAAATGTTGAACAAGGTGGGGCTCAAGCATGAGCCCTGTGGTACTTCCTTGGTCACCTTGGTTGTCTGTAAGTGGAATGGGCCTAGGTTAATGATCTGAGTTCTGTTGGACAGAAAGTTGGACAGACATTTTAGTGCATTTCCTGTGATGCCTATGTCTTCTGATCTTCAGAGCAGAGTTTGGTGGGAGATGGTGTTGAATGCTGCGGAAAGGCCCAGCAGCACCAGAAGCACCGCTTGATCCTTATCCAGCAGCATCCTGATGTTGTCTGTGACTTCCACCAGGGCGGATTCAGTGCTGTATCTGGGACGGAAACCTGATTGTGAGGGGTCTAGGCAGTTATTGGATTTCGTGAAGTCTGAGAGGTGTTTGTTAAAGTGTTTTTCCAAAATTTTGGTGTGAAGGGGAAGAAGAGCAATGGGGGAATTTTTAGGGTTCTCTCTAATCGGTAGGATCTGCACAGCTTTCTAATCCCGGGGAGGACCCCTTCCTGCAGGGAACTGTTTAAAATAGAGCAGATGGGATCGGCTAGTTGTTTGGACAGAGTTGCAGTAGTTTTCGCAGGATTGAGGTCAAGTGGGGATCCGGATTCTGCGCATCTTAGTAGGGCTTCTCTTCCTTCTGGAGTGAGTAATCGGAAGTTCTCTAGCTTACGAGAGATGGGCGGGATAGGTGGTAGAGCAATTTCTGGATAAGTTGGAGAATCTTTCGTAGAGGTGATTTTATTATAGATCGTGTCAATTTTCTGAGTCAAGTGGCTAGCTATGTTGTCGCACAATGTTTGTGATGGGGCCGATACAATGTCGCAGGCCTTAGGGTTAGTGAATGTTTTTACGATCTGATAGAGAATGTTCTGAGAGCTCCCTGCTTGTTCAAGTGTGGATGCAATGTGAGATTTCCTAGCATTTTTTAAATTACGGTGATAGTGTGCTAAAGCCTGCTTAAATTTTTCTTTATCTGTCATGTTCTGTGAGCACCGTCACAGGCGTTCGAGTTTTTTACATGTACCTTTTTCTAACTGCAAGGCGGAAGAGTACCACGGTGCCTGGTGCCGTTTTGTGTCATGCTGCAGTTCTCATTCATGCCCTGTGGAAGCGTTCCTTTACCTCTGAAACACAAGAAATTCAGTGTATGTTTTCTCTACAATTATGGGTTGTCCCTTCCCTTCTAGCCAAGTACATCCACCCACCTCGGTATCCCAGATTTCCTGGCATAGGGTGGTCATGTGCTTATTCAATGCACCCCCATGTGACTGTTTCCTCTTTTTATCCTTGTGCAGGACAGCCCTAAATAGGAACTTCATGTTGGAGGTCCATTTGTTGTTAAAGAAGACAGCCCCAAATAAGCTAAGAGCCACCTGTGGACCACAAATGGAGGCGGGAGCGGACACGTTTGTGCATTGAGTTGGTGGTTTTCCTACCTCCTAGAATCTCTTCTCTGGGAAGTCCTGGGGCCAAACAGTATCCTCCCCTATAGTGCCCTCTCTGTGCATCCTGTCCAGCTCAATTTGGATATTGTTATGCTCGGTGAAAAGGCATAGAACCGTTGGGGTGGTTTCGTATAGTGTCAGATTCCCTTACTACCCTGTGGAGGTCTACTTTGTTAGGTTGGATTTTGGCCCTAATTCTGCATAAGGATATAAGTGAAGTAGGCATTTTGCTTTTTTGTGGGGCTACCTCTTGGGACAATTAAAATCTGTCTGTGCCCACTGCATGCTGTATCAGTGAACAGATGTAACATAAGCTAGCTAATGTCTGGGAGCCCACTGCAGTAATGAGGTGAAACCACGTGTTGTGCAAGAGGCGCTGTGTAGTGCATGCGGGATGCTAGTATTTGGTGTAATTGTAAGTGACATGGGAGAGATCCCTGCACAAGCGTTGTGACGGTTTTTAAACTGACTCCATTTGCCAGGCAGTTCTTAAGCCTTAGCAGTAAATAGGTGCGGCAGCCCCCAAAAAAGACGGAGGGAAAATAGAAGTGCAATAATATATAACTTATTTAACATTGTAGGTCCCTGTATGGATCCAGGAGAGGTGTCTGTGCTCCTCTTGCGACTTGGAGTTCCCTTTTAATAGTTCATAATCTTAATTCGTACACTTTGGATCCATGCTGGGGTGTTGATGTGGTAGCTGAAAGATGGTGCACTTGGAGATTCTGTTGTAGACCTGTTGGAGAAGCATTCTGTTCATTTTAATAATTCAGAAACATTACATGTGTGGCGTATTCAATTATTCTGGGGTTCTTGTACTTCCCTTGGGGGTGTGCTCTCCCCACTCCACTAGTAGCAATTTTAGTGAGGCACCGGAAGGTGTCCCTGGTAAAGGTAACTTTTTAATAGTTTGAAATTAGAGGTAACTTACTGGTAATCAGGTGGATTATTCTCTTTTATGAGCCATGAGGACCACCTTTCCTTCTTATTGAACTGGGCGCTTTGACTAGTGCAAAATATTTATGGAGTGGTCTTGCGATCTTAGGAATGGATAGCATCAGTTTTTAGATAGGGTTCTATGGGCTCCACCAGCTTTCCAAGAACATGTCTGTCCTGGTGGGTGCCTAGAGGCACAGTCAGTGTGGGCTACGTCTTTCTCCCTACACCTGCGCAGCACTGTGCAAGAAATGGGCGTCACTTTTATGTGTTGTTGGTTTTTGCAACGTGCCCCAAGATCACATGTATGTATCTCTCAGTTCCTGGCATGTGGTTTGCAGTGTGACTCTTCCGTGTGGTGCCTGATATCTCGACTCCCCCTCTCTTTAAAGACTTCTTTTTGGGCTAACTTTTGGCTTCTTTTGTTGTTTTTAGGTATTTCCCTAGGTCTTGCAGGATCAGCTACCTTATTTATCGTGAGGCGGATGGGGTCGGAAATTTGATCCGTGGCCCCTTTGTACCCCCTGATTATGCCATCTTGTCGTATTCAAGGTCTGGCTCTACTGCTTTTCCCAGATGGTGCATGTGAGGCTGGGTACATTGGTTAGTTGCGAGACCTGATATGGGATTGAGCTCATTTTGTGTTCAACTCAAGCTGGGGTGGACGCTGGGGATGCCTCATCCCCCTGGCACCCCCCTTTCCCTCGGTCCACGTCCTGCCTCCTTTTAGCACATTTAGACCATCTGTTTCTGGCTTGTTGCGAGGGACTTCTGACAAGCGGACATGCTTCTGTTGTAATTGAATTGTGGAGGAGTGTGGTACTGTGGTCAGACTTGGAAAATTGTAAAAACCTGAGAAAAAAGAGAAAAAATAATACTTGGAACATAAGAATGGGAAGAGCCCGGGGCTATGGTCAAAAAACTTTTGCTGAAGTCTGCCGAATATTGATGATGAACTGCTGCAGCAATTATGGGATGCCTAACTACTCTGTAGAAACCCCCCACCTAAGGGCTTTGACTTGACATAATGTGGACACTTTGCAGCTTATTGGTTCTTGTGCGTGCTTTGGATGGTGTAGGGCCTTCATTATCCTAGGCGTACGCTACTGGAGGACAGTTTCATTTTAGAAGTGAAATGGGGGCTTCCATTGGGTGGAGACCTCTGGTTTTTGGAGTCGCTGTTGGGGTTACGTGCCACAAAGGAAACTTTGGTCCTGGGTGGAATGGGGACACTTCGACTCGGTGCTTGGAAACTGCCCGTATCGATTTTTGTGCATGGGGACCTGGGTGCCTGTGTTTTGAGTACTTAATCTGGGAGCCACTCAGTCCCGATGTCAGACTGCCCTCCCGCTGGGGATCAGCAGCAGCAGAGGGGGTCTTGGCTCCCGCAGGTGCCCCTGAAGGCTCATTTTAGTGAGGATACCCGGTCGACAGAGCACATACAGCAGCCCTTGTTATTTCTGAATCCCTGAACGCAAGTAAAGGTTTGCATTCCCAGTGCTGTCTCATTGGTCCTTCTTTTGTCTTGATGCAGTTTTTGGGGCTGTGGGTGAAGTGGTCCTATTTATTCTGGGGATTTATCTTACTGCACATTTAGACCCTGCGCTTGTGTGAAGGCTTACCTCCCCAGACAGTAATCAATCCCTTCCGAGGTTTTGGCCCTGGTCCCTGTTGGGCTGAGTTCCCTGTCTGTGGTAGCTGCTGCCACATGTTTGTCCAACTACCTGATCTCCTCTGCGGGGTACAGCGGTTGATGGACCTCCCTTTGCCTGAACGTAAGCTGCATTAGGGTGTCCTTCCACTATATCCATGTCATCTGGTTCGAAGTTTCCTTCCTCCGGCCAAGGTCTATCGTACTAGTCTCTTTCTTTGATCCAGCATGCTTACAAGTGGCAGAATGGGCTCCCAAAGATCTTGCCTTCCTCTCTTTCTACTATCTCCCTTGGGGTCAGTTTATCCTTCCCGTGTGTTCGGGTGGAGCAGCTTAGGTCCTTGTTGTTGCTCCCCACGTATGTGCGCTAAGATGCCATCTTCATTGTCCTGTGTCTTGGTTGGGTCAGTACCAGGCTGGCCTGCTCTCTTAATTCCCAGTCAGACCGTCTCCTAGGTTGAATGATTGGTGAGGCTCGGATCCCTGCAGAAGCTTCCCATCTAATTCTATCTCTGATTTTTCCCAGATCATTGCTCTGTACCCTGTATCTACAACGCTTCCCTAGGTGATAGGTGTGCTGCTCTGTTTTCTCTCTGTGATTCTTAGGTGCAAGCTGTTCCTCTCTCTCTCTCTTCTTAGCTTGCGCTTTTCTTCTTCTTCCCGTCTAGTTTGCCTCCTTCACTCAAGGTGAAAGAACTCCTTCTGCCACCAAGCCTAGTGTTGCCCATTGCAATTGGCAATATTTAAATTTGCTAAGTGGGATTGGCCATCTATATTTCCAATGTTCGAGCACTGAGCCACCTTCTGACAAGAATTAATTCAATGGCAATGCCTCCATCACTGGATTTCCTGGACATTGATGATCTGTTCCACTGCATATATACATCCACCCCATTAGAGATTACTGAATCAAGATTAAAAGGTCAATTTATAGACCACTCCTATGTCATTCAACCAAGCAGTAACTCTTTTCTGGCAGTAAAACTTGGATTTCATGAACATTTCATGACATCATCATCACTGATTAGGAAAAAGTAGAAATGAATAAATTACCTTCTAGAACAAAAGTAAGAGACTGTTCCCTACTTTTGGGAGATAAAATGATGAAAATTGTGCCTAATGGCAGCTATTAACTTTTTATTTTTTAACCATTCCTTTTTCACTTAACGTCAATAGTGAAAAACAAATTAATTTTATGGCAAAACCGGAGGCTAAGATTATGCAATCTTCCTTGATTGCGCCACCCACAGCAGCACCTTTGAAGAATATAGAACACAACCAAACTTCTAAGAAATCTAACAATGTGCCTGAACCTGCAGTCATCTTCCTTCTTTTTTTTTTGCTGTTGCCCTTAAGATAAGTCTTGTGCGCGGTTGCTCTGATACTGATCCAGCGGTTTACCAGTTTGGATTACTTATAAACCATATACTCACCTGGGCCCATAAACATTTTTTACAAATAAGCTAGTGATTTACCGCTGGGATCGATTTTGATACTCCTGTGTGATGTATTTACCTTTGCCAATTCTTACCGACCTTATCTCATTTGGGTATAATTTTCCTCTGATCAATAGATCTAATTAGTAGCAGAAAAGGTAGAAATAACATTATGTTTTTCCTTCAAATGAACACAGACTCAAGAGAGTTTTAAAAGTTTATCTGATCAATAATTTCGTGAGTCAAACATCAAATATATGTTAATTCACCGTTTTCATCTGGAATTAAATCAAATTAGCTCAATATCAGTCACAGTTAGAATTCCTGTAATGACAGTACCTGAAGAGGGAGAAACAGAGGGCAGTACAAGGACATACTACATAGAATTATAGTTACCTAGAATGGTGTGAGGACCAACCCCTGGCCAACGAGCTGGATAAGGACCACAGGACAAGTCAGGAGCCACAGGATCAGGACAGGTTCAGGACAGGATAGGTGACTTCTTCTAGATGCAATGCCAGTGTTGCATCCTTCTCTGGCACTACTCTCATCGATTCCCTTCTGCAGGCCCTTTCTTGTATCTGCCTCCTCGATTTTCTTCCGTGATCCCCTTCTAGATGATTAGATTCTTCGATCAGCTCACGGGCAGTATCTCGGCATGCTCTTTAGGGTCTGTGTCATCTGCAGCATCCCCCTCATCTGTGTGTCTAACTAACTAAACTACCTCCGTTATACTATTCTACGAGTATGTTCCACCCCAAAATTTTTCAATATCGTGAAAACCCCTACTTCTGATTGGGCCAGGCAAGGGAAGAGGTCATCACACCAGTCTAAATGTAATGCTTTTTCTTTAGTCCTTTGTTTAATATTCCCGCCCCTTAATTCACTTTCGAACCCGCATTTCACATTATGATCAATACATTGTATGCAAATTTTATATTTCTCCTTCCACTCTTGGGTCAAGAGTAATGTTCCCAGGAGATTCTTGCTTGCGCGACCTTGGCTGAGTTTGAACTGTGTCATCATAGGTCAGGGCGGGTTTGGATACGTGTGAGCATAAGTCAGGTGGGGTAGGGATTTCAGTCACCCTCCAAGGCCCAAATACGAACTAATAATAAAGTCAGAAAAATACATGTTAAAATACAAAAATAAATGAATTCACTGTATACCACTTATCTCTACTCTAATCCCATTTACTTGTATATATATTTCTCATTAGCAATTTGGTAAAACTTCCAAGGCTTAGTTCAAGCATAGCATGCGCATTAACATATGAGTTTTAAGTGGCCATTTTGAGAGCTATTGCGCAGCTGCAAAGTTTTCCCCCCAGCATAGAGAAAGTCATACTACGTAGATGCAGTACTAATTTCCACTACTAAATCAGATGCCAACATTTAGCACTTTTCCATTTCAATTTCTTCTTCAACTCTTTCATTTCTTTCCTTCTCCTTTTTGTATTGTAAACCCCTCATGCTTTTGTAAATATCTCCTCTTATTTCTTCAAGCTGTATTTCATCATATTTTCTTTTCTTTCCCTTCTCATTCACTTCATACATATTTTCCTGCAACATTTGTGCCAGAACATTACTACCAAAACTAATAAAGTTATGCCCATTATTGACATTAGTATTTGACCTAAAATACTCTTACCTATGTTAAAAAACCAACTACCTATGGTGGTTATACTATTAGTTAGTTTCTTCCATACACTGTCAACTTCCATTGGTTTCAAGTCTTCCTCCAAATGTGTCATATTTTTGATATATCCTCCAATTTCAACACTTTCATCAGGAATGTAAGTGCAACAATGTTGCACTTTCAACATTTTACAGACTCCAACTTCTTTTGCCAATAATATATCAAGGGCAAGTTGATTTTTATAAAGCCATAGATCTGACTGCAACTAATTCTGTGTTGATCTTCAAGAATCCTCCAGTAGTGTCAGTTGATAACCGATCAACTACTGTAGACAATTGACAGATTCTTTGTGAATTTAGCAGAACTCCCACTGAAGGTATCAATGCACCAAATATGTCACCTACTATTTCTGCAAAACTAGCCCTTTTGTTGTGTGGTATTCCTCTATTGTCTTCATTGCTTCCAGTGATTCCTTTAACATGATATACTTTAGGGAATACTATTCCAAAATAGCAACTCCCATACCAATGACCAGGTAGCCTAAAATAGGCTTTGTTACCACACACATAATAGATTCCAGGAAATACTGAATCTGTTCCTCCTTTAAAGTCCTCATCCCCTGTTTACTAAGAAATTATGTTCACACTCACTGGAACCAATAAATGCAATGTTATATTCTGTCTTTAACCTATGGAGACAGATTTTCCCTTTCTTCTCAAAGTCCTGGGACATAGTAGCAGGAGTTTTGTCTGTAGCCATAAGGTCTTCCTTCTCAGCCCATTTAGGTGTCTGAGGTTTCGGATCAGTGGCCCTTCTTAGGAAATCCTGTCTTCTTTGCTCAACTAAATTCAGAAATATCTTTTCTTCTTCATGTAATTTACAAGTTAAATTGTGCTTCAGCTATATCTATTGTTCTCATTGTTGGAAAGTATTCACCCATGAATTGTGAGTCTCTAGTGCTAAGAACTGGGTTCATGCTCTTTCACATAGGAACCTCGGATAAAATCACATCTACATTCGAATAATAATATTGTAACTTTCCGGTTCCATAAAACAAACTAGCTAAAACACTACATGAACTACCATATGTCAATGGTAAATGATGATATGTTACACCTTCTGCTACTGATGTTGGCAGTTTCATACATACAAAGCAGTCTCTAACGTCAATGGTTTCTACATAATGTACTAATAAATTTGCAAAAACAATAAAATCAGTGTCATTTTTATTTACAGTGTGATGTAAATCTGACTCATCTGGTGTTTCTAAGTCTACTCTATCTCCTTTAGTGTTAGCTACCCTTTCATGTGTGTTAGTACTATTCTGTTTGTCCGTAACCATCAACTAGGGAATGGCCACTGTTAGTACTAACCATATCATAAGTACTAAAAATATGCTACAGACACATATTCTACATAATTTCTTTATACAGCTTTGTTTCTGTTTTCCAGCAGCTCTATTATCAGGCATTTTTGGGATAGCAAGATTTCTCTCCTTTAATTCAGAAATTTAGTATGAGATAACACCTTGGGTGTTTTCTTTTCTTTCAAGTTGGTCTCACTTCTTCGTCAATTTGCTCTGCATTTAATTCTTCATCACTTTCTTTATTTATTTCAGGATTTTTAAAATCTTCAAGAATTACGTATATCCATTCAATACCCCTGAATTTATTATTCAATGTTTTCAATGTTTGGCTTCTGCGTTTGGGAGTCTCAGTTCAAGGTCCAGACAGGCTGGATACTTTGTTTACTTGATCAGGCTCTTCACTTATTGTTTTAATGTGATATTTTATTCTTTTGATAAAACTGGACCAATTATCGCCTTTTCTGACTCTTTTAGCTTGCACTGCACTTTCAGTTTCTTCAAGAGTTCTTTTGTTTTCATTTATTTGTGGCACAACGTGATCACCTTCGTCTACAGAACTCCTCTCTATCTGACCTTGTCCAGGGCTTATTACCTTAGCTTTTCTGCCCGGATGTGTTCTTCTACCCTAATGTGAACCTGTTCAGGATTCGTTTCAATTTGTTTTTCTTCTTCTCCCTGAACTCGTTTTTCTTTGCCTATCTGGTCTTGTTCAGGTCTTTCTGCCTCTTGGTTTTCTTATGCCTGAAAGTGTACTCTAAGGACTATCTGCCCCTCCTCTGACTCGTGGACGGGGCTTTTATTCTCTTCTGACTGAGTACATTGCTCTTTGTTTGTCTGTTCCTGATTAGGTTTCCTAATAGCTGTATTTTTACTCAGCTGAGCTCGTTCTTCTAATCCTAACTGGTCCTCACTTCCTAATCTGGTTTGACTTCTTGTTCTTATGATTACTTCAGGTATGTCTACTACTGGGACCCAATCATCCTGACTGGTGCTTGGTTGTTCTTGGTCAGCTACCTCAGGATCTGTTATTCTAGATACTTCAACTGCACAACCTTCAGCAGCCACAAATGCTTGAGTCAGTTGAGGTTCTCCCTCTTCAGGAGCTGGCACTCTTTTTGTATGGCTTGCATGAATCCAATTAGGCAAGCCTGCACATTTTACTGCTGTTGTTGTAACCAATATAACCTGATGTGGTTTGTCCCACCTGGGTGTTAGGCACGATTCTCCGGTGTGATTCTTCACAACTACCCAGTCGCCGGGATTCAGATCATGCGCTTTGTTTGGCTGCCTGGTGACTGCGTCTTCTTCAACCTGGTGAGAGAGAGAACGCACTCGGTCAGCGAACTCTGCAGTGCTCCAAAACGAAATCATCAGATATATTCAACAGCCTGTGTCCTGGTATACATGCTTGCCTCTTTCCCATACTGACCACTCTTCTCCTGCCTGGATTCATTTGTTGAAATGTTAAGCATCTCTGGCAAAGACTCTCTGCGACATTCCTGAACTTTTCATTAAACCAGTCTTGTCTGAAAAGTCTAATCATAGCATCCCTGCCTATATTGGTGTCTCCTTGATACATTCTAGCCATGGGTGCAAGCATACAGTGTGGCATTACTGGTCTGCCATCTAAATAGACCAACACACCATCTTCTGCCCTTCTTTGACAACCTACTTTTACCCACTACTCCTCTTCCTTTATCTCCACTTCATCTCTTGTAGATCTTTTACCTCCTCCCATGTTCCCAATCCTGAGAGTAGCATAAGTTGGCAGCTGAGTCCACATGTTTCAATGTTCTTGTTTAATGCTATTGTATGCTTAGCACAGTGCTGGGCAACCTGGTCAGCATATTGCTTACCTGCTGTCACATAGTCATCTCCTGACTGGTGAGCAGCACACTTGACCACTGCCACTTCTTTTGCCAATTGGATTGCCTCAATCAATTCTTTTACAAAATGTCCATTTTAAATGGGGGATCCTGAAGAAGTCATGAAATCCCTCTGCATCCAGAGCCGGCCAAAGCCGTGCACATCCCCGTAACCATACTGACTGTCAGTGTAAATGGTTACTTTCCAATTTTTCCCGATTTTACATGCTTTAATTAAAGCTATCAATTTGGCTACATGTGCAGAATTGACTCCTGGTAAATAGGATGCTTCGACTATTCCAGTCATTGTACACACAGCATTAGCAGCACTCAATCCTCCTTCTTCATGGCACATACACAACCTATCTACATAGAACTCATGTTCCGCATCTTTCAAGGGTTCTTCCTGTATGTCTGGAGGGGGTTTGGTATTGAGTTCTGTCACGTCGAGACATTCATGTTCAACTTCATCTTTCACCTCTTCTTGGTATGAATCTGGCAACAAGGTAGCTGGGTTAAGAACAGTACAGCTTACTCGGGTCACGTTTTCAGCCCCTAATATACTTATTTCGTACTTTGTTAATCGACTAGGGGAAAGATACTGGAAAGGGGCGACCATTCGGTCCCCCCGAACGTATGGCGGAGTACCACGATCCCCCCGGGAAGCCATCTTGGGCGGGAGGCGAGTCCCGGCTGGTATGCCCGAAGCGGCGTAGCCGGGGCGCGCCTTTTCCCGCCCTGGAGTGGGCTGGCCTAGACACTGACGCGGCCGGCCACGCCCTTCGGGGCAGGCAGGGGCGGGTTTACTCCCGCCCTGAAGACGGATAAAAGGAGCAACAAGCCAAGAGAGCATCCTCTTGTTCCTGTGCTCTGAAGCTGTACCTCCTCGCTGCACGTGAGCTCGAGACGGAATGAAGAGCCAATTTTGAGCGTGGTAATCTTTCTTTTTGTCTTACAGATACTCTGTCGGAGAATGCCTAAGAAAGTCGGAAAGCGAGTTACTACCGACCAGATGCTGCGTATGCTCATGAAAGAAGTGACCGATCTGAAGAAGCGGATGGCGGATAGAGACGGGGAAGGGGGACCGAAACGACCTTTGGCAGGAGCAGCTCCTGGAGGAAAAGGCAAGAGGCCCAGAAGGGGAGCAGCTGGGGGGGACATCCCGGTTCCCGGTGCCCCACTCGAAGAGCCAACTCCGGTGCCGGTAGAGGGGAATCCGATTCCCGTGGTGGTCACTCCCGTGTCCGGGGAGGATATGCCGCCCGAGCTGGCAGCACAATTAGCAGCGTGGTTGGGGAAAGATAGCGAGGGCGCCACGGCTGACGACGCACGGGTGTTGATGAAACAACTGCGTGAAACGAGGGAGGCGGCGAAGGCATCATCGCCAGTTATCACGCCGGCTGCGGCAGTTGAAAAACCAACAGGAGCAGGTCCAGCGGCAGATACAGCTTCCGGTTCAGGTAAGCGGCCATTGCCGATTGCGAGGGATGAGTCTGCACCTTCACGAAGGGAAAAGTTGGGTCAGCATGTCCCTCTGGCTATTAAGGAGAAGATGTGGGCAGATGAGTATGTAAACATCTTCTCGTTGCTTACCGATCATTATGAGATGGAGCATGTTAAGAGCCAAAAGGAGCTCATGCATCCGAGTGTTTGGCGCGCAAAGATGGCCGCCTTTAAAGTTGATGAAAACATTGGCACTTGGGGCAGGGCGTGGGGAATTTTTACCTCCATCATGGGCGAACGTAGGCCCGAGTTGCTGTCCGAATTGCCGATTTATCAGTCACGGATCATGGAATATTCCGTATCATATGGGGGCAATCAGTGGTTCTGTTACGATAATATTTTTAGAAAAGCAAAGGAACACGATAAAAACTTAACTTGGGATTGTTACGATTCTGTTTCATGGTCAAAAATGGAGAGTACTGGTATGTTGAAATTGCCATTAGTAGGGAGTAGCGGGGGTGAATCCTCCCGCCAATATGCTGGGACCCCCTTTCGATCAGGTACAGGTAACGACTACCACTCGAGGCCTAACGGCAACGCAGGTAAAAGGGGGATTTGTTGGAACTTCAACAGGGGTAAATGTACGAGGCCCCAGGGGTCATGCAAATTTCGGCACGAATGTGGAGGGTGTGGGCAGATATCCCATCCGGAGTCCATGTGCAGAGCCAAAACGGGTGATAACGGGGGGAGAGGAGGCGCCAAACAGGTCTGAAATAGTCCGAGGGGTGCCTTTACCTACTCCGGTTGATACCATGGCAATGATTCCTTGGCTCAGCGAATACCCGGATCACGCTTCCGCTGGGGTGTTGCGGAACGGGTTTTCATATGGTTTCCGCATCCCAGTGGGGGAGTTTCAGGGTGTAGGAAAATGTAAAAACCAAATGTCGGTCTTGCAACATATGACCGTGGTACAGGAAAAGATTGGGAAGGAGGTTACTCGAGGTCGAGTCGCCGGTCCATTTGATGAGCCACCGTGTGCTAACTTTGTTTGTTCTCCTTTGGGGGTGGTCCCTAAGAAGGACCCGGGTGAGTTCCGACTGATACATAATTTATCAGCCCCACGTGGTCTGTCCGTAAATGATGCGATAGACCCGGATGTGTGTTCGGTGCGGTACGCATCTTTCGATGAGGCCGTTGCCATGTTGAATCGCCTAGGGCCCGGGGCGCTGATGGCGAAGTCAGATATTGAGTCAGCGTTCCGGTTGCTCCCGGTACACCCAGACGATCAGCGTCTCCTTGGTTTCATGTTTCAGGGTCAGTATTACATGGATAGATGTATGCCAATGGGTTGCTCTATTTCTTGTGCCTATTTTGAAAAGTTCAGTTGTTTTCTGCAATGGGTCTTCACAAAGAAGACGGGTTTACAGCATGTCATGCATTATCTCGATGACTTTTTGTTTCTGGGGGCGGCCGGGGTTCCGGAATGTGGACAGGCTTTGAATGAATTTTGTACCTTAATGAAGCATTTTGGTGTGCCATTGGCACCAGGTAAGACTGTGGGTCCCTCAACTTGCCTCGAGTTCCTGGGGATCGAGCTCGACTCTGTGGAAGGTTGTTTTAGATTACCTAGAGAGAAGGTGGTAAGATTCAGGGCAGCCCTGGAAGCTTGTATTAGCGAGTCCAAGGTCAGGCTGCATCAGTTGCAACAATTGGTGGGACAGCTGAATTTTGCCCTGAGAGTCATGCCGATGGCCCGCCCCTTTTCCCGCTCGATCGCTCAGGCCATGGTCGGCCTGAAGGAGGGTCATCATCGCACAAGGTTATCGGCAGAGGTTCGTCAGGACATGCGCATTTGGTTGGCATTTCTGGCGGATTTCAATGGTCGAATTGTCTGGAACAAACCGGCGGTGTCCTCCGAGGAGCTGGGGCTGTGGACAGATTCGGCAGGGAGCACTGGTTTTGGTGCCATATTCGGCACACGATGGTCGGCTCAAAAATGGCCGTTATGGTGGCATGAGTGTGGACTGACAAGTAACATTGCCTTTCTGGAACTTTTTCCCATTCTTGTGGCCCTGAAAACTTGGCCCGAGGGGTTCAGAGATCACTCTGTGGTGTTTTGGTCTGATAACATGACCGTGGTTGAGTGTATCAACAGCCAGGCAGCACGATGCAAATGGATTCTGAGATTGCTCAAAGAAATTGTGTTATTGTGTATGCAGTTGAACGTGCTATTCAAGGCAAGACATGTGCCAGGGGTAATGAATAAAGCGGCTGATGCGCTTTCTCGTTTTCGTATGCAGGCCTTCTGGGGTTTTCTGCCCACAGCGGACCCGGTGGCGGCACCCTTTCCCGAAGCTCTCTGGTCTCTCGGTGCCCCGAACTACAGAACCTCGTGGGAGAGAGTTTAGCACCCAGGACGAGGAAGGCATATCAAGGGGCGTTCCGATCCTACTGGGCCTTTGTGGGGGATGCTAGGAGAGAGCTTTGGGGCCAGGAAGAACTAGTAGTAGATTTTCTGCTGTCCTTACATCAGGCAGGCAAATCAGTGGCTACGGCCCAAAGGCATCGGGCCGCCATTTCCTTTATGGCAAGGGCTCATGGGATCCAGGACCCGACTGCGTCTTTCGTTGTGCAAAAAGCGCTACGTGGGTGGCAACGCCTTGAGGGTCGCAGAGTAGATGAAAGGCGCCCGATAGGTCTGGATAGGTTGGCTTTGTTGTTATCTGTACTTCCTACAACGTGTTCATCCCAGTATGAAGCAGTGTTATTCCGAGCCGCTTTTGTGCTAGCATTCCATGGGGCTATGCGGGTAAGCGAACTAGTGGCAAAGAACAAGCAGGATACCATGGGGGGACTGTGCCGAGAGCACGTTCAGGTCAGGGGGGAGACAATGACTGTCTCGTTTGTCAAGTCCAAGACCGATCAGGGTTCGATGGGGGACTGCATAATGATACAGAGGATTCCCGGGTCGTCCATGTGCCCGGTGAGTTGCGTAGAGGAATATTTAGCGCAAAGGGTGGCATCATGGGGGGGGACCTTGTTGAGACACGCTGACGCCACCCCACTGACGAGGTTTCAGTTTCAGCGGGTGCTTGCGATGTCGATTTCTGCCGCGGGCTTGAACCCCGGCGAGTTTGGGACCCATTCCTTTCGGATAGGGGCTGCTACAGAGGCTACAGCCAGGGGTCTGAATGTCGAACAAGTAAAACGTGTGGGGCGTTGGTCCTCGAATTGTTATAAAAGGTATGTGCGGTTGCACATGTTGTGAAGCTGTAATGATGTACTCACGCTTCTTGTTTTTTGGTTTCAGTTGCGCAAGCCTACGAGGCGGGGCGGACTGTGCAGTCGACCCAACACCGGGCCAGCGGTCAGACATCACCGGCTGTGAAAAAGGAGGTGTGGGTTGTGGGCCACTCATACGTGAGGCGTGCCGCGGACGTATTCAAAGCAGGTGACATGATTCACGTGGCTGGGGAATACGGGTACAGTGTGTCCTTCTACGGAAAGGGCGGGCTCTGTATTGACCAGTTTCAATCATTTTTCGAGGGTTTGTTAGGGCGGACGAGGTCACCGCCGTCTATAGTCATAGTACATCTTGGGGGCAACGATTTGGTGACCACTGGTAGACAACTTCTTCTTGAGGCGATGCTTTCCACTGTAAGTTGGTTAGCGAGAAGAGTTCCAGGGTGCACAATTGCATGGTCCCATATGATCCCACGAAAAGTGTGGCGGGGGGCTCTTTCGGTTTCTGCTCTGAATCATTCAGTAAGGAAAATTAATAACAAAGTGAGTAGATTGTTCCGTTCAAATACACTGCATTCTATTTCGCATGGTTGTATTAAAGGGGACAGTATGTATTTGGGGGATGGTGTTCATTTGTCCCGGGTGGGGAACGAGTTACTCATAGGAGACCTGATAGCTTGGCTAAGGACTTTATGACATGACCTTTAGGCAGGAGTGTTGTGGGGGGTCCGGATAGCCGGTCAACTATCCGGCCTGTGGCGGTAAGGTCATGATCGGTGAGCAGTAATTGGAAGATCCCTAGGGGTGGGCGTCACCCATTACGGATGGGAGCGCTCGAGGGAGGTGGCCATTGGCCCCTCAACGGGGAGGCAGTCCCTTCTAAGGATGGGCCGCTGAAAGGAAAGGAAAGGCGGTCAAGGCCCCTTCCTGGGTAGGAGGGGCTACAGCCCCCTCCTGGGGAATTTCCTGGGGCCAGGACATCTGCGACGGCAGATGTGGTAAGTTGTGTGGGGTTTGGGAGGGGGTCTACGCTACCTTCTAGATACCTCACACGAGTCCTCGGACGACCTTTAAATGGCGTCGAGTTTATTGGGGCCCCCGTCAAGTCAAGGGAAATTGGTAAATGCACTTGAGGTACGCCTCTGTGCGGTCGCCCCTCACAAGTGAGGGGGATATGTTTGGTTTAGGGATCTTGACACCGGTTATGACCTTGCCGTTGGCCCTTAAACGTTAGGATGTACAATTTCAATTTAAAGTTTTGTAGGATGTTAGATCGGCTAGGAGAACCTTTGTATTAGAGAATATGTTAAGGTTAGCCAAACATCGCAAATGTGGAAATGAAATTGTACATTAATATGAAACTGTTATTTTAACGTTTTAATTTTGTTTCATATTTTTAATAAATACGGCCGGGAGGGTCACTCCCTCCCGTCTTCCAAAAAGTCCAGAACGTTTCCGGTTTCCCATCATTGGGGATTGTGTAGAGAGGGGGTGGCGGGTATCTCAGCCATATGGAAAGGGGCGACCATTCGGTCCCCCCGAACGTATGGCGGAGTACCACGATCCCCCCGGGAAGCCATCTTGGGCGGGAGGCGAGTCCCGGCTGGTATGCCCGAAGCGGCGTAGCCGGGGCGCGCCTTTTCCCGCCCTGGAGTGGGCTGGCCTAGACACTGACGCGGCCGGCCACGCCCTTCGGGGCAGGCAGGGGCGGGTTTACTCCCGCCCTGAAGACGGATAAAAGGAGCAACAAGCCAAGAGAGCATCCTCTTGTTCCTGTGCTCTGAAGCTGCACCTCCTCGCTGCACGTGAGCTCGAGACGGAACGAAGAGCCAATTTTGACCCACCCACCAGCCCCTGAGGACAGCAAGTGTTTTTGAATAAAGGTTGATGTGATAACACTATTTTTTGCAGGTTGTAATGATTATCGTGATACCGTTGAATATGCAATAAAGAATGGATAAATTGTAGTATGTTTTTTGCAAATAAAATAATGATGCACTGTTGTTGACCAGTAATCATGCCTTTTATAAGTCGTATTGCTACTGTCTTTAGTAATTTAGTCATTTAGTAATTTAGTTAGAATTGTCGTATTTATTTTGGTCGGGCGGTAAGGTCATGATCGGTGAGCAGTAATTGGAAGATCCCTAGGGGTGGGCGTCACCCATTACGGATGGGAGCGCTCGAGGGAGGTAGCCATTGGCCCCTCAACGGGGAGGCGGTCCCTTCTAAGGATGGGCCGCCGAAAGGAAAGGAAAGGCGGTCAAGGCCCCTTCCTGGGTAGGAGGGGCTACAGCCCCCTCCTGGGGAATTTCCTGGGGCCAGGACATCTGCGACGGCAGATGTGGTAAGTTGTGTGGGGTTTGGGAGGGGGTCTACGCTACCTTCTAGATACCTCACACGAGTCCTCGGACGACCTTTAAATGGCGTCGAGTTTATTGGGGCCCCCGTCAAGTCAAGGGAAATTGGTAAATGCACTTGAGGTGTTTCATATTTTTAATAAATACGGCCGGGAGGGTCACTCCCTCCCGTCTTCCAAAAAGTCCAGAACGTTTCCGGTTTCCCATCATTGGGGATTGTGTAGAGAGGGGGTGGCGGGTATCTCAGCCATATGAGTTTGAGTTCTTGTTAAAAGAATCACACTTTTACAGTGTGTCCCATCACAATTGATTTGCTTTGTTCCAGACTAATGCAAATTGTGGCTACAGCTTTTAGACAACCTGGCAATTCAGATGAGACAGGGTCTACAGTAGCAGAAAAATATGCCACAGGAGGTTTGCATTAGACCATGACTCTGAGTTAGGATTGTTAGTGCACAATCATCCCTCTCGTAGCAGAATAATGCAAATTCTTTTGAATAATCTGGCATACCCAGGGCAGGTGCTTCACACAAACAGTTTCGCACTTTCACAAAAGCTCCCATGCTTTCATCATTCCACTGTATTGGGTCTTTTGCTCTCTACTTGGTCATCTGTATCAAGGGTTTTGCCAGTAATAAAAACCCCACAATCCCCTGCCTGCAATATTCTACGACTCCAAGAAACATCCTTATTTCTTTTTGGGCTTGTGGCAATTGCATTTGTCATATTTTTTTTTTCTTTCAGCGGTCACTCTCCTAAGTCCTCGTTCTATTTGATGTCCCAAATATTTGACCACTATTCAGCAAAACTGTAGTTTCTCTGGGGACACTTTATGTCCGCCCTCAGCCAGGTGATTTAGCAAGGCAATGGAGTCAGTAACACAGTCTTCTCGTGTATTTAATGCGATCAATAGATCATCAATATATTGCACCAGGACTGAATGTCTGGGCAAAATTAGAGATTCAAGACATCTTTTCAGAATTTGGCTCAAAATTGAAGGAATTTCAGTATACCCTTGAGGCACATGATTCCACGTGTAAACACGCTCCTCAAATTTGAACGAAAATAAAAACTGACAGGATGCAATGGAATGGAGAAAAATGCACCATTAATCAATTACAGTAAATGGTATCTGGTACAGAAACACAGCTGTGTTGGGCACTACAGGGCAATATGGCACAACAATCCTGTTGATCTTTCGCAGATCCTGAACCACCCTATATTTCCTGTTAGGTTTCCTAGTGCCAATTATGAGTGAGTTACAAGGACTGCTCATTATCTCTTTCAAAATTCCTTGCTCAACCAATCGATCAATTTCTGCTGCAACTCCTACTTTAATTTCCCGACTCATTTTGTATTGTCCAGTATTTGGATAAATGGCACCTTCTTTCACAGTCACTCTCACAGGATCTACATTTGCCATTATTCCGAATTCTCTTCCTGTAAAATCCCATACTTCAGGATTTACGGTTGCTTTGACCTCATCTTGTAACTCATCTTTTGTCATCAGGGATTACATTTCATCTACCTCTGTTCCTTGTTTGGTTAACATGAATTTGTAGACTCCATCTTCATCTGGGGTCTGAATTGCAACACCGCCCGGCGTGCAGAATATCGTGCAATTCATTTTGCATAGTAAACCTCTTCCTAGTGAATTTACAGGACTGGAGTCACATACTACTTTCTTTAAAATTACCAATTCGTACCTCCATTGGTTTTGTGATAGGGGTCCTTATTTGTTTATTAGAAACGCCTATACTTGGATTGTTTCTCCCGAGAGGGAGTAGAAAGAGTAGCACCAATGTCCAACAAGAAGGTAATGTCATTTCCTTCTACTTTACCCTCAATATATGGACCTGACTGATCTACCGGTAGGGATGCACCAAGAACACCCTCCCCTTCCTCCCCCCTCAGGCACCGTCATTGGATGTCACCTACAAAATATGAATCCTGCAAAAGAAACTGTGATGTTACAATAATTTTCTTACTACTTCCTTCTTGAAATCTGGCGTCCACACTGTACCTGGCTTGACTCACAAAATTTGGCATAGTGGCAGTTGGCAATTGGCTCTGTAGATTTACAACCTGCTGCAGTTGACTCATTATCACCTAATTTTGCGTATGTTGATTTAAATTTTGATTTGGGCCATTATTAGTCTGTATGTTTTTACACTCGTGTTCCCAATGCCCCAATTTTCCGCGCCCGTGTCAGGGGAACTTTTTCTTTGCCTCTTCTCTGCTCAATCGCCCTCTTGGTTTACCCCCACTAATTTCACCTTGGCCTTGCCCCTTTCCTTGGTTTCCTGCCTGAATATTTTACTGGAGTTTTTGCTATTCTGCTAATTTGACTTGGGCCCACATTACCTCTTCTTCTAAAGTCTTTAGTCTGTTATCAATTTTATCTCTGCAGTACTTTCGTACTTGAGGATCTCTTCTATGTGTTTTGATTGTCAGCACAGCCTGTGCTGCTTAATCATTTGAGATGTAGCCAACCTTAACCCAGACACAAACCGGTACACAAAATGTTTCATGTTCTGGTCTCCAATACTCTCAAAACCACTGTACTGTTTGAACACCTGTAAAAGGCGCTCATAGTAGGCATGTACGGACTCGTCTTTTTTTTCTGGGTTGTTCTGTCTATTTTTATCCAATCAGTTACTTTTGGGGGAATTTTCCCTTTCAGGAAAATGATCACCTGGTGATATTTTTTTATTACTTCTTCTGACGGTGCTCCTGTCTTTTCATCCCTTGGGTACTCATCATTGGACCAATCTATGGTAATGTGACATTCTGTCCACAAATCAGCAGGTACCACTTTATCGAATAGACCATGCAGGTCTTTGAGTAACACCTTTAAAACCTTCACAAACCTTTCGACTTGTACCATTCCACAGGTTTTTCTCTCAACTTTGGAAAAACATTTGCAAAAGACAAAATATCCTGTCGGGTCCATGGGACATGTACATACCCCCCTCCTGGTACCTCTCTCATTGGACACAGTCTCTCAACCTTTTCTGATTCTCTTATCATATATTCAGATGTCGTTTGATTTCCCTGTGCCTCTTCCTTTTTCTATGTCCACCTAGTTTTCTATCTGTCTAAATCTCCCCATTTTTGCAATAAAGACAATAATTCTTTAATCTGTAACTTTCTTCCCAAATCTTTATCAGAAAATTCTGCTCTATAGGATTTCTGCAACACTTTAGATCTCCCTATTTTAATTCCCATTTCAGAGGCCAAATTTGTAAAATTTTCATGAAATATTTTTGTATTGAACTAAAATTCCTAACCTTCCTCTGCTACCAAGAAAACTGATCCAGCGGGTTACCAGCTTGGATTACTTACAAACCATATACTCACCTGGGCCCATAAACATTCATACAAATAAGCTAATAATTTACGGCTGGGATCGACTTTGATACTCCTGCGTGATGTATTTACCTTTACCAATTCTTACCAGCCCTATCTCATTTGGGTATCATTTTCCTCTGGTCAATAGATCTAATTAGTAGTAGAAGAGGTAGAAATAACATTAAATGTATCCTTCAAATGACCAGAGACTCAAGGGAGTTTTAAAAGTTTATCTGATCAATAATGTTGTGAGTCAAACATCAAATACATGTTAGTACACCATATTCATCAGGAAGTAAATCAAATTAGCTCAATATCAGTCACAGTTAGAATTCTTGTGATGACAGTACCTGAAGAGGGAGAAACAGAGAGCAGTAAAAGGACATACTACACAGAATTAGTGTTACCTAGAATGGTGTGAGGTCCAACCCCTGGCCAAGGAGCTGGATAAGGACCCCAGGACAAGTCAGGAGCCAAAGGATCAGGACAGGTTCAGGACAAGATAGATGACCTCTTCTAGATGCAACGGCAGCGTCACACCCCTCTCTGGCACTACTCTCCTTGATTCTCTTCCGCAGGCCCTTTCTTGTATGTGCCTCTTCAATTTTCTTCCGCCATCCCCTTCTAGATGATTGGATTCTTCGATCAGCTTACGGGAAGTATCTCGGCATGCTCTTGTAGGGGCTGTGTAATCTGCAGCATCACCTTCATCTGTGTTTCCAACTAACTAAACTACCACTGTTATACTTTTCTATGTGTATGTTCCACCCCCAAATGTTTCAATATCGTGAAAACCCCTAATTCTGATTGGGCCTGGCAAGGGAAGAGGTCATCACACCATACTAAATGTAATGCTCTCTCTTTAGTCCTTTGTTTAATATTCCCGCCCCTTAATTCACTTTCGCAAGCGTCCTTTCTGCATTTCACATTTTATGATCAATACATTTTATGCAAATGTTGTATTTCTCCTTCCCCTCTCTGGTCAAGAGGTAATGCTCCCAGGAGATTCTTGCTTGCGCGAACTTTGCTGAGTTTTAACAGTGTCATCATAGTTCAGGGCGGGTTTGGATATGCATGCGCATAAGTTAGGTGGGGTAGGAATTTCAGTCACCCTCCAAGGCCCAAATAGAGCTAATAATAAAGTCAGAAAAAGACATGTTAAAATACAAAAATAAATGAGTTCACTGTATACCACTTATCTCTACTCTAATCCCATTTAATTTATATATCTTCCGCATTAGCAATTTAGTAAAACTTTCAAGGTTTAGTTCAAGCATAGCGTTGCATTAACATGTGAGTTTCAAGCTGCCATTTTGAGAGCTATTTCACAGCTGCAAAGATTTTCCCCCAAGCATAGAAAATGTCATACTACGTAGAAGCAGTAGACGCATGCGCAGTAAGAATCCTGCATTTTTAGCGGCCATTTTAGTGACAGTTGGGTTACTGGTTAGTAATACACATAGTCAAGCTTCCCCTAGATACTGTATAATGTGTGTAATACAATATTAGTATTAACAAACAGGTTGATTATAGTGTTACACGTTATTTGAGAGGATTGCATCCAAGCAAGTCTCTTTTATACAAGACCTTGCTCCATCAATACTAACTTAATTAGAAACTGTAATGGTGCATTTTTATTGGCCAAGGTTTGTGTGAGTCTTTTATGACCATATCTATGAGATCACGAATATCTGAAATTCATCTATTGGCTTTCAAAACAAAAGTAATGCCGGATTTCAGCACAAACCTCCATTGGAGGTCTTAGTGGGGAGAAGTGGCCTTCATCTGGTCACTGTTCATGTTCCAGACTTGCACAAGCTGCTAGACTGTGAAAGGAAATAGCTAACTTGCTATTCCATAACAAACACGTTGTGTGAACCATCTTAAAAACTCAAGAAGAGACTCTCTATTTACTGCTCCAGCAAATTTAGCATATGTCCTCAAAAATGCAAGAGGGAGTTAGGATGATTAGTGTTGTAATCTTCCTTGCTGTAGGATTTACCTAGAGTGATATGTTACACTTGGTATGCCCCTTTCCCCCCCCCCCCTCCCTTTCCCCTGCCAGTGGTTTGCCCCTACTTTGGAATGTTGGTGAGGAGTTCACCTTAGAATGTTGGAGTGAGGCAGTGTTGGTACTGAGGATCAGAGTTGAAATAAACTGCTCTTTCTTCCATTTTTGTGTCAGCGGTTTCTTAACATTTTGGCCACGCTGCTGTGCTGGGGGCAGCTTCTGATCCTCCCCCTGTTTCTCCTGTACCAACTGAGGTGATACCATCCAGCCAATTAATAAATACATCGTAACCGCTGTGGGATTTTCTTGGAGCCAGCGGTAACCCTTTGAAGATTGAGTTTGTTCCTTCTTGTGGGCTGCCTCCTTATAGTTTTGCCGCCTCATGACTTTTATTTTGGTAGCTGCTTAATTCAAGTGGTGGTCCGTTTTCATCCCTGCATGCAGAGTGATTCTTGGCAGAAACTCCTTAACTTAATAATAATTCTATGACGCATTGTTTGAGTGCACGTTGTGCCTTTGAGTGCGTTCTGCCTCTTTCACTTGTCACATTTACGGAAGTGCGCTCGTTGAGTGGTTCATGCCACTAGAGGCTGTGTTCCTCTTTTGGTTCTGCTCGCCTGAGGCGCAGTCCGAGAAGTGGAGAAGTGTGGTTCAATGATTAGAGCGGCAGACCCTGATGCAGAGGTCTAGCCCGGGACCAGGGTTCAATTCCCCGCCTCGGCGGGTCTTGGGCTCAAAATTCCACGGACCTGATAATTCTCGCTTCAGTGCATATTCCAATCATGGAGTCCCACTCTGCAACTCTGGGCAATAGCTTGCTTAATCTCCACAATGGCCCCCACAACGCTAAGGATGCCTGGCCTCCACCTTGGGGGTGCCCAGGAGTGGACGCCTCACAAGGAAAGCCAGGATGGGTTCCACAGCGGTATTCGTACAAGCGCCTTGAGACCCTTGCGGGTGAGTAGTGCGCTATACAAGTATCAATTTAATTTACATTTAGTTCGACAACAATTTAGTGCCATTGCCCTTCTATTGGAACAAAGCAGCTGCTCCGATCTGTGGATTCCTATGCGGTCCTGTTCGCCTGAGGCTAAGCCCTGCTCAGCTGCCCTGTCAGCTTGACTGTGTTGACGTCTCGATTCTCCATCATTGTTCGCTCTCCGTGAACGTTTTGAGGAGAGTGTGGGACAGTTGTGTTTCTTCAGCTACAAGTGGCTCAGGGACCGTTTTGGGTGCTATTTCTCTCCACATCGTTTTCTGAGGAAAAAAAAAATATATATATATTATTTGGTGGTGTGTTTCAGCAGTCTGGAGTGCGGAGGTGCAGTTCCTCACATCCTCCACAGACGTCTCACTGAGAGGGAAAAGTCTAACCTCTGGGCGTCAGCATCACACAACAAAGTCACCACCAATCTAGCACAAACTAAATACTGGCTACTCCACAAAACATACTGGACCCCTTCCCGCCTAGCGACAATAGGGCAACGTGACAGCGACGTGTGTTGGAACTGTAACAAAAAAAAAGGGGACCTGGCACACATAGGGGCCGATTATGATTGCGGTTTTTCCGCATCCTCGGGGCCGGCGGAAGCCACCGCCGGCCCAAAGGATGCGGAAAAACCGCAGCGGACTGACCAAGGACCCACCGCCACATTAGGATGGCTGGTGGGTCCTGGTTTCCGTCCGCAGCTTTTCCGCCGCGGTCGGCTTACAACCGCGGCGGAAAAGCACTGATATGGTGAAGGTGTCTTCCAGACACCGTCCACCATATCAGGATGGGCTTTAAAAAGTGCTTTTCCGCGGCGGGTTTTCCGCCGTGGAAAAGCAAACGGATCTTCACTGCGGGGGCCCGTTGCGGGCCCCCTAGGTGAAGGGGGGTGTGGGGGGTGCACATGGGGGTACCTATGGTACCCCCCTGCATTTGCATGCAGAAAGCGGCAGGCACCGCGCGGTGCCTGCCTCTTTCTGCATGCAAATGCAATGCGTGCATTTTTAACATTGCCGCGGGTGCAGCTTGAAGCTGCACCCTCGGCAATGTTAAAAATAGAGGATGTGACCGCCAGGGTGGCGGTCACATCCTAATTGCACAGGAGGGAACTCCGCATGCCATGCGGAGGTTCCCTCCTGCTCTGGGGTCGCGGACGGACGCAAGTCCGTCCGCGATCCTAATCGACCCCTTAATCTTCAACTGCCCTAAGGTCAAACGATTCTGGATTAGAATAAACGACTTTATAAACAACGCTCTAGGTCTATCACTACAGCTAGATTTCCACGGTTGGCCACGGCCTTCTTGGCACCGTCAATCCAATCCAAAGAAGACAGAGATCTGACTGACCTCCTACTCACAGCAGCAGTTAAGACGGTCCTAAATAACTGGAAAGACACAGGTAAAGCATCCTTCAGGAGTTGGTTCAACTGGATCACCTTCCTACGGGGGCCGACACCATAACCTCAAACCAAACACCAAACACCCGCACAAGGGGCGAAATGTGGCTCTCCCTAGATAACTACCTGTCCACACACAAGCCCCCATAGGCAGCCATCCAAGGGGTACAGCATCCCCACATACATCGTAGGAGCACAGCCTGGCCGACCCAATCGACACTTGAACCAGGTGTTCCTCCCGTACTCTCAATTTTCTTTTCCCACTTTCCTTTCCTCTCCTCGTCACCTGGGGGTACATACACGAGCATCTCACAACGACACACACCAAGTATACGAATGTCGCATGCATGCTCTAATAAGAGGCCGTATGTTACCCAACCGGCATATAATGTGATCAAGTTTTTTTTTTTTTTCCTCAGGCGATCCACACTGTACTCCTGTATACTGTATTCTGTATACACAAACTTCTTCCTCAATAAAATTCACTTGAAATAATAAAAATAAAAAAAAGAGAAGGCGCACTTGATTCATTATTGTTTGGTGCCCTCTAGTGGTACTTTTCCATAGCAACTCTGTGATTTTTCAGCGGTGGAAGCCTTACTTTTATTTTTTTTCTCTCTCTTCAGTATTCTCAATGGCGTCATTTGCAATGTCTCAGCCTCCCCCATTTTTTAAGTGAAGAGGGGAACCTCTCATTCCGTGGAATAGATGGATCAAATTGTTTGAATCATATCTAATTGCTATTGGGCGGGATAGATTTTCTTCAGTGCGCAAACAACATATTTTATTACACAATCTAGGAAAACAAGCTAGAGAAATCTGCGATGATTTACCTGACACTATCACAGTGGGTGAGGGAGGGAGTTAGGATGCCCATAGTGACCCTCAACGTGACGTATACCAAATTACTCTTAAAAAATTTGAAGCTCAAGTTGGAAAAAAAAATATATAGTTTTGGAACGTCATAATTTCTTCTCCAGATCGCAAGGAAGAAATGAAAAAGTAGCAAATTACATTGCTGTACTGAGAGGTTTGGCAGCTACTTGTGATTTTGAACCTATTACTGAATTACTTATATGAGATCAATTAGTGCGGTGCACAAGTGACAAGAAAATTCAAGAGAATTCAATTCAATTTCAATTCAATTTTATTTAAATATGATTTTGGAACTCCTTGGAGATCCACATATAGCAAAGTAACAGACAAGTAATATAAAAGTAAAACCACATATGATCTGGCTTATTCTGGCAAAATATACAGAGTATCATGCAACTCATCTAATACAATTCTAAAAAACATTTAAAAAAGTTAAAAATTCTATTACAGAAAATTTCATTTGGGGGACAGAAGATAGCATCAATAAGAGATCTTGCCGATAAAATACCAAATTGTATACATACAGGTTTCACCCACAAACGGCGGTGGACCATTAGTGCTGGACAAACTAACAGAACATGTATAGAGTCTTGGACTGAGTTATTACAGAAATTACATATATTAGATATACCATACCATTTGGCCAGCAACTTATTCAGTGGAAGAAGATCCTGCCTAAGAAGCAGCCAGAAACGGCGCAGACCGTGAGGTATATTCCAGGAGGCATAAGGTTGTATTTGTCTAAACTGAAGAGAATCAATAGCTTGGGTAACCCCCCTCTTCTGTACAATAGCGTTGCGATCCCTTTCGTAGCTTAGCTTCCATGTGGCTTGTTTTAATGTAAATTTTAGTTGTTGCATAGAGAGGTCCAAGAGAGTGGCTTCCTCCAGGTCCAGGAGAGTAATGGCCTTCCTATAGTTCTTTATGAGCAACGAGTGCTCTTTTAGGGGGCCCATCAACTCTTTTGTGATGTGGGATCTTAATGTAGCTTGCTTTTCTTTGATCAAACAGGTAACCCAGCGAATGACTCCTGCCAAGCCTTGTGCCCAGCTACTTCTTAAGCCGAATTCTAATCGGAGGGCTGCTGCACTGCAACTATTATTAACCGAAGTTAGGTTTCTCAAGAGGGAACCCTCAATAATGTCCAAAAAGCCCCATTCACCTAAATCGATGAGTTCTATGCCGTAAAGCAAAGTTGGAGGGATTTTTGCCCGGAATACCTCCAGCAGAGACCTGAAGTGTCTTTTACCGGTTGATTTATATAAAGCTCTCAACCCATTTCCCTGCGACTTTGCCTTACGAGAGCTATTATCTATATGGGGTTTGTTGCTCAAGTTGCTATTAACAACCTTACCCAAAAATACATATGATTTTACTCTTTCTAATTTTTTACCTCCCAGCTTCCAGCTAATGTGTTCCAACTTCAGTTTTTTCCGCCCCTCCATACACATTACCTTGCTTTTAGAGATATTTATTTTCAGGAAATGATCTTCGGAGAATACATGTAATGAATGCAGACGGTTGTTAATACCTTTCGGGGTAAGGTCTAGGATTAGTATGTCGTCCGCATACATTAAACAGGAAATGTGTGTATCTCCCAGGCGTGGGGCAATTCCTTCACATGTGGATATAGTATGGGGGAGATCACTAACATACAGGGAAAACAAAAGGGTAGCTAATAGACAGCCTTGTTTGAGGCCATTCGCAGAGGGAATAAGCTGAGATAAGCCCCTTTCTCCCCCCCAAAAGCACTCTACACCACGTATTGTCATGCAAGTCTTGTACCAGAAGTAAAAGTCTATGAGGCATTCCCAGAGCAGATAGCTTTTTCCACAGTAATTGTCGATCGACCTTATCAAAGGCCGTGGAAAAATCTATGAATGCCACATAGACTCTCCCCTTTCTGGCTCCAATGTATTTATCGGTTATTACCTGGAGGGCTGTTAGATTGTCCATGGTGCCATGGTTTTTCCTGAAACCGGTCTGCTCGAGTGAAAGTATGTTTGAATACTCCACCCAGTCATTTATTCGTTTCAGCAAACATCTTGTAAAAACTTTGCCGATTGCATCCAGCAGTGCAATCTGGCGGTAGTTCTGAGGGGATAAGCGATCTCCCTTTTTAAACAATGGCACCAGGATACTTCCCTTCCAGGTGGGCAAAACCTTACCTCTCAATAGACAAATATTACATACTCGACAAAGTAATTTGCTCCATTTAGCGCTGTTTCGTTTTAATACAGTGATGGGCAATTCGTCCGGGCCCATTGCCCCGGAATGCCGCATTTCTCCAATAGCTAAATCTATGTCTTTTTCTGAGAATGGCTCTATAGGCAGACTCATCTCTTTTGACCATAATTGTGGGGCCACAGGGTTGTTGCTTGCATAAAGGTTAGAAACAAAGTCCCTCCATATTTGTTCCTCAATAGGGATGGGTAAAGGTCTTGTTCTCAGTCCGCACCCCTCACCTATAAGGGACCAAAACTGCCTCATTTCCCCGTTAATGGCGGCTTCTCTTATTTTTACACAGATGGCATCCTCTTTTTCTTTACGTATTGTTGCTAATAGCCTTCTCCTTTTCCTTTTTAGCAATGTTATTTTTTGCGCTATAACAACGGATCTATTTAAGTATTGGGCCCTTACTAATTTATTAATTTCTATGTTAAGCAGTCTCAGAGGGTTTGGCAGGATTCTAATGGACTTTTTCTTATTGGACTTTTTTGCCCCCGCTATCACTGTTTTCATGAACAGAGAGAAATTTTCAATTTCAGAAACATGCCAGGAAGGGAGCTCAGATATTGCTATGTCGAGCATTCCTTCCAAATTTCGTTGCGCTCTTGCATTCCAGTAACACCTTCCTGATTTAGTGCCGAAATTTATTTGATCGCTATTCAGAGACCACTGATCACATTTAGAGGGCTTTACATTCACCAAAATAGAAAGTATTCTGTGATCACTTAGCGGTGTGTCGATAATATTAAGGTCCTTCAACAACTCAAATGAGTGAGTCCTCACTATAACATAGTCTAAAATCGATTCCCCCTGATATGATTTATGCGTAAAATTAGCCGGGGAATCCGAGGGGAGTCTCCCATTTGCAATAATCCCATCCATTTCCGCGAACTCATTTAATAATAGTTTTCCACGTTTATTTGTTTTAGTATTTTCGGGAAATACTGCCCGAGGAATGTGGAGAGTTTCTTCTCTAAATTTATCGCAAAATAAATTTATACTTGAATTGGAAATCTTGCAGTTTAAGTCCCCGACTAAAATTATAGCCGTCATTGGATCTTTCTCCCTGATGCTCTGAATATGTAAAAAAACCTTTTTCAAAATTACATTAAAGCCAGCTTCCGGTGGTATATAAGCATTAATCAAAACCTGGGGCCTTATTTATGAAGGACTTGCGCCGCCGGTGCGTCACTTTTAACATGGGAAAAAGTGACGCACCGGCGGCGCAAGTCCTTCATAAATAAGGCCCCAAATGTTTACCAGCTTTAGTGTTACTAGACCTAAATAAAGTTACTACTTGAAAGAGATTACTGGGGTCCATATGATGTGCATAGTTCCAGTTTATTCGATTCAATAAAAGGCAAGCTATCCCCCCACTAGCATGTCCTTTCTTATTAAAAGTGGCACTACCTTCCAATACAAAATAGTCTTTCCCTGCTTGAACTTTATCGGGGCACCATGTCTCCTGGAGGCATATTATATTTGCTTCCAGGGACAAAAGGAATGCCATTTTTTCCGGACTGTTTTTTAGACCAGCTGCATTCCAGGATATTATAGATAACTTTTTGCTAAAGATGCAAATTAGACGGTTGTTTATTTAGGGATTTTTCTGCCAGAACTCTAGGAAGCCAATTCCATTGAACATTATCATCTCCAGTATCTAGTTGGCGAGATAACAGAGGCGGATTAGCATAGGATACTAAACGAAAGTCCTTAGACTTACATATTTTTAACTCTGTAAGCTCACCTACCTTATTTATACTACCTGTTGCGGCTTGCAACAGAGAAAAAGGAGACTTCTGACAAATTTGGGATTTAGGGACATTATTTTGTCTAGTGTACCCTAACACCGGGATTACATCTATCCCTCTGCTCTGTAAATCTTCTGAGCGTTGCAGGATTAAATTAGCTACTAACTTAGAGTGAAACTTCACCCTAGTTATCATCCCCACATCTGATTTTAATATTTGTACCCTGTCTAAATCAGCTGATTGTATTAATTTCAAGTTAGCCGATTCTTGAAAATATTTAAGCAAAAGCGATCTATTCAAAATGCATTCTACATCAAAAAGGGGAGAGAATTCTACCCAGACAGTGTCAATGCTTTTCTCCTTAGTCTCTATTAACGAGACGCCTCGTGCAACTACTCCCGCAAAGGAAGTTGCTAGGGGATTAAGGATAGGAACTACATGGCCAGGGGGGTTATGCTTCTGTCTCAAAGGTATAGTATTTTTTGTCCCACTTATTTCCCTAATAATGGTAGCTTGTTGGGAGAGGGTATTTGTGTCTATTGTTATAGATGGGAGGGGGGAGGAAATAACTAGTTCTGGGGTGGCCGGAGGCGGGGGAACAATATTTTCCTTATTGTTCTTATTTTCGGGGTTATTATCATTTCCAGCTACCACCTGAGTTTGATGTACCTCATTATATATAGGGGAGTTAAGATGTTTTCTAAAAAGGATTTTCCTCCGCCTATTTTTTTCAATCCGTCTTATTAATTTCCTCTAATTCTTTCCATTCTTTTTTGGTTTCTCTAACTTCCCTTTATTACTATTCTCTTCCAAAGCGGCATCCACCTCTCTATCTCCTTCTCCCTGTTGCTTCTTAAAAATTGGGAAAAGATCATTCCCGGTTTTTGGAGGGAATTCCCCACAGGATTTTATTTCTAACTCATTAACTGTTGAGCAATTTAAAATAGGGAGTGGCTGAATAGCACTTGTATTTGCTTCCTCATTTACTATTTTTGGATCATCATTGTCTATGGGTAACTGATCTATTATTACTACCTCATCTTGTACTAGAGAGGACTGCTCCTTTTGGACTGCATCCTTCTCGCTTCGAGTGCCCAATAAAACTTTCAAAATTTGGGTCACTGTATCTAGTACACAGTCGGAGCCCCCCACAAATTTTTCCAGTAATTGTAAAATGGAAGACAATAAGTGTTCTAATATGTGGAGAGAATCAGAAATAGGTTTATCTATCCCCTGGTGTTGTAGTGCATTTATACCAGTCAAATTTAGGTTGGGGCTTATAGAAAAATTTGTGTGTGAGGATTTGGAGGGGGTGCTGCTGTAGAGCTGTAAGCCAGCATGAGTTGATGTTACAGGTGTTTTTAAATCTGTCTCGGCTTTGACCAAGTCAGTCTCTATGTATCTTTGACATAAATCCTTATCTAGGACCATAGGAGACAAGCCGTTGTTGAAGGAATCTCTTACTGGTGATGTATTTACTGTGTGATGAACATCATCATATGGAATTTTCCCTTTGTGCAAAATATCTTGTTCTATGTCTTTCCTTGTTTTTATGATTACTTCTGGGGCTAATTCAATATTGTTTTTCATTGTGGAAAATAAAGGGGGTGAAAAACCACCCTCAGAGAGTATAGGTACTACTCTTGTTGCTACTGAACTGTTATCCACAATTACCTTTCTATTTACAGGCGTCTCTCCTGATATATTGGGTAACATATCTGAATGAATAGCTCCAGAGTCCTTAATATCCTCCGACTTATTGTCCACCATGGTAGCTTTATTCCTACCTTTTTCCCAAAGATTGAAAAGTTGACAAGTGCTTTTCAAATGAGTAGCCTGGCTACTCTTGTTTCGAAGGGGGTTCGATCTGGTTTTTGAGCATGATCTTCCTACCAGTATTCTCCCAGATCTCAATTTTTTTGTCATCATCTCAATCAGTGGGAGCGGAAAAATATATGATAGAAAGTACTATTCAACACACATAAACTAGAATACTTGACAATTTTTTCTCGAAAGTATATATTGTAAAAACGAAACCAGAGCTAATAAACTATATCTACAAAACCTATATAGTAATCTTAAACGTCTAATACTTTTCTCAAAGAGAGCATGGGAGTCACAAAACAGGTGGGAGTAATCTGGGCAAGCAGTATGTGAATAGACAAATGTTAGAGGACTGGCCTAGCCTGGCCTTCTCGTGCCTCTGAGGGCCTCAGAGGGCCTGCCCTTGTCCCGGGCTTCTCCCGGGCGCTTCCCGTGCGCTCCCGCGCAGCGGAAATGTACTCGGTATAATATAGTTAAGAAGTTGAGGGCGGCGTGTCCAACAGGGAGAGCATCACCAGGTGGTTGCGGTGAGCAGCAGGGACTTGCTGCTTACAGTGCCCAAGGATATTCACAATGACAGGAGACACTTCCACGAGCATCCAGCGACCAAAATTCCGCTCCAAGATGCAGGCAGCAAAGAGAAGGTAACCGGCAAGGGTTCGTATCCTGAGGTCTTTTCAATGCAAGCAGGGGGGCGTGTCCAACAGGGAGAGCGTCACCAGGTGGTTGCGGTGAGCAGCAGGGACTCTTGGGATCTGAAGTCCTGCTGAGAAACCGCTCGCAGCCCTGTGTTTGAAGTGCCCTCAATGTGTTGGGTCCTGTGTCCAGCACCGCGTAGCGGGACCCGCGAAGCGGGTCCGGCAAGAAGTTGCTGCTTACAGTGCCCAAGGATATTCACAATGACAAGAGACACTTCCACGAGCCTCCAGCGACCAAAATTCCGCTCCAAGATGCAGGCAGCAAAGAGAAGGTAACCGGCAAGGGTTCGTATCCTGAGGTCTTTTCAATGCAAGCAGGGGGGCGTGTCCAACAGGGAGAGCGTCACCAGGTGGTTGCGGTGAGCAGCAGGGACTCTTGGGATCTGGAGTCCTGCTGAGAAACCGCTCGCAGCGAGGAGAGTGGTGTGTAGGAAATGCAACAAACGTGGACATTTTTCAAAAGTGTGTCATGACATGAAAGGTAATGTATCTCACATGGTGCATGGTGAGGACATACCCAATGCAGACATTATTTTCCATGTTGAGAACCTTCAGAATGTATCTAACATGAAGTATCCTGAGTGTAATATTTTCTTGATGACATGCAGTACAAGGTTTATGCAGACTCCAGTTCCCCATATATTTTAATCAATGAAGCCACATTTAAGGCCAACTCATGAAACAAAGTATATGAGATGTTGACCCCAGATATTAACCAAGGTGGATATAACCATGACCCTATACCACTAGTGGGTATGCTTGTTATGCAAATTAACTTTAAAGACAGAGTTACTGTGTTTAAAATTTACATCACTAAACATGGATCGAACTTACTTGGATGGAGGCATCAAAAGGATCTTGGCATAACATAAGATCCTAATGCCTCTGAACCGGTGTATCTGGTGGAAAGAGATTGAATTGGGAAAGAAGTTTATGATGAGTTTCCTGAGGTGTTCTCTGATGAATTAGGCTTATTAAAAAGCTTTTTGCACAAAATCAAATTGAAGAAACAGTATAAACCCTCTGTTCACAAAGCCAGATCTATTCCTTTATCCATAACAGATCCCCTCAAGAAAGAATTAGAGAAATTGGAGTCAATTGGGGTAATTGAAAAGATTGGAAGCTCGGAGTGGTTAGCTCCCATAGTAGTTGCATCCAAGGAAGGGGGTAGAGGTATTCGTTTATGTGTGGACCTGAGAGATTTAAATTCCAACATCTGGGTGGATAGACATCCCCTTCCTAGAATCAACAAAATGCTCAGTATCATACAGGGTGCTAAATTCATCAGTGTCCTTGACCTCTCCGCAGCTTACCACCAAGTTGCCCTCTACCCGGAGTCCAAAGCTTTGACTTCATTTATAACACCTTTTAGGGCATACCAATTCAATAGAATGCCGTTTGGGTTGGCATCAGCTGCGGCTGTAATTCAACAGATCATGCAACATATTTTAGGAGGTCTTAACAAAGTGTTGTGTTTCCAGGACGACATTTTAATCTATGGAGAGTCAGAAAGAGAACACAACAAGATTCTCAGGGATGTTTTAAACAAGCTAAGTAAAGCAGGTTTCACCACGCACAAAGACAAATGTAAGATAGGGGTGAAATCAGTAACATATCTAGGACACACTATATCTGAAGAAGGCATTAGACCTAAAACCAGTTTGGTAGACTCTGTGAAATTAGCCCCCCCTCCTACTAACAAGGAAGAACTTAAATCGTTTCTTGGCCTTGTAGAGTATATGTCGAAGTTTGCGGAGAATTTTGCGGGGCATGTACACTCCTTAAGAGACATATTAAAAAAGTGTATTCCTTTATCTGGAGTTCTCAGTGTCAAGATGATTTTTACTACATCAAACAAGCCATTTCAAAAGCTCCCACGTTAGGCATGTTTGACCCCAACGCCAAAACTTCTCTAACCACTGACGCCAGCAAAAAGGGACTTGGTGCGTCCCTTACCCAAACTATTGATGGCAGTGAAAGAATAATTGCATTGGCGTCTAGAGCCTTAAAAGAACCTGAATATAATTACTCTACAATAGAGAAAGAAGCACTTGGGTGCTACTGGGCAATAAACCGCTTCAAATTTTTCTTGTGGGGTATTCCTTTTATTTTGCGCACGGACCACAAACCCTTACTCCCCATTTTCTCTACAAAGAGCATAGAAAGAGCCACTCCACGCATCTCCAAATGGGTCTTAGCATTTCAAGGTTTTAACTAATCCATGTGTTTTGTAGCGGGTGAGAAAAACACTATAGCGGATTGTTTATCCAGACTCCCCATTTCTGATCATAGTTTCCAATGTAATCCTCCGGATGAAACTATTTTAGCCATTGATTGTCCTGCTAATAACCATGAAGAATGGGAGACAGGTATACAGGAAGACTCTGTTCTAAAAGAACTTAAACATTTGATTTGTAATGGATGGCCTGATCCATCAATGGGATTACGGAGAGGTTGAATTCCTTGTGGGTGGTAAGAGATGAACTATCCATAATTGGTGATCATGTACATAGAGGGAATAAAAGTCTGCCACCTGCAAACATAAGAGAACGCATTATATTGATTGCACATGAAGGGCACCCAGGTAGAAGTATGACCCAAAGCAAGATTAGACAGTATTATTGGTTCCCCAATATGGATAGTAATGTTGAAAACACTGTGAAAGATTGCATAACCTGTGGAGCTAGTGACAAATTCAAAGTGGTACGTAAAGCACCCTTGCTTCCTGTATCTGCTCCATCCAAAACCTTGTGTAGCAGGGATTCCGTTCTCCTACAGAACTGTGCATAGAGATCTAGAACCTCAGTGACTTAGGGTGACCCAAAACTCACCTCAGTATCCAAAATCCCCTTACCGAGCTAGCTACAGTGTCTCATTGGTCATAACAAACTCCCAATGACTTAGACAAACCAGAACATGAACTTAGGTTACCTCAGGTATCGTGGAACACATGAACACGCTTTCGCTCTTTAATCATTTCAAACCAGAACTTGGAGTAAATGAGGACACGTGCATATTTGAAATATTTATTAATCAATGCAATGTTCTCAAACGCAGTATCTTGTATAATACTGACAAACAGATTATAAGAATCAAAGTTATCAGCATAGTTACTAGTCCATAGTAAGCAAACGGTGATAGCATATTATAATGCTGAAATGAATAGGAATTAACAACACCTATTTCTCACCTCCCTATTTAGCATATTATATTATATTTATGAAGGTCTCTTTTGGGTTTTAGCAGGGCGGGCCCATACCTCTAAATGTCAGGAGGAGAGGATCACATCATCTGCCACCAGCTCTCTGCATGCGAAGCATCATCAAGTGTTTTCTTTCATTCCCTGTAACTCTATCTTAAACCCGCTTAGAGCCCAATGTTGGCAGCAACTGTATTTATGTTATGTCTAATGTGGTGCGAAGATCAGACCTCCCAGCAACCTTGTATTGAGTTATTCTTAGAGGGTTCAGCACTCACTGTTCAGACAGTGTACCAAGCAAAACTGATATCAGAGTAATAACATATTATTCTCAAATAAATCACATTGCTCTTCTAGGTTGAAAGCTTCAACAACAAGTATGTGTTGTGTGCAAACTGAAGCCGAAGGAAAAATGGTGTTTAACCCCTTCTACGCTGATGACGAGCTGGGCTCGTCATGGCGTAGCCCGCTCGCACGCTGATGACGAGCCCAGCTCGTCACGTAACATGCGGTTTTAAAAAACTCAGCGTACGAGCGGAATTCCGCCCGCAAGCATGCGGTTAAACATGTAATAAGCTCATGCTAACTTAACACAGTATATATAAAGAAGTATCTATATGACACTTGGGACAAGTTAGGGTTAGATCAAACAATAGATGAGGAACTCACTCTTGCACCATCAGAGTTTTCACAGACCCGGGCTGAAACGCAATCTACCTTTATCCCAACTGATGCGAGTGAAAAGAATAGTATCCTCGGAAAACACTTGTCAACAGGAAGTCACCAACATGGTGGAAAGATTTAAAAATCGAGGGTATCCACAACAAACCTTAGACACAGCAGTCAGCCGAGTCGGAGACATGAAATGAGAAGATTTGTTACAAACCACGGTCAAGCCAGTGAACACCAGGATGGTGGTGGTCTCCAAATACAGCATTCTGAGTAACTGTTACAAGAACATCATTCGCAAACACTGGGCACTATTGAATTTCGAACCAGACTTCCGAGGTATCTTTGATCAACCACCCATGTTTGCGTATACCAGGGGTCGCAATTTGAAGGAAATCTTGAAGAAACCCATCAAAGAAAGTGAATCAACCACATTCAGAGGCCTACGTCCTTGTTACAATTGCAGCAATTGCAACAATTGCATCCCAGGGAACACCATCAGTCACCCTATGAAGGGTCAACCCGTGAAATTAAGAGTGAATGCCACCTGTAATTCAGCCAATTTAATTTACATGCTCAAGTGCCCATGCGGCAAGTGTTACATTGGACACACGGAGAGGAAGATCAGGATCCGTCTACTTGAGCATAAAAGCAATATAAGAACTGGAAACTTGAAATCCACAGTTGCTGCACATTTCGTTGAACAAAAACACTCTGTAGCCCAACTCAAATTTGTCATACTGGAACAAATCACCCCCACTCACATTAACAAACAGACATTGCTCAAAAGAGAGAATTTTTGGATTCGCTATATGGCATCGATGCAGCCACACGGTCTGAATGATCGGATGGAGTTTTTGTGTTACTTGTAATTTACAATGTTCAGTTTTACATGCATTTCATTTCACATGAATGTACCTGAATTCTATTTGATGTTACCATGCTCTTCACACCCATATTCTTTATTTACACTTTAAACGCCTCACTCAATATGGCCGCCGCGTTTTTGTTTGAGCCCGTTTTGTAGTCCGTTTTTACTTTTTGCATGCAATCACGAGCCGGTAAAAACAGCACCGAGTGAGAACACCACTGGGGTTCCCGACAGATTGACGGCTATGCGCGCTTCCAACTGTATCACCTAGTAAGTACTCTATCCACGAGACCGCGCTACTAATTGCACACACGAGCTGGATGTTTTAATGGTAACACGCGCTGTTCTGTTGCAGAGACAGCGTCACAGCTCTTTGAAACAGTCCGTGAGTATGCTGCTCACGCTAACGCCTTTTAGAAAGCCTGGATCTTTTCCAATACACTATTCGGTGATCGGGGCAAGTGGTTGTTTTAACACGCGTTTTTTCGTTTATTTGCTAGATTCATTTTCACGAACGCACCAGTTCACCGGGTGATCTAGGAATAGGATGTGAAATTTATAACACACGCATGGCTCTTTAGCGTTTATATAAACATCTTGGCACTTTCTGATTGACATGAAGTGACGGTCATAAACTTAGTGATGTGAAATGATGTGTGTATAGCAATTATCTTTGACACACATAGTGATATGTTGATTTGTTCCTTTTTTTGTAGGGTTTCCCCTGAGGAAGGGCTTCCTAATTAGCCCGAAATGCATTGGGGAATGAATGATACTGGATTATGTTGATGTTGATGTTGGATACACAACCAGAAATTTATGTTTTGTGGAAACTTTGATGAAAAATTAAATACTTCTTGGAACCCCAATATGAGGAGGAATTAATTTTGATGATTAATTGGAAAGACTTACCCGTCTGAATTACAAAGCTGTGCAACAGGGTGTCTCCTTCCAAAGGGAGGAGCTTTGTACAAGTTAGGGTTAGACATCATTGGTACTCTAAACTTCCTAGGACTCTCTAAGAAATTCATATTTGTTCTTGTGGACTACCAATCCCATTGGATTTCCACTAAAACGGTTTCTTCAATCACCACATCTGCTTTGATTGAATTCTTAAAAGACATTTTCTCGAAAGAGGGAATACCCAGTTCCCTAGTTACGGACAATGGGGTTTAATTTACATCTGATACTTTGACACAGTTTTCATCTAATTTGGCCATATCACATATAAGAACTCCTCTTTATTGTCCTAAGGCTAATGGGCTGGTTGAGAGAGAAAATAGAATGTTAAAGAACACCATTCAATTAGCTGTTACGGCACATGAACCTATTGATGATGCTATAAGGAAGACTTTATGGTTGTACGATTCTTCTCCCAATGCAGTCACTGGAGTTTCTCCCTTTTTGTCCCTCAAGGGGAGGAATCCAGGGACCAAACTTAACCCCAATTGGCTCAATGGGGGTAGTTCTGTCTGGGTGGATAGAGAATCAATTTTGGATAAAATTGGTCTCCATCAATCCAGTTACAAAACAAGATATGATCAGAAGTGGGGTACTAGGAATAGGCAATGGTGTGTAGGTCAGTGGATAGTGGTCAAGAGACCTCAAGTAGGTTGTGCAAGATTTTCATCATTTTCCAAACCTCAAAGGATTCAACGAGTAAATAATAATTTGGTTGTTTTGGAGGATGGTAGCACATGGAGCATGAACAATATATGTTGCTGCCCCAGTGTATGTATTCCCTTGTCTGCAAGAAGAGATAACCAAGAAGACATGCTTACCAAGAACCCACTGACTAGAGAGACCAGGTCATTCTTTCATCCACTATGGCAAGAGGACTTTGTGATGTAATGACCATGCACAGAATATTCTGATGTTCCTCTTCTGTTGTAAATACTGTGTATAGAATATTTCACTTGTTCCATTTTTTCCCTACAGAAAGAGGTGTGTTGTAATCTTCCTCGCTCTGGGATTTACCTATAGTGATATGTTACACGTGGTATGCCCCCTTTTCCCTTTCCCCCCTCCCTTTCCCCTGCCCGTGGTTTGCCCCTACCTTGGAATGTTGGTGAGGAGTTCACCTTAGAATGTTGGTGTGAGGCAGTGTTGGTACTGAGGATCAGAGTTGAAATAAATTGCTCTTTCTTCCACTTCTGTGTCAGCGGTTTCTTAACAATAAGGACTTAACATCGAATGTTTCCCTGCTGTTTCATATCACCATGACAGTATATACTACATTTATTTTTACAGTCTGTGTTGTTAACCTTCAGAGTTTAGGTATTGAGTTATAAGTTTAAAATAAATATTTTTAAACACATGTCCTGTTTCTTAGTGGTTTTGAGTGTATTACTCATCAAAGAAAGAGGGGTTAGAGTTCGACTGTATCCCTGAAAATATCAGATATTGTAATGATTTGTCACTCCCTCGTTTCGAGAATGGCCTAATTAGAAACCCCAATAGGATTTCTTCCTTTCAATATTAGATAATGCTGCTGTGTTTATTAGCTACACCGGATACATAATAGCTGAGGATTTACATTTTAATCCTGACTTTAATTTTAGCAAGATTTCTTTTCAGTTCAAGTAAGCATAATAACATCTTAGTGTAGGATTCGTACAAGGGTAGGTGGCTGAACAGCATCCATTTCATTCTCTTCATTGACAAGCATCTGAAATATTCCTGGATTTCACAACAGACACATGTAAGCAATATAGGCTTGGGCCACAAGTTATACCTTATTGCTGCCGATGTGGGTGGACATAAGCATTACCTATGGTTTCAGCATATATAAGAAACAAATAGAAGAATGAGGCAGAGACAGATCGATGATAAAGGGATGGCCCCATGGTTATGATTTAAAGTATTAATATGTGGCATTATTTAAAAATATATTTTCTGCATCACATTATGAAGGCATCATGTAAGCTAAATGTGCATACAGACACAAAGGTTTTACACAGCCTCGAAAATGGTGCACATGGTTGTAGGTCTTGTATTTTTCAAAATGCAGATTTATCTGTTCTGGTCAATCCTGACTGTTGAATGCTCATTGTGGTGGGCATTTTCAATGTCACCATTTTCAACATCATGCCAGTAATGTTTGTGAATAGTTTGAATTGTGAGAATTTCACATGACCACAGTTGCCATAAGCATAGAATAACTCTTGAAAGTTTGCGTTTTACATTATTAACAATGGAGTCTTTAATCTGTACAAGTAACACATTTGTCTTCCCTTTTTCAGACACTCTTCAGAAGGAAAAAGGTATGTGAAATTTCATTGAAACAAGGGTGAGGATAAGGACGCATCTACTTAAGTTAGAGTACATATGTTAAACAACTTGTCTGTATATTGTTAGTTCCTGTCGTGGATCATTTGCTTTTGTTGAAGTTGTGAACTATATTTTGCTCCACAGGGACCATTAGCTGAAATCTGTTTCCTTTATGCAAAACCATAAGTCCCCTACACAGTAAGCAAAGCAAGTCCCACTCTGCACTGCAGCACTAAACACCAAGACACACACCAAGGGATTTTACTGAATTTAGACTCTTTGACTCCATCTTAAATATATTCATAAATTACATTTTCAAGTTCGAAAATCATTTGTTTGCTATTTGAGCAGACATATCTAAGAAAATATTTTCCAATTGATAGTACATCTAAAGAAAGAATTTCCAAATGAAATAGTTTTGAGGTTTACATCATGACCATTTTGTTTATAACATAACTTTGAAGCCTTTTTATAATCTACATTGAATGTATTACTATTTTACAAACCCCCTAACTACCATAGTGACAGACAACTTTAAGTCATATACTTCAACAAACCATGCCCATAATTGAAGGGCTATCGAAAAGTATAATAATCGTAAATGTGATAGGTCAGTTTCAAACATAGAATCTATTTATTATGACTATATGAACAGAAATATCTTATGTTTATCAAATTTTCAGATGTTTTGCAAAACAAAATTAGAATATTGAGAAAATCCTCCGAGATAGATAATGCTACTCTTTCTGAGTTCTCTTTGTTTGTCTAGTTCCACCAGTGGGCAATGTAGAAATGAATTTCACATCCTCAAAGCAAGATTAAATTAGTCTCCTCTATAGCTTCTCAGATAGATGATTTAATTAAAGCAAGAGGAAAGTTTCTAAATTGAGCTATAATAGATGGATCATATGGAAAAGCAAATTCAATGATTTTCCCCTGCCTTGGTAGTTGCAAAATCCATCTCCTATTATTTGCAGACAACACCCTCCTGATCACAAAGACCCTAGTGGACTACAATGTTTGGTTAATACATCAATAAATCTAAAGACTTTAGCACTGAACAGTGGGCTTGTAATAAACCATTCTAAGACCAAGTTTATGGCCATTACCCCTCACAAAACATTTAGGGGTTTGATAATGCTGGAGGGGTCGACCTCTGGATAGGAAATGTGAGTTTGACTCTTTGGAGGTTAGGTTAAACAGATTTAAGGTGTGGGCACCACATGTTGAGAAGAGCAGACTAAATTTAACTCCGCACTCGGCTGCAATTTTAGGACACTATTGGATATCCTGGGCCAGGTGTATTTCTCCTGTACTCTAGGTATCCAGAGTTTTTTTTTATATCTTTTTTATTTGCATTTATACATATAGTGGGAAGATAACCAGCACAGTTAATGAAGTATAGCAAGAGCACGTTCACTACAGCATGTTTGGATTACAGCTAGGATAATAAGGATAACATTTCAGGTGCATCCTGCAAGGCAATCTTAGGTTTTAGGCTCAGTATCGCATACACATACAGTAATATAGGCGGCAAGAATTCCTGGCAGATACAAGCATCTTCGTAACAGTCAATTGTTATTAACTCCGATTCAGTGAGGAGTTGGTGAGCATCTATTTTTGTATCTTGTCGTCCATATACATATGGTTGTTGTCTACCTTACCATCTCTGCAGTATACACTCAATCAGTGCTAGGCTGATAAAAGACGCCATTCATAAAAAGATAAACCATACAAAACAAAACAAACTTTGGATAGGATATGTGAGTTTGACTCTTTGAAGGTTAGGTTAACTAGATTTATGTTGTGGGCACCACATGTTGAGAAGAGCAGCCTAAATTTAACTCCACGCTCGGCTGCAATTTTAAGACATTAAATTGGAAATCCCGGACCAGGTGTCCAGAGTTAAAGCCGAGGGCAGTGCCCTGTAGGGGGCTGAAGTATGGGGCACTTGGAATCTGACTAAACTTGAGGTAGAGGAGAATACATTCAGAGAGTACTGACTAACCTCCTGTATAATACTCCGCTAATACAATTAAGACGAGATTGGGACCTCAATTCAATGACATATGAGGCCTAATTGAGGCGGTTACATTATTGGAGAAGGTTGAAACACTATGCAGATCTTGATGACCATCTTGGACCCTTGGAGGAGCTATTATCACTGGACAGTCATGGTAGAATTTAGTGGTTATCTTATGTCCAAATGTTGCTAGTACATCGGTTTAGGGGGCCCATGGGCCTACTCAGCATCCCCGACCTATCTATTCAAGACTACACCTAAGGATGCATTTTGGTACCATGTAAATTCCAGTATGTGTCCAAAGGGTTGCTTAGTACTCTTTTTTTTAATTTTAAACTTGAATTTCAATTTGAACCTTTCTTGGATATTATTAACCCATTAGCTGCAAAGTCCCTTTACCTTAAATCCCTCCTGGAAACTTTACCATTAATGTCTTTATTATCAAAGTGGAACCCTTTAAATTCAATAAGTACTGTATGTCCAGTTTGCCAACGGCTAGAGGAGTCACTAGTTAACATTATTTTATTCTGTTCTGGTTATACCTGGCCAAGAAAAACATGGATCATCCCTTTTTGAAAGCAATTTGGATGCCGTCTACCAGAGGTTAGCACACGGTTCCTCTGTACAGTATCCTCTCAGTTAGTTACTTTGCGGTATCCAAGTATCTTCCTTGGAGCAGGTCCATCAGATACAGGGTGCTGGAGTTATTGGCTTTCACATTATGCTTTGTCTTTGTCTTAGCCTCCCTGTACCTATGTATTTGTTATATGATGCTTAGCATCGGTGTCCTTTATTTGTTGTATTTTAACTATATATATTTTTAAATGCCAATTGTAACTAATTATAAAGTATTTTATTTATTACAATTTAAAGGTACACTTCCATGGATCATTTAAAATTTGTAATGGCATGACAAAGCACCGTGTTGTAAATTGAGTTTGTGTATCTCTAGTTTTACATATGTACTGTTATGTACTTTTATGGTTTAAAACTCTGAATAAAGTATTTGATGATGAAATATTTGACACATCTGAAAACAAAATTAAATTAGTTTTCTCTACATTTTCTCTTATAGGTGATTTAATTAAAGAAAGAGGTAAGTTTATAAATTGAGCAATCATAAATGGATCTTATATAAAAGTAAATCTGAAAGAAACATGTTAGTTATAGATTCCTTACCTTAGATTTACCCCCAGGTGTCAGACTGGATCCGGAAAGTTTTTTCATCAGCAGTACCCCTGCGTGTTGAAAGGTGGCGTCGGCCAGCTCTGCGATTGTCATTGGCATTGTGGTTGCCGGGATGACGTTGCGTCAGCTACTTAGACACCGACCTCGCGAGCCAACATCAGTTCTTTCTTTTTCTGTGCTAGCCAGCGCAGATCCGGGAAGAGTGGTACCACTAGTAAATTTTTTACTAATCTTATTGCGACTTTTGTCGACTTCTTTTTCGAGTCGTATGACACCTGTTGTACGAGGGATGCCCAGTGTCTAGCAATGCAGTTCCTGTAAGCTACTGATGTCAGTGACGGATCCGCACAGCATGTGTCTTTTTTGCCTGGAGCATGACCATGACCCCTAGTTGTGCTCTGACTGCCGGCCCATGGCCCGACGACTTTGCGGGAGCAGTCCCGTAAGTTACTCGAGGCTGGGCAGCTGGCTCCATGCCGCTCAAGGTCCTGGTCCCTTGGGAGGTCGAGGGACCGGTCGCGGAGTCATCATCATCACTCCTCGTCGATGTCTTTGCACTCAGGGCTCAGGTAAGTCGAAACATAGGAAGAAGTTGAAGAAGCACCATCGCTCTTAGACTTCCTCTCAACCGTCGGCTGGCGCAGCTCACGGTGCGGGTGGTGCCACTCCCAATGCTCCGCATGTGGAACCTCCATGGTCGACTCTGGGCTTCCCTCCCTTTCTGGGATCGAGCTCGACCCCTGCCCAGCTTCATCAGTTCTACGAATCGATGCACACCATTTTTGGGCGGCCCGATTCCGCTAGCGCTCTGTTGTGCCAGACGGAGCGGGGTGGGGCAATAGATCTTTGAAGCCAGCGCCTCCGGCCCCGGCACCACAGGGCATCCTTGGATCCAGACCTGGTCTGGATCGGCGCCAGTAGTCCTTGTGACACCTCCTCCGGTGCTGGCTTCACTACCCCACATCCATAGCCGGCACCAGCTGGACCCCCTGCTGGCATTGACCCCAACCTCATCCCGGACATAGACACGGAACCAGACCGGCATCGCCCGATGCCAGATCTGGCACTGATGGGTAATTTTGCCTCTGTGTTCAGCCCTGGCCCTTATCAGCCATTTTGGAAGCCAGGGGAGGATGGTGAGGACTGGGAGGGTTATGGTGTCCCTTTATCTGACCAGAACTTGGATGAACAGGACTGGAGAGAGGAACTGGGGGAAGCCAATGGTCTAGATATATCCTCAGACATTGGCATATTGTCTCCTCCTACCGTGGCTACAGAGGAGCGTCTTACCCAGTGGTGTCGCATAGGGCGGCCGAGGCCCTAACTCTCGAACTTCCTATGGTGGCAGTCAGGAATAAAGTCAGGATTGAAACACTATGCAGATCTTGATGACTATCGTGGACCCTTGGAGGAGCTATTATCACTGGACCATCATGGTAAAATTAAGTGGTTATCTTATGTCCAAATGTTGCTAGTACACATCGGTTTAGGGGGCCCATGGGCCTACTCAGCATCCCCGACCTATCTGTTTAAGACTACACCTGAGGATGCATTATGGTACCATGTAAATTCCTGAAAATTCCAGAATGTGTCCAAAGGGGTGCTTAGTACTCTTTTTTTAATTTTAAACTTGATTTTCAATATGAACCCTTCTTGGATATTAATAACCCATAAGCTGCAAAGTCCCTTACCTTAATGTCCTCCAGTGAACTTTACTATTAATGTCTTTATTATCAAAGTGGAACCATTTATATTCAATAAGTACTGTATGTCCAGTTTGCCAACAGCTAGAGGAGTCACTAGTTAACATTATTTTATTCTGTTCTGGTTATACCTGGCCAAGAAAAACATGGATCATCCTGTTTTGGAAGCAATTTGGATGCCGTCTACTAGAGGTTACCACACGGTTCCTCTGTACAGTATCCTCTCAGTTAGTTGCTTTGCGGTATCCAAGTACCTTCCTTGGAGCAGGTCCATCAGATACAGGGTGCTGGAGTTATTGGCTTTTGCATTATGCTTTCTCTTTGTCTCAGTCTCCCAGTACCTATGTATTTGTTGTATGACGCTTAGCATTGGTGTCCTTTATTTGTTGTATTTTAACTATATATCTTTTTAATGCCAATTGTAACTAATTATAAAGTATTTTATTTATAACAATTGAAAGGTACACTTCCATTGATCATTTAAATTTTGTAATGGCATGACTCAGCACCGTGTTGTGAATTGAGTTTGTGTATCTTTAGTTTTACATATGTACTGTAATGTACTCTTATGGTTGAAAACTCTGAATAAAGTATTTGATGATGAAATATTTTACAAATCTGAAAACAATATTAAATTAGTTTTCTCTACATTTTCTCTTATAGGTGATTTAATTGAAGAAAGAGGTAAGTTTATAAATTGAGCAATCATAAATGGATCTTATATAAAAGTAAACCTGAAAGAAACATGTTAGTTATAGATTCCTTACCTTAGAATTACCCCCAGGCGTCAGACTGGATCCAGAAAGTTTTTCGTCAGCAGTACATCTGCGCATCGAAAGATGGCATCGGTCAGCTCTGCGATCGTCATTGGCATCGTGGTTGCCGGGATGACGTCACGGCAGCTACTTAGACGCCGCCCTCGTGAGCTGACATCAGTTCTTTCTTTTTCTGCGCTAGCCAGTGCAGATCAGGGAAGAGCGGTTCCTCTAGTACATTTTTTACTAATCTTTTTGAGACTTTTGTGGACTTCTTTTTCGAGTCATATGACACCTGGTGTACGAGAGATGCCCAGCAATGCAGTTCCTAGAAGCGACTGATGTCGGTGACGGATCTGCACCACATGTGTCTTTTTTGCCTGGAGGACGACTATGACCTCAAGTCGTGCTCTGACTGCCGGCCCATGGCCCGAAGACTTTGCGGGAGCGATCCCGTAAGTTACTCGAGGCTGGGCAGCTGGCTCCATGCCGCTCAAGGTCTCGGTCCCGTTGGAGGTCGAGGGACCGGTCGCGGAGTCATCATCATCACTCATCGTCGAAGTCTTCGCACTCGGGCTCAGGTAAGTCGAAGCACAGGAAGAAGTCGAAGAAGCACCAACGCTCTTCGACTTCCTCTCAGCCGTCGGCTGGTGCAGCCCAGGGTGTTGGTGGTGCCACTCCCAAGGCTCCGCATGTGGAACCTCCATGGTCGACTCCGGGCTTCCCTCCCTTTCTGGGATCGAGCTCGACCCCTGCCCAACTTCGTCAGTTCTATGAATCAATGCACGCCATTTTTGGGCACCCCGATTCCGCCGGTGCTCCGTTGTGCCACACGGAGCCGGGTGGGGCCATAGACCTTCGATGCCTGCCGCTCCGGCCCCGGCACCACAGGGCCCCCTTGGATCCAGACCTGGTCTGGATCGGCACCACTAGACCTTTTGACACCTCCTGTGGTGCTGGCTTCACTGCACCATGTCCATAGCCAGCACCAGCTGGACCCCCTGCCGGCGGTGGCCCCAACCTCATCCCTGACATGGACACGGAGCCAGATATGCATCGCACAATGCCAGATCTGGCACTGATGGGTAATTTTGCCTCTGTGTTAACCCCTGGCCCTTATCAGCCATTTTGGCAGCCAGGGGAGGATGGTGAGGACTGGGAGGGTTATGGTGTCCCTTTATCTGACCAGATCGTGGATGAACAGGACTGGAGAGAGGAACTGGGGGAGCCAATGGTCTAGATACATCCCCAGACCTTGGCATGTTTTCTCCTCCTATCGTGGCTAAAGAGGAGCGTCTTACCCAGTGGTGTTCCATAGGACGGCCAAGGCCCTAACCCTCGAACTTCTTATGGTGGCATTCAGGACTTACCCCCTGACAGAGGTGCTTCAGCCATCAGCGAGCTCTTAGGAGTCCCTACAGCTGTTTAATGATGCCCTCACCAAAATCCTTTTGAGCACCTGGTCCTGGCCCAACACAGGGGCTCCTGTGGATAGGATTGCTTGCCCGACGCCATCACCCGGCTCCAGGCGAACCCAATTTCCTCTGCCAACATCCCACCGTGAGAGCTTGGGGGTCCAAGCCTCAACTTCCAAAGGCGCATTCCCTAACGCACCACCTGATAGGGAATCCAAGAAGCTGGATCAGCTTGGGAAGAAGATAATTTCTCCCTCCAGCTTAGGACTGTAGTCCACAAACACTGCATGATTGTTGGGCTATTATTCCCACTCCGTGTGGGATACAGTGGTTCAGGTGCTGCCCAGTATCCCCAGGAGGCCCGGGCCGTACTCCGCGTACTGAGTCAGAGGGGAGAGAAGCAGCAAAGTTTATGATTCGCTGTGGACTGGACACTGCCGATTTACTGGGTAGGACCATTTCAACGTCGGTGGTGCTTCGCCATCACACCTGGTTGATAGCGACTGGCTTTTCAGGGGATGTCCAGAACTCTCTCATGGACACGCCTTTTGATGGCCATCGCCTGTTTGGCAACAAAGCAGACAGTGCACTAAAGCGTTTGAACCTCTCCACCACATGTCGCGCAGAGTCTGCTTTTCGCGCCCTTCGTGGGTACGGAAGCGTGCCCCAACACGTCCCATTTCCAGCCACAGGCCGGCACAAGCTGTTCCGCCCCAGCGTGGCCAGGGACTTGGGAACAACCAACATGGTTCTGGGGGCCAGCGGGTGGGCCAGTCTACCACTGCCCCCCTGCAGCAGCCTCCAAGCCCTCCTAGTCCGATCTTTCGGGCCCATCAAACGCTAGTGGGCGGCAGGATCCGCCATCACCTCCCCCACTGGTGCACCTTAACGTTGGACAGGCCGGTTTTGCAGATAGTCTGAAGGGGCTACTCCCTTCCTTTCGAGACCACCCCTCCAGCCATGCCACCCCAGTACCATTGCATGTCAGGGGATCATCTGGCACTTCTCCAATATGAAGTTGCGGCTCACTTGGCCAAGGGAGCCATTAAGCGCGTTCCTGCCCCAAAAGTAGGGTGTGGTTGTTATTCCCAAACTTTCTGGTGTCCAAGAAGGACAAGGGCCTGCGTCCTATCTTGGATCTCAGGAATGTCAACAGCTTCCTACAGAAAGAGAAGTTCAAAATGTTGACCCTTGGCTCAGGTCCTGTCTGCCCTCAACCGTGAAGACTGGATGGTAGCGTTCGACTTGCAGGACGCTTACTTTCACATCCCTGTCCTGCCAGCCACTGGCGCTACCTACGGTTCAAGGTAGGCCAAAAGCATTTAAAGTTTACTGTGCTCCCCTTTGGCCTTACTAGTGTCCCTCGGGTGTTCATAAAAGTGATGGTGGTTGTCGCAGCTCCTCTGACCTCCTACTTTCGCTGGGGTTCTCCATCAACGTGTCAAAGTCATATCTGACTCCCTCTCAGAAGCTCCTTTTCATTGGCCGGGTTCTAGACACGATGCAGTTTCTGGATTATCCTCCTGAGCAGCTCGTACAGGATATTCGGGCTATGATTCCGATCTTTCAGCCTCTATGCCAGGTTTTGGTCAGACTGACCCTCTGGATGCTGGGTCTGATGGCCTCCTGCATCCTGCTGGTAGATCATGCCAGATGGCAGATGCGTACTCTGCAGTGGAACCTGAAGTTCCAGTGAAATTAAATGAAATGAATTCATACTTGTATAGCGCACTTATACCCTGAGGCGTCTTGGCGCTGTACGCATACCGCTGTGGAACCCTTCCTGGCTTCTCCCTTTGAAATGCCCACTCCTGGGCACCCCCAAGGTGAAGCCAGGCATCCCAGCACTGTTGGGGCCGTTGTGGAGATTAAGCAAGCTATTGCCCAGAGTTGCAGAGTGGGACCCATGATTAGAATAGGTACTGAGGCGAGAATTATCAGGTCCGAGGAAATTGAGCCTAAGACCCGCCGAGGTGGGAATTGAAACCTGGTCCCGGGCCAGATCTCTGCATCAGGGTCTGCCGCTCTAACCATTGAGCCACACTTTTCCACGTGGGCACAGCATCAGGGAAACCTGTCCAATTACGTCCAGATCCCAGAGGGCACTGCACACCAACTGCAGTGGTGGCTCACAAACCAGGATTGAAACACAATGCAGATCTTGATGACCATCGTGGACCCTTGGAGGAGCTATTATCACTGGACAGTCACGGTAAAATTAAGTTGTTATCCTATGTCCAAATGTTGCTAGGACATATCGGTTTAGGGGGCCCATGGGCCTACTCATTATCCCCGACCTATCTATTCAAGACTACACCTAAGGATGCATTCTGGTACCATGTAAATTCCAGAAAATTCTAGAATGTGTCCAAAGGGTTGCTTAGTACTTTTTTATTTTAAACTTGATTTTCAATATGAACCCTTCTTGGATATTAATAACCCATAAGCTGCAAAGTCCCTTACCTTAATGTCCTCCAGTGAACTTTACTATTAATGTCTTTATTATCAAAGTGGAACCATTTAAATTCAATAAGTACTGTATGTCCAGTTTGCCAACGGCTAGAGGAGTCACTAGTTAACATTATTTTATTCTGTTCTGGTTATACCTGGCCAAGAAAAACATGGATCATCCTGTTTTGGAAGCAATTTGGATGCTGTCTACTAGAGGTTACCACACGGTTCTTCTGTACAGTATCCTCTCAGTTATTTGGTTTGCGGTATCCAAGTACCTTCCTTGGAGCAGGTCCATCAGATACAGGGTGCTGGAGTTAGTGGCTTTCGCATTATGCTTTCTCTTTGTCTCAGTCTCCCAGTACCGATGTATTTGTTGTATGACGCTTAGCATCGTGTCCTTTATTTGTTGTATTTTAACTATATACCTTTTTAAAGGCCAATTGTAACTAATTATAAAGTATTTTATTTATTACAGTTTAAAGGTACACTTCCATTGATCATTTAAATTTTGTAATGGCATGACACAGGACCGTGTTGTAAATTGAGTTTGTGTATCTTTAGTTTTACATATGTACTGTTATGTACTCTTATGGTTGAAAACTCCGAATAAAGTATTTGATGATGAAATATTTTACACATCTGAAAACAAAATTAAATTAGTTTTCTCTACATTTTCTCTTATAGGTGATTTAATTAAAGAAAGAGGTAAGATTATAAATTGAGCAATCATAAATGGATCATATATAAAAGTAAATCTGAAAGAAACATGCTAGTTATAGATTCCTTACCTTAGAATTACCCCCAGGCGTCAGACTGGATCTGGAAAGTTTTTTCGTCAGCAGTACCCCTGCGCATCGAAAGGTGGCGTCGGTCAGCTCTGCGATCATCATTGGCATCATGTTTGCCGGGATGACGTCGCGGCAGCTAATTAGACGATGCCCTCGCGAGCTGACATCAGTTCTTTCTTTTTCTGCGCTAGCCAGTGCATATCAGGGAAGAGCGGTACCTCTAGTAAATTTTTGACTAATCTTTTTGCGATTTTTGTCAACTTCTTTTTCCAGTCGTTTGACATCTGGTGTACGAGGGATGCCCAGTTTCAAGCAATGCAGTTCCTGTAAGCGACTGATGTCGGTGATGGATCCCCACCGCATGTGTCTTTTTTGCCTAAAGCACTACCATGACCCCAAGTCGTGCTCTGACTGCCGGCCCATGGTCCGAAGACTTTGCGGGAGCGGTCCCGTAAGTTACTCGAGGCTGGGCAGCTGGCTCCATGCCGCTCAAGGTCCCGTTCTCGTGGGAGGTCGAGGGACCGGTCGCGGAGTCATCATCATCACTCCTCGTCGAACTCTTCGCACTCGGGCTCAGGTAAGTCGAAGCACAGGAAGAAGTCGAAGAAGCTCCGTCGCTCTTCGACTTCCTCTCACCCGTTGGCTGGCGCAGCGCAGAGTGTTGGTGGTGCCACTGTCAATGCTCCGAATGTGGAACCTCCATGGTCGACTCCGGGCTTCCCTCCCTTTCTGGGATCGAGCTCGACCCCTGGCCAGCTTCGTCAGTTCTATGAATCCATGCATGCCATTTTTGGGCAGCCCGATTCCACCGGCGCTCCGTTGTGCCACATGAAGCCGGGTGGGGCCATAGACCTTCGTCACCAGTGGCTCTGGCCCCGGCACCACAGGGCCCCCTTGGATCCAGACCTGGTCCAGATCGGCACCAGCAGGCAATGTGACACCTCCCCCGGTGCTGGCTTCACTGCACCATGTCCATAGCCGGCACCAGCTGGACCCCCTGCTGGCGTTGACCCCAACCTCATCCTTGACATGGACAGAGAGCCAGACCAGCATCGCCCGATGCCAGATCTAGCACGGATGGGAAATGTTGTCCCTATGTTCAGCCCTGGCCCTTATCAGCCATTTTGACAGCCAGGGGAGGATGATGAGGACTGGGAGGGTTATGGTGTTCCTTTATCTGACCAGATCGTGGATGAACAGGACTGGAGAGAGGAACTTGGGGAAGCCATTGGTCTAGATACATCTCCAGACCTTGGCATGGTGTCTCCTCCTACCGTGGCTACAGAGGAAGGAGCGTCTTACCCTGCGGTGTTGCATAGGGCGGCCGAAGCCCTAACCCTCGAACTTCCTACTGTGGCAGTCAGGACAAACCCCCTGACAGAGGTGCTTCAGCCGTCAGTGAGCTCTTCCAAGTCAATACTTTTGTTCAATGATGCCATCACCAACATACTTTTGAGCACCTGGTCCTGGCCCAACACAGGGGCTCTTGTGGATAGGATTAATTGCCCGACTCCACCACCCGGCTCCAGGCGACCCCAATTTCCTCTGCCAACATCCCACGTGAGAGCTTGGCTGTCCAAGCCTCAAGTTCCAAAGGCGCATTCCCTAATGCACCACCTGATAGGGAATCCAAGAAGCTGGATCAGCTTGTGAAGAAGATGATTTCTCCCTCCAGCTTAGGACTACAGTCTGCAAACACTGCATGTTTGTTGGGCCATTATTCCCACTCCATGTGAGATACAGTGGTGCAAGTTCTGCCCAGTATCCCTAGGAGGCCCGGGCCGTACTCTGCCGTACTGTGGCAGAAGGGAGAGAAGCAGCAAAGTTTATGATTCGTTGTGGACTGGACACTGCCGACTCACTGGGTTGGACCATTTCAACGTCGGTGGTGCTTCGCCGTCACGCCTGGTTGTTATCGACTGGCTTTTCAGGGGATGTCCAGAACTCTCTCATGGACAAGCCCTTTGATGGCCATCGCCTGTTTGGTGACAAAGCACACTGGCAACGCGTTTCAACCTCTCCACCACATGTCGCGCACAGTCTGCTTTTTGCCCCCTTCGTGGCAATGGAAGGGGTGCCCCAACACGTCCCTTTTCCAGGCCGGCACTTGCTGTTCATCCCCAACGTGGCCGGGGACTTGGGAACAACCAACGTGGTTCTGGGGGCCAGCGGGCGGGCCAGTTTACCACTTCCCCCCTGCAGCAGCCTTCAAGCCCTCCTAGTCTGACCTTTCAGGCCCATCAGACGCCAGTGGGAGGCAGGATCCGCCATCACCTCCCCCACTGGTGCACCAGAACGTTGGACAGGTCGTTTTTGCAGATAGTCTGAAGGGGCTACTCCCTCCCCTTCGAGACCACCCCTCCAGCCATGCCACCCCAGTACCATTGCTTGTCAGGGGATCATCTGGCACTTCTCCAATAGGAAGTTGCGGCTCTCTTGGCCAAGGGAGCCCTTGAGTGCGTTCCTGCCCCAAAAGTAGGTTGTGGTTGTTATTCCCACTACTTTCTGGTGCCCAAGAAGGACAAGGGCCTGCGTCCTATCTTGGATCTCAGGAATGTCAACCGCTTCCTACGGAAGGAGAAGTTCAAAATGTTGACCCTCGCTCAAGTCCTGTCTGCCCTCGACCGTGGAGACTGGATGGTAGCGTTAGACTTGCAGGACGCTTACTTTCACATCCCTATCCTGCCGGCCACCGGCGCTACCTGCGGTTCACAGTAGGCCACAAGCATTTTAAGTTTACTGTGCTCCCCTTTGGCCTTACCAGTGTCCCTCGGGTGTTTACAAAAGTGTTGGCGGTCTTCCCCTATCTCAATGACTGGTTGTTGAAGGCGGGCTTGCCACCTCCAGACTACATCCGACCTCCTTCATTCACTGGGGTACTCCATCAACGTGCCAAAGTCATATCTGACTCCCTCTCTGAAGCTCCTTTTCATTGGTCGGGTTCTGGACATGACGCAGTTTCTGGTTTATCCTCATGAGCAGCGAGTCCGGGATATTCGGGCTAAGATTCTGATCTTTCAGCCTCTATCCCAGGTTTTGGTCAGACTGACCCTCTGGCTGCTGGGTCTGATGGCCTCCTGCATCCTGCTGGTAGATAATGCCAGATGGGAGATGCAGGCTCTGCAGTGGGACCTGAAGTTCCAGTGGGCAGACCATCAGGGAAACCTGTCCAATTACGTCCAGAACTCAGAGGACACTGCACACCAACTGCAATGGTGGCTCACGAACCAGGATTGGATCATCGTCAGACCCCTCTCCCTTCCCCAACCAGAGTTCACAGTGGTGACTGATGCATTACTTCTGGCACGGGACGGCCACATGGGGGATGTGGAGATCAGAGGACTCTGGTCTCCAGCGGAGTCCGGGTTCCATATCAACCTTCTGGAGCATCGGGCGATTCGTCTTGCACTTAAGGCATTCCTTCCCTCTGTCCGGGGAAGAGCAGTTCAGGTGTTCACAGACAACACCGCCGCATATGGTACGGTAACAGACAAGGTAGGGTGGGGTCCATGGACCCTCTGTCAAGAGGCCCTCCGTCCTGGATATGGCTGGAACATCAGGGCATTGCCCTGGTAGTTCATCACCAGACAGGTTCACTGAACACCAGGGCGGACGAACTCAGCCGCAGGTGCATAATGTCTCACGCATGGCTTCTGAACTCGGAGGCGGTGCAAGGTCTCTTTCTACAGTGGGGAGAGCCTTGGTTAGATCTATTCACCTCCAAAGAGAACGCGCAATGTCAGCAATTCTGCGCGTTGGAATTTCCGAGGCGGCACTCGCTCAGTGACACTTTTCGTCACAAGTGGAGTTGTGGTCTTTATACGCCTTTCCGCCTATACCACTTCTGCCCAGTGTGCTGAAGTAGATCAAGTGTGACTGGGCCCAAGTCATCCTTGTGGCTCCAGACTGGGCATAGAGAGTCTGGCATCCCGAGCTCTTGAACATGGCCATTGATCGCCCGACTCTACTGCTTCTTCGGGCAGATCTTCTGTCGCAGCAGCAGGGGACGGTCCTCCACCCGAACCTGTCCAGCCTCCACCTCCTTGCGTGGAGATTGAGCGGCGACAGATGACAGCTTTTGACCTTCCCCCCGAAGTCTGTGATGCGATCTTGGCCAGGCGTCCCTCCACAAAAAACGGTATACGCCTGCCGATAGAACAAATTTGTGGCATGGTGCACAGCAGAGGCTGTGGATCCCCTTTCTGCCCCTCTTTCTGAGGTTCTCTTGTTCCTCCTTTCTTTGGCCCAGCAGGGATCTGCTCTGGACACCCTAAAGGGCTACCTCTCGGCCGTTTCAGCCTTTCTTAGGCTTACTGATCAGCCTTCTCTTTTCAAGTACCCTGTTGTATATCACTTTCTTAAGGGCATTACTCATCTCTTTCCTCCTATTCCATTCGTAATGCCTCAGTGGGACTTGAACTTAGTTCTTACCTACCTTATGTGCGCTCCCTTTGAGCCGCTACAAAACTGTCTTTTTAGACTTTTGACACTAAAAACTGCCTTTCTCGTTGCCATCACCTCTCTATGCAGGGTGAGTGAGCTACAGGCTCTCTCCCCAAAACCTCCTTTTCCTGCTGTTCATCCAGACAAGGTTGTCCTTCGGACCGGTCTGTCCTTCCTGCCAAAGGTGGTCACTTCTTTTCACATTGGCCAAACCATCACTTTGCCCACCTTCTTTCCACCTCTGCACCCTTCAAAAGAAGAAGAGCAACTCCACCGTCTGCATCCAAAATGTGAGCTTTCATATTACTTGGATCGCACGAAACAATTCCGGGTGGATGACCTACTCTTTGTTGGCTTTGTGGGCGCCATGAAATTTCAGGCAGTGCACAAGCAGACCATTTCTCGATGGGTTGTCTTGTGCCATCAAGGCTTGTTTCTCTTTGGCTAAGAAGGAGCATCCAGTGGGGTTAGGAGCCTATTCTACCAGGGCGACGGCAGCTACCACTTCTCTGTGAGGTGAAGTTCCCCTTAATGACATCTTTCAGGCAGCTACGTGGGCATCACTGCACACATTCACTAAACACTACTGCCTGGACAGCTAAGTCCGGAGAGACAGCTTCTTTGGCCATTCTGTTCTCCAGGACTTTCTGGTGTGAACTTGGTTTGCAGACCCACCTCCAGGGTTGATATTGCTCGGGTATCTATTCTAAGGTAAGGAATCTATAACTAACATGTTTCTTTCAGACGGAACTGACGTCAGCGCACAAGGGTGGCGTCTAAGCAGCTGCCACAATATCATCTCGGCGATCACGATGCCAACAATGATCGCGGAGCTGACCGTCACCACCTTTCGACGTGCAGGGGTACTGCTGACGAAAAAACTTTCCAGATCCAGGCTGAGCCTGAGGGCAATTCTAAGGTAAGGAATCTATAACTAACTTATGTTTCTTAAAGATATATTGTTACCGAAGGTAATTAACTTTTGCTTCTACTTATCTCATATTAATTTGTTTTTGTGTACACAATCTCCAACATGAAAAAGGGGAGTGTGATGGTATTTCTATTAATATAGTGGCATTGTACACAGTAGTTCATCTATCCCAGTTCAAGTTTGGAAATAGTTTTTTTGGCATCAATATCAGGAACCTTAGTGGCTTCTTGCATAAAGCTCTCAAATGTTGAAATCCTTCTACGCATTGATGATCTGATTCTGGAAAGTAAGGATATGACAGGGGACCAGGCAGGGCTGTCCCCTTTCGCCCCTTTTATTTTCCCTCTTCATCGAGCCATTGGCAATAAAAATACGAGTTAAAACGTCAAATCTGGCCCCTCTACCAGGGACAACAAAAATTAAGCTCTTTGCAGATGATTTCATATCTGAACCCAGATAAGGCAAATATCCAGTTGGTGCTTGGGGAAATTCAAGCATTTACAGATTATGGGGAATAAAAGGTCAACAAGTCCAAAATGGAGCTCCTCCTTTTTAATTCACCTGAGGTCAATCTTCCTTAAGGGTTAAAAGTTCGGCCATTAAGACCTATTAGATATCTGGGCTTATTTGTCAACACAGATTTCTCTCAACTGTTTTAATTAAACTACATAAAAACGCTCAATAAAATTAAAAATGTTTAGAAAAATTGTCGCTATTACCTCTGACAATAGTAGGCCTAGTCTCTTTAGTGACGATGTCAATTCTTCCTCTGCTGATACTCTGTTTTTTTAATCTCCCCTTAAAAATACTGATTTTTTATTTTAACAAAGTAAACAAAACTCTATGGCAGGTTGTATGGACAAAAAAAGCCCAGGAACAAGCTTCTATTCTTCAACTAGACGTGGAGCAGGGAGGACTTGCCTTCCCTCATTTATCTATCTATTATCAAGCTGCATTGATGAGCTTATTAACATAGCTGATGGTTCCTACCTCGAAATTTGACAACATATTTTTTAATCTGATGCTGGCATAAACTGAAATTAAGTTACCAGCATTTCTGCGTACTGCGAAGCTACCCAAAAGAACAAGGTATAAGGTGGTGAACACTATGACTAACCGCAATTAACGGTTCCATAAAGCTTACAATATTCCACTGTGCCACCAATTTATTCCCCTTAAAGACTGTGAGTTGTGGGGTCTCCAGGTTTCACAAAATGTATTGCCGTCCTATAATAGGCTAGGATTCCGTAAACTTGGAGATTCCTACAACGGTACCATTCTTATATTGTGGGAGGTATTTGTATCACATTGTGCACTTCAGAGGGGCAATCTCAGGTTAAGTTTTAGACAGACAATTTGTTTCCTTACGAACAAGTATAAAATAATCATTGAGAGGGAAAGAATAATTCTGAAAGCAGCACAAGAGTTGAACTTAAGCAGAATTGGTAATTGGTATTGTTTATTACGACAAGGTTTGAATCAGGAGCTCATTGAATGAATGAATGAATGAATGAAAAAAGAATTTATACAGCGCACGTTCACCAACGGTTTCTTGGCGCTTTGGGACAGACTGGAGCTAACAGCGGAGCAAAAAGATTCTAATCAAATGCTTGTGCGAATAACCACGTCTTCAGGTCTTTCCTGAACACCTGGTAGGAAGGGATGAGGCGAAGGTCAGGTGGGAGGGAGTTCCAGAGGTGGTGGGCTTGTGAAGCAAATCTTAAGCCCACAAGCTTTTTACGCTTGAACAGGCAAGTGGAAAGCAAATTGAGGCCCGCCGACTGGAGTGCTCGGGAGGGGGTGTAACGGTGGAGCAAAGCGGCAATGAAGGAGGGGCCTTGGTTTTTGAGGGCTAGGTAGGTCATACAGCCCACCTTGAAAAGACTCCGCTGAACAACAGGAAGCCAGTGTAAGCTTCTCAGAAGCGGTTTCACAGAACAAGACCTACACTGCCGAAAGACCAGTCTGGCGGCCTGGTTTTTAGCCAGTTGGAGTTGATGGTACTAGTAAAGGGGGATCCCGATATAGAGAGAATTTGCATAATCAATGCGGGACACTACTAGACCCAGTATGACGTGGACGAGGGCATCATGGGTAAGGAATCTGCTAATCTTCTTGATGCGGCGCAGATAGAAAAAGCAGGCCGACATCACTGATTTAATTTGAGGTTTCATAGACAGATCCTTACTGATGGTAACACCAAGACTTTTAACCGAACTCGCCGGGCAGGGTGCGCCGCCCAGCGTGTGCAGCCAGAAACTAGGGTTCCAAGGATTATTCGGGTGACCAGTGAGCACCAGCTCAGTCTTGTCTGGGTTAAGCCTGAGCTGATTGCCCCTCATCCAGCAGCTGATAAGGGTCATAGTGTTCTGGAAATTCGCCACTGAGGAGGGGGAAGAATCAATATTGAAGATGAGCCGCATGTCATCTGCATAATTGAAAATAACCACAGGTTTCTCCCTGAGTTTGGCGATCAGTGGGAGGATGTAAAGGTTAAATAGCAAGGGGGAAAGGGAGGAGCCTTGGTGGACCCCACAAGTCAGGTCCTTCGCCTTGGACATGAAGGAGCCAAGACGAACTGCTTGCTTACGGTCTTGCAAAAATGAAGCAAGCCATCTAAGCGGGGTGCCCCTGATGCCGGCGTTCTTGATCCGCTGAATAAGGATGGAATGGTCAACGGTATCGAACGCCGGCGACAAATCAAGGAGCACCAAGGCCTGAGAGATGTTCTGGTCCGCCCTGGACTGCCACCATGACCGACTCGGTTGAGTGCTGGGGTCTGAATCCTGCCTGGTGCTGGTCCAAAAAGTCTGAGCTTTCAATAAAGGTGCCCAGGCAGCTGGAAACATGGGCCTCCAGTAGTTTCCCCAGAAAGGGGAGCAGGGAAATCGGCCGATAGTTACTAAGGGTGGCTGGGTCAGCCCCAGGTTTTTTCAGGATAGGTGTAACAATGGCCGATTTGAAAGAACTGGGAACTATGCCCTGGCAAAGAGAGTTGTTCAGCAAGGAGAGGGGGACTTCAGGGAGGTCGAGAAAAATCTTCTGAGTAATATGGGCAGGGGAACTGTCAGAAGGAGAGCCAGAGCGAACTCTGCAGAGGAGCGGGGGGAGGGTGTCCATGGTGATAGGAGGGAAGTTCAGCAGAGAGATTGAGTTTATTGGGGGGCAGCCTGTGTCAAATCCTGGGTCAGGGTTAGAAATGCGAGCTTTAATAGGATCAATCTTCTCAACAAAGTAATTATTGAGGGAGTCGCAGAGGGGCTGGGAGAACACAGGGGTCATCGTGATCCGGTCATGTTTAGCAAGTTCATTGACTATCGTAAAGATCTCCCTAGATTTATTGGAGGAATTGAGGATTTTCTGCGAGAAATACTCTGTTTTCGCCGAAAGAATGGCTGATTTGTATTCTTTCAAGGCTGCCAGAAAGACCAGCTTCTTGCAATGGCAGTAGTCAGCCCTCCACTTACGCTCAGCTTGCCGAAGGGTAAGTTTCATATCAGAAAGATTTTTAGTAAACCAACGTTGGGCGTTATGGGGGCGTTTAGACCGGAGTTTCTTTAGTGGGGCGAATGTGTCCCGGGCGTCTGCCAACCAGGTGTGGATGTTATCAGCCTGAGCATTGACGGACAAGGGAAGACCAGTCTCCCCAATCAAAGGGGGGATCGTTGTAGTCAGCGAGAGACAGAGTGAGGGGAGGTTGACTCGGCCCCAGTTACGAGTTAAAGGGGGGTTGCAAGGGCACGCTGTGGTTGTTGGGGGCTTGGGGACCGTGAAAGAGAAAAAGAAATGGTCCGACCAAACACATGGGGAGATCTCTACGTTAAGGATGTCCTGGTTTAGTGACCAGATCTGGTCAAGGGTGTGTCCCTTGACATGAGTAGGGGCATGGATGAACTGGAGAAAGTTGAGACCAGCTAGCAGGTCTGTGTACTCCCTAGAAAGGGCGCTTTCGTGCAGCGCATTAGGCCAGAAGTTGAAGTCCCCAATAACGAGGATCCTGGCGTAGTTAACTGCCAGTTCAGCTATCATGCTGCCAAAGTGATGCAGAAAGCTGGGCGAGTGACCAGGGGGGCGGTAGAATAAAGCAAAAGTAAGAGGGAGGGTATCCAACTCAAGTTTAAAAATGATATAATCAGCAGAGGGTATCGGAAACATTGTGAGGGATTTGGATTTGTAGGAATGGGAGATGATGGCTGCCACCCCTCCTCCCATTTTGCCTCGGGCGCGATTGGCCTGAAGGATATTGTAGCCGTCAGGGACGGCTGCCAAGATGTCAGGAGAGGACTCTTCTGTGGGCCAAGTTTCAGACAGCAAAAGTATGTCTGGCTTTGCTGCATCTAGAAGATAAAATATCTCAACCTGGTGTTTAACCAACGATCGGGTGTTGAGATACCAGATGGACAGGCAGTCGAGTTTGACACCCGAGCTGTCTGAGGGCAGGTTGGTTAGCGATGGGACCAAGTTGAGGTCACTAGAAGACAGCGTGGCAGCAGCAGAGATAGGGGGGGGGGGTTCCAGTGAGCTGGGGCATACATAGTTGTCTGAGGCAAGCGTAAGCTTAGGAGGGGGCACTCTTCCGCGTAAGGCAAACATCTCCTCAGCCGAATACACCCTAGTGGATATCCGCACAGCAGGGGGACTGGCCCCTGGTCCCGGCCGTGCATGGACGGGTGCAGACGGGCTTGCCTTAGGCGCGCCTTTGGCGTGCCATCGGCGCAACTGCTGCGCATGTCCGCTGCGCGTCGTGGATTGCATAGGGTAATAAGGAAGAGAAGGAGGTCGGAGCACTAGACCGCTCACCTCCTTCTACCGAAAGTGGGGAATCCCTAGCAAGTGTTGCGGCCAATGTGCTCCCTCCACATCAATCGAGCTTGCAATCAGCTTGTGGTGGACCAGGGAGTCCAGCGGCACAGCCACACACACGGAGTGTAAGAGAAGAAATGCGGGGAAGGTTAAAACAGCACATACAGCTCTTAGTCAGCTGTAGTGATGGTAGGCATAAAGAAATAAAAGATTTTAAAATTACGATAACAATCGCGGGGAAAGTGTAAAACAGCACACACAGCTCTTAGTCAGCTGTAGTGGTGGTAGGCACAAAGAACAAAGATTTTCAAATTACGGTAACAATCACCGCACAGCCGCAAGCAGCAGCGCATCCAGCCCGTGTCCTTCCTGCCCCGGCTTTTGAAGCGTGTCCGCTGTGCGTCGTGGATTGCATAGGGTAATAAGGAAGAGAAGGAGGTCGGAGCGCTAGACCGCTCACCTCCTTCTACCGGAAGTGGGGAATCCCTAGCAAGTGTCGCGGCCAATGGGCTCCCTCCACATCAATCGAGCTTGCAATCAGCAAATTAAAATTACGGTAACAATCAGCGCACAGCCGCAAGCAGCAGCGCATCCCATTGAGGATTGAGGTATTTAAGGACAGCGCATTGAGGTAATGCTTCCAGAAATTGCCCAGGAAACTAACTGCTGTTTTAATAAAAAAATCGTCAGCGTCTATAAAAAAAAAGCACCACCCTACTGCTCTTACCTGTATGGGCTGCGGCTACTACTTAAGGCCTTCCTTGTGTGTCCCCAAAGTAAACATCCTGTACACTTCCCTTTTCTTCTGATATCTGTTGTCTTCACTTCCTCTAATCTGATGGATCGCCTCCAAAATAGTTAATTTGAAGCAATTTTCAGAATGTTCAAGTTGCGCCCAATGTTGTTTAAGAGGGGCAGGGATCTTATTATTGTGTTTAGCCAATTTCTGTTTACGGAACTTTACCCTAAATTCGCATCCCGCCTTACCTATATATCCCAAAGCGCATGAGCATGGACTCACTATATTAACAAAATAGGGCAACCCAATCATACCCAAGGAATTGTGTAAAATATAATTTTATATACAAAATATCCCTTGAGGAATTGTTTATATCACAACCAAGATTGATTTTTACTCCAGGTCAATGATGTGATCCAAACCTTTAAAGAAGGAAGATTACATTCAAGGATGTATTCAAATATAATTGTCTTTACTTCATTCATATTATATTTCATTCATCTTACAGAACACTCATAATTATAAACAATATATACACAAAAAACAAATAGACAAATATATATCGCAACACTGCCACTACCAAAACAATCCCATTGAGTTTCTCAATTTTGTAATGGGATAGCAGGAAGTGTAATCACCTGTTTTCAAAATAGTATGGACAGTAAATATAATAGCCCATATACTCCAAACATCAAATATTTACATCAGATAGAGAATGTTCACATCATGATATTCAAAAGAAATAAGGTTGTTTTGTCGACGTGTCAGTCTTTAAAAGCCATATGGGTCCGCAAGACCCTCCTCAGGACACAGTGTGGCACAAAAGATGATGACTTCTGAAAATACTAACAAAAGAAACTAATCAATACATCCATGATCTAAGGTATCATCTGCTCACAAAAAGAACCACCATTGACCATCATACCAAACCGTGTATCCACGATACTACCAGCATATTCTAAAAAAACAAAAACAAACACCATGAGTGTCTATTCGTGTTAAACACCACATAGAGCAAGTTTGACCTAGTACATCATACCTAAAAATCTATTGAAACAGTATACCTTGCTGCCTTCTTATGAAGATTCAATGAGATTCCAATGATTCTAATTGTCCAATTATAAACAAAAACAACAAACGAAAAATAGAAGAACTAAAATCAGTCAAAGTGAACTGCCACCGAATGTGCTAGGAAGACTCATGGAAAATTATTGATTCTGTGTCCTTACCCGACTTCAAAGAAATTACAGTCATCTCTTCTACAAATTATAACAACAAACATAAAGTGACCACATGTTGCTAATTGGATGTAATGCAATCAAAGACCAGCTTCTAATAACTGATAAAGTTGGCATCTAGGGCGGTATGTACTTACTCGATTTACTTCAAACAAACAAATGGCTTACGGCGTCCAACTACTTCATATGACCAGCACACATTGTGCTTCTACAAGCCTAATATTAATCGACTCGGTTAGCGTGCACAATTAGTAGGTCACGTGTGCCGGCCGCACAAAAGAGTCCGCCATCTTGATATTACCAGCGTATTATACCAACCAGTGTGTGGTGGTCTCCCAAAAAACTATGTTCACACAAAACTCCCAACATTTACTGTTAATACAGAGATTCCAAAAAAGTACTGCATCTATAAACGAAGCAGCAAAAAATCTTCACGGACACACTAGAGCGGAACTAAAAATGGGTGCCATTTTGACTTGGGACCAAAGATATAATTCACAGTTTATCACTACAGACAATAAATGGCCCACTGGACATCCAATTAGAACAATAATAAAACAATAATAATAATAATGATAAATGAAACTAAAACTAAACATACGCAACAAGAGCTCCAGATCTCACATAAGGAGATATTTTTCTCAATGGCCTGAACATACATGCTAGTGGAAAACAAAAAAGCACAAGGGCACTTTAAGGTACTCACCAATTCAGGTTCCTCAATACTGCGTAGGTTTTGGCTGACCAGATCCACCTGTTTTCCTTCAGTGTGAGCAGGCGATCAATATCACATCTACGTCTAGAACATTTAACCGACTCTAGTACAAACAATTTCATTTAATTCGGGCCTGAGCCATACTCATGTAATGTTCAACTGGGGGTGCAGTAATTATTTTACAACGTACACGCGACTGGTGTTGAATGATATGTTTCTTAACTTCTTCTGTTGTTTTTTCCATTTAGTACAGTGAACACAGACATTCAATGCAATACATTACATTCTTTGACAGACAGTTTGAATGATGTTTCAAAATCCACTTTTTATCATTAAGCATACATGTTTTCACTACTGATGTTGTAGCGCAAACTGTACAATGGCCACTTGGATAATGACCCACTACAGGTGTCAAGCCCCAAAGCTGTTGTAATGAATTAGGTTGACAATTGTTGTAAGCTTTGACCAGATGATCTCTTAGATTTTTTAAATGCAAACAATTGTTTATCTCTCTGTGTGTCCACTTTCTGTATTACATTTTTAATATAATCTTTTTTATTCTCTTGGATTCTGTTCCAAATGTGGTCACACAAGTTGGTCTCTTTGATCAGATCCCTGATGTTCTTTTACTTTGAGCAAGGCATCACAATCGTAGTACCAGGGGCATTTGAGTGAGTGTTTCACAAGACGGTTAGGATAAACCCTCAAAACCAATTGGGACTTGAGGATTTTTAGCGTTTTTGAAATAGTCTTTCTTTTAGATATATTTGCGTTTGATCCTCAAAAACTGCCCAAAAGAGAGATTATCTTTCAGATTATGAAGATGATAACTCGTGTATTTCAAAAGTGTGTTCCTAGCTGTAGGTTTTGTATATAGACTAAGTGATAAAGATCCTGAGTCATAACTAATATTTAAATCAAGAAAGCTTATTGACTGGTTATGGTAGTCTATAGTAAATTGAAAGTTATTGTTTTGTCAATTCAACCACAGATGGAAATCCATAGGTTCATCCACGGAACCGTGTCAATTCAAAAAGGCATCATCAATGTATCTTAGATATTTCTTCACAATATTTATAAAAGGGTTGTTATTGTAGATAACCTTATTTTCAAAGGAGGAGACATCAGATTGGCTGGGTTTTCTGGACATTGATGATCTGTTCCACTGCATATGCACATCCACCCCATTAGCGATTACTGAATCAAAAGTAAAAGGTCAATTTATAGACCATTCCTATGTCATTCAACCAAGTACTTACTATCAACTGGCATTAACACTTGGATTTCAGGAATATTTCATGACAACATCATCATTGATTAGGAAAAAGAAGAAATGCATAAATACATTCCAGTGCAAAAAAAAGAGACTGTTCCCTACTTTTTGGAGATAAAATGAAGAAAATTGTGAAAAAGGGCAGCTATTAACTTTTTATTTTTTAACCATTCCTTTTTCCCTTTACGTTAATAGTGAAAGACAAACTAATTTGCTTAGCTTGCATTTTTATTGACCAATGTTGAGTCTTTTAGGACCATATATTTGATATCACGAACATCTGAAATCCAGCTATTGGCTTTCGAAGCAGGACAAACCTCAATTGGAGGTCTCACTGGGGATAAGTGGCCTTATCTGTCACTGTTTATGTTTCAGCCTTGCACAAGTTGCTAGGCTGTGAAAGGAAATAGCTAACTTGCAATTCCATAACAAAGCCATGTTGTGTGAACCATCTTAGAAACTCAAGAAGAGACTCACTCTTTTCTGCTCTAGCAAATTTAGCATATCACCTCAAAAAAGTAAGAGGGAGTTAGGGTGATAAGGACTCAACATCCATGTTAGAATTGTTCCTGCTGTTTCATCTCACCATGACAGTATTTACTACATTTCTTTTTATAGTCTGTATTGTTAACATTCAGAGTTTATGTATTGAGTGATAAGTTTAAAATAAATATTTTTATATACACGTCCTGTTTCTTAGTGTTTTTGAGTGTGTTACTCATCAATGAAAGAGGGGCTCGAGTTCGACTGTATCCCTGAAAATATCAGACATTGTAATGATTTGTCAGGAGGAGCCATTTAGTGGCAAAGGAAGTTTACAACAGCATATCCCCAATATACATCATACCATCTACGAGAGTTCCCATAGAACAACCTCCCTAGCAAACAAACAAGCCATATTAGATAAACAACCCAGAATTCTGACGTCTGATCCGCCTGGTCCTTTAAGAACACCAGAGTTAAGAAATGCTATGGACCAGAACATGCCTCCAAATATAGTTTTTATGGTTAACGTCCCTAAACTTACGGAGGTAAGGGGATTGAAAGTGGCGAACCATTAATCAATAAATCTATTCATTGGATTTGCCACGTTCGTGGGTGTCGCTCCATTATAGGGAGGACATGATTAGAGCAAGAAGATGCACCATGCCCAATTCCGCATTGGATAATATTGAACTGACCGTGGCTAATCCCATGTTGGCGGAATACCTCATAGCATTAGAGTTCCGAACATCTTCTCCTGACTCTTCCCTCATACAGTTAAGGTGTTTTCCCATTATAAATATACAAGATAGAAGGTGGGATCCCGCTTTAGTGGCAAATGGGATTGAGTGAAGCCTAGATATAAACGATTGACTTCATCAAGAACTCTCAAAAGCAGGGAATAGGAGCAGTTATTCCATCTGTAGTAGCTCTTCTGTTTTGACTAAGTCTGTGTCATCCCCAGTACATTTTGATATTATCCCACCAGTAAGTGTTATTCAAAAGGAAATAGTAAGTTCAACCCCAGAAGATCAATCTCATTTAAAAATCCTGTCCTGGAATATAGCAGGGCTAAAAAAAAACTGCTATTGCCCCAGTGGAACGAGTATGTGAAAGCATTAGACATATGCCTATTCCAGGAGACTTGGAGCATAATTCCTTTACATAAATCTGGTTAGAACACTTTCTATGCTCCGGCAGTGTCTATAGGTAAGGGGCAGCCTTCAGGAGGATTGGTTGCATGGATTAGATTAGACCTGGGCTGGACGGTCTACCTACATAACACCTCATCTTCCGATATTATGTAGTTAACAATAAAGGACACAAAGGGAGGAGAAATATTGGAGTTCTTTAATGTTTATATTATAGGGACAGAGGATGGCAAGTCCTCACCCATCCTAGCACACCTGGAAGAAGAACTAAGTAATTGCCTCCCTCTCTCCAAAGTCATTGTGGCTGGCGATTTTAACTGTACATATGCGCCACTAAGTAGTGAAGACTTCCTAGGGATTATGGATGAGGATAGTAATTGGGAAGTGCCACCTTTATACATGCCTCCTATAAAAAAAAAGGACCCGGATCGTAATCCAAATAAATACTCTAACAATAGAGTATGGTCTTAGAGCTGAGAATGGTAGAACTCCATCAGACATCCGGGGGTCTAACATTTTCAACAAACTTACATGTCCTTCCTGTATTGATTATATTTTGGTGGACTTGAATCTTTGGTCCGGTGTTATAGATATGGAAGTGGGTCAAACCGTTGATAGCGACCATAATCCATTAATGCTTAAACTTAAGAACCTGTGGTCCCCATCTATAACAAATGTAGGTGTGACCCCTTTTTCTTACCCTAAGGAGTTAATTCCCTTGAATTGTGGTAGGTGTTTAAGGTGGTCGAAGGTCGCAGGGCAAGATTTGAAACTCAATAACATTTCTTCAATTCTTCAATTTTACTGTTAAAGACAGCTGAACTCGAGGCAGCATCCTCTGAAGTCCGAGGGAGGGAGACGGTGCCTACAATATATCTAGAAACAATTGGCCAGATTGGTGCTTATTTCCTTGCTCGATCAAGTAATTAACACAAAAAGAGACCAACAAAATGTCCCCATACATGGTACACAAAGTCATGTAGAGGAAAAAGGCAGGCATTAGTTGCAGCAGTAAAAGATAAAAATCTCTCTAAGGTCTGAACAGCGAGGAAGGAGTATATCCAATCCTTGAAACAGGCAAAACGCAGTTGGGATGATGCCAACTGGCAGGATTTAAAAGATGCGTGCAATGCAAGGGACTCCACCTCCTTTTGGGATTTAAACACAAAGGGAGAAAGGAGAGATAACATTGTAATCCCTAATCACATTACCATTTTGGCTTGGCAAGATCATTTCCCTCAATTGTACATGGAAGCGGATGACTGTCCCCACACAACTCCATCAAAAGCAGACACAGGTCCCACTAGCTATTGAAGCCACCAATCTCTTCCAATTGAAAGAAATTGAGGTGGCAATAAATTGTATCATTCCTGCAAAGGCAGCTGGACCCAATGGCATCCCAGGTAATGTAATTCTTGCAGAGACGCAGAAGTGGGCCCATTATATTTTGCTCCTAATTAATTTTATATTAAAGGGACCTTAAGTCCCAAATTCTTGGAAGGGGGCAGAGCTCGTACCTATATTTAAAAAGGGAGACTGCCAGGACCCTGCTAACTATAGGCCTATTAGCCTAATTGATGTTATTCAGAAAGTGGTCGGCAGAGCCCTTTTAAATAGGATTCAGAACTGGATGGAGGATGAGGGTATTCTCTCCAATTACCAAGCGGGTTTTAGGAAATGCACTAGAACGGTGGATCAGGTATTTAGACTACTTCTCCTTTATTGGAAAGTGGTCGTAATTGGCAAGGGAAGCCTCTACTTTGCTTTTATTGATCTTAAGACCACGTTTGATTTAGTCCTTCGTGAAAAGCTATGGGTAGCGCTCCAAGAAAATTACATCCCTTCCTATATCTTAAACTTTTTAATACGGCTCCATGAGTATATTTATTCCCGAGTCAGATGGGGAGAGCAGGGACAAACCACAGAGAGGATACCAGTTAACAGGGGGGTCCGCCAGGGCTGTGTGTTGGCTCCTACCCTCTTTTCACTTTATGTGAATGGAGTGGTTAGTTTTTTAAGAGAATACCCAACTGATGCCCCAACCCTGGCAGGAGGAAAAAAAATACCAACTCTCTGTGTTTGCCGACAATACTTTTCTTATGTCCAAAACCCTAGTAGGACTCCAGAAACTTCTCATCCGCTTCCAATTGTTTTGCAGCTTAAGGGGCCTAACGATAAATACTTCTAAGACAAAGTTTATGGATTTTAACCGAGGAAAACGCTTTAGAAGCAAAATTACTCTAGATGGATCTTCATTAGAGAGAGTCCACACATTCGACTATCTGGGTATTAGGCTTTCCGATAATATGCAATGGCGGTCCCACTTGGACAAAATGTTACTCCATCACAAGCGGGTGTCGGGAGCTATTGGTAAAGACCAACGCTCATCGTCAAGCAGACTGGTAGCCCCAGCCATTGCAGTTTACGAAGGAAAGGCTGTGAGTTCAGCAATGTACGATGCAGAACTCTGGGGTTTTGGAAAAAACGAAGAGATTGGTAGATCAGAAAATAAATTCTTTAGAGACTTTGTATCTCTCCCTATTAGCACACCACTTAAGCCTCTATTCTATGACATGGGCAGACACTCCTTTAGCGATATGGCTAGAATTCGCCCCCTATTATTTTGGGTAGGATTAAGGCGCACCCCAGAACTCATCAGCTATGCGACTGGCCTTACTGAGCTCATTACACTAGATACCAATAAAAGGGTCAAATGGCTCAGGGATCTAAGGAATATGTTGATAAACCTGGGTCTAGGCGAAGCCTGTGTAAACCAGCTCCCGCCGCCCAAGAATGAACTTAAACGGATCTATTGGAACTGGGTCAACCAACAGGATTTACACAATCCAAAGCTCGGGAGATTAACCGAGGAGTTTCTGCAACATAAATTGGCCAGATCCTTTGAACTATATTTATATTTTATTAAGACGCCTAGAGACAAGGCACTGTATATGCAATTTAGATTTCAACACTATATCTGCCAAATGGGACTCACCAAAACGCACTTTACCAAACTGCCCTTGCTGTGACGCTCAGCAAGAAACTGTAGCTCACCTACTATTTACCTGCCCTGCTTATAAACAGGCTAGGGCCAAATGTCTCAAGCCCGTATGCAGTCAATTAGGTACTACAAACCATCTAGTTGCCCTACGTATTCTGAGAACTGATTCATCTATGTCTCGGCTTGTATGTGGAGTTGCCAAGTTTCTGGGCTGTGCCTGGATTGTTCGAACAAAAGTGATAAGCAATAAAGCCCAATAAGTAGTATCCAACTCATGGTTATTGGAGTAAGGCCAGGCATAGGATTGTGTTCCTCACGCTACTAGCGATTAATTAGTAATTGTGAGCCATACCTATTAGTAACATATATATTTTTATTCTTTTAAAAAAAGAGTTGTCTATTTATTAAATTGTCATGTATAGCAAGATTTTATTGTGTTTTAACTCAATGTAACTTTTAAATGTACACTCATACTATAATGTATGAGTGCAGAATGCTTTTGATACTTGATATTGCATAAAGCTAATTTGACTTGACTTGATTTGTCATTTCCCCGTCTCTAGAATGGCATAAGCAGAAACCCCAATCAGACTTCTTCCTTTCAGTATTGGATAGTGCTGCTGTATTACTTAGCTACCCTGATACCTAGTAGCTGAAGATTTACATTTTTATACTGACTTTAATTTTAGCATTTCTTTTCAGTTCAAGTAAGCATAATAAAATCTTAGTGTAGGATTCGTACAAGGGTAGGTGGCTGAGCAGCATCCATTTCCTTTTCTTCATTGACAAGCACCTGAAATATACCAGAATTCCACAACAAACACATCTGAGCAATGTAGGCTTGGGCCACAGGTTATACCTTATTGCTGCCAATGTGAGTGGACATAAGCATTACCTATGGTTACGGCATAAATAAGAAACAAATAGAAGAGTGAGGCAGAGACAGATCTATGATGAAGGGATGGTCCCATGCTTATGATTTAAAGTAGTAATATGTGGCTTTATTTAAAAATATATTTTCTGCATCACATTATGAAGGCATCATGTAAGCTAAATGTGGGCAGAGGCACAAAGGTTTTACACAGCCCCTAAGATGGTGCACATGGTTCTAGGTCTTGCAATGTTCCCAATGCAGATAAATCTGTTCTGTTCAATCCTGACTGTTGAATGCTCATTGTGGTGGGCATTTTCAATCACATAATTTTTAACAATTTTTGTGAATAGCTTGAATTGTGAGAATTTCACCCGACCACGGTTGCCATAAGCTTGGAACAACTCTTGAAAGTTTGCCTTTTACAATTTTAGCAATGATGTATTTAATCTGCAAAAGTAACACATTTGTCATCCCTTTTTCAGACACTCTTCAGAAAGAAAAAGGTATGTGAAATTGCATTGAAACAAGGGTGAGGTCAAGGACACATCTACTTAAGTTAGAGTACGTATGTTAAACAACTTGTCTGTATATTGTTACTGCTTGTCGTGCATCATTTGCTTTTGATGAAGTTGAGAACTCTATTATTTGCTGCACAGGGACTATTAGCTGAACTGTGTTTCCTTTACACAAAACCATAAGTCCCTTACACAGTGAGAAAAGCAAGTCCCACTCTGCACCGCAACACCAAACACTAAGACACACACCAAGGGTTTTTACTCAATTTAGACTCTTCGACTCCATCTTAAAAATATTCATAAATTACCATTTTCAAGTTCAAAAATCATTTGTTTGCTATTTGAGCAGACATATCTAGGAAAATAATTTCCAAATGATAGTACATCTAAAGAAAGAATTTCCAAATGAAATTTGAGGTTTACATCATTAACATTTTGTTTGTTACTTATATTTGAAGCCTTTTAATAATCTACATTGAACTTATTACTATTTTACAGACACGCTAACTACTATAGTGACAGGCAACTTTGTCATATACTTCAACAAACCATGCCAATAATTGAAGGGCTATAGAAAAGTATAATAATTATAAATGTGATAGGTCAAACACATAAGCTATTTATGACTATATGAACAGAAATATCTTATGAATATCACATTTTCAGAATATTTTCAAAAATAAATTAGAATATTTAGAAAAATACCCCCAGATAGCTAATGCTACTCTTTCTGAGTTTTCTTTGTCTGTCTAGTTTTACCAGTGGGCAATGTAGAAATGAATTGCACTCCTCAAAGCAAGATTACATTAGTCTTCTCTATAGCTTCTCAGATAGGTGATTTAATTAAAGCAACCGGTAAGTTTATAAATTGAGCAATAATAGATGGATATTTTTCTTTTTTTTAACCACATGTTGAGAAGAGCAGCCTAAATTTAACTCCACACTCGGCTGCAATTAAAAAAATTATTGGATATCCCGGACCAGGTGTATTTCTCCCGTACTCTAGGTGTCCAGAGTTATTTTTTTTTAAATAGCTTTTATATTGGCATTTATACATATAGTGGGCAGATAACCTGCACAGTTACTAAAGAAGAGCAGGCTCACTACAGCATGTTTGGATTACAGCTAGGATAATATTTCAGGTGCATCCTGCAAGCCAATGTTAAGTTTTAAGCTCAGTATCGCATACACATACAATATTACTGGAGGCAAGAATTCCGGATACAAGCATCTTCATAACAGTCAATTGTTATTAACTCCGATTCAATGGGGAGCTGGTGAGCATCTATTTTTGTATATTGTCGTCCATATACATATGGTTGTTGTCTACCTTACCATCTCTGCAGTATACACTCAATCAGTGCCAGGCTAATAAAAGACTCCATTCAAAAAAAGATTAACCATACGAAACAAAACAAAGTTTCAACTACAACTAAATCTAAACCACCAGAAGTCTGTGCATTTAAAATACAATTGTCATTTAAAGAATCTCCATCAGTTTCTATTAGAAGAGGGGCGGGGGGAAGCAGGTCCCAACATAGATAGGGGAAAGTGAAGAGTCATAGTATCTAAATAAATACTTCTAGCTATCCGTCCGTCGGTCGAGGATGAAATCTGGGTCTGATCCGGTGTGTGTGTTTGTTCCCACATTTTCACCATATCTGCCCAGGGTTCTGCCAGCGATTTACCGTTTTCTAATCCTATCTTCTTGAACAAAGCTTGTTCCTCTGCTGTAGTCCAGCGAGTAACGTCCTCCTCCCAAGCCACCACCAGCGGGGCATGTTTTGATTTCCACCCAAGAGCTATCCGTAGTCTGGCCAGGATGAAAGCCAAGTCTATAAACCTATGCCCTATTCTCTGTGGATTGGGTCTCGGAAATAATCCCAGCAGACAAATCTCCCGGGAACACGCTAGTGATCTAGAGAATACCCCATTACCCACAATTGTGCACCAGAAGTCTACTAGCTGCCCACAGGACCAAATCATATGGTCAGAGTCTGCATCCAGTTGTGAGCACAGAGCACAGGCCTGGTCCTCCCTGCCATATACCACATTTAACCTATGTGGGGTAAGGTAAGTTCTGTGTATAATGTCAAATTCCACTAGTTTAAAGGCTGTATTCCGGGATATGTTTTTTGGACCACACAAAACCCTCCTCCATTCTTTCTCAGTCGATTGTCTATTTAGCATGCTCTCTCGCTATATAAGCTCAAATACAACAACCACAACCTCTCATCGCTCTAGCAGTTTAGGCAATAATGGTGAAGCAAGTTCACACATTGCCAGATACAACCATTTAACCAAATGCCCTGCCAAACCCAGAGTCAATAGTGCGTGTAGGGTCAGATGGGTACCCGGTTCATTCTCTGCTATACCCAATAAGTCTGTCATCGCCCCTCGAATTATATGGTAGTTTAAATATTGTCCTGGTGGGAGTTTGTGATATTCAAGAAACTCATCTAATGGCAGCAATTCGCCATCTCTGTAGTAATCACCAACTGTCCGTATGCCTGCCTCTTCCCATTCCACCAATTGTCGGTCAGTAAGGGGAGGACCTCTTTCCACCTGAGGGATACCTGTAAGTGGAATACCGGGTGCTAGAGCAGGGTTCCCTTGGAACGTGCTATGCATCTATCCCAGCAAGTCACCGCCACAGAGAGCAACACCCCCATTCGATTAATTCTCTGACGACAATTAAGCAACCTAGGGAGTAGAGACATGTGTGTAGTCTTAGGGGTAAGCAATAATGTAGACAGGTCTCTCCCATCCATCCATCTAGCAAGCCACTGAAGCTGAGCTGCCAGACAGTAGGCTCCAAAGTCAGGGGCCCCCAGTCCTCCGCCCGCCAACAGAAGCCTTGTGGTCTGCAGCGACACTCTATTCCGACCACCATCCCAAACCAAATCCCGCATTATCCCATCGAGAGTCTGGAACCAGTGTTTGGGCACCACAACTGGCAGGTTGACAAAGTAATATAAAAGTCGTGGCAGTTTTACCGTTTTGGATAATGCCATGCGAGCCATGACTGGAAGTTTGAGCGTACGCCAGAAGGCCACATTCGCCCGATGTGTTCTCAAGGCACCCCCTAAATTACTGTCAAATAAATCACTTTGTGTGTGATAAATCTGTATCCCCAAGTATTTGAAGGAGACCAAAGACCATTCTAGGCTAGGCGGTAATACTGGTGGCCTTGGGAGAGCAGGGTGCAGCAGTAACACAGAAGTTTTCCGCTGATTCAAGCGTAGACCAGAGAGTCACGCAAATTCTTCCAATATGCGTACTGCTGTGTGGATCCCACTGAGGCCATCCCCCAAATATTTCAACACATCATCAGCATATAGCGATATTATGTGTTCGGCCCCGTTGAGGGGGATCCCCAATATACTGCCTTCTTGTCTAAAGTGTTCCGCCAGTGGTTCCATCACTAGTGCGAAAATCAAGGGTGACAGGGGACATCCCAGTCTGATCCCTCTATGAATAAGATACAGAGTCGATAATATGTGGCCAGTATTCACACGTGCTCGAGGTTTTGTGTATAGAAGACAAATCCACTTCTGCCATCCTTCTCCCATCTGCATTTTCTCCATTACTGCTAGTTAAAAATCCCAGCGCAAAGAATCAAAAGCTTTTTCCAAATCTATCGTAACTACTACTGCATCTGGGAAATTCCCTATATCCGAAAGGAACATGACGCGGTACAGACGCCGAAGGTTGTTGGACGTGGATCGTGTAGGAATAAAACCAGTCTGGTCCTCATGAACCAAGCACCTCATTTGGGGCACGAGCCTAGTCCCCAGCACCTTGCTCAGTATCCTAAAATCCATATTTAACATGGATAGTAGTCGAAACTCAGTCAATTGGGCATGTGTGTTTTTGGTTTTAGGCAGTGGGATCACTAATGTCTCATTAACTGAGGGCAGCAGTAGCTGTTCTTTAAGTGCAATGGCATACACCTGTGCTAGTTTTGTGGTTTGAATATCTCCAAAGGTAGCGTAAAATTCAGCAGGTAGGCCATCAGGTCCCGGTGTTTTCCCTCTAGCCATATCTCTGATCGCCACTCTAATTTCTCCCGCTGTAACTGATTGTGCCAACGAGGTTTCAGTGTCGCGGTCTAAGCTTGGCAGTCTCAAGCCTTCGAGATATAAAAGGAGTTCACCCTCCCGGCTCACCTCCAGCAACCCATATAGCGACTCATAATAGGTATGAAACGCAGCTTGAACAGCCCTTGGAGAGAAAATTATCTGGCCCTGTGTATCCGTTATAATGGGGATAGGTTTACCCCTACTTTCTGGCCTAATCAACCAGGCCAGTAATCGTCCACCTGTACCTCCCTCCATGCGTTGTTTCAATTGGTAGGTTTTGAGGTCTAATGCCCTCAATCTATCCCATGTGGAATTATAGAGGCTTTTCAGTTCCACCAATTTACCCTGCGAACAAGACCCACCTGCAAATTCCATATCCAGTGTCAGGATTTGTCCTTCTAGGACATCTAGTTCCTGGGTCACCATCCTTCAGATCCCCACCTTCTGTCCCATACAGTGTCCCTGGATCACCACTTTAAACACTTCCCATTCCACTAATGGGGAGCTTGCTGTCCCTTGATTTTCGGCAAAGTAGTGTACCAAAGCTGCAGAAAGGATTTGGCGGAAACTATCTTCCTCCAACAACGCTGGGTCTAACCTCCACAAGGGAATGGGGGTCCTCCTAGGGGTGGGTGTAAATCGCAAGAGTAGGGGACTATGATCAGAAAGGGATCTACCCAGATATTCCTCCCGTCACCACATTGGACAATGTGGCCAAGCAGAAGAACATATCCAATCTTGTGTGTAAATCACATAAATGTGAATAATAGGAGTATTATCTGCATTGTGTATTTTGTAACCTCCATATGTCCAGCAAGTCCCATCCCGCAGGCCAGCTCCGAAGAACCTTCACCGTACCCTTTAGTGGAGGAGTCGATCTATCCTACTCCACATCATACACGCAATTGAAGTCTTCTCCCACTACAAAGTTTCCATGTGATATTCCTGCCAATTTACCCGATAAATGTTCAAGAAAGGGAAGCTGCTCCCAGTTAGGTGCATACACACTGCATACCTCTTTCCCATTTAAAGTGATGGTGATAGCTACGAACCTCGCCTCTGTGTCTATTATTTTCCGAGTGAGGGAGAAGGGAACCCCAGGGGATCCATATTAACACGCCCTTTACAAAGGCCGAGTATGGGGTTGCAAAGAGTTGTCCTCTCCACCTGAGTCTGAGTCTAGTGACCTCGATCTCCATAAGGTGCGTCTCCCGTAGGAGGACCACGGGTGCATCCCTGCATCTGATATAATTCTGGATACTGTAGCATTTTGAGGATGAACCCATACCTCTAATATTCCAAGTTAGAAATCTATACTCCTCCACTTGATCAGCATTGCCAGCCATTAGCATGTACAGCCCCTTCCTTCCATCCCCCATCCGCCTGCAAAATCATGCCAGACCATCCGGTGTGTTACAACAGTCCCAACCATAAAACTCCCCAACCCACGAGTGGTCTGACAACTGTCAGCTTCCCAAACTTACAGTAATACTGCATAACAGTTACCTACAACAGGCAGTTAAGGCACCAGCTAACTAGCACCAGTGCCTAAGGGGGAGCATGGTCTTCCCTCTCAGGTTATTTAATAGTGAAAGAGGCAGGAAGACGTCACAGCCTGGCGGGCCGTTCCAACCCCACCCAGGTAAGCCCACCCAGATGCCCACCCAACCATTCCCCAACACAGCAGAAACATAAAATAGAAATTGAGAAACTTATCACAGGTCACATGAGCTCATCAGCCATTTGAGGAGTCACTACAGGCATAGAACCACTATCAGCGTGTGAGTCATCAGTCTCAGAGTTCTCAGTTCCATATTTCGCTTCCGAGTCCGTGTCCAGGGAGGCATCTCTGCTACGCATCATGACAGACATGGCCTTCAGTGCTTCCGCTCTCTCTATTGCTGTCTTAGAAGGACTTGGTTTCATTGTGGTCTATCGTCTGTCGTCTCCTCAGTCGTTTCTCGTGGGTTACCGATTCAGGTCTGTATTCCGAGCGCGGTCTGGGAGAACCCTCTGTTCTGTAGGCCTCAACCCATTCCCAGGTCGTCTTGGGATCCTCATAGAAATGAGTTTTCCCATCTAGCATTATTTTGAGTTTAGCCGGGAACATCGGTGCATACTGAATCCACTCATCCCTTAGAGCTCTTTTTACTTCCAAAAAGGAGTTATGGAGTCTCTGGACTTTCATGGTGTAGTCCAGGAATAGGGACACCTTGTTATTATCCACCTTGTAGGGCCCAGCTGTTCGTGCTCTCTTTAACAGTAGGTTCCTGTCTCAGAAATTGAGAAATTTGGCCACCACAGATCGCAGTGGCCGCCCAGGAGCCAGTGATCTGGCTGGCACTCTGTGCGCACGCTCCAAAGTGTAGAATCGCGAGAGTCCTTCAGGCGCCACTACCTCCCAGAGCCATGTCTCCAGATATTGGGCCATGTCCGATCCTTTCACTCCTTCCAGAAGTCCAAGGACCCTTCCATTGTTCCTCCTATTGCGTACGTCTGCATCCTCTGGCCGCCTTTCTTGGATATTTGACTCTGGTGGTCAAGCCTCCGACCTGTGCAGCGAGGGATTTGATGCGCAGGAGTAAGTGTACCCAAGGATTGTTCGGTTTGTTTCACTCTCCGACCAGCGATGGTATGATGCGCAGGAGCAAGTGTACCCAAGGATTGTTCGGTTTGTTTCACTCTCTCCGAAAGTTTAAAGTTAACATCCCCAGACCCACTGCCACTGTACTGATGTCCTGGTGCAGGGTCTCCTTTGTGTCGGCTATAGCGTCTAGTATCTTAGCAAATTGTTGGTGGATGGGTACTCCCGGTTGCTCTCCCCCGTCGTCAACTGATACAGTGCCTTTCGTGTTCTCCTCTTGGTCTGGGGGGGGACCTGCCTGTTTCCCTCTAGGTTTCCCCATTTGCATCGCGGCAGGAGCTCTTGTGGAAGAGTGGGAAGGGTGAAAGCGCTGCTCTCAAGGGGGGTACGACGCACACGCCAGTGTCCCCGGCCGCCACCACTCAGTTATCCGATCAGAACTTTCCAGGGCTCTATGTATCTCAGCCAGTTTTAGATGGACTATTATTGTGCAACTTCATCTGAGGAATTACCTTTTGTGCCTTCCAGCTCCTGTAGAAAGATCACCTGCGAGGATGAGCTACCTCCAGAGTCACGTCAGCTTCCATCAAATATAGAGCCTCCCAGGTCACAAGTAATAGTCTCAGCGAGAGTACCCCTAAGTGTTGGTACATCCCCCTCTGGGCACTAGCGAGGTACCATGCAGCTGCTATGAATATCTTCCAACCTACCTAGTACCCCTATTCGATGTCGAGGCAGTGCACTGATGAATACAAACCAATGACCTTTGGTCCATGGGGGCTGTTAGGTAAGGGTGAGCAATTTAACAGTCCCACCTCAAGACAGCGGCCAGTCTGTGGGTGCCTGTCCCACTCAGACTGGTATGTCAAGTAAGACTATGAGCAGCGGAGGGCGACGGGTGACAATTTGCGGCCCAAATCCTGCAGAATAATACTTCATGCAATTTCCAAACTCACTCGCCCCAGGATAGTCCCTCCTCCACCTCACTGGCCAACCCAAAGGTACTCAAGCACACCCGTTTTTGCAGTTTGTGGGGCGGCGCAGGGAACGGAACCCCCTTCTCATGGAACCACACCGATCATGGTGAGGGGAGAAGGTCGAGCAGCAACACATCTCTCAATCGTGCAGATTCTCAACCCTCTCAATTGCTGGGGGAAGGTCTGATATTAGCCGTCTTCAGGCAGGTCCAGGTGGCCCTGCTCCTCGATCCTGACTCCCCCCACTCCACAAGAACCATGGGGATCTCGGCAAGCTCTGCACAAGCCAGCATACGCCTCCCACCGACTGTGTGCCGCCGGTCTATTATCCACTGCGTTCTCTTCAAGCTACGGTGCACCCAACCGATCCTCTAATTGCTCAGCTAAGTGCTCATCTCACGCACCACCCCAAGGCTGATGATTTTCCCGGTGCCTGTTCTTCACTCACCTCACCAGTGTCAGTGGCCGCACTTCACTGAGGCCGCAGCGCTGCTCTCAATTGTGGGCTCTCAGCACCTGTGTGATGTCTTAGCGCACTTGAAGGCTCGCCGTTCTCGCAGTCCCAAACTCAGCCTCGGCATCACACCAACTTCAGATGTAGTCCGTATTACTTTAATGTGCCTCCAGGCCGTTGGATATGTGTGCCGGTCACCGCTGACGGCCGGTACGGGTGAACCCGTCCGATGCTCCATGGTCCGTTTCTCCTCAGGCCGCCATTTTGCTGCAGCAATATCTGCATGGGTATAGTCGTTTGGAAATTCTCAGCAGGTGCTCGTGGTCAGCATACGCCAGCAGCCTCTCTAATAGTTCTCGTGACATGGGCCCCCATTATTGCGCCCCCGGGGCTGGGTGGAGTCACCTATATTCAGGATAATTAACCTGGCTGGTGCGGAGCTCTCAGCACATGCGTCTGCCATTGTTGGCTTCAAAGCCATGCCCCCACTCTAGGTGTCCAGGGTTAAAGCTGAGGGCAGTGCCCTGTAGGGGGCAGAAGTATGGGGCACTTGGAATCTGACTAAACTTGAGGTAGAGGAGAATACATTCTTGAGAGCACTGACTAGCCTCCCGTATAATACTCCGCTAATACAATTAAGACGAGATTGGGGCCTCAATTCAATGATATATGTGACCTAATTGAGGCTCTTACATAGTTGGAGAAGGTTGAAACACTATGCAGATCTTGACGACCATCGTGGACCCTAGGAGGAGCTAGTATCACTGGACAGTAATGGTAAAATTAAGTGGTTATCTTATGTCTAAATTTTGCTAGTACACATCGCCTTTAGGGGACCCATGGGCCTTCTCGGCATCTCCGACCTATCTATTCAAGACTACACCTAAGGATGCATTCTGGTAAAATGTAAATTCCAGAATGTGTCTGAAGGGTTGCTTAGTTCTCTTTTTTTTATTTTAAACTTGATTTTCAATTTGAACCCTTCTAGGATTTTATTAACCCATTTGCTGCAAAGTCCCTCCTGGAAACTTTGCCAATAATGTCTTTATTATCAAAGTGGAACCCTTTAAATTCAATAAGTACTGTATGTCCAGTTTGCCAACAGCCAGAGGAGTCACTAGTTAACATTATTTTATTCTGTTCTTCTGGTTATACCTGGCCAAGATAAACATGGATCATCCCTTTTTGGAAGCAATTTGGATGCCGTCTACTAGAGGTTGCCACACGGTTCCTCTGTACAGTATCCTCTCAGTTAGTTGCTTTGCAGTATCCTAGTACCTTCCTTGGAGCAGGTCCATCAGATACAGGGTGCTGGAGTGATTGGCTTTCGGATTATGCTTTCTCTTTTTCTCAGTCTCCCAGTATCTATGTATTTGTTTTATGACCCTTAGCTTCGGTGTCCTTTATTTGTTGTATTTTAACTACATATCTTTTTAAATGCCAATTGTAACTAATTATAAAGTATATATTTTAATACATTTTAAAGGTACACTTCCATTGATCATTTAAATTTTGTAATGGCATGACTCAGCACCGTGTTGTAAATTGAGTTTGTGTATCTTTAGTTTTGCATATGTACTGTTATGTACTCTTATGGTTGAAAACTCTGAATAAAGTATTTGATGATGAAATATTTTACACATCTGAAAACAAAATTAAATTAGTTTTCTCTACACATTCTCTTATAGGTGATTTAATTAAAGAAAGAGGTAAGTTTATAAATTGAGCAATCATAAATGGATCTTATATAAAAGTAAATATGAAAGAAACATGTTAGTTATAGATTCCTTACCTTAGAATTACCCCCAGGCGTCAGACTGGATCTGGAAAGTTTTTTCGTCAGCAGTACCCCTGCACGTCGGAAGGTGGCATCGGTCAGCTCCGCGATCGTCATTTGCATCGTGGTTGCCGGAATGACGTTGCACAGCTACTTAGACACCGCCCTCGAGCGCTGACAGCAGTTCTTTCTTTTTCTGAGCTAGCTAGTGGTGATCAGGGAAGAGCGGTACCTCTAGTACACTTTTGACTAATCTTTTTGCGACTTTTGTCAACTTCTTTTTCGAGTCGTATGACACCTGGTGTACGAGGTATGCCCGGTTGCAAGCAATGCAATTCCTGTAAGCGACTGATGTCAGTGACTGATCTGCACCGCATGTGTCTTTTTTGCCTGGAGCATGACCATGACCCCAAGTCGTGCTCTGACTGCTGGCCCATGGCTCCGAAGAATTTGCGGGAGCGGTCCCGTAAGTTACTCGAGGCTGGGCAGTTGGTTCCATGCCGCTCAAGGTCCTGGTCCCATGGGAGGTCGAGGGACCGGTCGCGGAGTCATCATCATCAATCCTCATCAAAGTCTTTGCACTCGGGTCAGGTAAGTCGAAGCACAGGAAGAAGTCGAAGAAGCACCATCGCTCTTTGACTTCCCCTCGCCTGTCGGCTGGCACAGCACAGGGTGCGGGTGATGCCACTCCCACTGCTCCGCGTGCAGAACCTCCAGGGTCAACTCTGGGCTTCCCTCCCTTCCCGGGATCGAGCTCGACATGAGATACAAATAGATCCCACCCTCTGCTATGGTACAAACACTGACTTTGTCTGGCCAGAACAGCCCAAGAGGTAAAGGCTGCTGCTCCAGTATCCCTTTCTGGCTTTGAAAACTCTTTTTATTTACCTATAGTCAGCATGCAATGATTCTAGATAGGTCTATCAGGAGCTCCGCAGTGGCTCATAACTTTTGGAGAATCACATTCAGACTTTCCTTTTTCCATCACGTTGTCCTTTCAGATGCTACAATTTCATCTTTTTTGGCTAATTTCAGTCTTTTTAATTTTTTTTTCCTAGAAAGCGTGAGGTTTTAGAGCTGCGGATAAATACTATAAATGTCTGCACCATTTCCATCTGCTGTCAAGGATTGTATCAACATGTTATCAATATCTTCTCACTATGATGATCGACATTGGTGCATTTGCAACAATGAGCATTTGTCTTATTTTGATATAATCAGCAATTAAATACTATAAAAATCCTATTATCAGTCTTTAGCTAAATAGAAGCTTCTCTCCAGGGATATTGAGGCAGACGTCATGCAGTCGGGTAGCAGAAACCTCAGTCGGAGGCAACCGCAGTGAGAAGTGGCCTTCAGACGGTTGTGTTTATGTTTCAGCTTCTGCTGCAACTCTGAGGGGGGCGGCCCAGACGGGGTATCATATTAGCACACACGACAGGGCTCAGAATGCCTGGACCTTTGAGCTGTTTTTCATGACACACAAAAAAAACAATTACTACAGTATAAGGGAAACCTTTGTTGTAATATTGGGTACTTCCTTCATGTGAGATGGGTATCCCCCATTCACTGTAGCTCTTTGGAGTTTCACTTATAATAGGCATAAAAAAGTATTCCCCCTTCTGTGATTTCTAAGTTTTGAATCCCATGTTTATTTAATCTGTTCAATACAAATGACACAACCTCTTGCAATAGGTATAAATTACAGGGCACAAGTTACAAAACATCTTCCTAACAGTGGCGTCCTTTAGAGGGCTTACAGTGGCATACATGTCCTATACTAGAACGTGAGAAGTATTTGAGATGTCTAGAAATATCAGGAATGCCTGCACCATAAGTCCCTGCTGAGCAGGATTGTTTATAAATGTTAACAGTATCACTATGATAAAGGAGTTGGCTCATTTGCTGCTCGATTGTCTTGTCCGATTCTTACTTTAATGTCTGAAAAACCTGTCATTGTTTTCAAAATAAAAAGTACGATAAGATAAATCGGACGTCAGATAATATAGAAACTCAGATTTCGGACCATGCATAAAGAGCGCCTTCGAGCCATGGGTATCGAGGCAAATATTATGTGGCAGTGAGGAGATGTGGCCTTCAGCTGGTGACGGTTTATGTTCTAGCCTCGCACACACTGCTAAGCTGTGATAGAAAATACCTAGGGGCATATTCTCAAGGACGTATCGCTGAGTTATCGCAACTTTAGTGCAGCAAACGTTGTGATAAGTTTTACGCACCATTCAAAAGCTTGTGCTCCCCACCGATATCACAACTTTTCCTGCTGTAGCATGCACAAAAAACATCGCCACGGGTGACACCGGCAACTAACGCTAATGAGATGCAGAGTAGGCCTTCCCGTGCAAAAAGCAGCGACAACACCACTTCACAACATTGTCAACTACAAGCCCGATCTGCAATAAGATCACAAAACATGCGATAAGGCGCGTTAACAGCAGGGATTTAACATCTGCCTTTTACTGGTGGTAAGCAGGACCCCCCCTTCTCCCCCGTGGCCTTATCCCGGGAACGCCTCCGCCCCCCACCCCCCTCCTGGAAAAAGATATTTCACATAAACATTACAAAATCATGAACAAAACAATTCCCATGACGTTGCACAATTACAACAATTAACATTTATGTGTGGTCAGAAAAAGGAGAATCATTCATCCATCATTAAAATTCCAAACAAAATATTACATTCAAATTTAACTCAAGACAACTATTTGGAAGAGTCATGGCGGGTCTTCCCTGGACCATCTGTAGGTCACAGCCTGCAAGACAAAATTCAAGATAAGAAGGTGTGTCATGCGCTCATCAAAAGACAGAGAGAAAAAAGAGAAAGAGAGAGAGAGAGAGGGAGTGAAAGAGAAAGAGAAAGAGGGAGAGAGAGAGCGAGAGAGAGGAGAGAGAAGGTGGAGAGAGAGAGAGAAAGAGAAAGAGGGGGAGAGAAAGAGAGAGGGAGAGAGAGAAAGAGAAAGAGGGAGAGAGAGATAGAGAGAGAGGAAGAGAGAGAAAGAGAAAGTGGGAGAGAGAGAGGTAGAGAGACAAAGAGAGAGAGGGAAAGACATTGTACAAGGAGCACAAGGCCAATCGGGCTCTTGGCTCATACATTCCAACAGTTGTGTGTGTATCCCTATTGATGCACCATAAGCCCAAGGCCTGGCCTCGATTGCTGCACAAAAGTTACATCACATTTCCAGAATGCAAGCAGTAGTCAGACTAACATTAGGGATGAAAGCTCCTTTGACTCAATAGATCAATCAATCAATCAATCAAGCACTTGTAAAGCGCGCTACTTACCCGTGAGGGTCTCAAGGCACGTGGGTAGGGGGTGGGGGGGTGCTGCTACTGTCCGAAGAGCCAAGTTTTGAGGAGCTTTCTGAAGGTGAGCAGTTCTTGGGTCTGCCCCAGATGGGTGGGGAGGGTGTTCAAGGTCTTGGCAGCGAGGAAGGAAAAGGATCTGCCGCCAGAGGATGTGCGTTGGATGCGCGGGACGGCGGCAAGGGCAAGGCTGGAGGAGTGGAGCTGGCAGGCGGGGGTGTAGAAGTTGAGTATGTCGTTCAGGTAGGCTGGTCCGGTGTTGTGGAGTGCTTTGTGTGTGTGGGTGAGGAGCTTGAAGGTGATCCTCTTGTTGACAGGGAGCCAGTGCAGGTCTCTTAGGTGGGAGGTGAAGTGGCTGCGGCTGCGGCTGGGGATGTTGAGGATCAGTCGGGCGGAGGCGTTTTGGATGCGTTGTAGTCATCGCAGGTGTTTGGCTGGGATTCCTGCATAGAGTGCGTTGCTGTAGTCCAGCCTGCTGCTGACGAGGGCTTGGGTCACTGTTCTTTTTGTTTCGGTCGGGATCCATTTGTAGATCCAGCGGAGGGTGTTGTAGCAGGAGAAGGAGATGGCGTTGACCTGCTTCGACATGGAGAGGGCGGAGTTGAGGATGAATCCTAGGTTGAGTGCGTGGCCCATGGGTGTTCGAGCTGCTCCCAGTGTGGTCGGCCACCCCGAGTCGTCCCATGCAGAGGGGGTGGGACCTAGGATGAGGACCTCCGCCTTTTCCGGGTTCAGTTTCAGATGGCTGCTCCTCATCCACTCGGCGACGGCCTTCATTCCCTCGTGGATGTTGGTTTTGGCGGTGTGCGGGTCCCTGGTGAGGGAGAGGATGAGCTGGGTGTCATCGGCGTAGGAGATGATGTTCAGGTCGTGCTGGCGAGCCACTCGTGTGAGGGGGGCCATGTAGACGTTGAACAGGATCGGGCTGAGGGATTAACCCTGGGGTACGCCGCAGATGATGTCGGTGGCTTCGGATCGGAAGGGCGGGAGGCGTACTCTCTGGGTTCTGCCGGAGAGGAAGGATGTGGTCCAGTCCAGGACTTTCTTCTGGATTCCTGTTTCTTGGAGGCGTGTTCTTAGTGTGCAGTGGCAGACCGTGTCGAAAACGGCTGACAGGTCCAGGAGGATGAGGGCTGAAATACATAAGGCGGAAGGAAATCTGCACCTCCGACCTTGGTCTTGAATGCAGCTGGCGACCCTTAGAGAGATACCATACCAGATTATTACGACTCTCAGACCACACACAGAGCTAATGAAAGACAAACTTATCCACACCACACACGGAAGTCCCTGTAAGAGGTATCCTTGCATGGCATGCCCTTGACACTTACATACACAACAACTCATACGTCCAAACGTTGCACACACATAGGACTCATTGCTCCGAGCTGTGGCATATCATCCACATAACTGCCGCAGATCAGAAGAGTGCCGATTCTACAAGACCATCAATACAATGGCAGGACATCCCAGGCACATGCACAACCCCCGTCACGTGGAACTGTACAGTGCACATATGCTGCATCTGTTTGGAGCACTGGCACTGGCAGTCTTGTGCATCAGTTACCGTCTGAGCTGCCATCTAGCGTACGTCACCTGCGTCCAGCCCAGGTTCCACTGTTGATCATGCATATTTGAGTGGCCCATGGATGTCTGCCTATCCAACACAACGGTAGCTGAACTGGATCATGACTTGTGTGTGCCCCCCCCGTTGGCCCATGACCAGGAGTGTAACCGTGATACCCGTGCATGGGATGCCTTGATCTCTGGCGTATTTGCTGACAGTTGGGCATGGGAGATTGTACAAGTCCTCATGTGCAGTGACCACATCGAGGCGCTCCCATATTGGAATGTGTTGCGGATTGGTGAAACAGGGTGGACGGAACACATCTGTCCAGACCACTTAATAGATTGGCTCTCCCTTGTGTTCGTTCCTTCAAGCTTCTGTACCAGAGCATTGGTATATAGAGTGAAAAGGAACGGCGCAAGAACACAACCTTGTCTCACCCCCCTATCCAAGGTAAATGGCGCGGTACATACCCCTTTGGAACCATAGCGCACCTTAGCAATGGCCCCAGAATATAATTGTTTTAAAAACTGGACCAGTACCGGGTCCATCTTCAGATTTGTTAGGATGTTACACAGTTTATTATGTATGACACAGTTGAATGCGGCTTTAAGATCTACAAACGCCACATAAAGTTTCCCACCCTTAGCCTGAGTGTACTTTCCTATTATGATATTAAGATTTAAAACATGCTCATTTGTCTCTAACCCCTGTCCAAAACCATATTGCATATCACTTATTATATTGCTCTCTTCTGCTGAGGTATGTAATTTGTTCAAGATGACCCTTCCCATTACCTCCAATCAAGTAGGGATATCGGGCGATAACACGCCTTGTTTTCTCGTTCCCCTTTTTTAAAAATTGGCATTATTGCTGACTCCGACCAGGTCTTCATAAAGCCCTTCGTGCAACTAGCTTGCAGGACCCTTGTTATCAGCGGTGACCAGAGTAGTGGGATAGATTTAAATAGGTCAATGGGGAGCCCATCGGGCCCTGGGGCCTTACCACCCTTGCTTGCATTTATTGCCCCAATTACCTCATCATGGGTGATTTGGAGGTCAATGAGTGAGAAAGTAGTAGAGTTTTCCACCTGTTGAGTTATAAAGTCAGGAGTGATTTCCTCGTTCCCTTGGGTGCTATAGACCTTTGACAAAAAGTCTACCCATGTTTTTCCGTCTTTTGCGACCGCTATTGTTGCAACATCCTTGATTTTAAAAAACAGCACGTTCACTGCTCGCCAAAATATAGAACAATCTTTACTCAGTGATGCTTCGTGAAGTGTCACCCATGATTGATTTTTGAGCTCCTTCTTTCTGGATCTTCGTGCCAAATTATAACACTTTTTACACTCTCTCCTCTCTCTGTCCTATGAAGGGCCCCTTTTAATCAAGAGTATGATTTTGTGCAATTTGAATCAAACCACCCATTTTTGCGATCTTGTGTGCCCTTACTTTCAACTCTGAGCAGATTTTGAATAGTCGAAGTAATCTGTGAAAAGGCATTCAAGGTTCTTTTGTGAGTGGTACCTTCCTGCAAGCATACTAAAATTGAGTCATAAGCCTTAGATCTGATTTGCTTATTCAGCTCGACCGAGTCACAACTGTCCCAATGCAAGGTGTATCCATTTTGACGGGAGAGGGGTACGCCCTGTGTCCAGACCAATTTATTATTTATTTGTTGATCAATGACGTCTGACAGTACTATGTCAATACTTAGGGGCAAGAGGTCACTCATGACATTTGAGTGGATTTTATCATTTGCTGCCTAGTTTAAATAACAATTTGGAACAATTATAAAATCTATTATAGATTGGAAGCCTCTGCCTATAAAGGTATAGTCAATGTTCTCTCTAGGGGTACACAACCGGTTTGCAAAACCATAGTCGTGAGAAAACAGAAATTCATTGAACTTTTCCCCACTTTCTGAATGATCAAAATGTGTTAGTGGGTTGTCCTCTTCTGACGTTAAGGCACAGACATCTAGCCTGCTTTTGCGCATAGGTTAACATTAAATCTACCCCCAGATAGTAATCATATCTGTATCCTTTGGAATCCTCAATTTACCAACACCATTACTAAGCTGTCCTAAAATGTCCCCCAGCTGGCCCTTCTCTATATTATTGTAAACCTGTATTACAGTTAAAATACAATTTGGGTCCACATGTATCGAAACTATCTGGTAATAAATAGCAGATTTTATCAGGGTCATTTTTTGTACCTCCAGCAGGTTTGAAATGTAAAGGTAAAGCCCCCTCTTGTGTCTGCCATATTTTGAGTGTATTGCTGGTGTGTGGTAAGTCTTATATCCTTCAATGTGGACTTTGTCTACCAACCAGGTCTCCTGGAAACACAGGATTTCAAATATATCGATAAAGCCAAGCTAAGTTATGTTCTTTACACCGGAGGCCTGCTATATTCCAAAGGAACACAATAATAACCTTCTGAGAAATCGGTTTGTCCGGAATCATTATTTACGGGGGAGAGTTGGTCTGACAAGCCAGCTCAGGCCCCATACTCTCATCCCAATTTGGGACACTGGCCAGACTTAACTTTAATGGTCCACTGGTTCTAGGCCCCGACCCAATATCTCCTTCCTTTATATCCATGTTCTCCCTCCAACCTGTACCTTTTTATGATTGGTCCTACGTGCTTCATAGTCCATTAAGTTATCATAGTCCCTCAAATCAAACATCTGTTCTCTATTTACAGATAGTCAATCGTCCTCATCTAGTGATTGGAGGGGCCCAAATCTCTTTGACACCTCCAGGTTATAGTACATTTGGGCAGTACTCTGTGCTCTAGGATGACTCCCATTGTGTCTGTTAATCCAATTGAGTTGATAAAAGAAGCCCAAAGGGAGGACATTTATGCCTGTATCAGTGATGTTTTTATATCTTACTCTTTTCAACACTTCCCTAACCAGGGATGGTAAACCAAAGGATAGAACAACACAATCCCCTATAAAAGTTTTTCTACCTTTTCCTACCCAGGGTACACGCCTTACCATCTTAAAAGCCCTAAACATTTCCGTAGTCAGACCTACTCCGCTCCCCAGGCAGTGAATGGCCTTTTTCATCAATGTGATCCATGTTTCAACTTCTCCTGGGTGGGGATCATGGACAATTGCCAAAATCACTGCAAAGGGGGTTGCTGCCGTCGGAAGATCTAGGTTATATACATGTTGTTGGCTTTCATGGGAGCTAGGTGTAATTGAGCGTGGTCTTATTTGCGTTTCGCATGCTAGACTTCCCCCCTGATGTCTCTCTGGTGTTCTCTTCCTTAACATACGTGCCCCTCCAGCCTCTCTTGTAGTGCTACTATGTGTGAATACAGCGACATTCTTTTGTACCCCACCCCTTTCAGCTGGTTTTCTGTCCATTCCTAAAGAGTTATCAGTAGAGTTTGGGCTTTTGGCATCTAGTTATGGTAAATATGCTATTAATAGCGCCCGGTTTGCGGCCCTCATTCTGTAGTATAGTGTTCTGGTTTTTAATAACCTTCTCTAGACCTATTTCGATTCGGTCTAATCTAGCTTCCAGACTGCCTATATAGTGTTTAACATAACTTGTTAGCTCTGTAAATAGATTTTCCATTTTTTTACTATCAGGAAATGGATTGGGCAGTGCATTTGTTTTTTGAATGTGGAACATTATCTTTTCCCTTTTGGTTCAGCAAGCTTCCCTTTTCCCCTGTTGTTTAATCAGAATAGTCTTAGAATGGCCATTCACGGGGGCCTGATATGTTTCTACCTGGATAGTTTTGGGGTTCTTTGACAGCTTTGGGTTACTTCGGTCTTTGGGGGGGTAGGGTTTCAGTATCGTGATCACTGTTTCAGACATCATCTATATCATCAAAAACAACTTGAATGCAACCATTTCTACTTTGCCCTAAACTCGGGTTATCTGGTGGGCATTCCTCCACAGTCCCTTTACCAGGTATAGTTTTTTGTTGACTATTCCCTGTTAGACCCTGCGATTCTACACTCAATGACTCTTCTATTGTGGAGATCTGTTTTTTGATGGTGCCCACTGCTCCCGTGAGGTAGTTTAGCAGGGTCATTTTCATAACTTTTGGTTTGCTAAACTGTTTCTTTAATTTAGTACTGGGTAATTTCCTTTTCCCCATTTTCAACATCCAATCTGCATGCAGCCTCCCACTAGTAACTTTCATGATAACCACAAATAACAGCGAACACTAGCTATTGTTAGGAGTGACACATACATTTCAGATATAATCCAGCACAACAACTCCACTCACGGTTTAATGAGACCAAGAGAGGGGGCCCAGCCCAACCCAGCCTCCTCCTGCCGCAGACAGCAAGGGCGCGTCCCCCGCCAGGGTGATTGTTGGCGTGCTTTGAGTGTGCGGGTGCAGTGTTACTCCTCCCCCTGGGAGTTGAGTGGATTCTGGGACTAGTAGTCCCCCCTGGTTGGTGCTGAACGGCTCCTGGCGAGTTTGTGGCAACCAATGTCCCTACATTCATCCATACTTTTATACTTGATTCAACATAGATGTTTGACTTGGCCCTTTTTGCAGGGTCATCCCTGAACTTTTTGCCTTCCTCCTGTATTTCGTCTGACCTGTTTTTGTTGGTTTTATGACTCTGGGCACTTTACCAATGCTGATCAGTGCTAAAGTGCATATGCTCTCCCTATTGTAAATTGTTGTATGGATTAGTGATTCCATGATTGGCTGATTTGGCTTACTTATCAGACCCTAGTATAATGCACTGAGTGTGCCCAGGGCTTTTGAACCAAATGCTGCTGGTGGGCTTGCACCACTGGTTGTGCCACCCACAGAAGCAGCCTGTAAAAGTGTGTCTAAGGTTTGCCATTGCAGAGCCTGTGTGCAGTCTGGTACTGTCATGCTGACTGGGCAAGTGCACCCACTTGCCAGTCCCTAAACATTCCCTTTTCTTCATATCAGGCACTCCTATGATAGGCCCAAGGGCAGAGTGCATTGCAAGTATAAGGTAGGACATGCCCTGGTGTGTGTGGCATGTCCTAATAGTGAATTACAGCCATTTTCGTTTTTCACTATTGCAAGGGTACCCTTTCTCCATAGGCCAGAATGGGCAGTTAGATTATTACATTTTATAATCCTAACTGACTCGGAACATGGTAGAAATTCGAGTTAAGTATGCCTGAACTCAGAATGATAAAATACATCTTTTAGTGAAGTTGGTTTTAACATTCTGTGTTTGAAAATACCACTTTTAAAAAGTAGGTATTTTCTTGTCTTAATATCTAAGCCTGCCTCTGCTAGGTTGTCTATTCCTTGTCTGGAGTTTGAGTGCCAGGGCTGGGGGATTCGAGGAGACAGAATGAGTCAGCCCAGTGGTGAATAGAGAGATCTGTATCTAGATGGGTGGGAGGAGTTGCACCTGAACCTTGAATAGGGATGTGCCTGCCCTCCACAATGCTGGCTCCACCTCCTAAGGGGCGTCTGATGTTTCTGTCCTGCACTGATAGAGGAAAGAAGGAGTCATGTAAACAGAGTGCTCCAGAACTGGTTTGGACTAGGCAAAGGCCCCTTTGCCCTCAGAGGACAAAGGATTTTTGGGTATTGGGACCCTGATCTCAAGAATTTAGATCACTTTTGGACTACAAGAAGAAACCTTTGCTGAGAAGAGGAACCTGAAGAAACTGAGGAGAGACTATCCCTAAGCTGAAGTGCTGCTTGGGGGATTGGCCTGCAGTGGTTGCTTGACTACCAAAGAAAGGAGAAAGGAATTTTGTGTACTTTATTTTCAACTTGTGAAGGATCTCCAAGGGCTTGGAAAAGAGCTTGCCTCCTGCTGAAGTCTCAGGGACAACAGACTTCAACCCCCAGCTCCTCAGAGTTCTTTGGAAGCGCCTGCTGCAGGTTTTGGGCCTTCTGAGGGACTGCGTGTCGCAAGGAGATGGAAGCACGACTGAACGAGGAAGAAGCGTGTCGCCGTCGCTGCTGCTGCTGTCGCATCGTGAATGTCGGCTCTGTAGCTGTCGTATTGCACCGCATCGAGAGAAGCGTCTCGCAACGAAGAAGAAGCGTGTCGCCGTCGCTGCTGCTGCCATCGCATCGTGGATGTTGGCACTGTATCTGTTGTATTGCACTGCATCAGGAGAAGAGTCTCGCAACAAAGGAGAAGCGTGTCACCGACGCTGTTGCTGCTGTCGTATCGTGGATGTCGGCGTTGTAGCTGTCGTATTGCACCGCATCGAGAAAAGTGCCTCGCATCCCCGGAGAAGCGCACCGCCATTGGAGCTGCTGCCGTCACATCTTGGATGTCGCCGCATTGTGTGGAAGGCTCTCGCAACGTCGGAGAAGAGTGCTGCAGCCGAGGCTGTTGCCTCGCATCGCTGAACAAGGGTGTCGCCGCTGCAGTCAACGCATCAAACCGAGACTTCTCGCATCCTCGGAGAAACGTACCGCATCTGGAAGATCTTCACGTCTTTATTTCTTTGCACCGGAACTTTGCCGCATTTCCATCGCTGCAACATTACTTGTTGTGCAAGCGCAACGCATCATAGGGTACATTGACGCAAAGTGTTGCATCTTAAGGACTGAACTGAACTAAGTTAAAACTGCCATTTTTAAGTATAGTATTGTGGATTTTTGTTGTTTGTGGTCTTGTGTTAAGTCTATATAAAGAATATTTATTTTTAATATAAACCTTGTGTGGTGTCCATTTGTAGTGTTGTCACTGGGTTACTGTATGTGGTCACACATGCTTTACACACTGCCTCTGAGATAAATCTGTCTGCTCGTGCCAAGCTACCAAGGGGGTGAGCAGGGGTTATTTTAGGAGTGTACCCCCTTACCCTGACTAGAGGCAAGGGTCCCTATTTGTCACAAGTACCTACCTGTGCCAACTAGAGACCCCCAAATCTAATAATAGACATGACACATCTGTGTGATTTGGAATGTTTTATTCACATTCTGTGGTGTGATTCGAGCTGGAGCAGTACATGGCCATGCAAACCCCACATTACATGTTAGCCCAGTGGATGGCCAACCAGAGTCCTTTGGGGAATGACAAGTTAATCGGAAGAGAAGGAGTTCAGTCTGCAGCCTCATTGCTGTGTCATTGGTAACCAAAGCAGATATGGCAGTCCATGTCGGGGTCCAGGTGAGGTTCATGGACTGCGCAGTAAAAAAACTAGGGAAGGGGAGATGCCAATCGGTAGCTCAGCCAGAGGCGCAGATGCTTGGACCTCCACAATAAGGTCAATTACTGCCATGTGGGCACCTCGAGAAAACCGGACGGAACTGCAAAAGTGCTATCAACACAAATATAGGGCCTTGCACACAGGCTGGATACCTTTAATCTGCTAAACATAATCCTGGCCACAATAATTTGAAGAGTTAGGGGCAGATGTATCAAGAATCGATTTTGCGATTTTTAAGGAATCGCTATTTAGAAATCGCAAAATGGAATGTATGTACAAAATTGCTATTTTTTAGCGACTCCTTATTTTTCCTTATTTGCAAATTCGCATTTTGCGAATTCGCATTTAAGGATTAATTCCCATGCATTCCTATGGGCCAGGAGGCCCATAGGAATGATTGTGAAATAATTCTGAAATTGCGAATTAGTATTTTGCTAATCGCAATTTGAGAATTATTTCAAGGGTGCAGGGGTGTCTCAAAGACATCCTGCTGCACCCCTGAAATGTACATGTGTGTGCATGTGGTGCACATAAATGCCCTATGGGCATGTATGTGCGTCACATGCCACCCTCACAAATGCCAAATAGGGCATTTTTAAAAGAAATCGCAAATTACCACCAACTATAAGTTTGTGGTAATTTGCGATTTCTTAACCCAAATTCGCAATCTCAAAAAGTTACATACATCTCATTTAAGGAATCGCAACATTTGTGATTCCTTAAATGCTTGAGCAAAATAATGAATCGCAATTTTTTGCGATTCCTTATTTTGCGATTTTTTTGTTACATATCAAAAAATGCTAAAATGCCTTTTGCGAGTCGCAAAGGCCGAAATTGCGATTCGCAAAATGCTTGATACATCTGCCACATAGTCTCCAAAGGTCCATGGCACAAATAAGAGAGTTCAGACACATGGTGGGCTGGGCATTCTTTTATTACTTTTACTACTGCTATCATACAAGTGTTCCATTTTTACTCATAATTATATCAATTTAATAAGCATCAAAATGTTTTATCTTTTGTATTGTGCTAAGGTTTTTTTTTTAAATCACGCAATAAAGTTTTTACTTTAAAAAAAAAAGAAAAAAGGTCGGAGTGCAGGTGAATGTCGCAGAGTGTTTTGGAGGACAGTGGAGGTGTTGTTCCAGGGCAGGATGAATAGTGCTGAACCAGGCAGGAACAGGCCATTTTGCGGGGATGAATGCTACAACCTCCGTTCTCACACATTACCATTACCATCCACATCTTACTCCTCTGATATGTCTTTTGTGTCCGGTGTGTCAGGTGTGTATGGTGGTGTAATGGCTGCATCACTGTGTGCCACTGACACATCAGGGGGCGGAGGTGTAATGGCTATATCACAGTGTGCCACTGAGACATCAGGGGGCAGAGATATGTGTGTCAAAGTTCCTGCAGCAGACATATGGGACAGGCTCTGTGGCAGCAATGGCAAGATGAGTATCTGCAGGGCATGGAAGATCCCAGCTACATCTCGCTGGTGTTCAGCCATTGCATCCATTCTTCCAGCATGCATGCGCTCCATGGTCTCCATTGTCCTCTGCATCTGTGCCAACTCTGTGCTGGCATCGCTGGAGCCTGTCTGACTAGATAGCTCTTGTACCCGAGTGATGGCCCCAGCGAGGTCAGCCAAGGATTGTTGTAGAGCATGGAAAGGACTGTGGGTGTCCATTAGGGAATGTAAGTGGTCCCTGGTGGCAATTTTGCACCCACGTATGTCATCTAGTTTGTATGCCATTAGTTCGAAACCCACCCGCACCTGTTCAGCCTGCTCCCTCTGGCAGTCTAACACACGGCGTTGGAAGGCCATGTGTTTTTCCGTGAGGTGCTGGGAGCCAGCCGTGGTGGTGAGTGCTTCCTGCTTTGTGGTCTGTGCAGGGGGTGGTGTCACCTCGATGCAGCTGGGCTGCCCTGCTCCTGGAGGTGGGGTGCGGAAGCTGTCTATGAGCCGTTGGAGGGTGTTGGAGCAGATGGCAAGGTGTCTTTTTGATCATCACTGAAGAGATGTCTGGTCTGCTCTGCAGGTGGTGTGGCGCCGCGGCTAGGGTGACTGCTTCCGGAATCTGGGGATCACGGTTTGATCCCCGGCACCGGTGGCAGATTAGCCCAGCACCATGTGACTGTGGGCAATAGCTTGCTTAATCTTCCCGACGGCCCCCAGCGCCTAAAGACCCTTACGGGTGGTTGTTCGCTTTACAAATGTGGATTATAATTATTATTGTTGATTGTCCCTCTGCAATGTTAACCTCATAGCTGCTATTACACATTCCTCCCCAGTGCTGCGCTGTCCATTAGAACTAGTGCTGAATGGACGTTCAATGGTCGTGCGCAGCACTGGGGAGGAAGCGCTGCTGACGACCATTGGCCGTCAGCAGCACTTAAGGGGCTAATGGGAGATGCAGGTTAACAGTGTGTTCCATGTATGTTGACGCATTGTACATGTTTACATACAGACTGCATGACAATTTACATTGTGACTGTTTTTGAGGAGCTTGTTATTTGCGGGGAGGCAGTGGAAATTTCGACTACATGACGGATGTGAGGTTGTACTCGTACATTATCTTCTTACAGTTTCCTGCAATGACAGATGTGATTGGCCAGTTTCTATGCACAAGCGGCAGCAGTTGTGTCCTTTGTTCATTGATCAAAGTGTTGCACTTTGTACCACATTGTCATCGATGTTGATGTGCTATGATTGCTATGTGTGTGTGCTGCATTGTGGGAGAGTCACCCCTGCAGCTCTGATTTAGCAGCCCCTTATCCCTTTGAGGCGGCGTGCCTTTGACTTGTGTGCTTTTATGGGGCTGAGATGTTGGTGGCATGGGTCATTTGTGCTCTTGGACGTTTTTTGTACTCTTGTGCATTGTTTGTCTGCAGATGTGTCGTTGAAGTCAGGGGTTGTATATGCATGTGGATGTGCGAGAGTGTGACCTGCTCCTTTGAGGATGTGATCCACACTGGGCCACCTCAGTGTCATGTCATGTATTTTGACTGCAGCCATGCTATTGGTCATGCCGTGTCACTTGCATTGTCAGTGTGGCTCACAGAGCCGCTGCTTTGCTGTATTCAGCACATGTGCATGGGTAGGTTGTGGGATTGGTGATAGGGAGGGGTGCCCCTTTGTGCACATAGTGGACGGGGGCCTAGTTGGTGTTTCTATGTGTGCTGCAGTGTGCCAGGGACATGTCCCACGATCATTGTGGGGGTGCAGTGTGCCACGCAGAATTGTGCATGTGTGCCATAGTGCCCATCTCCCCCCATCCCCCAGTCCTTGGTCCTTACTCACCCAGTTGTTGTTGGGTCAGGTCATATCGAGCTGTGTCCGGACCCCCAACTCCTTGCACCATCTCCACACTGATGACTGTGGCCACCATTTCCTCCAGCGATCCAGCTCCTCCTCCTGCTGTGACGCAGGACTCCCACCTCCAGTCGCCGTTGCTGCCTTCCGGTTGTCAGCGAGTTTCTGCTTGGTTTGTCTTTTCACTTCATGCCACCGCCTCTTGACCTCCTCCATTGACCTCCTCAACACTCCGACGGCATTCACGTTGTTCACGATGGACTGCCATATTTCCGTTTGTGTTGCAAATGACACAGTGGATGTAACGAACAGTTGTTGGTAGTGTTCCATCACCTACGTGACGACGATCCAGTTTTCCTGCGGACTGAACTCTGTCTTCCTCTCCTTCTTGCCGTTCCCCGACCCTGGGGTTCCTGGCTGGTCCTCAGTGGAGAGACGCCGTGGAGAATGCTATATCGCTAGGGAACGTATCGATATTGTGGCGATCTAGTGCCCCTCCATATCAAGGATGGTATAATCAGAATCCTACATCTGACTTCTTCCTTTGGGTATTGGATAATGTTTGCATGTCTGATTCACAAAATTCCTTTGCATTCGTGGCAGGGGCCCGCAGTTGTGGCAGGTTCCCGTACTTGTGGCGGGGGATCCCGCACTCCTGGTGGGACCTCCACAATGAGTAACGGCAGTGCAAAGTTTCTGCCACGAGTGTGGGCCCCAGCCATTTCCGTGGGCCCCTGCCACAAGTGTGGGGTATAGTGTGAATTGGGCCCTGATGCACAGGATTTACATTTCTATCCCAGCTGTGATTGAAGCATTTGTATACAGTTCAAGCCAGAACAATAGCATCTCAGGCCCAGTTTTACAAACATTGTGAGCCGTGTTTGTGTCAAAAAATTGAACCAGACCAGAGCAAAGTTGGTTTTGTTGTTATTTACTTTCCAGCACAAAACTTGTTTGGCACCGAAAAGTTGCCTAAAAGTAACAACAATCAGAGCTAAGCGCCGCTTTGCGTTACTTACCTTCAAGGGGGAATTACATGGATGGTACATAGGCATTCTCATGCAACCATCCATGCTTTTTGATGCAAAACCCTATTTACTAACATCAGAAGACAGTGTTTTGCGCAACAAGGTACACCACTTTGAAGCAGGTGTTAGAAAGAATAAGTGCCCTCATTTCCCCTAATACTTCCCACTTTTCAAGTGTGCTGTACTCTGCAGCACACATCCAACGTGGGGCACTTTTTTAGAGTTAGTCTAACCATAGGATAGGGTCACCTACCAGTTCAAAAGAAACCTACGCTATTCTCACTCATGCACCCTTGCACTCTGGCACAAAAGTGAATGTCTGGCGGTCAGCACCCTGATTGTGCGCCACCGGTAAAAAGAGGGGAAGAGAGAGCCATATCTCTGTGGATATGACGCTGTCCTTCTCTCTCCCTCTCATGCAACGCAGCGTTTGTGGGTGCTGCGCTGATTGTGCGCATGTTTTGTAAATCTGGGCCTTAGTGTGGGGTTTCTCAAGGGTATACGGCTGAGCAGCATCCAGATACCTTTCTTCATCAAGATGCTTCTGAAATCTTACAGGACTTCCAACCTGACACATCTGACAAATATTGGCACATCTGAGGAATATATGTGTGCGCTAAAAGTATATGTTATTGCTGCTGATGGAAGTGGACTTAAGCATCATCTATGCTTCAGGATACATAAAAAGCAAATAGAAGAATGAGACAGAGACAGATCTACGATGAAGAGATGTTTTCTTGGCTATGATGCCAAATGTTGATATGGGACTTATAATAATGTTAAATACCTTAGAGACTGCCTGTGTCACTTCTGAGGTCTCTTACAGAATCTCCATCAGGCAGTGTTGATCACACAGATAAGAATAGTAATCCCCTCCCTGTCTAAGCCTAGAACTTTCCTAGACATTAATCCCTCTGCTTTTCTGGTTGGATCAGCCAGTATGCTGGAATTCTTTAAGACCTACAGAGAAATGGCCCAGTCCAGAGAAGCGAAACAGAAACAAATGCAAATTGTTTTTTTAATGTGTTGGGTTTGATGACCCTATTTGGATGTGAGAAGGGCAGCTATTTTGGGATTTCTGAGTAGGCCTGGGTGTAAAATTCGGCTCTGCTTGCTGAATTTGCTGAATTTATTTTAAGTTTGTGCTCTTGAGACGGGATTTTGCGAGCGCTTGCAAGCACCGGCGAGATTTCCTGGCCACCCACTGCGGCCAACGAGATTTGCTGGCCGCCTGCGAGCACAGGCGGACTTGCCAATGGACAGCAAGTGCTGGCGAGACCGACTATTTATAATGCGGTCTTGTTTTAACATGTGCCAAGGGATGCTGCTTTGTGTCAGCTCCTTGTGTCTGCTTGTGCAGCGTGTTTGTGAGCTGTGACTGTGCCACTGAGCGTCTCTCTGCTTCTAACATCCATTGCTACCCACCACCACCACTGTCCTGCCCTCACTCGATCTGGTGTCTGTCCACACCGCTGCCCCAGTATCTCAGGGTACTGGGGGTATTTGTGGAAGAGTTGGGCGTGAGCTCAGTGTTGCACTTCAGTGTGGCAGGAAGAGGGAGACGGTCCTCCTTCTTCTTCTTCTTCTTCCTGCAGCTGAAAATGTCTCACACAAACTATGAACCTGCTGTGCGTTGTAGCTTCTGTGTGGGAGATAAGTGGAGCTGGGGTCCGGCCTGGGGTCTGCATGCAAGGGCCGCTCGAGCTCAGCTTTCGGCAGGCAACAGCCCAGGAGTATTTCACATATTACACTCACATTTCACGAAAGTGGTGCATGTCTCAAGTGGGGAAAAACGCAATTTCGCCCACATTTAATCCCGGTGTATTGGTGACAATGCCGTGGTCTTTTTTTTAAATATATATTTTAGTCTTTGTAAACTGTTTTTGCCACACGTTCCCCCCATGCCGTGCATTTTTAACAAGAGGCACGTGCTTGTGAGCGCAGCGCTCTGCCCCAAAGTGGGCGTCTGCCCTTGTGGTTAAATATCGGTGAACTCCTGAGAGGAGACGCCCTCCCCGCTCTCAGGGATACAGCTACCCATTCACTGCCCCCAGCATTCACATCTGTTCTCAGCTGGGTGCCACCGCTCTGGGCGCACTCTTTCCAAAGTGCCTAGGCGCTGTACAAACGGTGCTGCAGAGCCACGCTCGCATAAAAGACAGAGCACTGGTTTTATCGACCTCCGAAGGATGAAAGGCAGAGTAGACCTCAGTCGGATGTGGACCTGAAACAGCGCAGATGTTTACAGCCACAGCAGTATTTCTAGAAGTGATTTCTAAGGGCTTGGGGACAGGGGAAGGAGATGCAACTGGCCACAAATATAATTGGTGGAGCCCCCTATAATGGGCAATCGTGAAGGGTGTTTGTGCACATGTGTGTGTGTGTGTGTGTGTGTACACACATCTGTACTCACGCACATACAACGTTATAGGAATCGCACTCACAAAACGCTGTCAGTTACAGACTCATGCATTTCCTCTGTCACTGATTTACAGTGAGAGGTACTTGGACAACATGGGAAAGAACAGATTTCAATTGTTTTTCACCATCACTGATGCTAACACACCGACTGCCAGCTGAAGGGCACAGCCTTTCAAAGCAACATTTGCATTCCAATGCTTGTTAGGTTTATTTTGAAGATGCTATATGAAAACTGGCGCAAGATGAGGCCCGGCTGCTCATAAAGTTTGTGCTGTCACAGAGGTTGCGCCCTGTGAAGCAAGGCTGCTTATTATTTCTGTCCACCTCTTGTAAGGTTGCTGAGCTCTCAGGCTTATAAGCAGCTACCATATTTGGGTGAACTATATCCACTGGTGGTGTGTTTCTGTCTTCATTTCAGCCGAAGGATGCCAGGAAGGGGAAGTTTATAAACAAACTGGCACGAGCCTACTGGTGAGATCGGTGCTGTGGGGGACTTAAACTCCCTGGTTGAGGCACTTTGACACTATGAACCATCTGGAATGTTCCCTACTGGAGCCAGCGGAACGCTCTCTCCGGTCTCTGTTTTGGCACTCAGCAATCTGGTTCCAGGGAGATGGACTGCCCTTGAGTGCTGATTCATTTCGCTTTGCTTCCCCAAGCATGCATCTAACATGAGAAACATACAAATAGTCCTCGCACATCTGCGTACAGTGAGTACGACACCCCACATCTGTGCGTCATGAGCGAGCATCCTAACACCCACCCACAAGCCCTGTGCGTTGTGATTGTGCACCTCAATCTCATCGAGACTACTTCAGCGTCACATCTGCAGTCGACTCCCTTATTATCAGGCCAGAGTCATTGTGTATGAACGCACATGCTATTGTTAGCTAATTTACACCATTTTCTGCTCTTTTAACTTGAAAGTTATGTCGCAGGGATTCTGCTCCTACACAGAACTGTGCACAGAGACCCAGGACCCCAGTGAATTGTGGTGTACCAAAAAACTCACCTTAGTGCCTAGAAACCCTAACCAGATAGCATCAGTGTCACATTAGCTCTTCGTCCTATAGCAAATGAACCAATGATTAGACAAGAACATGCAACTTAGGACCATTACAGGAATGGTGAGAAGCAAGAACACTCTTTCGTTATACTCTCATACCAGTCCACTACACATAACGAGTAAAAAAGAGACACGGGAAAGTTTAAAACATTTATTTTAACAACGTGCTCTCAGATGCAGTATCTTGGCTAACATAAGCAGACATATAGTCAGAAATATTATGATCAGCATTGTTACAATTCCATAAAACAGAAAAGGAGAAATCATATTACAATGATGGTGAAAACAGGTATTATAGTGCCTAGTATAACACCCTCCCTAGATAGGAACTATGTTTTATAAAATATAGAAGATCTCTTAGGCTTGTTTGGGGGACCCCATACCTCTAAGATGAGCAGGCGTGAATCACATCAGGATCTACAAAAGCTCTCTGTTTATCTGGAAACAGAATGCTTCCAAGTGCCTGAAATCATGCTTACAGTGAATTATTAAAGGCGCCAGAATCACGTTGGCTGCAGCTGCATGTATGTTAGGGCTAAAACGTGAGCCGAGCCAGAACAACAGCTACCTTGTTATGATAACCTTGGAGGCTTTAGCTCTCAGTGTGCAGACTAGAGTCATAATGTAAGTCTAGGGATGCTGAAAACAAGCCATTCTCATGTGAAGCATTTCACGCAGCCGAACTTCCAGCAACAGTTATATGCAGTGTTGTGTGCAAAAGCAGCAAAAGGGTAAAATGGCGTTTAAACTTCTAATAAGCGCATGCTAACCTAGCAGTGTAAGTAAGAAGGCCCAGCCCTCACTACAGTTACAAATGTCTTTCTGTACATTGAAGGCCACCGACATTCTAGACATGCGGCTGATCTTAGAGGGTGTGGCTTAATGGCTAACGCGGCGACCTCAGAGCTGGGGAACCAGGTTCAAGTCTGGCGGCAGGATGAAACATCCTGTGATTCTAGGCAAATCCATATTTTATTTTCTAAACGTGAACTCGACTGGAAGGTATCAGAGCGCTTTACATGGGCACCATTTGCCTTACAGATTAACACATTCATTTTTAGGCACGGGGAAATGAAGGGATTTGCCCAGAATCAGAGGAGGCTTGAGCCTCCGGTCAGGCTCGAACTTGCTTCCTCAGCTCCAATGTCGGCCGCCCTAGTACTTTAAGCAAGACTCTGTCTCTGCGTCTAAAGAAAAGAATATATCAGTCTGTAACGCAACTTGTGCTGGTGTAAATCGCTGTGATACCGTAAAGTCGAGTTTGCACTTTATAAAACTAAAAAGAAATGCGGCCCGTAGAACGACACCTAGAAATACTGTGAAAGGCACCACAAACCCCAGCTCAGTTAGGGGACTTTAAAAATACATTTAATGCAACCATGTATGCCTTTCTGTCCACGCCACCCCCTTTCAGGAAACACTCTCCCCACGGAAAAATGCCAGCTAAGCAGCTTGAAGCCCAAAACCTTTCACTAGTAACTACCTTAGCATCCTGAAAACCCCCATTCCGCATCCGCACCCCCCGCTTAATTTGTGCTAGTGCTTTCCGGTGCTTAGCACCGGCACTTAATTTACAGCCCTCGCTTCGGTGCTTTCCGCACTTAATTTACAGGGCCGGGTCTACAGCATCTCGCACAATTTGGGGTCACAGCAGGGGTGACCGCGATGATCACACTCTGCTATGCCTCGTGCTTCGAAGTGCAAGGCAATAGGCAGGCGCTACTCAAAGCTAGATCACTGTTTCGTGGTCTGAGTTTCTCGGTGGTGTCCCCTCAGTGTAACTCTGCCATTTCTCATAGGCTGCCGGAGCCCCTAGACTCGTGGTACCCAAATTTCGAGATAATTGCCCGCTGAGAGGGGGGCGGGGCCCAAAAGGGCCCTGGGAACGGTGTTGTTGTGGTGCGAGAATAAAGGAGGCCTGTCTCGTGGTCATGGGTAATCCTCCGAGCTCATTTGAATATCCTAGACTGAGTGCTAACAAGAGCTAATCGATCAATGAGCCGAGGGGACACACACACGCCCCTGGGCCCCCAGCCCTTCAGAGTCACGTTTACAGTGCGGGGGAAGGGCACCCGTCTGCTCAGGACCCCCAAGCCCCCAGCCCTTCCCCTTCAGAGTCAAGTTTACAGGGCGGGGCTGCTCTCTGGCATCAGATCCTCTCCACTTAATTAAAATAATAAATGCACGGGGCCAGGGGGCGGGGGGCATCCTGACATCCCAGCGGCGATTGATCCGATTGAAAGTTTCCATTAGCAGCCCCCGGGGAGGGATTGACCGATTTACAGTCTGATCCGCAGTATGGGATCTGATGAGCTCAGGAGGATGGGGTGCGCCGTGCAGCGTATGCTTGGTATTGCTTTCATTTATAGAAATGTTGTCAGGGGCAAGCAAGGGCGGAAGATTCACACTTCCAGTAGTATTTTCTCCTTGCGGGAGAGTCGGTGTCCAGACAATACTATTGTTGAGGAGAATGCTGCAGGCTCGTCTCTAACTGCTTTCTGCAGAGACAAGTGTGTTCCTAATGAAATGCATGATCAAATACCACGCTTTTTAAACTTGTGCAGTCAAACCTGCTTTCTGCTACTGTTCCCCGGGTAGTGTCAGGTCCCACATGGACACACTGTTGCAGAGGAGCCATGTCCGGTCGGCGCGCATTCTGTGGCAGGATGTTGAATTTCCTGTCTGCAAACCGGGCCCCAAAGCACCGAGGAAACCTCCTGCTGCATGGCCCAGAGTTAAAGGAGGAAGCCGGTCTTCACTTCTTCCTGACAGGCCCGGACTGGCCGTTGAGAGCACCGGGCAATCCCACGGTGGGCCGCATGGTTGGGGGCCGGTTTTGGGCCCCTGGGGCCGTTTTTGTTATAGGGCCGTTATGCTGCAAAAACGGCCCTGTAACAAAAACGGCCGAAAAACGGCCCTGTCACAGAGCGCGGTCGCACCTCTCCCCCCTCCCCTCTCCTCCCGGAAGGGGGGAGGGGGGCCGGCCGAGCACTTTGCCAGGGCCGGTTCTGGTTCCCAGTCCGGCCCTGCTTCCTGACCTCCACATGTTCTTTTGCTGTGCCCTGTCCAGGCAGAGCCCAACTTGTGCTGAGTCTGGGTCATAGTGAGAGCAGGTGGCACAGATTGAGGCAAGATAGCATGGCTCGCTCTCAAACTCTGAAGAGGCAAGATAGTGCCACAGTGCCATGGTAGCAGCTCCTCTCCGTGGATCATTCCGACAGCTATAAAGAGATTCGGGTAAATCAGATATTCATTTATTAATATGCTACTGTCTGATGACGTGGTATGTTTGTTACTAGAATGGGGAGGGGGCTCCAGCACGGGATAGCGCCTTGGATAATGGGCACACTAATGCTTTCTCTCTGTGCTGTAAATGCAGTGCCATCGAAGGTGGACCTTTTCTCTAAACTAGCAGCTTTTATGATTTATTAGTGAAAAGTGTTAAATATCCGTGATTGACAGTGGCACAATGAAGCAGCAGCCTTTATTTTCCCAGTGCAAAGAGACTTGCTATGTCAGAGATGAGGCAGGTGATTAATGTTCCCGCTGGAGAGAGGTCAAAATTTTATCTAGTGGCAGTTTCAGTTTTTACTTTAACCATGGAGTAGCCCAGGGGGTTAATATAACTACTGGTACCGGCATATTGTATTTAACTGTATTGTATGTGGATAGCTCAGTGGGTTGCAGCTTTTGTCACAGAGATCCCTTTGTTACATGTGGTTCAGCCACAACTGAAGCTGAGTTTGTGGTGGAGGGTGCTGGTTTTTTAGAAATTAAATAATCGCCTTAAAAGCACCTGCTGCAGAGTTCGAATTTCTTGTTGCTCAAATGAGTGTGATTACTGATATTTGTCTATTTCCATTGAATTCATTTCATGATTTTGGTCGCAAGAAAGTGCCACACATTTAGTCAGTGAATGACTCATAAATCCACTGAATGTATGAAAATGTCACACATAAGCAATCTGAAACATTAGCAGCTAGACTCAAATGGGTGCAATTCCTCGTCTTCATTGCTTGATTTTGCCCACAAGAAAGGATCACTCATAGTGGGACACACTAGTGCCTCAGACAGTGCCAGCCTCAAGGGGGTGAGTCACAGCGACATCACAGAGGCCACAGAATACCACACTTGGGGCAGGGGGCAGGGGGCAGGGGGACAGAACTGGTGCCTCGCAGCCTCAGACAGTACCACCAGACACAGGGGGCAGACGGCACGCAGAGAGACATCACTGGGGGGTCGCAGAGAGTGCTAGACTCAGGGGTCAGAGAGGCATCACCGGCGAAGCCACAGTGTGTGCGAGGGCGGCTAAGGTGGCACAGAGGGGTCTTTGGTCACAGTCACAGACAGTAAGAGACTCTGGGGTCAGAGAGAGGTGGCGTAATTCGAGAGAAATAAGGCCTAACCCCACAAGGGCTGCTGCGCACTACTGACTCTGAATTATAAGCATTCAAACAAAACTTTTCAATTTGATCAGCTATGTATTTAATACATTTTCATATGCTTAGGCCATCAATAAAATTAAATATTCCATAAATCAATTCATGTTAAACTTTCAATGTTGCTTTTTTGAAATATTTCATGAACCACCACCCAATGCATTTCGGGACATTCTTGTCCCTTCGTCAGGGGTTCCAGTTGACAACTAAAAAGAACAAGGAAACCAAGTAAAACAATGCCATACTGCATATTCACAAAAAATTAACAGTTAGGCAACGTTTTCAAATTTTCAAATATTCGGCAGCGTGTTATTGCCATTCAAACTTCAGAACTTTATGATAATTCACAATAAATACAGGCGTCATCACAGTCATGAAATAAATGATCAGATCAAAAGTATGTGAGAAATACATAATCGTATGACTGAAACCACTATTGGGCTGATAGCAATTTGACCAAAACATACCTCGTCAAGATGTGAGGGACGCTATCTGAAAGAAGCACGTGCGAAAATAAACAATCACTATAACTGATTGATATGGAGAAAACAGACCTACAACTGCGCGTTAACTCAACACGTGCTCACCTTAATCAAGAAAAAGACGAACGTCGTGGATCAGCAACCAAAAATATAAAATGTAGACGACTCTGTTAGGGAACAAGTATGTATCGTCAGTACCAACGCGATTACAATAGAGACATAACGTGTGACCAGTAATTTAGAAGCTCACCTCTCTCAAGACGAACATATGTAACCCATCTGTAGGAGGTTAAATATTCATCTGTGCCTGCAGGAATAACGGTAACATCAGTACCTTTGAAAATATGCCTAGTAAGTAAACACGAAACAACTAACACTCACGCTTACCTATTCTCAATTCAAGCAGCTCCGAACTGACCCGCCTTGCTGTTTCAACGATGCACTTCCGTGTCATCGTACTCGGGTTATATGCAATGTTTCCGGGTAATTACTCGCGATCAACAACAGACTACACTTGAATCAAAATATCGCCTCTAAATATTGTTATGGCTACGCGCAAGTTATTCTTAAATATAAAACATGTCTCACTGTTACGCAAATGGTATTTCAACTCCCACATGTGTCACTATATTCTCGATCAGGGAAAGCCGGCACTACAAAAAACCGAGCGTCATAATTCAACCGAAAATAACTTTATGCAACGAACAACATCCTGAGGGACACTGTGTTTCTCGCAGTTACATGACCAGAGGTGTTATTGAATACAGGAACCGCGAACATAATACTAGTGTGTGTTTAAACTGAAAAAATCATAATTCTAAACTGCCTGCCTGCTATTTACACCTTGTCATTCATTATGATAACATCAAAATAATTGTGAATTACCCGCCTGCTATTTACACCTACTATATACACAGAAATAGACTTTCATAGGTATACACAATGATTACTAACCCTATCCATTATGGTATAAACAACTAATATGTAGTCAGATGTGTTTGACTGGTGTATTTAAAAGGATTCGTAGAGGCTTATTGTACTGCATTATGCTGCAGCGTTTGCCTTTTCTTTGTGCCTAATTTAGGTAGACCTAACGCATAATTTGGACCTCCCCTAAATCATATTTTCAGTGGCCCTACTCATAGGTAATGTAAATACCAACTCTGGGGCACTCACCATTTTAAATGCTGAAGTCCTGTCACTGCACCACCTGTTATGCACTCCTGAACTGCACCTATGTGTCATTGAAGTGAGCAGTGCTTGTAGACATTAACCCTAAATGAATGTCACAAAATACCCATAATCCAACACAGCTGTAAATTAGCTAAAAAAGGAATTATCCTCGAGGCGCTACATATTTAACATGACGCCTGGCCACAGCGTTGCGTCTCGCTTCCTGAGTTTTCACCTATCACTTCTAAGTTTAGAAAACATAGGACATACATGAAATGCTAAATTAAATTGTGGATGAGAACCTAATTTCTAGGGATATTTATATGTCAATATCTTTGTCTCTTATGGAGTTTCTATAGTTCCACTGTGTCTGCTGGTTTATATGTTGTGGCTCTGATCCCAAAACAAATTCAGAAACAGGGCTTAGACATGGCATAGAATTAAACTTGGGCTTAAGTTCTGTGAAAGTAAGATTTAGAACAGGAGAACCGATATGTCCGCCTAAAAAAACAAAAATCATAGTATGAAGCGCAGTATTCGTCCAGCATTACTGGCCTCCTTCTGCCTCCACTCCACTCCACTCCACTCCATTCCACTCCACTCCACTCCACTCCACTCCACTCCACTCCACTCCACTCCACTCCTTTCCTACCTTTCTATGATACAATATTCTAGTGCTCTTTTCTCTCTCATTCTTCTCCATTACATCCACGCTCTAACACGTTATGTCCTTCCTTTTCATCAGATATCACTTGATTACAGTCGCTTCCTTCCTCGCTCCTTCTTTTCCTTACCTCCTTCCCTTCTCTTCATTACTTACATCACCTCAACACCACTCTTCTTCTCCTCATACTCCCTATCCTTCTCGTTCACCAATTCCTTCTTTTGTCTCCTTTCATTTTCTTCCTTCGCTAAACCTCTTCATACACAAACTACCTATCCCTCTCATTCTTACTTTCTATGTATTTTATACAGCTCTCATTCCTATCTATTCACCATATCACATATTTACAACACACAAATACACGACATACCACAGAATTCCAGCTCAAACAATTCAAAAACGAATAATTCCAATTCAAACCGCATAATTCCACTTCAAACAACATATTTCCACTCCACTCCAAACAACTAAACATAAATAAAAAACCAAAATCATTTACAACGCCAAAAATTAAAACTTCCACAAATGAGAGACCGATTGCATTGCAAATACTTGTTTGAAACCTTAGTGTGTGAGTGAGACAGCAACTCCCAAGGAGGTGTGAGATCCAAATCTCCTACATATGCCAGACATCCGGCCCCGGGTATGTGTGAGACCACAACCCACAAGCATGGCGCGGGGTCCATATCTATCGAGGATGTCGGCCAAGGAGCCCTATACATGTGAGTGAGACCTCAGCTCCCACGGGTGGCGTGAGATTCACATCTCTTACATATGTCAGACATCCGGCCCTGTGTGTGTGCGAGTATGACCTCAACTGCCAGGAGTGGTATAATATCCACATCTACTACATAAGTACATACATCAGCGATTCAACCCTGGTTTTGCTATGTAAGTGAGACCCCAACTCATATCCCTCGACGGTGCCGGTCATCGAACCCTGTGTGTGTGAGTGAGACTGCAACTCCCCAGGGGGAGGGAGGCGTGAGAGACACATTTACTGCACATCCCAGAAATGCAACCCTGGGAGGGTGAGACCCAGGTCCATATCTATTCAGAATGTTGGCCATCTAGTCCTGTGTAAGAGAAGACCTCAGCTCCCACGGGAGGTGTGAGTTCCACACCTCCTACATATGTCAGACAACCAGCCCTGGGTACATGAGGGCACCCGCCCCCAGAGATGTCATGAGATCCACATCTCCTACATATGTCAGACACCCAGCCCTGGGTACGTGAGTGCACCCACCCTCAGAGATGTCATGAGATCCACATCTCCTACACGTGTCAGACACCCAGCCCTGGGTACGTGAGTGCCACTTCTACCGAGAGAGATGGTGTGAGATCCACATCTCCTACACATGTCAGACACCCAGCCCTGGGTACGTGAGTGCACCAACCCCCAGAGATGTCATGAGATCCACAACTCCTACATATGTCAGACACCCAGCCCTGGGTACGTGAGTGCATCCACCCACAGAGATGTCATGAGATCCACATCTCCTACACATGTCAGACACCCAGCCCTGGGTACGTGAGTGCACCAACCCCCAGAGATGTCATGAGATCCACAACTCCTACATATGTCAGACACCCAGCCCTGGGTACGTGAGTGCACCCACCCCCAGAGATGTCATGAGATCCACATCTCCTACATGTGCCAGACATCCAGTCTTGGGTACGTGAGTGCACCCATCCCCAGATATGTCATGAGATTCACATCTCCTACACGTGCCAGACATCCTGGCCTGGGTACGTGAGTGCACCCACCCCCAGAGATGTCATGAGATCCACAACTCCTACATGTCAGACACTCAGCCCTAGGTACGTGAGTGCACCCACCCCCAGAGTTGGTATGAGATCCACATCTCCTACACGTGTCAGACACCCAGCCCTGGGTACGTGAGTGCACCCACCCCCAGAGATGTCATAAGATCCACATCTCCTACATGTGTCAGACCCCAGCCCTGGGTACGTGAGTGCACCCACCCCCAGAGATGTCAAGAGATCCACATCTCCTACACATGTCAGACACCCAGCCTTGAGTACGTGAGTGCACCCACCCCCAGAGATGTCATGAGATCCACATCTCCTACACATGTCAGACACCCAGCCCTGAGTACGTGAGTGCACCCACCCCCAGAGATGTCATGAGATCCACATCTCCTACACATGTCAGACACACAGCCTTGTGTACGTGAGTGCACTCACCCCCAGAGATGTCATGAGATCCACATCTCCTACACGTGCCAGACATCCAGCCCTGGGTATGTGAGTGCACCCACCCACAGAGATGGTGTGGGATCCACATCTCCTACATGTGTCAGACACCCAGCCCTGGGTACGTGAGTGCACCCACCCCCAGAGATGACAAGAGATCCACATCTCTTACATATGTCAGACACCCAGCCCTGTGTACGTGAGTGCACCCACCCCCAGAGATGTCATGAGATCCACATCTCCTACACGTGCCAGACACCCAGCCCTGGGTACGTGAGTGCACCCACCCCCAGAGATGGTGTGAGATCCACATCTCCTACACGTGTCAGACACCCAGCCCTGGGTATGTGAGTGCACCCACCCACAGAGATGGTGTGAGATCCACATCTCCTACATGTGCCAGACACCCAGCCCTGGGTACGTGAGTGCACCCACCCCCAGAGATGTCATGAGATCCATATCTCCTACATATGTCAGACACCCTGCCCTGGGTACGTGAGTGCACCCACCCCCAGAGATGTCAAGAGATCCACATCTCCTACATATGTCAGACACCCAGCCCTGGGTACGTGAGTGCACCCTCACCCAGAGATGTCAAGAGATCAACATATCCTACATATGTCAGACACCCTGCCCTCGGTACGTGTGTGCCCCCTCACCCAGAGATGTCAAGAGATCCACATCTCCTACATGTGTCAGACACCCAGCCCTGGGTACGTGAGTGCACCCTCACCCAGAGATGTCAAGAGATCAACATATCCTACATATGTCAGACACCCTGCCCTGGGTACGTGTGTGCCCCCTCACCCAGAGATGTCAAGAGATCAACATATCCTACATATGTCAGACACCCAGCCCTGCGTACGTGAGTGCCACTCCTACCGAGAGAGATGGTGTGAGATCCACATCTCTTACATATGTCAGACACCCAGCCCTGTGTACGTGAGTGCACCCACCCCCAGAGATGTCTTGAGATCCACATCTCCTACACGTGCCAGACATCCAGCCCTGGGTACGTGAGTGCACCCACCCCCAGAGATGTCATGAGATCCACATCTTCTACATGTGTCAGACCCCCAGCCCTGGATACGTGAGTGCATCCACCCCCTCATGAGATCCACATCTCCTACACGTGCCAGACATCCAGCCCTGGGTACGTGAGTGCACCCACCCCCAGAGATGTCATGAGATCCACATCTCCTTCATATGTCAGACACCCAGCCCTGGGTAAGTCAGTACCACTTCTAACGACAGAGTTGGCGTGAGAGACACATCTCCTACATATGTCAGACACCCAGCCCTGGGTACGTGAGTGCACCCACCCCCAGAGATGTCATGAGATTCACATCTCCTACACGTGCCAGACATCCTGCCCTGGGTACGTGAGTGCACCCTCCCCCAGAGATGTCTTGAGATCCACATCTCCTACACGTGCCAGACATCCAGCCCTGGGTACGTGAGTGCACCCACCCCCAGAGATGTCATGAGATTCACATCTCCTACACGTGCCAGACATCCAGCCCTGGGTACGTGAGTGCACCCACCCCCAGAGATGTCATGAGATTCACATCTCCTACACGTGCCAGACATCCAGCCCTGGGTACGTGAGTGCACCCACCCCCAGAGATGGTGTGAGATCCACATCTCCTACACGTGCCAGACATCCAGCCCTGGGTACGTGAGTGCACCCACCCCTAGAGATGTCATGAGATCCACATCTCCTACACATGTCAGACACCCAGCCCTGGGTACGTGAGTGCACCCACCCCCAGGGATGGTGTGAGATCCACATCTCCTACACGTGTCAGACACCCAGCCCTGGGTATGTGAGTGCACCCACCCACAGAGATGGTGTGAGATCCACATCTCCTACATGTGCCAGACACCCAGCCATGGGTACGTGAGTGCACCCACCCCCAGAGATGTCATGAGATCCACATCTCCTACATGTGTCAGACACCCAGCCCTGCGTACGTGAGTGCCACTCCTACCGAGAGAGATGGTGTGAGATCCACATCTCTTACATATGTCAGACACCCAGCCCTGTGTACGTGAGTGCACCCACCCCCAGAGATGTCTTGAGATCCACATCTCCTACACATGCCAGACATCCAGCCCTGGGTATGTGAGTGCACCCACCCCCAGAGATGTCATGAGATCCACATCTTCTACATGTGTCAGACCCCCAGCCCTGGGTACGTGAGTGCACCCACCCCCTCATGAGATCCACATCTCCTACACGTGCCAGACATCCAGCCCTGGGTACGTGAGTGCACCCACCCCCAGAGATGTCATGAGATCCACATCTCCTTCATATGTCAGACACCCAGCCCTGGGTAAGTCAGTACCACTTCTAACGACAGAGATGGCGTGAGAGCCACATCTCCTACATATGTCAGACACCCAGCCCTGGGTACGTGAGTGCACCCACCCCCAGAGATGTCATGAGATTCACATCTCCTACACGTGCCAGACATCCTGCCCTGGGTACGTGAGTGCACCCTCCCCCAGAGATGTCTTGAGATCCACATCTCCTACACGTGCCAGACATCCAGCCCTGGGTACGTGAGTGCACCCACCCCCAGAGATGTCATGAGATTCACATCTCCTACACGTGCCAGACATCCAGCCCTGGGTACGTGAGTGCACCCACCCCCAGAGATGTCATGAGATTCACATCTCCTACACGTGCCAGACATCCAGCCCTGGGTACGTGAGTGCACCCACCCCCAGAGATGGTGTGAGATCCACATCTCCTACACGTGCCAGACATCCAGCCCTGGGTACGTGAGTGCACCCACCCTCAGAGATGTCATGAGATCCACATCTCCTACACATGTCAGACACCCAGCCCTGGGTACGTGAGTGCACCCACCCCCAGAGATGGTGTGAGATCCACATCTCCTACACGTGTCAGACACCCAGCCCTGGGTATGTTAGTGCACCCACCCACAGAGATGGTGTGAGATCCACATCTCCTACATGTGCCAGACACCCAGCCCTGGGTACGTGAGTGCACCCACCCCCAGAGATGTCATGAGATCCATATCTCCTACATATGTCAGACACCCTGCCCTGGGTACGTGAGTGCACCCACCCCCAGAGATGTCAAGAGATCCACATCTCCTACATATGTCAGACACCCAGCCCTGGGTACGTGAGTGCACCCTCACCCAGAGATGTCAAGAGATCAACATATCCTACATATGTCAGACACCCTGCCCTCGGTACGTGTGTGCCCCCTCACCCAGAGATGTCAAGAGATCCACATCTCCTACATGTGTCAGACACCCAGCCCTGGGTACGTGAGTGCACCCTCACCCAGAGATGTCAAGAGATCAACATATCCTACATATGTCAGACACCCTGCCCTGGGTACGTGTGTGCCCCCTCACCCAGAGATGTCAAGAGATCCACATCTCCTACATGTGTCAGACACCCAGCCCTGCGTACGTGAGTGCCACTCCTACCGAGAGAGATGGTGTGAGATCCACATCTCTTACATATGTCAGACACCTAGCCTTGTGTACGTGAGTGCACCCTCACCCAGAGATGTCAAGAGATCAACATATCCTACATATGTCAGACACCCTGCCCTGGGTACGTGTGTGCCCCCTCACCCAGAGATGTCAAGAGATCCACATCTCCTACATGTGTCAGACACCCAGCCCTACGTACGTGAGTGCCACTCCTACCGAGAGAGATGGTGTGAGATCCACATCTCTTACATATGTCAGACACCCAGCCCTGTGTACGTGAGTGCACCCACCCCCAGAGATGTCTTGAGATCCACATCTCCTACACGTGCCAGATATCCAGCCCTGGGTACGTGAGTGCACCCACCCCCAGAGATGTCATGAGATCCACATCTTCTACATGTGTCAGACCCCCAGCCCTGGGTACGTGAGTGCACCTACCCCCTCATGAGATCCACATCTCCTACACGTGCCAGACATCCAGCCCTGGGTACGTGAGTGCACCCACCCCCAGAGATGTCATGAGATCCACATCTCCTTCATATGTCAGACACCCAGCCCTGGGTAAGTCAGTACCACTTCTAACGACAGAGATGGCGTGAGAGCCACATCTCCTACATATGTCAGACACCCAGCCCTGGGTACGTGAGTGCACCCACCCCCAGAGATGTCTTGAGATCCACATCTCCTACACGTGCCAGACATCCAGCCCTGGGTACGTGAGTGCACCCACCCCCAGAGATGTCATGAGATTCACATCTCCTACACGTGCCAGACATCCAGCCCTGGGTACGTGAGTGCACCCACCCCCAGAGATGTCATGAGATTCACATCTCCTACACGTACCAGACATCCAGCCCTGGGTACGTGAGTGCACCCACCCCCAGAGATGTCATGAGATCCACATCTCCCTCATATGTCAGACACCCAGCCCTGGGTAAGTCAGTACCACTTCTAACAACAGAGATGGCGTGAGTTCCACATCTCCTCCATGTGCCAGACACCCAGCCCTGGGTACGTGAGTGCACCCACCCCCAGAGATGTCATGAGGTCAACATCTCCTACATGTGTCAGACACCCAGCCCTGGGTACGTGAGTGCACCCTCCCCCAGAGATGTCTTGAGATCCACATCTCATACATGTGTCAGACACCCAGCCCTGGGTACGTGAGTGCACCCACCCCCAGAGATGGCGTGAGATCCACATCTCTTACATATGTCAAACATCCAATACTGGGTATGCGAGACCACAACCTGCGGCGTGACGCGAGGTCCATAGCTCCTGGAGGTGTCGGCCATCGAACCTTGTGTAATGTGAGTGAGACACAATACCAGAGGGTCCATATCTCACAGGGATGTCGCTCATCGAGCCATGCGTGTGAGAGTGAGAAATACATGCCAGGGTGGTGCAGAGGGATGGATGCAAAAAGGCCGGTCCGGGAGTCATCAGAAGCGGATCATTGATTTTTGAATGTTTTCATCAGTTTGAGAATAATAACCGGCCATTAATCTTGGCGTAACTAATCCCCTACATGACATATTGTTTTTTCAATAATTTCTGATCATCTTGTTTCTAACAGATAACTCTGAGATTCCTTTTTTCTTCTACTCCCAAGGGGAGACCGTCTTACCCCACATCCCTTACCTAACCCTACATTTCCGCATACTTCTCATCCTGGCGCTATTCCTATGGCGCAACCTATTGCGAATTGTCTCTTAGCCTCGCCATCTGCCCCCAAACTGTACTTTGAAACCCACTTTTCTACACCCCAACACCCCAGTAGAATGGATAATGCTATTACCTTAAGCAGAGAGATGGTGGTTCTTACTGAAAGCCCAGAGGTCGCAGTGTCTCACCCTGCTCCCTCGTGTCATCCTGTTCCCTAGGATCTCACCCTCCACTCCCACTGCCCCAGTGATGGGGAACCAGAATCCTCCCTATTGACTGACATCTTAGCCTTCTTCCCTCCTTCCACTAGTAATAGTCACACCCTTCCTCTAGGGTGTGAGGCTCCTCTCTAGCTGTTACGGGGTCGCCATCCTCCACAGTGATTGCGGTCTCACCCTCATGGCCCTTAGTTAACGTATCGTCCACCCCCCCAATCCCATCCTCGTTACCAATAGTTGTGATGGTATTCCTACACAGAGTAGGGGAGAAGCTATGGCGCCTTGAAGACGGGGCTCAACCATGCACCTCTCGGGGCTCCGCGTCCTCAGACATCTTGATCCGGCTTTGGTGCGGGCAATACATCGGGCGATAGCTTGGTGGGTTGTAGCTCCTTCCGCTCACTCCTCAGGGTATCCCGAGGGTAACGTGATACAAATCCTGGTAGGGCTTTGCACGCGGAAAGAAATAAAATATACATCCGTTGCCACCAAGCGCAACTCCTGGAATTCCTTAGCAACGGCATCAAACAGCTCTTGGATGTCCAGGACTATAGCGCCAAGTAAGAAGGCGAGGCTTTCATCATTTCCACATCCATAAAATTGATGTAATTGTTGTGAATGAGAAGACCCTGTTGTACCAGCATTTGAAGACTTCAGCCATGAGGCAAGATTGGGTGGTGTGGAGCAAAGGAATTCTGATATTAAAGCCACAAACTGTGGGTGTCTTTCAGCAGAGTTTAATACAGTTACGTATTTCATGTGTTTTTTCCAAGCACTGTGCGCTGCGTTTCGACTCCTCTCTAAGCGCTCTGTGAGGAATAGAGAAGCCAGTAATGGAGACGGACAATTGTAACCGTCTACAATCCAGTGCTTTATATTTAGACGGTTTTGTACAGTGCTGTGCACTGCAGCTTCACGGCGCTCGACTGGGCTCAAGAGTACGTGCTGAACAATAAGGATTGATATGCGGACTGATCTCCGAGGCAGGCGTGCCTATATCACTCTCTCATTGTGTCACGTGATTATGCGAAAACCAGTGCTCACGGCCAGTTTTCACCAGTCCCTCGAGCCTAAGACAGCCCGGTGGGTTCAGTCGGAGATGTATTTATCAGCGTTTCACTTCCAGAGGCCCCAGACCCCAACCAGAACTATCTTGAGAACGCTCCCCAATCTGCATACGATTCTTGAACCTCTACGCATCCCCGCACTGCTGCAGGTGCCTGGAAGACACATATTTGAAAAAAAGCGCTTCTTCCGACTGAGGGCTCGATCCTCCTCGGATCTATGAACCGATGTATTTTTCCGTTGTGATGTGTACATGTGCCCCATATTAAGGCGTTCAAAGTTCATCAGATCCATTTCCTCACCCAGCTATAGAAAAAACAAGCATCGATCTCTTGCCTTTATGGGGCCATGCGTTTAAACACATGGCCCCCAAAGGTAAGAAAGTGCTTCACAACAGCCGTGAAGCAGGGAAACCAGTCCGATCGCAAACCCAAGGGCGACAACCAAAAACCCTAACTTCCAATGGCAGGCCACCATTTAGCATAAACGGAGACACGGGCCAATAGAAATGAGGGGCGAGGCTTAAAGCCCTCTTCTGAAAATCCTCTCCTACAAAATCTCTTGTTAAGGCGGAGCAGGGCTCTGCCCTGCAACACATGCGAGACCTAAAAATGAAGAAAGTGCATTGTTCTAGGGAATTGCAAATTACCACCAACTTGAAGTTGGTGGTTATTTGCGATTCCTTAAAGCAATATGGCAATTTGCTACTAGAATAGCATTTAGGTATTCTCAAATTGCGGTTCTCTAAATGCGTCTGCAAAATAGTGAATTGCAAATTTTGGGATTCCTGATTTTGCAAGTGATTTTGAGATCATAAATGGTGAAATTCTGCAAAATTCACCATTTACAATCACAATTTTGCTTGATACATCTGACCCAAAAACATTAAAGATAAACTGATGCGAGCAAACACCCAAGTGAAGAAACCAAATCTCTCTATCCAGAGCATTTGCCCCTTCCCCTCATTAAAGGGCATCACCGATGCGGAAATTGTACCTCGTGCATGAATACATTTGAAGGCGACAAATTTGTATATAGAGGAAGAATTACCACACATGAAGAGTTAACCAACTGCAACACGTCTAATGTAATCTATTGCGTTTGTGGTAATTCATGGTCTGGGAGGTAATTCATTGCAGAGACGTTCAGTCCGTAACTTAGCATGAATGGGCTTGTTGAGCATCTCCGCCCACACGTTCGATTCCACAGAATCTCGCTGAGTTTTTGGGCCGCTCTGCAGATGTCCGGTTAGTAGAACTCCGTGAGCTCCACCCAGGCCTATTTCTGAATATCTTTACTTCATTGTGTGCTTTATTTATGTCATGTATAGCTCTTTTCTTATTTCAATCTTTCATAACATTGTACAAAATACGTTTCTAGGTGCAATTTTACGCATGCATCATGCAAGTTGATTTTGCACACATACACAATTTTTTTTCACAGTCCTTGAGATGGTGCACACTGTTTATGTCTTGTAATGGTCCAAATGCAGATTCATGTGTTCTGTTTAACCCTGCCTGTCAAATGTTCATTGTGGTGGGAAGTTTTCAATCTCATCATTTTTAACTTCATACCACAATGTTTGTGAATAGCTTGAGTTCAGGGAATTACACTCAAACATTGTTGTCGTAATATTCAAGTGTGAAATAACTCTTGGAATTTTACCTATGAAATTGTGAATAATGGAGTACAAAATCTGCACAAGTAACACATTTGTTGTCCCTATTTCAGACTCTCTCCAGAAGGACAAAGGTATGTGATATTGCATTGAACGAAGAGTGGGGGAGAACTATATTTTGCTCTATAGAGAGACTATTAGCTAGACTATGTCTCCTATATACAACAACAGAAGTCCTCTACCCAGTGAGTAAGGCAATGCCTACTCTGCACAGCAACACAAAACAAAAAAGTCTCTTTGACGCCAGTTTGAAAATCTTCAGAAATGCCCGCTTTGAAATTCATAACCTATTGTTGTCTGTCAGAGCAGACATATCAAAAGAAATAATGTGAAAATGACAGTAGAGTGTTTGAAAAATAGCTGTAAGGTTTATAAATTTTGCACATATTGTTTGTTACATATCTTAAAAACCTCTTTATAATCTGCATTGAAATTGAATTTACTTCTATATTACAGACTTCTAACCATTATAGTGCAAGGCAACTGATATGATATACTTCAAAATACCATAGCAATGTTTGAGGGATTTTAGAAAGGTATAATTAATGTGAACATGATAGGTTTGTTTGAAAAGTGTAAAATATATATGGCTTTATGAACAGAAATATTTTATGAAAATCACATTTCAGACATTTTGATTTTCAAAAAGTATTTTGAATATTTAAAAGTCCTCCCAGATAGCCAATAAGACCCTTTCTGGATTTTCCTTTATCTGTATAGTTTCAATAATAGGCAATGTTGAAATCAATTGCACAGCCTCAAAACAAGATTATAATATTCTTCTCTATATATTCTCTGATAGGTGATTTATTAATTAAAGCAGCAAAAGGTAAGTTTATAAATTGAACAAGAATTGATGGATCTTATATACAAAAATTCTAGTGAACTCCTATTAATTTGTTTTTGTGTACACAGACCTTCTCCCAAAAGAAAAAGGTCTTTCTCTCAATATAGCAATTATGATCTCTGTAAGTAGTATTTTGCTGTACCTTTAACAGAAAAACATCGATTCCAGTTCATTTTTAGGGCTCGGCCTACGTCCCACGAAGTGGGCGAGGCTTAAGAGTCCTTTTCTGAGGGCTTCGAAAATCTAACCTACGAATTCCAGAGAAGCTCGTGATTATTGCTCGTTATTTATGGCAGCTGCTTGGCAATTGTGCCTCGCATGCCTGTGTTTTTACAAGCCAGCACGCAATAGGCCGTAGGCGGTAGAGTTGCTCCGCCTCGTGCATATTCCGTGTGGACACGCACAGCAGAAGGCTATATTTCTTCAATTACCAGCTGTCATGGCTCGCGGTAATTGAAGACAGATGATGGGCGTGCGTGCACCATTGTTTGCTGTCTGCTCTGCGAAGCCTCGTTTTCTCTGCTGTGTGTGTTGTGTGCATGCCGCCTCCCAGTCAAAGTTTGACTTCAGTCTGACATTCTGACCCTCAGAGAATGAACCTCCCCACTGTCTTTGCTACTTCTTGTACGTTGTACACTCACAATTGTCACTATTGCCTCAGGTATTGCGACTTTTGCTTCTGTAATTTGTTCACTTGTAATGTTCTCTTATATCAGCTCTGTTGCTTTTGTCGAGCGCTCTGTCACCTTCGGGTAAAGTCCGCGCTATATAAAATAGCATAAATAAATCCACCGACTTCGCACCTCCCCTCCCTGTTGTTATCTCATCACCTCTGCTGCCACCAATGCTAGCTGCCTTCTAACTGACTAGCTAGCTGCCTAGCTAACTGCAAAAAGTGCATGCCACTGCCAAGCATAAATGACCACGCACATGCCACTCTCAAGCTCGCGTGACCACATGCACGCTACAACACCAAAATACCCACAGCAGTCACTGGCGACCACTCAGAAACTTGACATTTATTGCTGACTCTTTATTCAGAAAGTTGCGGTGTGCAATAGAATCATAATACTCGGATTTGTATAGTGCTAAAGACTCGTGCGGGTCTCCAGGCACTGTGAGATGAAATGATTTGCCAGAATCACAGGAGTTCAGCCGATGCCGAAACTCGAACCTGGACCCCCCAGCTCCAAAGTCGGCTGCTCTGGCAGTTACGCCACACCCTTTAAAGACAGTTTGGGCATGACACGTCATCATGCGCTTGGAGTGCACTGCAGACCCGCCCCTTCCAGGCACCTCGGGCTGCTGTGGTTTCCTGCCCCTTGTGTGGTTCTCGCTATTTTATGTGTTTGTCTCTTCGGGTGATGCTGACAGACAGACAGACCGCGCTGCCTCCTGACACACTTCGGTTTTGCTTCTTCCTCAAGACGCCGCAGCCCCTCCTCTCCGGTGTTCCTGCTCCTGATGTTGAGTTGAGAGGGATAGAATGTGCTCCGATGTCTGGAGCAAGTGTTCAGAATCCGTCCTGAGGTGAATACGCTGCAATGCTGCTCTGCGATACTCTGGGCAACTTTCAGGTTTATACGACAACTGTCTTGTTTCTGATTTCACTAATGGTTCATGTTTAAAAACAGTCCGATAAATAAGTACTTCCCAGTGCATTGATATAATGTGACATATTAATGTCACAGCTTCTACAAGTTAAAGAAATGCACTTTTTAGTGCAGAGTGTGAGTGAGTGCAGAGTGTGCTTCCCTGCCCCTGTAGCATGACCAGCAGTGCCTTTAGAGCCTCGATACCCGGATCACAGACCCAGGTCCCAGCGGCACTTACCGGTCAGCGGTTTGTTGCTCGGGTGCTCCTCGCAGGGTTCTATAATAATAAATTTATTTATTGCGTGATTTAAAAAAGCATTGCAAATACGCAGGGTTCTATGGAGGAGACATATTCCAAGATGCCACGGACGCCGTATGTAATTGCGGGCTGAGTGTAAGCCAATAGCGAAGGCTCGGTGAGTGCTGTCGAGCCGCTTAACAAACAGCCACCTGCGTAGACGGCAAGCGGTTAGGTCCAACTCGTGCAATCGCCTGCATTCAGTACAGCGGTTGCAGCGTGGTAAGTCTTTTCAGCTGGCAATCCGGCAGTCCGTAGTCCTGTACGAGCGAGAAACAATTACTGGTATTTGTGAGGGATGATTTATGCGTAAACCTCCATAAACCTCAGTTTTGTGACATTCTCCTGTTTCTCAAGTCAGGAATCGCCAGAAATAAAAATACCCAGTTCACTCTGATTAGAACAGCTGAAGATGCTCTGTTATTACCATCTTGTATAGTCTGAGGCACACATCTACGTTTTGACGTAATTGAGGTCGGTTGCATCCGAAGTCGAGAAAAGAAAATGTCAGACACCCACTGCTAGTAGCAAATCCTGCTACAATTGTAGCTGAGTCAGATAGTAAAAAATAACAAATAACAAAGTTTCTACTCACTGAGAGTTCCATAGGGGTCTCTGTAATTGATGGAATGCTACGGTGAATTGACAGGGCCAAGGCCTGGCAGCCGCAGAGTTCAGCGGTTTCTTTTTTTTGTTTTATTTCAAAGTATTTTATTGAAGATTATATAGATATATACAGTACAGTAGTAGTGATGCGTGAGGGTGAGTACAGACGCCTTCGAGGTTACATTAGGCGTAGTGGCTCGTATGGCTTAATTATGTCGACACTTCTCAAATTACTGGCTGGCGTAAATTGTTCTCGGTCACAATGTTGTGCACCCACTAAGAAGAAAGAAGAAAGAGAGGAGGTGTGGGGGGGGGGGGGGGGAGAGACAGAGCGGTAAGATGTTTGGTGGTTCTCCGCGGTGACGATCCAGTGCTCTTTACTGGCTCTTTTTGGCTTCGGTGGACCGGGTATGGAGGCCTCTATGGGGGTTTGTTTGGGGGTTTGCTTGTCCCCAAGTGTCTGTCCAGCGAGGCCCACATTTCGCCCCTTGCTGTGTGGTTGGATGCATGTAGTGCCGTTATGTTGTCCGCCCCTCTGAGGAAGGTGACCCAGTTGACCCAACCTTTGAAGGTCGCCTTGCCCGTATCTTTCCAGTTTGCCAGTATTGTCTTGACTGCTGTGGTGAGGAGAAGGTCTATCAGGTCCCTGTCCCCCTTGGAGTCTAAATCTGTAACCATGAATGCAGTGGCTAGCCCCACAAAGCCTGGTTGTATTTCCCTCCCTGCTATCTTAGTGATGAAGTCCATGACCTTGCTCCAAAAATTATTTACTTTGGTGCAGTAGAAAATCAGGTGGCTGAGGTCGCCTCTCTCTTTTTGGCAGTTCCAGCAGGTGTCGTTGTCTCTGACTCCGACCTCCGCTAGGCGGGCCGGTGTCCAGTAGACCCTGTGCAGTAGCCAATATTTAGTTTGTGCCACCTGGGGGGAGACTTTGTTCTGGGATGCTGAAAGCCACAGGCGGAACTTTCCCTCTCGCTCAGTTGTCTCACGAGCAGTGTCTCCCAGAACCCTACTGCCTTGGTGTTGAGGTTCGATGTGGAAGGGCACAGGAGTTTGTATATGTGTGAGGTCTGGTGGCCTATCTTGTTCAGGTTGTGCATGTATTGTATGATGGAGGGGATTTTTTTGTCTAGGTTTGCTTTTGTGATGGCCGCTCTAATTTTGAGAAATTCATAGAACTCGACCGTAGGTAGATTATGGGCTTGTTTTAGGGCTTCGAATGTTAGTGGTGTCCTGTTCTGTTCGAGTTGTGTTGGGGTTGAGATTCCTTTCCCGTACCAGGTGCTGTTGTCTAGAGTTTTCCCTTTGTATTGGACCTTTGAGTTGAACCAGATGGATTCACAACTAGTGTTCCTGATTGTCTGTTCCATCTTTTTGTCTATTTTTAGTAGTGCGGCCTTTGTGTTCTTGAGGATAATGTTTTTGCTCTTTGGGTGTTTGTTTGCTGTGAGCATGGCTAAGGGGTCTAATCCGCCAATGATCGCCCTCTCCAGTGTTAGCCACACTAGTGTGTATCCCTTGTTAGGGATGAGCCAGTGGTCTCCCTGTTTTGCTGAGCATGCTCTTTGGAATATTCTGAATATTCTTTGCAGACCACGTTGATTAGTGAGATCGGCCTGTAGTTTTGGGGGTACTCTGGGTCTTTCCCTTCTTTGGGTATTACTATGATGTTGGCCTCTGCCATTGTGTCTGTCATACGGCCTTCTTGTGCGCAGTACGAGAACACTTCTACCATGGTTGGTTTTAATATCTGTAGGAAGAGCTTGTAGAAGGCTGCCGTGTAGCCATCAGGGCCTGGCGCCTTGTTCACTTTGAGTGTCTCTATCGCCTTCTCTACTTCTGCCCCCGTTATGTCCTGCCCTGGGGCTGATCTCTGGTTCTCTGTCAGCGTGGGTAGGCTTAATTTGCTCAGTAGGTTTGTCCCCAAATCCGCCGCTAGGTCTTTGTCTGCCTTGTATACGTTACTATAGAAGTCTTTGAATACTTCCAATATCTCCTTGTTTGCTGTGTGGGTCTTTTTGTTTGTGTCTGTTAGTGCTACATTCGAGTGCTGCCTCTTCTTTGCCTTTAGATATGCCGCCAGTGCCCTCCCCGCTTTGTTAGCCGTACAAAGATTGATGGCTTTATATTTGTTTATCCATGTACCAGCTCTTTCGCTCAGGATTTTGTTGAGTTCATACTTCCTCTTCGTAAGGTCGGTCAGCGTGTTGCCGTCCGCCAGGTTTACAGAGTGGCCTTTCTCTAAATCCCTGATCTCATTCTCTATTCTCAAATTCTGTAATCTTCTTGTTCCTTTCTCTGTTCATCCTGCCCTTGATGTTTAGGAGTTTGCACCTTATCGTAGCTTTGAGTGCATCCCACAGGATGGCCTTGTCTACCTCGGCGTTGTCATTGAAGGAGAGATACTCCTTGATAGCCTCCTCAATCTCAGCCCTGTTTGTCGGGTGTTTCAGGATGTCATCATTAAGCCTCCATCTTCGGCTAGGATGTTCATTGTGTCGGCCACTGAGGGAGAGGCTGATGTATGCGTAGTCTGATATTGTTATTGCCGCTATTTCCGTCTGGTCTATGACGTGTGTGTGTGAGTCACCGACATGAGTATGTAGTCTATTCTGCTGTATGAGTTGTGTGGGTGTGAGTAGAAAGTGTATTCTCTCGCGTCTGGGTGTTGTAGTCTCTGAGGTGGAATTTGGAGCACAAGTTCTCGAGTGTGCCCTGCTCTTGGGATCTGTGACTCTGCCTGATTGGGTGTCTGTCTATGGCCTGGTCCAGCACTTGGTTCATATCCCCGGCGATCAGAAGTAGGTCGTCCTGGGGGAGGTTCCCTAGTTTGGCTTCCACCCCTTCCCAGAAGTCCTTGTTATCTGAGTTGGGCCCATATATGTTGGCTATGTGTATGATCTCATCCCCTCTCTTGAGACTGGTTATTAGTACTCTCCCATCATCATCAGTGTGTTTCTCGTGTAGGGGGAGGTTGCTTTTCTTGTGTATGAGTGTTATGACCCCTCTTTTTATGTGTATGGCTGGTGAGCAGATGGAATCGCTGATCCAGCTGGCTCGGAGGCGCTGCGCGTCCTCTTCCGAGAGCCTCGTCTCCTGGAGGACGTAGACGTTGCCTTTGAGCTTCGCTAAGTAGTCAAGCGTCTTTTTCCGTTTTACAGGGTGGTTGAGGCCTCTGAAATTCAGGGACACCACCTTTATGTCAGAGCTCAGCTGGCTATGCGTTTGTGCAGACATTGCTTGCGTGTTTGTCGTGTGACAGTGTGGTGTTCTCCCTTAATACCTTCCATCTATGGTCATTCACCTGTGTTCTCATAGGTTCCCGAGCACTGCACGTCAGCCCCGGAGGCTCTACACCGATTGCGGCTGTGGTCGCTCTGTCTCTTGGATATATAGGGAGTGATGAAAGGGAAAAGGAAAAGGAAAGTAGGAAAACATAGAAAGTAAGAATCACATACCACTGTACTCGAGGGCCCCCCTCCCCTGTCCCCCCGCCTCCCTCCCCTCCCCCCTCCCCCGTGCATTGTGCAGTAGGCGTGCAACAGCAAGGACCACCCTACCCTCGCCCCCGAGTTCAGTCCTGGGCTTAGCCCCCCCCTGTTACGTCTGCACGTAGTGCAGTTTTGAAGCAAAAAGGATATGATCTCGCCTATGTCGGTTATTCGTTCTGGCCTTGGTTGCGCATTCCAGAAGACCGCCTCTTATTGTTCTGTTTGGCCAGGGTTCAAGTCTCAAGTCTGAGGTCTACGTTAGGGTATTCTGGATGCACAACAATGGTGAAAGGGGCAGTTCGATGAGGTAGATCGGTTCACAAAAAGCGATGAGGTAGATCGGTTTACAGAAAGCGATGAGGTAGCTCGGTACAATGAGGTAGATGTGCATACGCGTTGAGGTAGTTCGGTTCATGTTCACATTCCGTTGCCGCTCTCCGCATTATCTGGCGGGGCTCTTCTCGTTCCTGTACCTGGGCTTTGAGCCTCCATGTCTTCTGGGACTGGTCCTTGTAGGTAACGTCTAAGCTTGCTGGGATCTTCGAAGACCAGTGTTCCTCTCATGTCTGTGATCCTCATCCATGCCGGTCCAGCGAAGCTGAAGGTGATGTTTTTGCTTCTTAGGGCTAGGAAGCCTTTCCTAACTTCCACTGTTTGTCTTGAGAAATCCTGTGTTATTACTATTTTGTTTCCGTTCCATCTCATGTTCTGGCTTTTCCTTGCAACTGCGAAGATTGCCTCTGTGTGGTTCGCTTGCAGTGGTTTGCAAATGATGGGGCGCGGTCCTCGTCCTTGCTGGGGCTTGGTCACCGGCACTCTATAGGCCTTGTCTCTCTCGAATTGCTTGTCGAATTTTAGCCCCGTCAGCTGCGGCAGTAGGGCCTCTAGTAGGGCAGTGCAAGACCCCGGAGCGACTTCCTCTCCCTCAGGAACTCCCAGGAATCTTATGTTCCCCCTCCTGCTTCGATCGTCCTGCTCAGCCAACAGCTTCTGGAGGTGGTTGGTGGTTTTCATCACGAACCCCAGTTCTTTGTTCATTTGTCCACTGGTGTCTTCGAGGTCTCCGATCCTCTTCTCAGCTGACTCTAGCCTGTCGTTCGTTTTGCTTTGGTCTGCTCTTATGCCCGCCAGTTCCAGTTGCTTGTTATCTATCGTTTTCTTTGTTGCTTTGGCCAGTTCGTTCCCCTCATTTATTTTCTTTAGGATAGTTTCCAGCGTGTTTTCGTTCCTGAGGTCGCTCTTGAGCTTCGATGGGGAATCTGGCTGGTCCTTCCTTAGTTTTTTGAGGTCGGTTTTACCTTCTTGTACTGCCATTTCACCAAATGTCCGTCTGGATAGGTAGGTGTGGAGTCTATTGTCTCTTTGCTGTTCTGTTGTGGTCCCTTTATTAGCGTTAGCCCTGTCTAGCCGGAATCTGTTTGGTTCTCTGATTGTCCTCGTTCTTGTCTTGGCTACCACCAGCCCGGCTCCGGCTGCTCTGCAGTGTGACCCCCTTGTCGGTCGTCTATGATCTTATTCGGTGTCGCCAGGGCTCAGTTGGCTGGTCTTCTGCTGGCCGCTGGCTTAGAGAGTGTGCTACGTTTGTCTCCTTGCTTGGTGTGCTCTTCTATGCTTGCGCCGATTGTTAAGATCCTAGTTGGCAGTCTAGGCTTTGTTGATTTCTCCTCGGTCGTGGCTTGTCTCCCCTTAGCCAGGGTGCTCTTCCCCATGACTTGGCTGCTGCGTTTGGCTTCGTATCGCCGGCGATTGCTCTGGGCAGGCTGCGGCGGTTAGTGGTCTGTGCCTTTGGGGTGATGTCGCCGCGATGGTGTCTCCCCCTTCTGGGGGAGTTGCCACTCCCCACACTGGTCTAGCCACTGAGTTCCAGTTCCTAGGTCCGGGCGGGCTATTCTCTCATGCTCTGTGCAGGATTGTGCCGTTGCATTCGACCTCCCTCCTTGGCGGCTGCCGTGGTGTGGTGTTACTTCTCCCTGCACAGTTTGCTTGCGATATGGGAGTCTCTCTCTCGCTGTGTCGGTTCCCAGCTGCTTTTAATTGTGGGGGGGGCGCTATGCGATACTTATCGTTTTTGCGCGGCGTTAATCGTTCCCTGCCAAACTAGCTTGGTGGAAGCGGCTTCGCTTCTAACGTCACTCTGTACCCCCTCCGTAGCTCCGACAGCCGTGACGATCCCCTGGATTACGCCGGGTGATTGTTCCGCTCGGTGGCAGTGGGAGACTTTTGGCTCGGTAGACCCGTGTTGTTGGTGTCTTAATCTCTTGTTTTTTACGCTCTCATTCCGCGTCTGCGCATGCGCAAGATGGCCACCTCCAGTGCTGGCTCTTTCGGTTTCGTTTCCGCCTTTGCTCGCGATGATGTCTTTAGTTGTGGTCTACTCCCGTTACCTCCTTTTAGCTTATCGGTGAGTAGGGTTAGTTGGTGGGCCTAGATTGGGAGGGCTGTGAGATCGCCCTTACCTCTAGCCGCGCTCGGATTCTCTCTTGCTCAGTTCGTCCGTGTTAAAGGGAGCACGCCGCCATCTTGTCTTGTAGGCTCGCCCTCTCCTCGAAAGTTTTACGGCTGTTTTGTTCGACTCTCTTCACCAAAAGTACCCTCCGTTGGTGTTCCTTGTTGCCCTGTATATTCGTACACAGCTTCCTTAGTTTTGTTGTGGGTTTTAAGCCCGTTTCGCTGGTTTCCTCGCCGTTATTTGTCTCGGGGTGGCGGAGGTAATGGACTCAGGCTCCTGTCCACATTTCCGTCCAAGCCACGCCCCGAGTTCAGCGTTTTCATAAGCCACCAAAGCCACAAAAAAGTGTAAAGGAAACAGCTGACCTGAAAGCCTAGGAGGAGATTCACTGTAGGGAAAGCAGGTAATCTTTGAACTAGAGAGAGAATCCGATTCAGGCGGAGGAAATCAGCTGATTGCGCAGTGAGGCAGGCAGTCTCTTAGCATCAGCGTCAACACCCACTTGCTGGGAAGGGGCATCCGACCTTGACGGGAGAAATCTTCAGGGTAAAATGAGAGGCATGCAGCCTCCCTCGGTGGTGTGTGCACACTTCAACAGAGTTGGAATCCTGCCACTGGCCACAAGTCCCAAGCTGCAACACATCAGCTGTCAGCGTCAGCGGGCTATCAGCAACAGTCAGCAAGCTGTGGGGATATGTCAGCCGCTGACCGCCACCCGCCAAGTCCCTCCTGGTGCGGTCGCTTTTCCCTCGCTTTTTCACTTCTTTGATCTTTTCGCTCGACCCCTGCTGACACTTACATATAACAGGCATGCAGGCTTGCAGGAGAGAAAACAGGAAACAAAAGCCGAAAAGCTGGTTCCTCAATTTAGCAATATCAGCGTTTTAGCAGCATTTGGCAGGGGTATCTTAGAGCGACCACCCTCTCTGCATTCTCGGCGTTTACTGCGTTTTACTGCTCCTCAGTGTTTACTGCTCCTACACATCTCATCTTAACCGCCGATCACTAGCTCCAAAAGCCTCGGGAGCCTCTCTGTGTTTGCTGGCTCTCAGCGTCAGTCCGCCATTTTGTCTCCTCCCCCCCTTGCTCTCAAAGCTTTTGAGTGTTGATGCTTTATTGTTGCTCGAATGTGGATTTACCTTAAAAAATAAAAGACAAGACCCTTTGGCAAAAAGGAACAGTTGGTTTAATTAAATGCAGCGTCCGGGAGAGCAGTTACAGAGTCGGCGTCTGAAGACTGTCTCAAAGTACAGTGGTTTTGGCCGTCATTTTATACATTTTACAAAGTGTGGTAGAACAATTTGTACATTCCTTTAGAACTGGAATTCCAGGCCTAGTCAAGGGCTGCGGATTTGACCATCTAATAAGGAGCACAGGTGGCTTTCAACAGTGAGTAACAGATCCAGATCTCCAGCATGGAGAGCACATGATTATTGTGTGTAGTGTGCATGGTGTGTTCTGATTGGCTGAGTGTTCCTAACTGCATGTGGCATCTAACTTTATGGGTTTTTGGCAACGTGCATTCCTCCGGCCAAACGTGTTTTTTTGTGGCCAATCTTCTCTAGCCTTTGTGTTGTCGGTGCCTATCTGTGGGACTGATCTAGGTTTACCTTGTTCACGGGTTTGCCTTCGGGCTCTGTGTCACCTCACCTGTGATATGTCAAAGAATTGCTTCTGGCTGAGGTCACAAGGCCTGCCTGACCATGCACGTCTGACTCGGGGTTGATAGAGAGGTCATATCAGGTGTATTAGAAAACAGTGATGCTAGTTTGTTGTTCTATGTACATATATCATGGCGTACATCTACATCGTATTTTCCCATATTAACGTTAATATGCTAGTAATATTAAAGGCATACTTGCAAAGGGCATGTACACCCAGCTTGGTAAAACACACATGCTTAATATCATCCCACTCAATGGAATTCCTTTTATTTTTTCAGAAAGGCGAAGTCTGGTTCGGTGAGCTTGGATTCAAACCTTTGACCATGAGGTCAAACAAAGACAGCTGCAAAGCATGCACTAATCCACTCATCCACCAGGCACAGTTTAGAATTATGAAATGTCTGCACTTCTCAGTAGAAGTATTGTGCCATAAATGGACAGAACCAGCACTTCTTAAAGGATATTAAATGACTAATTATAAGACTCTCACACCTAATTGTAGCACATGAAGGGCCAGATGTAGGTGGCCCAATACTGGTCAGTAACGGCCGAAATTACCGAATTTCGCCCATTATCGACCGGTATTGGGCATTTGGGATGTAGGTGGCCTAAATTGCAAATTCAGTAAATTACTGATTCGGTATTTTAAGGAATCGGTACATTACCGATTCCTTAAAATACCGAATCGGTAAATTACCGAATTTGCAATGTAGGGAACCCTCAAATGAGTGCTTTTCCCATTTTAGGATTCGTTATTTACCACCAACTATAAGTTGGTGGTAAATAAGGAATACCTTTGAAAATGCAAATCTGTGCATTTTCTACTGTGCCATGTGGCAGACAATTCAGGGGTGCAACAGGGTGTCAAAGTGACACCCTGGCACCCTTGAATGTGTCCCCCATTTTTCCCGAATCGGTATTTACCAATTCGGTAATTGACATTCATTCCTATGGGCCTCCAGGCCCATAGGAATGAATGGCAATCACCGAATCGGAAAATACCGATTCTGTAAATACCGATTCTTATAGATTCAGTAATTTTTACCGAATTGTTTGCTACATAGCATTTACCGATTCGAAAATACCGAATCTGTAAATTTCAGTATTTTAGAATCGGTGAATACTATTTACATACATCTGGCCCGAAATGACCAAAAACACACAGATATTCCTAATCTCAAAATATTTCTTGTTAGATGTTTATTCTAGCAGAAGACATCTAGCAGAAGACATCCATATTTTTAAAACAACACTGTATACGTTTGTAATTGATGAGTCGTCCATTATATATCAGCACATAGAAACTGTACCAGGTCACCACCTCCTTCAGTCTTCATTCCCCAGGACCATCAGAGATGAAGGAGCCCTTAGCTTGACTTGTTGTTGGCTAATATTGGAAATTTGCCCTTCCTGCAGGGTCACTTGCGATTTTTTCCCTATGCTCTGAACTCTGTTTTGTTATCTTTAGAACTCTGTGCTCTTTACACCTGGTAACCAGTGGTAAAGTGCGTGTGCTCTCTTTTTCCAAAATGGTAACTCTGGTATATACCTCATTGGCACATTAATTTGCCTGTAAGTCTATATTATATGGTACCATCTGGACCCAGGTCCTGCAAAATAAGTGAGCTGTAGCACCCATTGTGCCACCCACTACAGTAGGAGTGCAGAACATGTCTCTAGGCCTGACACTGCCGGCTGGGTGTGCAGATTTAAACTGACATTTTGGCCTGGCAAAATAAACCTTTACAAGGCCTAAACTTTCCATTTTAATGCTTATAAGTCACCCCTAAGGGTACATTGCATTTAAAATGCAGGATATGTATATTTAATGTTTTGCATGTCCTCAAAAGTCATATTTCATCGTTGCATGACTGGCTCTCCCAAAGGTCAACACTGGTTTACACTATTACATTTAGTAATTGCTAAATTCAATTTTGAAATAGCTAGAAAACGGTTCAGGGACTCATTTTCATAGTAATTTAAAGTTCAACCTAATGGTCAAGTCAGATTTTACATTACTATTTTGTAAAAGTTGCCATTTCCATGCCTAAAAACCAAGAGGCTTTCTTGACCGTCCCCAGCTGTCACCTGACCCCTGATGGCTCTCCTGCGGGGAGATGTGTACTGATCCCAGAAGTGGACAAAGGGCTCTGGATGTGGGGAAGGGAACTCCGTCCTTGTCAAGATAGCCTTGAGGGCTGTGCCCAGCCCTTACTGAGCTTCAAAGGATGCCTGCCTTGTCACTGATAGATGAATCTCACACCGAGTCCTGCCCCCTTTTGTCACTCTAGCCAGGCTGTCACCCAACCCAGTGCAGGCCTCGAACAATCATACAAATGTTACTAGACCTGCAGGCCTCTAATCCGGATTAAAAGGGACCAGATAGAAAAAGCGGGCGATTCCAAAGGCAGACAGAAAGTCTGTGGGTGTGTGTGTTTGTGTGTGTGTGTGTGGGGGGGGGGGGGGGGGGGGTGGGTGTGTGTGTGTGTGTGTGTGCGGGTGTGTGTGTGTGTGTGCGTGTGTAGCCTGCCTGTATCTCTCAAACATGAGGGTTGTAACTGGCAAACAGTGTGACTGAACTTAGCTTTCCACAGACTACAACGCCCTCTGTGGTGTGGGTAAGTTTTTGCATTTCCCTCACTCATGAAGTCTAGCAAGAAGGGAGCCACTGAACAACTTTCCTGATACATTACAAAGATCAATGCAACGAAACAATTGTTTGAAATGCTAAGTTCGTCCTGCAGACGCGATCCCTGAAATCCTTGAATGTAGTTTGGAGCGCAAAGGTGCATTTTAACAAAACAATCTGAGGAGAGCTTGCGCTGCTTATGCCCATGTTTCTGTGTGTGAAGGAAGCTTGCATAGCAGCTTTATGCCTTACCTCTACTGCGTGTGTGAGCGAAGCCGGTAATGCTGCTGCCTAAGGTATATCTCTTCAATGTGTGGTGAAATCTTGTCCTCTAGTCGTATTCTAACTGTTTCTGTGTGCATGAAGCCTGGATGCTGCTATCTGTTTGGTGTCTGTTCTGCATATGATATGAGTTACGTTTAAAATACTTCCGCCTGTGCCACCCTGCACACTATGCAGCAACTTTATTTGTTGCAGCCTTTGTATCCCATTGCATACATTTATGTGATCTTTATGACCATCCCTTTCCCTCGATTTTGAGCTATGCACTCAATCGCAGCGTCATAAGTAATCGGGTTGAGAACCTGTCTTGGCTGAAGGGCTTCAGGGAAATGGACTCCAGAGTTGAGGCAGAAGGACAAACCGAGTGATGTTAAAGAAGTGGGAGGACAACATGCAATGAAGGGAATGAATGCAAGGGGAGAGGAAAAGAAAAGAAAGGAAAATGAAGACGCCAACCCTTTATAGAATATACCTTTTCACTACCACCCTATTTCTCTCCTTCTGTTTTTAGCATGAGCTTTAAATTTGGCATATTATTCTCAACTTAATATTGTGGCGCATAGCCTGGCATCCTCCTTCATGTGCAAGCAGACTTTCTTCCACCCCATAACTTATGACTTAGTGCTGTCGATCCTTGGTGACCTGAGAGGAGAGGTTTATTCTGGACGTATCAGTGTCCAGAGTCTTGCAGTTCTGTTGGCATTATTGACAGTTGTTGTCTTTGACAAACAGTTTTACAGAGGAGGTATCCATTGCACTGTCTTCACTTACATTGCCAAGACAGTGCCTTGAATATGCATCTATAATTTAATTTTGCAAAATCCCTTCAGGTGTGGTTTGTCAGCTTTACTAGCTGTAAGACATTGAAGAATTACTTGAGGAAGTGAGAACCACCTCAAATAATAATCACAATCCTTGTCAGGGTGAACCACTAGAGTCACACATTTAAAACATAGAGTACATTTTAATAAATAAAATGACACCAAACACCAAAACACAGCAAGTAGAGCCGGGGATATGATTATTTGCATTTTTAATAAAAAATAGCACCAAAAAGCTCAAAACGCCAATTTCAGTTACCTTGTCATTCTCGTCAAAGTCAAAGTCAAAAGTTAGGGCCAACCACGAAGGACTGCAGGTTGGAGATATATCGTGTTGAATAAGTGCCTTGGAGCCTGCCCATTGCTTACCATTTGTGGGCTTCATTGACACCCTCATGTGCTGCCTTCTAATTGGGAGCGCAAGCTGTTTTCAGTTCCTCTTCTTTTAGCCGGAGCACGGACCAAGTACTGATACCTTCATATTGATTAAGGTCCTTCCGCTGCTGGCGCTGTGATTTAGGAACCTTTTTAAAATGTATTTTCTTGCTTCTATTGTCTATACCACTCTGTGTTACATCATCCCCTCCCACCCCATAAGTGTTGGTTCTTACTTTACCACACCCCGTCAGAGTTGCTTCTTCCTAAAAAGCTGCTGATTCATAGTGCTTTTTTACTGCCCCATTATCCACCCCCACACACTCTTCTGGTATCCGTAGAGCACTTGATAGTCTGCCAAGATGTTTACACCCCACAGGACCACTTTTCTTACCTCATCAATCATGAACCACTACTCTTATTTGTCAATGTTCACTGATTCATGGAACCCACTTACCTATTGACCTGCACTGGGGACATGCCAGAGAAGCCCTTACCTTTGTGCATAAAATAAAGGCCCAAGTATCTGGGCAATTATGCAGCTCACTAATCTGTTAATGTGCACTTTACGTAATCTCCCTGTGCCTATAAACAATGAATGTGACCTTTCTCAATGTTTTAACACAACTAAGCCACCGAAGTAAATATTCAAAGACAATGCTTCCTCTTACAGCAGCCTATCTCTAGACATACACAGAAATGTGGCGGGATGTCCTCACACACCACCAGGTGTCATGCTTCATCAGAGGACTCCCCCCGCTCTTCAAAAACCCACATTGATGAAGAGCGGGCCTACACCCTGGAGTCAGGTGTGAGAAGTTGGCCTGGTATATGCTGTCCACTAATTAAAGCGGGCACCTTGTACCAGTCCAAACAACCCCTTGTGGTGATTAGGTTAAAGACAACCTTTATTGAAAGCTATCCTAGGGGCAGCTGTGGAGAGCTGTGGAGAGTCTTGAAGGAATGTAAAGCAGCTTGTTTTACCAGACTATAATCTTGTGAATGACCAAATAAAAGAGATCCACACCAGGTATATATATAAAATATATGTATGTATTACTAAACACACCCCTCTAGTCTCTTTAGGAGGCTAGAGTTCAAAGTACATAAGTTTCAAGTCAGTTATCTACAGTAAAAGCACAAATACACGACTGTGCCCTAGGGGCGTACCAGACCATATACCAATAAAGCGGTATAAGAACCACAACTGAACTAGACACAAGGCCTAGAGCCTTTAGAAGTGCCTGGACCCCAAGGAACCACCCAAGGTAGTGACACAGGGGACCCACAGGGGACGCGTGCAGTGTGAGAACACAGCCGCGAATCGCCGTCAACTTCTATGGGGAAAGTCGAGGTTGGAAATTAAGAGTTTAAGGGCACTTAGAGGACGACTGTAAGCAAACCCTTTTGGACTTAGAGGTGTCTAGGGCCAACACCCACAGGAGCACCAGAGTACTCGAGTCACCAGGGAAGCCGGGTGTTGGGTCACGGCGTTGTTTTCAATGGGAGCGGAACAAGAAGTGCGGCTGCGGTGAAGAGGAGAAGTGTCCGAAGAGATCCTAGCCTGGATCAGAGATGGAAGGAACCTGAAAGCAGAGGAGACAGAGCCTGGGTCACTAGCCAGTGAACAGGGGCACAATAGGCGAATGCCCACCGATGTCGGGTGCTTCAGCAGAGTTGATGGGTGTCTTGACTCTTTAGCCACGAGGTCTGTTAAGTGCTGCGGTATCGGTGACTAGATTGGCCCCAACAAGCCTTGGCAACAGCAAGTCACTTGGAATCAGAGTTTTGATGATGGTGCAGACCAGCAAGATCTGGGGGACTCACCCAACAAGGGTAAGTCAGGGCACATCTGGAGCAACCAGGAAAGCCCAATCAGAAGAGGAGTTGCCTTCAGGGGGACCCACTAGCCAACAGACTAGAGATCGCAAAGGAGTCCCAAGCGGCTGCACTGGAACCCGGCCCACTGGTCACTCGTGAAGTGGAGGACAGAGCTCTTCGGTGCAGTCGGTGCGTGGGACTAGGGCTATTCAGAGCCCAAAGCACATCTTTGAGGAAGACTAGGAAGATAATGTATCAGCAAAAGTTTACGGTGTTCAGGGTTCATGGTTCCATTTCACCCACGATAGCCATGGGCCTCAGCTTTACTGTGGACTTAGGGTAGCCTCCAGTAAGTCTGGAAATCTACCTCTGGTGATGCAAAGACTTTGGCATCCAGCGGGAGCTTTAGCGATGCAGACCAGACAGTTGCTTCTTTGGTGCCTGCCAAGCAGGGGAGTCACTCCTTGGCCCCAAGGGAGATTTCTTCAGTCTTCTAGTCGAAATAGAATGTAAAAGGTCTAGGATATATGTTGCAGAGTTTCATCCAGGGTAATCTAAAGTTCTGAGGACAGGGTTCCTATACTTATACGAAGACAGGGAGTTGGACTTACTCTGGGGATCCACCTACGGGAGGGTTTGGAAAGAGGGGTGGTTACACCCATTTCCTTTGTCCAGTTTTGCACCAGAGCAGGGGCTGGTAGCCCCTGCAACCGGTTTGAACTGGACTATGCACAGGGGCACCAAATGTGCCCCCAGTGCAGGACTTCAAAGCACCAGAGAGTGCTCCCGCCCAGCCCCAATACACATCTGTCTGTCTGAGGAGGTGGTTACACCTTCCTGTGATAGGAAACCTATTGTCCAGGCCTCCCCTACTAAAGTTTCGGTCAGCAGCACGAGGCCAGACCCGTGTCTGTGGCAGCGGCATCCATTATGTGATGCCAGGGCTCAGTCAAGCTGGTACGGGGTGTACCGGTAAAGTCATGTTTCTTCCTCTAGAAGGGAGGAATCATACCTCCTAACTGGCGGGGAGGTATGATTCCAAGGTGTTTGACACCAAACACGACATGTTTCTGTGCAGCCATTCCAAAGTTAGCATTTACCGCAAGGTTATAATGCACTTAAGAGTATATGGTCAGGCTGCACCACAAACAGCATCAAAGGAGGTTCTTCGAACGCTGCAGAGGGGCTCTGCTCATGCAAGGGAACCCTCTCACATAAAAACCAAGCCCTCTGCCTTCAGGATTGGTAAGGCCTGCCATAGGAGTGACTTATAGGTTTTATATGTGTGTGCAATGGTAGTGATATAGGTAGCCTATACCACAGTAAAGGGTGTTTTGCACCACCTTACCCAGGCTGCAGTAGCAGGCCTGTGGTGTTGTTTTGGAGGGATTCCCAGGGGTGGTATAATACATGCTGCAGCCCCTGGTAGGCCTCTGGGATACCTATGCCCTTGGTACATAGTATACCATATACTAGGGACTTATGAGGGCACTCCAGAATCAATCAGATATGTACCTAATGTGCATGGAATCCATTTTAGAGAGGAAGCAGCTAGGCTGGGGGCCTGGTTAGCAGGGCCCTAGCTAGACTGAAGTAAAACAACTGTGAAACATCAGGAAAAAGTGGGGGTACCCATGTGAAGCAGATCCTACTCTCCTACATCAGGGACGCACTTCTAACTAGGTATGGACCTGTGACATGATTCAAGTAAAAACCAGTGTGATATGCCAAACTGACCTTTATGTTAAGTCCGATACCACTTGGTATTAGAAAGCAGTGTGGAGTCAAGGGGAGCTAGTACCTCTTCACCACTCAAAGCGTCAACATGTTTCTGCCTGTTGGCTCAGAAGAGTCTGTGGCATTGGCAGGACAGAAACAGGGGATTCTTTTGTCGCAAATACCAATGTACATGCCACTCTTAACAAAGGGCTGACCTTTGTTGACCCGCTCGTTTCCTAAGTCCCTAAGACCCTGTAAAACAACAACAATACAATTGTACTAAATCCTTTCGCATAAGGTGACCATCAAGGACAAGCGAGCATCAAGAGCATCAAGAGCATCAAGAGCATCAAGAGCATCAAGAGCATCAAGAGCATCATGTGCATGCACTGTGAGTGTGACACTGCACTCATGCATCATGTGCATCAAGAGCATCAAGAGCATCAAGAGCATCAAGAGCATCAAGAGCATCAAGAGCATCATGTGCATGCACTGTGAGTGTGACACTGCACTCATGCATCATGTGCATCAAGAGCATCAAGAGCATCAAGAGCATCAAGAGCATCAAGAGCATCAAGAGCATCATGTGCATGCACTGTGAGTGTGACACTGCACTCATGCATCATGTGCATGCACTGTAAGAGTGACACTGCACTCATGCATCATGTGCATGCACTGTGAGAGTGACACTGCACTCAAGTATCATGTGCATGCAATGTGAGAGTGACACTGCACTCATGCATCATGTGCATGCACTGTGAGAGTGACACTGCACTCATGCATCATGTGCATGCACTGTGAGAGTGACACTGCACTCAAGTATCACATATTAACAACTGTTGTACAGTGAGCCCAGCTCACAGCCTCTTAGCCTAAAGTTTGGGTCATCTGGGCCCCATGGAGAAAGGGCTCAGGAATCCCTGTAGTCCCCCATTATATATAAGGGAGGCAATAGAGAATATGACATCTGCCCCATTACATAAACAGGGGGTGGCACTGTAAGAGGACCCTGCCTCCCACCACAACCCACTTACTACATCCCGGAGCTTTCCTTCTTTGTTCACCTACTGGTACTGGCTCCTTCCTCCTGTTGATTAAGGGAGTCATGGTGAGACTGGTTTAAATATACATACTACTCCATCTGATTGGGGGCAGCTTTTCCTTCTAACCCTGTGCCACTGTGTTTATAAAGCATGCGTGAGAATCCGAAATGCAGCCCCTTGCCGTCAGACGTGTTGTTTTTCAATCAGAATCCCCCGCCCAATCGACTGCAGCTGTGTTGTATCAACATGGGCTGTGCCACAGCTGCCGATGTTAAGCGGGGTAAACAATCTCAGATGTTTTGAGAAGCTGCCCATTTACTCACTACTTGCCACACGGCTATAGCCTATTGCTGCATAAATCTAAACTTCATGCAATCAATGTGTTATTCTGCAGCTGCAATATGACGAGGATACGTCCTGTCGCCCGCAACCGGGGTGGATCAATAATGGCAGTTCGCGTCAGCGCGTGACGTTGCATGTAAAGGTTGGGTACAGCCCAAAGAAATTGTGGGAAGCATTGTCCACCTGGAGTGGAGTTTACCTTGAGAAGGAAAACAGACTGGACAGAGGGGCTCTTTGCAAACAAAGCATTATGCTGGAGCTGTGGACATCTCTGACAGCACCCATAGGAGCTCCCCATACACATACACCCAACTGAGGGTCTGATAAGTTTGTTCTGGGTACGAACCAGGTGTCCTCATATGGAATATGTTCCCACCTGAAGGCCCCTGTAGGTGGTCCAAACATTTCCAAAAAATGCATTAAAACCACCACAACGGGACATGAACACTTCTAAATAAAAAGGTGCATATCATAACCGGGGAAAAGATGGGGGGTGCACACATGCTTCGACCAAATTGGCACCCATTCCCCATGAATCTATTCCCAGACAGTCCGTTTGCGTGCCACAAGCACTAGGGACTGCTTGCCCATCAGTCTGCATGTGGTCTACTCCTAGTCCAGGCCCATGTTCATAATTGCATCCATAGTATCTCATCATTGAGGCCCCTTTCCCATGTTTTGGGATGGAACACCCATCTCTGTTCATGTGCAAACAGTTTCTTGGTTATATCAGGGATATTAACTGCTTCTCTTTCGAGTGCCATCCAGGCTATGTCTGCGTCATTATGGTTAGCTTCCAGATAGTAGTGTGCCAATTTAGTATTATTCTTCATATATCGTGTGGTGCTCTGATATTCATTTATGTTCACCTTTAGTTTGTGAGTCGTCATGCCAACATAGAACAGGCCACACTGGCAGGGGATAAGGTACACTACGTTCTCGCTATGGTAGTTTGCCAAAGTTTTCAATACCATGGTCTCCATGATGTGTACTTCTTCATTGGTTTGGTAAAGTGGCAAGCTACACAACAGACTCAGGGAAAATGAGCAACATGGTGTTGATTAGTTTAGCTCCACTATCCAGTATCCGCCAATGTTTCCTGATGTTTTATTTGAAATGGGAGGTAGGTAGGGTCACAAGCAATTCTGTCAGTCTCTGGTTTCTGATTAGTCTCTAAAAGAGCCTCTCTGTTATTATTCTTCACCATTTTATGTGCCTTCCTCACTGTCTTTTTAGGGTAGTGGCCTGCCAGTAGTTTTTCCTTAAGAGTGGTAGCCTGTGTTTCAAAAGTTTCTAGAGTGGAGCAGTAACTGTCCCACTGGGAGATTCTCACGTAGAGCCCTAGGATGAAAACTGTCATATAGCAGCAGGCTACTTTTGTCTGTGGTCTTACTTTGAACCCTCTGCCCTATGCTGATCGCAAAATACAAAATCACTACCTCTTGTTTACATATTGAGTGAGTGAACCTCAAGTGTTTGTCTCTGGAGTTAATCCAATTAGCGAAATCCTCGACTGCTGCTCACTTTCATGCCATACTATCAGTATATCATTGATGTACTAAAACCACAATGTAATATTATCTTTGTAAGTGTTTTCCTGTGGGAAAATATGGTTCGCATCAAATTGGTGCACATTGAGGCAGGCGATTCTTAGGGCAAAGGAACTCCCCATTAGTGGTTTCTCATAAAACTCATCAGTTGTATAAAGGAACACTCTCTCATGACTGAATTTCTGCACATCTTTCCCCAACTTTGGGAGTTCAGATTGATTAAGGCAATCCCTATTCTGTGATTGATCTGTATTCATTTCCTCCAATTTCTTTGTGAATACCAAGATGTGTACAAAGGATTTCAGATTATTTCTGCTGGTCTGGGTTTCGAACAGCAGGAGATCTTCTAGCTTTTTCGCTGTATTTATGATCTGTACCAGCCAATCTCTTGTACACTTCCAGGCAATGAATGATCAGTTGCTTCTAAATTAATTGTTGTTTGTTAGAAATGGAGGTCTCTAGTTGGCAGAGGTAGGTACCTTTGTCCAAATAAGGACACGTGCTTCTAGTCAGGCTAAGGGGGATACAATCCTAAAATAACCCCTGCTCTCCCCCTTGGTAGCTTGGCACAAGCAGGCAGGCTGTAGTAAGGAGTGACGCTGAGTTCTAGTTCAAGGGTTTTTTATTGTCATGTGGATAACATCAGACTGCCGTCAACTTGCCAACCTCGAAGCCTGGGTCACTGTGTCAACATTCCACAGTGAGCGCCCGGCTGACATAAGGGATGTACCAACATGGAACTCTGAGGAGGGGGGGAAAAGCAGGGAACAGGAGAAGGGTAAGGCATGGCTAGGTTACAACACATCATCCCCCTTAGGGAAAGGAACCAGGGAGAATCTGGGTATGTGTTCAAGGTGAAAGAAATACTATGACTGTCCAGTGTGTGTGTCTATCTCATTATGTACTGTTTGTGCCACTGAGGAGAGGTTCTAAATCGGTCACTCCTTCTGTCTTGTCTGATGGTTTCTCTGACGTCATTTCCTTCTGCTCTTCTCTCTACGGTCCTATGTTCTCTCCCTTCAGCTGGAACCAAACGATCATGGCTCCATAGTCTCCCATCTTCCATGACTGCAGAGTTTCTATTTGGCCGCCGGATGGTCTTGGAGGCATAGAACTTGTTGCCACCTCTCCATAGTCTCTCAGGTTTCTTTACATAAACCCCTTGTCCTTCCTGAAATTCTCTTTCCTTCACTCCCCACTTCTTGTCATACCATTCCTTGTATTTCTGTTGACTGTCTTCAATCCTCCTCTTGACCTCTTCGTGTTCGATCGCCGTTGTCTGTTTTCTCCCCATCCAACCTGGTGTGAGTTTGGTGCCTGCTTTTCTTCCTCTCAGTAACTCAAAGGGCGTGCATCCAGTGGTGGACTTAGGCGTGGTGTGGTATGCCCACAACATGTCCCTTATGGCTTCCTCCATGTTCTCCCCTGCCCGGTTGGCCAACTGTATGCACTCCTTCAGCATTCGGTTGACTCTCTCCACCTTTCCATTTGCTTTAGGACAATACAGTGGTGTGCGAATGTGGGTCACTGAACAGTCTTTGAGGAAATCCTTCATCTCTTCCGATACAAGTTGGACGCCATTGTCGGTCACCAGTGTGGAGGGTATGCCTTCTAGGGTGAACACCCCTTTCAGGAAATCTACTATCACCTTAGTGCTAACACTGTGGACGGTCTTGCAGGTTATCCAGCTTGAGAAGTAGTCTACTAAGACCAATAAGTAACAGTCTTGGGGTCCTCCACCCCGGATGGGGCCTGCAATATCAAATCCTAACTTGCTCCACGGAATATCCGGAACTTCAACTGGTGATAGCGGTGCTTTGCTCGTGATCTTAGTTTTATCACTCAGGGCACACGCGTAACAATCACGTACCTTGTCCTCCATTTCTCTGTCCATTGTAGGAAACCAGTAGTCTGCCCGAAGTCTGGCCTTGCACAGGCTTCTTCCTAGATGTCCTTCGTGGGCCAGTTCCACTACTTGGTTTCTTATTGCATCTGGAGGGACTAATTTTCCTGACTTCAGTATGAGAACCCCTTCCACCGATAGCTCCTCTCTCACGTTCCAATATGGCTGGATCTCTGACTCCGTGTCCTTGCATTTCTTGGGCCATCCGGACACAATATATCTTCTCACCTTCTTCAGTACTTCGTCTTGTTCCATCTGTGTTTCCCATGACACCTTCTCCACAGCTGCTAAACGCACCTCCAGGATTGAGCTACCCTCCTCCTCTTCTTCCTCTTCTCCTTCTGTGGGTGCTCTCGACAAGAAGTCTGCAACTCTGTTTTGTTGCCCAGGTATGTAGGACACTGTGAAGTTATAGGCTTGTAGGCCCACTGCCCATTTTGCTATCCTTGGCGTCATGCTTTCCATGTTTTTTTTTGTAAAAAGTGAAACCAACGGTTTGTGGTCCGTCTGTATTTCAAACGGAATTCCCCAAATGAAAAATTTGTAGTGACACACGGCCCAATACACAGCTAGTGCTTCCTTTTCTATGGTCGAGTAATTTTTTTCAGATACTGTGAGGGTTCTTGATGCAAAAGCTATCACGTTTATCCTGCTGCCTTCTCTCTGCGCCAGGGTTGCCCCAATTCCTCTGTTGCTTGCATCCGTGGAGATGATGGTTACACCGTTAGGATCAAACTTCCCTATGTACGGAGCTTCGATGATTGCTTTCTTTATGCACTTCATGGACGTTTCTTGTTCTTTTCCCCACTCAAACACACTGTCCTTCTTTATCATGTCTCTTAGCGGCTGTGACACCATCGCAAAATCCTTAATAAATTTGGCCATATATTGTGCAAGACCTAGGAAAGACAGTATGTCCTCTTTACTCTTGGGAGCGGGAGCATTCTCCACTGCCTTTACCAAGTCTAGTTTTGGCTTGATGCCGTCTTCGGATAGGGTGTGTCCCAAGTAGTCCACCGAGCTTACTCCCAGTTTGCATTTGGAGGGTTTCGTGGTGAAGCCTACCTCTTTCAACTTCATCAGGACCCTTCTAGCCATTTCATTGTGTTCTTCTTCACAACTTCCATAGATAAGTATATCATCTTGGAAACAGATGGTGTTCCTACAGTCTTTTAACGCATGTTGCATGACTCTTTGGAAAGCAGCTGCGGCTGACGCCAAACCAAACGGCATTCTCTGAAACTTGAAATTTCCAAATGGGGTCGTAAATGCTGTCAGTAGTTGTGAATCTGGGTGGAGTTTGATTTGATAGTATGCCGATGATAGGTCCAGCACACTGAAATACTTAGCCCCCCTTATGGTGCTTAACATCTCCCCTATCCTGGGAAGGGGAAACCTGTCCACAAGGATGTTCGCATTCAGGTCCCTCAGGTCCACACAGAGTCTTATGCTGTTCCCTTTATCTTTGGCCATGATGACAATCGGGGCAAGCCATGCTGAACTCTCAATTTCTGTAATGACCCCCTCACTGACTAGTCTCTGGAGTTCCTGCTGGAGAGGCTCCCTCATGCGCAATGGTATGGACCTAGTCTTGTGCACTACTGGCACAGCTCCCTCCTTTAACACTATCTTGTGCATGTAATTCTTGAATACACCCAATCTATCACTGAACACTTCTCTAAACTCTTTGGTGAGATCCTCTGATATTCCTTCAGGTTCAATTAACAACACCTGCTCTCTATTGTTTGGATCCAGAGTGATCCCCAGCTGCTTCTGATGCTTCCAGCTCAATAGAGTCGATCCTCTCGTGGACACATACACCTTCCCTACTGTGTGCCTATCCTTAAATGAGATTCTCATGGTCACCATGCCCTCCAGGGGAATCCTCCCTTCATTGTAACCCTTTGGACTGATGTCTGGCGGCAACAACTTTACAGGATGGTTGGCAAATTTGTCATCAAACACTTTCTTGTCTACTAACGTATATGGGGAGCACGAATCTGCGAACATACTGAACTTAACCCCATCAAGTAAAACATCACATTTAGGGTAAATATCATCATTGCTGTCTTCCTCATCCCCCACTGGAAAAACGTAAGACTTTTCCCTTTCCTCTTCCTGGTGTGTCTCCTCAATGACATGTACTGCCTTTCCCGGGGCCTTACACACCTTAGAATAATGCCCCCACCGGTTGCACTTTCTGCACTGTACATTCCTTGCCGGACATTTCCAATTATTTGCTAGGTGATTGGGGCTACCACATTTATAACACACTGAGGAACTGGGCTTGCTGCGATTGACTTCTTTACTCTTGTCACCTACTTTGCACACTGTTTCACTCTCTGTACTGAGTTTACCTTCAGCCCTCTCTCTGTTAGTCCCCTCTGGTGCTTTCATTTCCCTCATGCAACGTGCAGTGTGTTCTAGTCCCTTAGCAATGTTTATTGCCTCCTCCAGATTTGGGTTCTTAGTGAGTAATTCCTCTTGTATCTTTGTGTCATTGGTGCACCTCACTAGTTGGTCTCTTATTAAAGAGTCTGTGAGCTGACCAAACTCGCATGTGGCTGACAACCCTCTTAACACTGCTATATAATTGCTCACTTTCTCCTCCCTCTTCTGCACTCTCTTGAAGAACTTATGCCTTTCCATCACCACGTTTATTTTCTCCTTAAAATGAGCCGCTAATTCCCTCAGCGTGCTTTCATAAACATTAACTCCTTCCTCAACCACCTCCTCCTCATCCTCAATCAATCTCCCTGTAATATCTTCGTATATTTTCCTCCCATGTGTGCCTAAATTGTGTAGCAATATATGTTGTTTGCGTATGTTAGTGTAGTTACTACCCCCTATCACTATTAGGTAAGATTTGAAGATTCCTTCCCACCTTCTCCAGGGAATAACTGGTTCTCCTAACTCATTGAGGAAAGGTGGTGGTTGGCTCATTCCTGCTCCTGCCATTGCCATAAAACTTCACAAATCCTATGGGTATATCAAAACTTAATAGAACTTCACTATGTCTCCAGGAGCAAACTACTCTCTTCCCCTAACTGCAGTGGCTCTCAACTGAGGGATAACACATTTAAATGCATCAATAATGTCACTTTCCCTGTTGTGTCACATAAACCATGAAAATGCAGGAGAATCACATTAACCCAGTGTCCCCGCAGTCCCCTTTCTACTTCGACTGGTTATATATGCTGGGTCCAATGGAACTGCTAATTTCCACCGACTGGCGGGAACTTCCTGTGGTGAAGCTTCCTCTCAGAGCAGTTCCAGTCAGAAGAGCGTGGGCTGCAGGCTGAGCTAAATGCCTCACTAACGTTCACTTCGAAGAATCAAACGCTTCTGCACTGCTCACTGGGGGCTCCCACAGAGGAAAGAAACGGACCCTGAACACGGAGTTATCAACATCCCTTCAGGGCGACTGACGGTGAGCGCGCTTCATTCATGTGTAATTTCAGTCAGAGCGCCGTCTGTTGAGGGCGCAGGCAGCTTGGGGTCGGTTACAGCCTCGGCGTGTGTCAGAGCGCGGATGACAGAGCGTGCAGGGGCTTTATGAAGAGACAGGGAATACTGATTAGCTAGAAGCGTCCTTCAGCTGGAAACGGAGCAATTTCATGCGCTGGCTGACACTGAGTGTATCGCTGCGCCTTTCCTCCCTGGGGTCGTTGGATGTCCGACCTGGCAGCTACGCTCCTTTCCTCCCCTTAAATTTGAATCTCACAGTCTAAGCAGCAGGCACGATGCCCGACTCGGCACCCGAGTGTGCTAATTGGCCCTCTGACCCCTCAAGTTTCGCGTCGCTCCTGCCTTATGACACAGTCAATGCACTCAATGTGATGCCCGACCAGGCACCCGAGCAGAAAGTGAACATCACGCGCTGTTTATTTTTAAATAAGCAATGACATCACCGTGTCACCTACTTGTTAACCTTCACTGCTTTCATGTCCGCCAGCTTTGTTGAGACGCTCCTGGTCGAACTTTCCTCTCAGGCTCCGTGTATATTTTCCTCGTTGACAAGCATGGATAAATACCAGGGAAACGGCAGTCACTGTCCCTGGCCCAGTTTCCTCCTCCTCGTCGCCAGTAAATGTAGTAAGGAGTGACGCTGAGTTCTAGTTCAAGGGTTTTTTATTGTCATGTGGATAACATCAGACTGCCGTCAACTTGCCAACCTCGAAGCCTGGGTCACTGTGTCAACATTCCACAGTGAGCGCCCGGCTGACATAAGGGATGTACCAACATGGAACTCTGAGGAGGGGGGGAAAAGCAGGGAACAGGAGAAGGGTAAGGCATGGCTAGGTTACAACACAGGCTTATCTCAGAGCCGAGGCAGTGTGTAAAGCATTTGAGAACACAGACACTAATACAGTGAAAACACTACAAATAGACACTACACCAGTTTAGAAAAATAAGTAATCTTTATCTAAACCAAAACAAGACCAAACGACCAAAACAAGACCAAACAACAGAAATCCACAAAACAGTAATAAAAATGTGACTTTCAGATGGTATAAATTGTTCAGTTCAAAGCAAATTGCAGATGCAACACTTTTCACACAAAGTACCTGGGAGGCGTCATTTAAACAAACAAAACAGGCTGCAGGGAAGGTGATGCGTCGGTTCTTTACACTCAGGGAAGGGGATGCGTCAGTTCCTTGCTTCTGGGGAGGTGATGTGTTGGTTTCTTACTGCTGCGCAGGGGATGTGATGCATCTGTTCCTTATTGGAGAGGAGGTGATGCGTCGGTTTCTTACTGCGTGAGGAGGTGATGTGTTGGTTTCTTACTGCGTCCCCCAATGATGCAACAAACTTGACGCCTCGATTTGACGATCTGTGACAATGCGTGGGTTCTTCCAGCTTCCAGCGGAAAACAGTCTCTAGAGGTCCAAAACAACTTCAGGCACCTCTTTGCTGGTCAGAACTCCCTGCAAGGAAGTAAAGGGGAGCTAGTGGTGAAGTCGTTGTGTCCCTGAGACTTCAGAACAGGAGGCAAGCTCAGTTTCAACCTCTTGGAGATCTTCCTCAAGCAGGGGACACAGCAAACAGCAAAGCCCTTATCTTCCTTCCTTTGCAGCAAGTAGCCACTGCAGGCCAACCCCAGACAGCAAACAGCACAGGGGCAGTATTCCTACTCAGCTTCTCCGGATCTTCTCCTTGGCAAAGGTACCTTGTGATTTCCCATAAGTGATCTTTGAAGTCTTTTCTCTCCCTAAGACTTCCAACAGGAGGCAAGCTCTACTTCAAGCCCTTGGACAAAACTCAAGCAGCAGGATGATGAAAGCACAGTCCAGTCCTTTCCCTACCCAAGATAGAAGCAACCAGTGCAGGCCAACCCCAACAGCACACAGCACACAGCAAAGTGGCTGTACTCCTCCTCCAGCTTTACCGGTCCTTCTTCCTGGCAGGTTCCTTAGTTCAGCAGTGATCTAAAAGTCTGGGGTCTGGGCCCCTCTTTTTCTATATAATAATCCTTTGTTCTGTGAAGGCAGAGAGTATCTGTACCCAGCCAAAATCAGTTCTGTGGGACACTTTACAAGTGCACAACAACCTCCATTGACAGTGTGCACCCTGGCTCCAGACATACCACAGGGCGGCAGAGCCATCATTGTGTAAGGCAGGCACAGCCCTATTCAGGTGCAGGTGCTACTCCTCCCACCACTCCAAATGAAGACCAGGCCTAATCAGCCCAACTCTGACTCATCAGGATCTCTGGAGCCATCGCTCCTCCCCAGCACCTGACAATCGAGAGCCAGACATGCAATACACAAACCTAGCAGAAGCATATGGATGGCTAAGCAAAAAAACACCTACTTTCTAAAAGTGGTATTTTCAAAAACAGAATGTATAAATCCCACTCACTTAAAGATGCATTGGAACATTCTGAGTTCAGGCATTTCAAACTTAATTTTCCTACCTTGTTCCCAAGGGTAGTTATATTTATAAGATGTTATAAACAAACTCCCCATTCTATCCTATAGGAGCAGGTAGCCTTACAATAGTGAAAAACTAAATTAGCAGTATTTCGCTATCAGGAAACGCCCCACACATCAGGGCAAGTCCTACCTTTCACATACAATGCTCCCTGCCCAAAGGGGAACCTTGGGCCTACCTTAGGGGTGACTAACAAGTAAGAAAGGGGAAGGTTAGGGACTGGCAAGTTTGTGCACTTGCCAAGTTGACATGGCAGTACTGGACTGCACATAGGCTCTACAATGGCAGGCCAGAGTTACATTTTACAGGCTGCTTCTGTGGGTGGCACAATCAGTGCTGCAAGCCCACTAGCAGCATTTGATTTACAGGCCCTGGGCACACAAAGTGCAGTGTACTAAGATCTGACTCGTAGATCAAATAGCCAATCATGGTAACCCCAATTCATAACAACAATTTACAGGGAGAGCCTATGCACTTTAGCACTAATCAGCAGTGGTAAGGTCCCCAGAGTCATAAAACCACCAACAACAGGTCAGAAAAAATACAGGAGGAAGGCAAAGAGTTTTGGGATGACCCTACAAAAAGGGCCATATCCAACACGATTCATAAAAAATCGGGGCTCATTAGTTGTAATCAATCCCCTGGGGGCAGCATTCTTCCTCAGATATTCAGTCATAAATGCTCCTTATAAAGATGTTCCAATCTGTTTGTTCTTAATGTTGGTGAGTGATTCCCAGTCGCCCGATCACACCCAAGACTGAGTGACTACAGTCTCTGATAAGAGTGATGGGGCTTTTAGAATTTCTGTCACTGCAGCATCATCAAAAGACAATTTGCTGCCTCCATGCATTATGACCACAAGGGTTGGTAGTCCCACATTCTGGGCTACAACCAGTGGTAATGAATCCCTCTCTTGGCTTTACCCTGATAAAGAGTAATACCTGTTTCATATTTATTGCCCCAAAAATGATCCCGCAGCCCACTGGCTGTACTCAAGCATAAACACACAAAACCCTGGATACAATGTTCGGTAGGGAACTAGAGGATAAGGGGCCTCAAGGGTGAGCTGGCCTCCATGTGACGGGATTTCAATACTTAGTGGTATCCCACTTAACATAAATGTCAGTTTGGCATATCACATTGTTTTTTAATTGTATTCTTCAAATGCGGAACTGACCGTACCTGGGACGCTGCCCTCTCCCGAGCGACTTCGGATTCTGCTGCTACGCGGTCTGGGAGCCAGCTTTCAAGGACTCTGTGCTCTGTGCCTTGTTTGCCCGGGGAGAAAGGATTGACAACTTCAGGGGTGGAGCGCTGCAGGGACTCGCATTCCCAGGAGTCCCTGCGTGACCCTTGTCAGCTGGTCTGCGCCCCCTGATAGCCCCGCCCCCGGGACGCCATACTTCCTATTTAACAGGCCCACTCCCACGCTACACGGGAGCGCGCGGGAGCGCTGGGCGAAGCCCAGGCAAAGGGCGGGCCCTCTTAGGCCCTCAGAGGCCAAAGGAGGCCGGGCTGGGCCCCCTCCCTTTCCATGTGCACATCGATGTTCGTCACAGTATAAGGACTTCTACCATAACTTCCGAGTAAGCAGACCCCTCTAAAATACTGTATGTGGTCCTTCATAACAATTGCCTATTTAGTAATTGGTCTGAGATTACCTCTAGAGTTTTAGTGTGCCCTAACTAGGTCCCTAAAGCCACTAGTGATTGTTATGATGTCGTCTCTCCCAAAGGACAAGCCTCTATTGGCTGGAGGAGCCAATCGAGGTACACTCGATAACTACATTTTTAGGGTTGCCACAGAAACTGATAGGGAAACTGTGCTTGCGGAGCGACGGGCCGAGAGACGCCGCTCAGTGGAACTCATTAAGAACAAGCACTCGTCTCTGGGCACGTTAGAGCTAGCTATTTCGCCTGTTCCAAATCCTAACTGCGAAAGGGAGGGTTGTGAGGTATCCCTCAGTGATAGTATCCCATTACTTTTCCAGGACAGATCCCCTACACTAGCTGAAACTAGCGACCTGATTATAAATGTCTCAACCTCTTCTCTTAACCAGATTCCAGAGGTTGAAGTTTTGTCAGATACTCCTCCACCAAACGTAAAGTCTATTAAAAAAACAAAGAAGACCCATAAAACCCCTCAAGCCCAAGGTCCACCCCCGAAAAAAAGGAGAAAGAGGGGAAGTGGTCCACAGAAAAACAAGATCATCCACACTAATTTGGGAAATACTAAAAGCTCTTCAAATAATGTATCCCTAACATCTGTAGCAGTTACACCACCATATGTCCCTATAAAAGACTCATCCACCACTGATCTGGTTGGCAACATGGAACATTTAATTAGATCACTCATATTGCCACTAGCAGAGAGGCTGAAAAGAATAGCCCAATGTGAGACCTGGGGTTACCAGCTCTTATGGGGGTAGCATGGCACGAGCAGCAAGGCAGCCAGGGGCTTGTGTGTAAAGCAGCTACTTGACGCACACATCCAAGGAAACACACAGTGGCGCAATAATGGAGACCACACCAGTAGTTGTGTTTAAAGAATCAAGTTCTTTTATATAAGTTTTAGATTAAAGCGATGCAGCATTAATTCATCAACAATTCAACTAAGCATTTCATTGGGATATTTCATAAAGCTTATTCAGAATGCATTTCTGATCAATACGTGAGCATTACATTTAAATAATAACCAGTTCATTTAGCAGTAACATGCTAACTAACCCCGCCTGTAGCAACAGACTCTTCGACAGGCAAAAGGGTACCTGTATTAACCGGGAGGATCCTACAAGAAGCGACTATTGTAATGCATTTAGATATTACACCTCATGGTCGCTTTTCCTCAAAGGTAGTAAAACATATCGGTACTCAGTAGTACTTATCAGTCCCACCAGGAACTCTAAAGAACACAACCTTTAATCATATGTGACAAGCCTTTCTTCTTGTAAATATGGGTCGGCTAGCGACCGGGATCAGATCATCAGATTACTATGGAACCCACCTCTGTAAGAAAATTCAGTACAGTGAAGTGAATCTCCCTCTCATTTCAGGCTTGTAAATATGGTGCACCATAGCATTCCAATAGAGCATTTGATTATGCGATTCAATAAAGCATCTCAAATAAGCAGGCAAATACGCGTTTCAATGAGCATTTTAAATAAACATATAAATATGCGTTTAACTCTCCCGAACAGGGCAGAACAGGCCACTAGGGCCAATTCAATAGGTTCATGGGCATAAGCAGGTATAAGCTGCTGTCACTTAGGAGCCTTGCAGAGGCGTTAGGCTCCTTGGGGCCAACAGGGCCCAGTCTCACTGTTCCCCGGGGGAGGGGCGAACACGGGGCCTTTTCCGGCCTTCCGCCCTCCTCCCGCGGGGGTTACCTGGTTCTTCGGCACTTCCCGGCCCTTGCGTAGCTCTCCAAGGCCTCGGATGACCGGGCGCGGTGCAGAGGACAACTGCGGAGCACCAGCGCCGGTCGCGAGGCAGGTAACACACTGCAGGGGCAAATTGGGGGGGTGTATTTAGCTTCGGGGCCTCCTTCGCAATGGAGGCTAAGGCCGCAAGACTCTTCTCCGTGTCTCCGCTCAGGGACTGGGGCACGGTTCCACGGACCACTCTGAGCTGTGAATTCGGGGGCGCGGCCGGTGACGAGACTCGCGCCCGTCACATGGTCCGGGCTGACAAAGGCTTCCGACTTGGGGCGGCCTATGCTCCTACGCGCACTTACTTCAGGGCGCGTCACGGACACAGTTACTTCAAAGTGCTTCAGGCACAGTCACTTCACAGCGCGTCACGGACATGGTTACTTCAAAGCGCTTCAGGCACAGTTACTTCACAGCGCGTCACGGACACGGTTACTTCAAGGCGCTTCAGGCACAGTTACTTCAAAGCGCTTCATGGACACAGTTACTTCAAAGCGCTTCACGGACACAGTTACTTCAAAGCGCGTCAGGCACAGTTACTTCAAAGTGCTTCACGGACACGGTTACTTCAAAGCTCTTCAGGCACAGTCTCTAGCGCTTCTGAGGGGAACAGGCAGGGTTTGCGCAGGACTGTTGGTCCAATACCTGGTTGATCCTCAACAGTCTTCTTTGTCAGATAATCAGTCTTCTTGGCGCTTGGATAGCTTTGCGCCCTTGTGATGTTGTTGCTTCCACAGGGGGGGGGGTGAGTTGGCTGGTCCCTGGGTTTCCTGACGCTGGCCAGATGTCCCAACTGACTAGAAGGTTTCCCTCCTTTTCCTTTTATAGTCAGTTGACAGTTGGCAGTGGCAGTTGGTGCCTCCCCTATTCTGGAAGGTTCCAGGAGCTTCCCTAACTCTAGCTATGGGCAGGCTGGCAGGCTGGTATGGCAACATTGTTTAAGGGTTCCAGCCAGCTCCTGGCTACTAGAGTGCGCCTATTCAGACCACGCTGCAGTAGTAGGGGTCAGTGGCAGCCATGTTGAGGAAAGCCAAGCACCTGCATCTAGCATGGGTTTTCACATTACCCAGGGCATTTTAGCCTCACAGGGCCTATACAAATACATTACAAAGGGGGGACATCCTGAATTAGGGGAAGCAAAAAGCGAAAAATTTCAGTGAAAAGGGCCAAGTCCAACACCCAACAACTGGGAATTTTAGAACAAGCTATTGGGGAAATCAAAGGGGCTACTAAGGACCTATTAGAGTTCACACCAGCGCCCCCAATTTCTGTCTCAGCTCCAAATATCATAATTCAAAAAGAAACAAAAACTATGAATTCAGCTAAAACAAAACTGCCAAAATTAATTCCTCCTAAAACAACAGAGCCAAATATTAAAAGTAAAGGGAAGGAGGCTCAAGTGGGTGGAAAATCTAACCTTCCTCGAAGTGTCTCAAAAGCAAACGACAAAGAAAACGCTGTGAGGGTAATTCCATCTAAGAGGCTCCTAGTGGAATTGCCGCCGGAAGCAGTTCCGTATGTGGTAGTTCTCACTGGAGTGCCACCTTTAGAGGAGGGTAGTACAGAAGCTGAATACCAACTGAGAAACTAGGTCATATTTTGGGTAAGACAGAATCACCCACTTCCACCAAACATAAACGGCAACATTTTATATGTCAGGCGTCTTCCCTGGCTGGGACAAAGAATAAAGGACATAAAGGGAGATATTATAATAATAAACTTTAGAGACGAAAGAGCTGTTGGGCATTTTGTTAATTGGCTCCCCCAAATTGGCAGTAATGTAATCACCGCACTTGATTTGACATACTTCTATCCTAGAGGTTCAATGGCCCCTGTAAGCAACGTTAGGCCCCTGCTTCATTCCAAGAGTAATTATACAGGGCCCTCATTTCGAAACCAGAATGATTGTTTCAGGCTTCCATCCCAAAATCTGGAAGGTTGCTCTAGGTTCTTTTCCCAACAGCAATTTGACCATGCTATTCCCATTTATAACCGCTATGCAGTTTTTTCGGGCATGGAGGGAGTCGACTGACTCGATTCTGGGATTATACTTAATAATGCTGTTGACAGTTCACAAGAGGTGTTGCCTATGATCATAGAACCATCTTCTAATGGTATTTCACGTGGCCAGTTTCCAAAACAAATCTGTTTGCAGGATACAGTGATTGATCTCGCGGCTAAGTCAGCGGGTCAGAACCAACCATGCTTAGCTCCCATCTTTAAACAGGACTTAATTTCTAAACCAACCAATAGACTGACACCGGATAATGGGGGATATAAAGGGGCTGAGAAAAAACCTTGTATCTCAGTTCTATTTTGGAATGTGGCAGGGCAGCGGTCCAAAGTGTCTAATGATAAATGGGTGGATTTCACTCCTAAATTTGACATCATAGCACGACAGGAGACCTGGGCATGTGATGCGATACATATGGAGGGTTTCAAGACCTACTTTTCACCTGCCCAACCATCTACCTCAGGCAGAGCGAAAGGAGGTTTAACAATCTATGTTGCAAACCTCCTTAATACAATCGAAGTTGTGCCCATCATATTAGATCCGAATTTCCAGATTCTAAGGTTAAGCCTCAACAACAAGGATAACTTCCTTGTAGTTAATTTCTATAATAACTTTTCTGATGTTGAAGCATTGAATGTGGGATCCCTAATTCGCTCTACACTATTAGCTCACAAGAGAAAGGCAACCAAGGAGGAGGTAATTATCGGCAGGGGGGATTTCAATCTGGGACCATGCATCTTCGGAAGAAATGAGATTTGTGGTATCCTAGATGAATCTGGAAATCCCATCACACACTTTAGGCATTCCACCCTAGGTAACCTTCTCAATGAAATACTGTTCGAACTAGACTTAGTTCTAGCAAACAATCTCAACAAGGCAGATTTGTCACTTGCTACAACATTCCATGGGAGGGGACACCAAACAGTCATAGACTATATCTTAGTCTCAAATGGAGAAATGTCTGTAGATGCAGTGTTTACCTCACACAAAATAGCATTAAGTGACCAAAGCCCAATTAGCATCTCAATGTCATTGTCCCAGAACCCAAGGAGTGGCTTTAGTTCCATCTTAGCACAAAATAATCTGGCTCTAAACAGAATAAATGGTTACGCATTGAAATGGGGGAAAGTAGACCCTATAGAAATAACAAAGCGAGTGGTAGTAAGGGCCTTCTCTCCCCTTATAAAATGTCTTGCCTTAGACGCCACAGACCAAGAAATCATTGCCAATTTCGAGACAATTATAAAAACGATTAATGAGGCTTTGTGGGTTGAATTAAAACATAAATCCACACAAAAAAGGGCTGGTTTAATCATGATTGTACGGTTGCCTATTTTAACTTAAAAACAGCTTTGAGGAAGTCAGTTAGGATCCCACAAGAGGTAAAAAATGTAAGGAAGCAATACAACTCTGCGCTGAAAACAAGGAAAAAAGAATTAAAAAGGCAAATATGGCACCAACTGCATGAAAGCTGCACTCATAAGAACTCGGCTGCCTTCTGGCAAGTGGTCAAGTCTCCGTTTTTAACTGATAACAATAAGCTCCCAAAGTTAGAGGTAGCAATAGAGGAGAAGGATTGGGTTCTTCATTTCTCTAAGATTTTTTCTCTTAGTCCGGATTCTCTAAATCCACAGGACCCCAAATTCAATGACCCAGATAGCCCTTATCCTATTGATCTACAATTCACACCAAAGCAAATTGCACAGGCTCTGAAAGCTAGTAAAAATGGGAATGCACCGGGTCCCGATGGTGTTCCCATCGACTTGTTTAAAGCCCAAATGGACCTCTGAACCCCCCTTCTAACTAGAGTTCTGAATGCAACTTGCAATGTTGGTCTATTGGAATCTTGGTCGAGGTCCCTGCTAGTTCCCATTTTTAAAAAAGGGGACAGGGGGTCGGTTACCTGCTATCACCCAATCTCTCTTTTAGACTCCCTTGGTAAAGTGGCTGGTCGAGTCATTTTAGAACTACTACAAGATTGGGCAGATGATGGCAGAATTATCTCAGACCTACAGTATGGGTTTCGTCAAGGCTTAGGGACCATTGAACAGGCCTTAAATCTCTCACTCCTGATCGATAAGTACGTTTCCATCAAAGGAGGAGATCTGTACATGGTCTATATGGACTTATCGTCCGCATTCGATTGTGTCTCCCACTCCAAACTTTGGTCTTTATTGATCGACATGGGGGTACCATTGAATGAAGTAAAATTTCTGAGAGAACTTAACTCAAACACCACAGCAAAAGTCGCTATGGGGTGGGGGGGGAGCTGACGGCGAAGTTTCCAGTAGAAAGAGGGGTGAGGCAAGGGTGTGTCCTGGCACCCTTTCTCTTTACACTATATACAAACGGGCTGGAAAGAGAGATGTTGAAGGGGTGCCAGGATCTTCCAATGGTGAACAACCGCTCAATTCCCGCACTCCTTTATGCTGACGACACAGTCATACTAGTTCGTATCCCCCTTGAACTCCAAAAGAACCTGGACAGATACTCCACGTTTATGGCAGGCCTGGACCTGAAAATAAACATCAGTAAAACCTTTGTTATGAGGGCTGGTTCAGGTCGCAAAAATAAAATGAGGGGGGATCTACCTTAACAAGGAAAAAATAGCGACAACAGATAAATACTCTTACCTGGGTATAACAATAGACCACAAACTTTCATGGAAACCAGCTGTGGAAACACGTAAATTTAATTTTACCAGAAATTTGGGAAAGAGAGTTCCTCCAGAAATTATTATGATATATAAAGCCAAATGCCTATCTGTGGCTTTGTATGGGGCTGGTCTTTGGGGTTTTGTGGCCACAAACAGTATCCAGAGGGTAGAAAACTCTTTTTTGAGGTTCCTTCTCGCAGTACCTAGTAGCACGGGTACTTTTGCTTGCCACACTGAGTTGGGTCTCGCATATGCGACGTACTTAGCAAAAACTGAACCTTTGTTATTATGGCACAGGATTTGGACCTCAGATAAGGCAACCTTTACCCAATCTATTCTTTCTGATTGCCTAAACATAGATAATGCTAATAACTCTAGGTGGCTGTGGTATATAGCGAGGTTTTTTCATGATTTAGGATGGGACCAATATTATTCAAACTCCTCCTTAATTCGCGAGGTACCGAGAAAGGTCTTAAAAAAGAAATGCCTGGCTCATCTTGAGGACCTGAGACTGATGAGAGAGGTCACTAAACCTTCCGTTATTCACACTTTGCTTATACAAGCGGTACCCACTATACAGCCATATCTCACCTATGATACCACGAGCTATGAGCGTTATCTTCTCGTAAGGTTCAGGATTAATTCTTTTTACAGATTGCTTGCATTTCCTACCAGGAAAAACTGGGCCAAAGTGCTGTCGCCCTGTCCTTGTGATGGTACCTCTTCTCAATCTACTTTGCACACCATTCTTGTCTGCAAATTTTACTGTGAACTCAGGAAAAAATGGCTTATACCTCTTTTAAGGAGCACTGGTTTTAGACAATGTCGTCCAGCCTTGCTTTTTTTACAACTGCTACAGGGTGAGCAGTTGGTACTTTTAGTGGTTAGCTTTCTTAAATGTCTTGTTCGACATCGCATGAACTTAGACTGTACACTGTACAACAGTTAAGTCTGAAATCTAACACTGTAATAAGCAATGCCACATTTTTAAATGTATTCATTCTGCTGGTTCCCAATCGTCTCATATTTTTATCTGTAAATATTGTATTTTTTAAAATTGTACTATATATGGTTATTTGATTGTATATATTTATGCATATATGTATGTTTATTTTTGCATGCTTTTATGATTTGCAACCAAAATTGAAATAAAGCAATATTGAATTGAATTGAATAATTGTATTATGTCACAGGTCCATAACTAGTTATATGTGTCTCCTGACCCCAGGGGGTAGGCCAACTCTTCATCAAACCAGGCTTTTGAAGAGCGAGGGAGTCCTATGATGAAGCATGACACCTGGGTGTGTGTGAGGAAATACCTTCACATTTTTGTGTTTGCCCAGCGATAGGCAGCTGTAAGATGAAGCATTGTTTTTAAATATTTACTCAGGAGGGTTAGTTGTGTTAACACAGTTGTGATTGGAGGCCAGCTCACCCTTGAGGCCCCATAGCCTCTAGTTCCCTATCATGGATATTGTCCTGGGTTTTCTGTGTTGAATCTTGTGTAATGTAGTTGGTGCTCATTATTCCCCCATGAAATCACATTCAATATGTGGATGCAGAATACCAGTTGTACAAAAGCCTGGTGTGCTTGATTTAATAGACTATAATGTTGGTGTATGTTTGTGCCGCATACAGGGTTTACATGACAGCTTTCTTGCCTCTTTGTTCATTAAGACATATTACATTATAGGTTATAACGTATGTCCTGTCCCAACCTCTCTGTATTGCTTCTTCCCGCTTCCACCTCCCTGGTCCGCTTCTTCTTCCCTTCCCTCATCACTCCATCTGGCTTCGCCCTCTCCTAAACTTTGTGTTACTTCTTCCCCCTCCCACCTACCTGGTACTTTTCCTCTTTCTCCTCCTACTCCACTCTTTCTTGCCTTACCCCTCCCAGCCTCTGTCTGTGTTGCTTCTTCCATCTCCCACCTCCCTTGACCTTTTCTTCTTTCCCTTCTACTCTGCTCTTCCCTGCTTCAGCCCCCCAACCCTTGTCTGTGTTGCCTCTTCCCCCTCCCACCTCCTTGGTCTGTTTCTTCTTCTTCTCCCACTCCACTCTATTTTGCTACACCCCTTCCAACCTCTATCCGTGTTGCCTCTACCCCCTCCACAGCTCCCTGGTCTGTTTCTTCTTCTCTTCCCACTTTACTATTTTTTGCTTCACCCCTCCCAACCTCTGTACCTGTTGCTTCTCCCCCTTCCAACCTCCCTGGTCCCTTTTTTCTTCCCCATTCTATTCCAATCTTTCTTGCTTCATTCCCTCTCAACCCTTGTCCATTTTGCTTCTTCCCCCTTACAACTCTCTGGTCCATTTCTTCTTCCCCTTCCCTGTCCCCTTCCACTACACTCTTTCTTGCGTTATTCCCTCCTAACCCGTGTCCATGTTGCGTCTTCCCCCTCACTCCTCCCTGGTCCATTTCTTCTTCCCCTTCCTCTCCACTCTATCTTGCTTCGCCCCCTCCCAAGCTCTGTCTTTGTTGCTTCTTCCCCCTCACACCTCCCTGGTTAATTTCTTCTTCCCCTCCATCTTGTCTCTATCTTACTTCGCCCTCTCCCAAACTCTGACTGTGTTGCTTCTTCCCCCTCACAACTCCCTGGTCCATTTCTTCTTCCCTTCCCACTCCACTCTTTGTTACTTCACCTCTCCCAATCTGTGTCTGTGTTGCTTCTTCCCCTCCCACCTTCCCGGTCCTTTTCTTCTTCCCATTCCATTCCACTCTTTTTTACTTCATCCCCTCCCAACCCTTGTCTGTGTTGCTTCTCCCCCCTCCCACCTCCCCAGTCATTTTCTTCTTCCCCTTTCATTCCACTCTTTCTTGCTTTGCCCCTCCTAACCCTTGTCTGTGTTGCTTCTTCGTCCCAAAACCTCCACCCCTCACCATCTTGTTTCTCACCCTGAAAACTGCACTCTATGCAGCATAATAACCTGGGTGCTGAAACAAATACTGTTCTTTACATGGAGGAAAAGTAAGCACCAAACTGCGTGACACGCCAGGTATAGGAACACATGGAGAGAAATATTGCCTATCAGCTGGAAATTGTAGAGTCCAAAGCCCTGTTTTTAATAGAAAATTAGGGCCTTCAATTTTCATATCACTGAAAATACAAGATTTGAAAATAATATTATTGTCTACGGGTGCTCGTGGACGACAATTTCTATGGACTGGGATCTAGAGAATTCTAAAGTTATTCTGGTATTTTACTGACCTCTGCTGGTCGTTTTCTAGCAAGCAAGTTAGATAAAGGCAGTTGCTAGAGAAATAAAAATAAGAAAGTCCCTCAGCAGAAAGCAGTTCTGGTATTTTACTGACCTCTACTGGTCGTTTTCTATAAAGACCGTTAAATAGAGGCAGTTGAACAGGCAGAAAGCAATTCTTGTATTTTACTGACCTCTACTGGTCGTTTTTTATCAAGACAGTTAATTAGAGGCAGTCGAACAGAAAATAAAGTCCCTAAGCAGAAGCAGACAAGTCATAGGTCTGATCTCCAGAGCCCCCAAAATACATACACATATAAGTATATACTAAAGTTTAAACAAGAGGTCTCGAATGCTCGACCTAAAAATGGTAATATTACGAGATCGACTGTTACGTTAAATGTATAAATGTCATATCTATATTAGGCATTTCCTACAGCACAAAAGTTGTAAGACAACTCAGCACACTAGGGTTCATCGACACTCCTTGTAATTAACACTCACTTCTAAATAATTCCATTTAATGTTAAGGAAATTAATGTTCAACCGTTGAACCTGACCGCTTAGTGTGTAAACATCATCAGTCTGATCTTTGAACGTTAGGTGACATTCAGCCTATAGTTGTTTCCTTGCATGTCACAAACATACCTAGAAAGACTTACGTCACACCCCAGGTTAACACTGAGGAGATGTGGAAGCTAAGGAAAGTCAGATCTATCTGAGAGCCACAGGCAGTAATCAACCGGATACAGAAAGCGTGTGCTGTAGATTGCATACAGTCTACAGTGAGGCAGCTACATGTATCTACCGCATGGGTACTCGCAAACATTTTCCCAAGGGCCCCAAACTTTGGTCTTTTATGTGACTGAGGGCTGCATCGATGGCAGCAGGGCGGCAATCGCGGGCAAAGGGGGTGGGAGTGCAGTTTTGATGCAAGATGGCTTTGAAACTCAAGTTGTTACTAAAGTAAAGTGGTGAATTTCCTTCCTTTACCTTCAATTAACCTTTAAATAAAATCTTGCCTGTATATTTAACATCTTTTTAATGTTAGTGCTGACTCCATTGAACAGCAGCCCAGTGCTGCTGTTGTTCAGCAGACTGCATGTAAAGGTCAGAAGAGACGCATGCGGCCCCGGGCTGTACTTAGAGTATCACTGCTCTAAAACCTTGTAGGTCACATCAAAGACAGGCATGCACTCTGTGTTGTGTATCACAGGGACAGCAGATGCAGTCTGCAGCCGGCCATGTCTAAGAATCTTGATACCTGTTTATTAGAGGGACAGCAGACCATATACCAGAAGACTCTGAAAAGGGCAGTGTATCACATGGACGGGGCGTATGCTCAGAGACAGCCATGTCCAGTGCTTACTTTGTACAAGAAAGTGTTGGTGCCTGAAGCTCTGGCCAGACGTCCGTGACTGTTACAATGAAATGTCTGCACACAGCATAGCAAGACTGAAAGTCTTAAAACCACCAAATATGTCTTTTATCCATCACCAGATACTCTTTGCCGCTTTATCTCTCAGCTGCAGTTGCCAGTTTTTAAACTTTTTGACATTTTTTCTGTCTTTCTCTTCCTACGTATATTTTTACCTCTCTTGCTTTCTGGAAATATCTGATGCCGAAAAATAAGTTCTAGTCCCCAAAAATGAGTGCTGGGGTGCCCCTCTTGCACGAAATAAGCACTGCTCATGTCTCTAGGGAGCCAACAGGAATTAATAGTGTATACTAAGTGATACAGGTCTCTGCAATGGCCTACTAGGCTTTACTACTTGTCAAAACATGGGAAACTAAAGAATCAATGCAAACAGTAGACAGGACTTTTGGGATGGTGACATGGATTATGACATAAATGAGAAAGGTGTCACAACTCTCACATTCACTCACTCATCCACCTATGCACTCCTCTCAGTGAATGAAAAAAGAGCCCCAGAGATCATTCTTTAATGCATACGTCACTTATGCCATAGCTGTATATATTCTGAACTTGCTGCCTTCAGTGAGAGAGGAAAGCTTGCTTTCCTACTGCCATGTTGCAGGAAGCACAGCTTGCACTGCTGCTGCCTGATGTGTGCATGTTCAGTGATGGGAAAAGCTTGCACTGCTGATGCTCTAGTTCTACCTGTCCCCTGAAGATAAGAAGGTTGTACTGCTGCTGCTCTCATTCCACCTTTCCCATGAAGATACAAAGCTTGCACTGCTGTTGCTCTAGTTCTACCTGTCCCCTGAAGATAAGAAGCGTGTACTGCTGCTGCTCTCATTCCACCTGTCCCATGAAGATACAAAGCTTGCACTGCTGTTGCTCTAGTTCTACCTGTCCCCTGAAGATAAGAAGCGTGTACTGCTGCTGCTCTCATTCCACCTGTCCCCTGAAGATACAAAGCTTGCACTGCTGCTGCTCTAGTTCTACCTGTCTCCTGAAGATAAGAAGGTTGTACTGCTGCTGCTCTCGCTCCACCTGTCCCCTGAAGATACAAAGCTTACACTGCTGCTGCTCTAGTCCTACCTGTCCCCTGAAGATAAGAAGGTTGTACTGCTGCTGCTCTAGTTCTACCGGTCCCCTGAAGATAAAAAGCTTGCACTGCTGATGCTCTAGTTCGACCTGTCCCCTGAAGATACAAAGCTTGCACTGCTTCTGCTCTAGTTCTACCTGTCTCCTGAAGATAAGAAGCGTGTACTGCTGCTGCTCTCATTCCACCTGTCCCATGAAGATACAAAGCTTGCACTGCTGTTGCTCTAGTTCTACCTGTCCCCTGAAGATAAGAAGCGTGTACTGCTGCTGCTCTCATTCCACCTGTCCCATGAAGATACAAAGCTTGCACTGCTGTTGCTCTAGTTCTACCTGTCCCCTGAAGATACAAAGGTTGCACTGCTGCTGCTCTACCTGTCCCCTGAAGATAAGCTTTTACTGCTGCTGCTCTCGTTCCACCTGTCCCCTGAAGATACAAAGCTTGCACTGCTGCTGCTCCAGCTCTACCTGTCCCCTGAAGATATAAAGCTTGTACTGATGCTGCTCTAGTTCTATTTGTCCCCTGAAGATACAAAGCTTGTACTGCTGCTGCTCTAGTTCTACATGTCCTGAGGTTATGTAGTTTTCGACTTCGCTTCGTATTCAGCCGCCATTTTGTGCCTAGCCGCCATTTTGTGTTGCCTCACTCAGGCAGCACGGCTAACGCGGTAAACGTGGTGTTTTTGCTCTTTCAGCTTCTACGTGTCTTTCCTGTTAAAGAGTAACTCTTGCCCTTGTTTATGAAACTGATGTCAGGGTCTTGCCGAGTCCGTAAATCCATGTCTAGACTGATTAATCCATGTCTTACTCCACTGTTTGGGTCCCACCATTCTTCTCGACTTTATCTTGTTTAACTGTCCTTCACTATTCTCTTTGTGTGTTCTATTGTTATATAGCCTATCCTTTTGAAGCATTGTAACATGTTCTACCACCTGCAAATTGAATTACGGGCACTAGTGTTGATTAACTTGATGGGAGGAGAGCACACGGGGTCTGAAAGAAGGGTGTGATTTAGACATTCGATAGCTTGTTTTCGAACTATTCCTATTTGTCAGTTAGGCCTCCAGAGGCTCCTGAACAACTTCCAATCCTTTTGTTCCAAACGGGGCCTGGTATTCAATACGAGCAAAACAAAATACTTTGTGTTGAATCCTCCGAAAAAGTTAGTACGCTCCCCTACCCTGAATGCAGAACCTTTGGAGAGGGTAGAAGTTTTTGACTATCTTGGTATTCGTCTATCACACAAAATGCAATGGACCTCACATTTAGATAAAATGCTACTAACCCACAAGAGGTTAACAGGAGCCCTTTTGAAAGAACAACACTCCTGTTTAATCAGACCAATAGCTGCTGTCCTCGAAATTTACTCAGCCAAAGGGGTTAGTTCTGCTCTTTATGGGGCGGAACTATGGGGTTCATCTATCACTAATGACCTGCCAAGATCTGAGAAGAAATTCTGTAAAGCGATTATGTCACTCCCTCAGGGTACTCCTACGGTCCCATTAATGCTGGACCTAGGATGTCGCCCAATTGACGATCTTGCAAAATTCCGTCCACTCTTGCTATGGGCACGCCTCTAGCGAGTGCAGGAACTCAGTAAGTACGCGCAAGGTCTTTCGGAAATCATGTCATCACCAGGGTGGCATAAAATCAAATGGTTGAAAGACATGAAAACATTGCTACTAAACTTGGGCCTTAAAGATGCCTGGGAAAATAGATCTTCTCCCCCAAAGGCAATACTTAAGAAACTTTATTGGAACTGGATCCTGCTCCAACGTAATACCAATACTTCTTTGGGTACACTCACCGAAGACTTTTTGAAATTCAAGGACCTCCCAAAACGGGAACTATATTTAGATGTCATCGAAAAACCTTTTGATAGGGCCCTTTATTTCAAATTTAGAGCAGGAACTCTACCTTTGTATGCCTTCTCTTCACGATGGAAATCCCCTGCCCAAACTACAGAGTTCTGCCCAGTATGTTTAGATAGACCAGAGACAGTGGCGCACTTTATGTTTGAATGCGGAGAGTATGCCTTGCCCAGGAGGATATGGCTTAAACACTTATGTCGCCAGCTGGGCACTAAGCGCCATATGGACGCAATACGCATACTAATGTCTGACAGTCGCACCACCTATGCCTGCGCCCTAGCGAAATTTTTATCATGGGCCTGGTCCATTAGAGCCAAAAGGCTAAAACTAACTGTTTAATCCTTTTTTAAATTAATCATGAAATGATTCTTTTTAAATCTTTTTAAGAAAAAATTGTTTGCATATAAATTCTTGTTTCTTGTACATACCTGTCTTTGTTTTTAACTGTACTTATGTATTTCATGTAAAGCTTTTATGATAACTTTTTTATCGAAATAAAGCCTTTTTGACTTGACTTGACTATTTGTCAGTTTTGTGTGTTTTGGGAGTTGTCATTGTAAACTTGTGTTGTATAATAGACTGTGCGCCACAGAGTGAAGTGGCAGTCTCTTGAGAATATACCCGTTTGGTACTTCTTAGACAACTGTGCTTAGCTGCAGCTAATAAACCTGCTTTTCTATGCCTAACAGAGTGTCTCGTGTCTCTGTCTGTCAAGGCAGGTGAACCCGGAGATCTTAGGCGTGCCCTGCTCCGCCTGGCCCATAAGTTCAGGTTCTCCAATTGGCGGCCCAACGTGTGGGCGACTTCAGTGGTAGTAGTTTTTGCCTGAAGGTCGTGAGGAGCTCCGCAAGAAAATTCCGGAGGATTTCACGAGCCACGTGAGCGACCCCTGTATGTCGAAGTGGACCGAAGGTCTTTTGAAGCGCGGCTACTCCTTCCCGACGGCTGCTGACGACTGCTGCCCTGACTGTCGCCCTGCCTTGGCCCTCTGGTGATGATTGGTATTGCGAGACGTTAGACGGACATCTGTTGGTGTGAGAAAGCATTTAGTTAAGTATTCCTGGGTAGCGCCCACTCTTTTTTTTGTTTTTGTTATTCGATTAGCGCGCTAACCGAATCCAAGGGGTAAGTACGTTTGTGCTGTGACTATATTGTCTAAAATCCCTTGACGTTTGTAAGGAAGTCCAGTTCGTTAAGAAATGCCTGGATTCAGTAAGTTTAGAAAAATGTTGTTGTCTTGGTTGTTCTAGGGATTCCCGGCTAGAGGATTCTTGTCCGATTCCTCCGGTTGGAACACCCACTTATGAGCTCTATTCAAAACATGGTCTTGGTCCTATTATTTTTAATGAAACCTGGATTCGATATACGAAGAAAGATGGTGTCCTACAGTGGCCACAAAATGGTACTTTTGAGCCTGATATACTAGATAATTTGGAAGCGATTTTATTTAAGAGAAAAGCCCGGCCGGCAATGTTTGACTCTTTCCGCCTCCGAGGATTGTAAAGAGGAAGGTCATTTTAAGAATGGCTGTGCGGTTTTGTTGCAACGTTATGGTAGATCATTAGCACCACGGGGTCGTGGTGATTCTCGGTCTATGTCCAGAGGTAGAGGTAGAGGACGTGGTGCGTCATCTCAGGAACGACGTCCCTCTCCCCCTCAGGACTCTACAAATTATTTTGATCAGCGGAATTCTCAGTCTGCACAATATTACAATGATGACTATTGTTCAGATAGTGAGAACGCTGATTTTCACACCAGCTAGGACAGCCATAGACAGAGTAAGGGAATCGTATCAGTTCCAGTGGATCAAGATGGACCTTATGTTAATGTTGTAGCATTGGGTGTTACAGAGCCATTTCTTTTGGATACTGGTGCAATGAGAAGTTCTATTATGCATTCCAAACTCCCTGGGGCACCTTTGTCTGGCTTAACAAATGTTTCTGTAGGAATCTCTGATGCCCCAGTTACTAACCCTGTTTCCTGTCCTTTGCCCATTTCTATTGGTCCGTACGATTTGGAAGCTCCACTTCTCTTAACGACGGGTTGTGGAGAGAATTTATTGGGTTTGGACTTATTGAAACGCTTGCATGCCACATTGTATTGTTCACCCTTCTTCTTCGATGTATGTATCTAAAGAACAGCTGCCACTTGAACTGCGTTCACTTCCTGCTACACTTTGGGCTACGGGTCCGAATGATGTTGGTTTACTTCAAATTCCACCTTATGTGATTAATGTTAAGCCTGATGTTAAATTGCCTCGTATTCCTCAGTTCAAAATATCTAATGATGGTGAGAGAGCTTTGTTGGCTATTGTTTATGACTTGGTTCAGAAAGGTGTGGTCGAAGAGACCAGAGGTAATGTTTGCAATAGCCCTGTTTTGCCTGTTCTTACGCGTACTGATCCTTCACAGCCACCTGTGTACCGTTTTGTGATTGATCTCCGAGAGGTCAACAAAATTGTTGTCCCTCAGTTTCCTGTTGTTCCGGATATCACTGCTTTGCTCACTATGATTCCTGCTTCGGCAGCTTGGTTTTCGGTTATTGATCTCAAAAATGCTTTCTTTAGCATTCCTATTGCTGAGGCGAGGAGGGATCTCTTTGGCTTCTCTCTCAGAGGCCGAAGTTTCCGATTTAAACGTGCACCTCAAGGCTATTGTGAAAGTCCCTCCATTTATAGTCAGGCTTTTAAATCCCAGCTTGACACCTTCTCTCTGTCATCGGGTGCTACTCTTATCCAATACGTAGATGATTTGTTAGTAGCTGATGATTCTGAAGATATCTGTAAAAATACGACTGTGTCGCTTTTGCAACATTTGTCTGATCTACATCATAAAGTGTCACCTTCTAAGTTACAATATTGTTGCCAAGAGGTTACCTATTTAGGTCATCTCTTGTCGAAGGAGGGAAGGCGATTGACCCCAGAAGGTATCCATGCAATTGCACGAATGCCTGTACCATCCACACAAAGAGAGGTGCGTGCTTTCTTAGGCATTACCTCTTATTGTAGACAATGGATTCCGAATTTTTTCTTACTAGCAAAACCTTTGTTGGCGCTCACTCTTAAAGATACGCCTCAACCTCTTCCTTGGACTGATGAATGTCAAAAGAGTTTCTCTGATTTATGTACTGCTTTCTGGTCTGCTCCTGTGTTGGGTACTCCAAATTACAGTAAACCTTTTACACTCTATGTTCATGAGAGGGAAAGTTGTGCATTATCAGTCTTGACACAAAAATTTGGAGACAAACAGAGGCCATGTGCCTATTTTTTGGCTACATTAGATCCGGTAGCTAAGGCATTACCCAGTTGTCTTAGAGAGCAACAGCAGCAGCGGCGATCTCTATTCGTCAATCTGCTGGATTGGTGTTGGATCATACTCTTAATGTTATGGTGCCACATGCAGTAGATACTCTTTTGAACAGGACAAAAACCCAGCACTTAACGAGTGCCCGTTTGTCTGGATATGAGTTGACGCTTTTAGCCAGCCATATACATATCAAGAGATGTAATGTTCTGAATCCAGCAACATTGTTGCCTGTTTTGGATGAGAAAAATGTACAAGATCAGCATGATTGTTTTCTTCGTACTGAAGAGGAAACAAAAGGTCGAATTGATTTGAAAGATACGCCACTTGTGGATCCGGATGGGATCCTGTGGGTAGATGGGTCTTGTTTCAAACTTCCTAATGGCGAAACAACAGCTGGTTATGCTGTTACAACGTGACACACAGTAGTGGAAACTGCACACATTTCAAAGAATTCAGCGCAAGCTGCAGAATTGATTGCATTGACAAGAGCATGTGTGTTGGCGAAAGGGAAAAGAGTGAATGTTTATACAGACAGTCAATACGCGTTTGGCGTTGCCCATAGTTTTGGCCGTTTGTGGAGGGAAAGAGGATTCTTTACCTCCCATGGCACTGAAATACAGCATGGTCAGTTGGTGACGGACCTTCTTGAATCACTTGCTTTGCCTACTCAAATAGCGATCGTGAAGTGTAGTGCGCATAAAAAGATTACTGATGACGTGGGTCAAGGAAATGCATTTGCGGATGAAATAGCGAGGGAAACAGCGAAAAATGTTGAAAGTCGCATGTATGTTGCAGGCCCTGCAAGATGGGTCGCAGAAGGTGGATTGTGTGAAGACACAGTAGAAAGTGTGAAAACTATTCAGAAGGAGGCCGCTGAGAAAGAATTGAGTAAGTGGAGAGAGAGTACGGGAATGTTGGACACGATGGGATGCTGGACGGAATTGTCAGAGCATCAGCGATGGTTGTTACCAGATGCGTATGTACTACCTGTAGTTACTATGGCTCATGGACCAGCCCATATTAATGCAAGGGGTATATGTAAACTTCTAGCTCCAGTATGGCAGAATGAAGGTATTCCTAAATGTGCAGAAAATGTGGTGAAACATTGCATTGTTTGTTTGATGCATAATCCAGGAAAAGGAACTCCAACTCCAGCAGGTCACTTTGCTCCCCCTACGTATCCTTTTGAGGTACTGCAAATAGACTTTATCCATATGGAACGTTTTAACAACCTCAAGTATGTCCTAGTGGAGGAGGAGCTACGCGAGCATCCGAGATGGCTGCGTAAGCACAGGGCTCCCGGGACCCTCGCCGCTCTTCGCAAAATATCCTGACGCTATCCTGATTTTTCAGATGGGTTACTGAAGATGAACCCTAGCAGATATCTTTGCTCTTTCAAGAATTTGATTTGGACTTCGGAAACCGCAGTTACGTCGATCCGAACCTTTGAGGCCTACCTTGCGGTGAAGCCGGGGGCTTGGCAAGCTGGCACGCCGGAACAAAGTTGAACAACAACGGCTGAGGGGTCTTCCCCCAGTAGCCCTACCTCGACTTTCACTTTCGTTTTTGGGTCCTGGCACTATCAGATAGCACAACTGTTCCGTGTTGTCGGAGGTCCGGTCCGACTCTGCCTCATCAATGTGTGCTTTCGGTTCTCAACGCTTCTGTATCGAACTGCGTTGTCATCTTGGCCACGCAAGCCTACTCTTGTAGACTTTTGGTGACTTGCCTGCGTGCGGCCATTTTCACCAGGTCTCACGGGCCCCTTCGGGGCGCATCTTCCAGTATGGCAGCCAGGGCCGACAGCGAGAAGCGGAAAACCAAGGTGCCTATTCGCGGGGGGCGTTCCAAAGTAATATCATGGATCGTTATACCCAATCTAAGGGATCCCCCGGTGGCGCCAGCCGCACTCCGGATGACGCCAAGGACAACCCGGCTGTGCCGACCGAACTGTCTCTCCAAGACGTCATGAGCGCCATTGCCAATATGAAGGCTACCATCGGCCAGCAATATGAAGCTCTGGCTCATAAAATTGACACCGTTGCCATCGATGTCACCTTGATCAGAGCCGATCTGTTTAAAACCAACGAGAAAGTGAAATCGTTGGATTTGAAGAATTCTAGCCTCACGGCCGATGTGTTGGAACTACAATTATTGGTGTTCCTGAAAATCCCGAAAATCCTTCAACGGACCTCCTGGTGGAAGACCTCGTTCTAAATCACCTTGCTCCTACAGGACTGAGCAAATTCTTTGCTGTGGAACGTGCCCACTGTGTGCCCGGTGGAAAACTGCGGCCGGGCGCCTCTCCGAGGCCTATCATTGCCAATCTCTTTTATTTTAGAGACCGGGATGCTATCCTGCAGGCCTCGAGGGTGAGCGGCCCGGTAAAATTTGAAAACACTACAGTAAGCTTTTATCCGGATTTCACTCAGCTTGTCCAGAGGCAAAGGATGGGCTTTCAGGGTGTGAAGCGAAGACTTGGGCCTGAAATATGCCATGTTGTTTCCTACCAGACTCCTTGTTGTGTATGAGGACCGGACGTTTTTCTTTGACCGTCCTGAAAGTGTGAGTGACTGGCTGGATTCTCTGCCTGCCCGGAACGATCGAACTGAGCACCCTGGTGGCGAGCCAGAACAGAAGTGACAATGTGGTTCCTGATCTCCGAATACTTGACTTTTCACAGCTGGGTTTGATTATTTTAATATTGTTGTACCTCATTGTAGTTTACCCGAGGGTGGCGGGGGAAACGAGTCTCTTTCCTCCTCCGGGGTTTCTTTTTGTAGATTACTGTACTGGTAGGGCGACAGGCACACTGCAAGTTGGGGTGGCTTTTTAGTCTAATGCAGGGGTGCAGGGTGGGGGGAGGTGTAACGGGTTCGAGTTGGGGGGTGTGGGGGGAGTGTTTGGGGGTTTGTTAATTTTTCTCAAGGCATCGTATTGTTCTTTCTTGTGATCTGTCTTCTGTGTTCGTTGTGGGGTGTGGGGTGGGTTCCACATTTCTTGCTAGGATGGGTGGTAGTGGGTTGAGGCTAATATCTTGGAATGTCAACGGGTTGGGTGTTAGAATAAAACGGGGAGTGGTGTTACAATTTCTGCGTCGCCTGTCCCCGATGTTGTTTTTCTACAGGAAACACATCTGGTGGGGAATACGTGTCACGCCATGAACAGGTGGGGGTACCGTCTCGTTGCACATTCCGGGTTCACCACTGGTTCTAGGGGCGTTGGCATTCTTGTTCGGTCCTCTCTCCCCTTGGAGATAGATGACGTAATCCGCGACAACAGAGGGCGCTACGCCGCCCTCACTGAATGATGGGAGGGCAGGACTATTACGCTGATCACAGTATATGTTCCACCGGGTCTACAGACCTCTACTTTCTCAGATATTGGGCAAGTGGTGCTGGAACTCCCCGAAGGTACCCTGGTTATGGGTGGGGATTTTAATTCTGTTGTTTCTGGCAATGTAGATCGCTACCAACCCAGAGATCTTGCCAACTCTCAATCATGGCTGAGTGGGTTTTTGGAGACTTTTGGTCTGGTGGACTGCTGGAGGTTGATGCATCCAAAGCAGATACAATACACTTTCCATTCTGGGGCCCATGGAAGTCTTTCCAGACTTGATTACATTCTGATGCCTGCAGCGCAGTCCCCTTCTGTCAGAGAGATCAGACACCTTGCCCGGGGCATTTCAGACCATTCCCCATTGTGGCTCTGTATGGATAGTAGAGTGTGTGGTGCGGGACGAGTCGCCCCCATAAACCCCTGGTATTTACGTAACCCTAAGACCCGTGCTGGTTTGGTGAAGTCTCTGGATCAATACTTTCTCAAAAACGAGGGGTCTGTGTCCTCATCTTTGTCACTGTGGGAGGCCTTCAAGACGGTCATTCGTGGGCAGGCCCTGTCTTTAATTGCTGAAGCTAAGAAAACCAAAAATCAAGATGTTGTTCGTCTTGAGACAGAAATAGTTGAGCTTGAGAGTGACTTGGAATCAGGCGTTACTCATGCCAAACTCCACGCCCTTGGTCTGAAACAGCTGGACTACAAATCCCTGGTTACGGATGCTGCCAAAAAATACACTATACAGAGAGGCAGTATATTACACCTTCTAATAGCTCTCTCATTCTGAACCATTTATTACAGTATACTGACTAGCACAGTATACCTTGGAGTAGGTCTGTTCCTCTACATCATATAACACAGTGTACTGAGTAGTGCAGTGTAACTTGGAGTAGGTGTCAGTTAGTCTGTACAATCTCATACATTGTACTGACTAGTACAGTATACCTTCTAGTAGCTCTGGCACTCTATTCCATCTAATACAGTGTACTGATATAAGTAGCCCTGTCACTCTGTACCATCTAATGCAGTGTACTGACTAGTACAGTATACCTTCTAGTAGCTCTGGCACTCTATTCTATCTAATACAGTGTACTGACTAGTACAGTGCACTTTGGTGTAGCTCTGATACTCAGTACCATCTAATAAACTATAGTGATTAGTACGGTATACCATGGAGTAGCCCTGTAACGCTGTGCCATATAACACAATGCGCGGACTAGTACGGTATACCTTGGAGTAGCTGCGTCACAATGTACCATCTAATTAAGTGTACTGACTAGTACGGTATAATCTGGAATAGCCCTGCTACTTTGTACCATGTAGTAGTGTACTGAGTAGTACAGTATACCGCGGAGTAGCTCAGTTACTCCTTACCTTTTAATACAGTGGACTTATTAGCACAGTATAGGAAACATCTTTTACCACACAGTCTTAACAATGACATACCTTTACAACGCAGTTCCTACCCCGACCACACGTTCCTGTACCACTCAAGTTGATACAATGACTTGTTTTAGGAAATGCCCTGTTGGACTGGTGTTGGATATTAAGTCCAACACCTTCTCTACTGATGCACAAACTGGAGTTGGAATAGTAATTTATACTATTCCCAAGTTCAACGCCCCCCTAACGACTTGCGTGGTAAATTAATGAGTGGTAACTTTGCAGTCGGGGTAGTGACTGCATTGTAAAGGCATGCGCGGTAAATGCATGAGAGGTTCTGTCACCATTTAGTTTTTTCACTATTGCAAGGCTACCTGTTCCCCATAAGACAGAATGGGAAGTTTGTTTATACCATCTTATAAACATAACTGGCCCTGGGAACTAGGTGGGAAGATAACATTTAGTATGCCTGAACTCAGAATACAACTATGCATCTTTTAGCAAAGGTGATTTTTACACTCTGTCTTTGAAAATACTACTTTTAGGAAGTAGGTATTTTCTTGCTCAATCATCCCGTGTGCCTCTGCTGGAATGTGGATTGCCTGTCTGGGTTTTGGACGACAGATGGCTAGGAAGCAAGGGTGGCTCCCGATAGTCTAGGTAGGTCAGGAAAGGGTTGAATAGACCTGGGCTGCGATGGGGAAAAATGGAAGAGATTTCCGTGCACCTCAAGGGGCCTGGTCTGCCTCTGACAATGCCGTCTCCACCCCCTGCCGGGAAATCACACCAGAGAAGGCAGAACTGGTTCTGGCTGGGCACGGACACCCTCTGCCTAGAGGATCAAAGCATTTTTAGATACAAATACTGGGGCCCAGACCCCTTAACTTTAGAATTCTTTTGGATCGAGAAGACTGCCAAGATGAAGAGCTGGAGAAGCTGTGAGGATGGACTACCACTTTGCTGTGTGCTTTGCTGTGTTGGCCTACAGTGGCTCCTTCTGTCTTGGGCAGTGAAAGGACTGGTCTGAACTTCCTGCAATCTACTATTGTGAGTTTCTCCAAGGGCTTGAGGTAGTGCTTGTTCCCTGTTCAAGAAGTCTCAGAAACAACAACGACTTCAAGCTCTTCTGCCCTCAGCACTGGGGACTGTGTGTTTTGTGCTGCGACAGCAGAAAATCAACTCGACGACGTCTATGATGCTGCTGCTGACTCCGTGTTCTGAAGGCAATGCAGAGGACCCCGCTGCAATGCCGCATCGTGACCCAGGTCTCACTGACGCCGCCTGCTGATGCCGCCACTGAGCCTCTGCTCGCACCGCGACTTTTGGGCACCGCACTCCGCACCGCCTTGCTTCACGCCGTAGCCTGGGCAGTGCAGAGAGCACCACCGCAACTACGGACCACGACCCTGCTTTCACTGACAACGCCTGCTGACACCGCCACCGAGCTGTTGCTCGCACTGCGACCTGTGGGCACTGCACTCCGCACCACCTCACTTCATGGCGATGCCTTGGCCTCCCCGACGTTCCACGCCAAAATTGACGCCTCTGCTTACACCGTGGTTCGAGGGCACCACTCGTAAAGTTACATGACACAACGCCCTCATCCTGCACCGCAGCCTTGGCCTACCAACGCCGGCACCATCGACTCCCGTACGTTAGCCGATGACAGCATTTCAGCAACGACAACGCCTCTGCTTGCACCGTAACCAGCCAGCACCGTCATGAGCACCGCCTTCACCTCGCACTACGACCCTGGTCCCACCGATGACGCCATTTGACTCCGCCACTTCGCATCTCAGCACCCGAAGCCTGCCGACGCCAGCGCTCCTGATCCCAACAGAAAGGAGCTTGCCCTGCAACGTGAGTGACTTCAAGGATCTCGGCTCCCTACAACTCTGACAGGTACCGTTTGCGGGTCTTCCCAACACTGTAGCTGGTCAGCGACGCCGCGTCCAGCCTGAACTGTTGGATTTGTTTGCTCAAGACGGCGTGATAGCCCCGGACGGAGCAATCGACATCAAGGAACTGTTTTAAAGTGTTTTTTGATAACTGTAGATTTTTAAGTATTGTAGTGTGGATTCTTCTCATTTTGGTCTTGTATATAAAAATATTGGCTATTGTTCTAAACTGGTGTGGTGTCCTTTTGTAGTGCTTACCGTGTATTACTGTCGGTTATGTGCAAATGCTTTATACACTGCCTCTAGCATGACTGCTCGTGCCAAGCTACCAGGGGGGTTAGCAGGGGATATTTTAGGAGTGTAACTCCCTTATCCTGACTAGGAAGAAGGGTCCCTGATTGGGCAAAGGTGCAAGCCCTGCCAACAAGAGACCCCTATTGCTAACACCCATATAATACAGTGTACTGACTAGTAGAGTGAACCGTCCAATAACTCTGCCATTCTTTACTATCTAATGCATTGTACTGACTAGAAATGTTGACCTTGTATTAGGTCTGACACTCCATGCCTTCTCATACAGTGTACCAACTTGTACAGTATGCCTTTTAATAGCTCTGCCATTCTGTACCATCCACTACAGTATACTCATTATTACAGTATACTTTGGAGTACCTCAGTCCTTCTGCACCCTCTATTAAAGTGTACTGATTAGTACAGTATACCTTCTAGAAGGTCTGTCACTCTTTTCGATCTAATACAGTCTACTGACAAGTACAGTATGCCTTTTAATTGCTCTGTCATTCTGTATTCTCTAGTACAGTGTACTGACTAGCAGTCTACCTTGGAGTAGCTCTGTTGTTCTGTACCATGTATTATAGTGTACAGACTAGTTCAGTATACCTTCTAGTAGTGCTGTCACTCCATGCCCACTAACGCACAATACTGACTAGTTCAGTATACCTTCTAATAGCTCTGGCACTCTATTCCATCTGATACAGTGTACTCACTAGTAGTATACCTTCTAATACCTCTGTCATTCTACACAATGTAATACAGTGTACTGACTAGCACGGTATACCTTGAAGTAGCTCTGTAACTCTGTATCTTCTAATGCATAGGAACTGGCTAATGCCCGGTTACTCACCGGTAATATTCATTACTCCGAGTCCTGGTCTTTACGTCTCATTCCTTAACAGTGAGGAGCTAGTCTGCTCCACAGAAACCTATTACCTAGCCAAGCTTTTCGCACTTCCCCCAACATGGCGCCACCATCAGATGACAATAAAGGAGGAATGCGTCGTAGACACATCCTGAGAATACCAAAGAGAAACCCAGAAAGAAAACAATCACCCAAAAAAACAAAAACCATGGAGGGAGGGAAGGGCTCAGGAATGGGACGAGAAGACCAGGACTCAGAGTAATGAATATTACTGGTGAGTAACAGGGCATTACCTCATTGATCAGCCTTCCCGTCCCATTCCTTAACAGTGAGCCCATACCCAAGCACACGGTGATTGTAATAAAACAGACCAGAAATTGTGAGTAAACAGGTCCATCTAATCAACAGAAAGCAGTACAACTCATAAACGATGTACAGCAGACAAAACATGAGAGCCAAAGGCAGCTAAGGCCGCCATCCCCAACTGAAGACGATAATGGGAAACAAACGTATGGGGAGAAGCCCATGTGGCAGCATTACAAATGTCCCTCAAGGAGGCCCCCTTGAACATGGTCCAGGAGGAGGAGACGCTGTGGTACTGAAAAATTCTGGGCCCATGTTATAAACATTGTCGTATCATGACGATTTTGGTATCAGCAGACCGGAAATGACGAGTACACTACATACGTGCATTTCCGGCGTGTTCGAGTGTTGGGATCACCCTTAAACCAGAGTTTCCGTCTCGAACCCTCGGGTTCCATTTTGTGAACGCCAGCCATTTTGTGATTGCCCTCACATAGCCAAATGACTAAAGGCCAAGCCCGAGTCCGAAGGACACGTACACCTTTGCTGACTCCTCTGTGACCTGGGCAAGCTGACTCCACTGCCTGAAGCCAAACCTGTTCGGACAGCTCCTTTCCCAGTGGCCGAGTGAGATTAGTATCAAGGCACCACATATCATAAACCTTTCATCGCACACAAACCATGCCTAATCTTACACACACCTGTCCCTGATTCCTTCTTTATGACTCGCTTTACGAGGAGGAGGTTCCCGTTTTTATTGGGGGTCCGCCGATATCTGATGGAAATACTGGACCTTGCTGGGTAATTGATTATGGGTTGGACAAACTGAAATGTAGGATTGCCATCATGACTCTGCTTTTTCTTTGTAGTGAAAATATGTGAATGGTCAAACTGTAAAATAAGGAATGTTGCCTAGAGCAGAATATTCTGTATAAAAGAAGAAGACTGGCTTTGTAACTTTGAGCAGTCTCCTGAGAACCTACTTGCTGTTGTACTTCTAGGATATCTGTTGCTGGTTGCAACCAATAAATGCGATCTTTGATTTCACCTAGAAGACTCTGTGTTTCTGTAGTCCGAAACAGGAAGGACTCGAGGTCTTCGGGTGTGGTCCCCTGGCACCACTGGGTTCTGAAAAACTCAGTACCTCAATTGGCGCCCAATGTGGGGCGATTTCAGCGGTACCGGTCCAAGCCAGAGGTTCGTGAAGAGCTTCGTGTGGAAATTCTGGAGGAAGGCCGCCACTTCATCGACCCCTGCATGTCGACGTAGTCCGAAAGTCTTTGCTGCGAGGTTCCTCACGTCCCGACGGCTACGAAGGACTGCTGCCCTGACTATCGCCCTGTTTTGGACCCTTGATGATTGGTAGAGCGAAACTGTAGACGAGTCTTCTGGTGACATCATCGATACCTCAGTTAAGTATAAGTGGAGCGTCTCCCAGTCCTTAGTCTGGTTCTTAGTTTTTGGTATCCCTTCGAGGATAGGTTTTGTTTGGAACTTGCAAGCGCCAAAACCGAAGGACTCGTGTATTCACGAGACTATCGTATTCGATAATCCTTCGAAGTTTGAAGCTAGACTAGTGAGCGAAGATGCCTGGTTTTAGCAGACTCGGAAATTTGTTTTGTCTTGGTTGTAGTAGGGATTCCCGATTGGAGGACTCGTGTCCGGTTCGTCCAGTTGGAACTCCAACATATGAGCTTTATGTGAAGCATGGCGTAGACCCCATCACATATAATGAAGTATGGATCCGATACACCAGGAAAGATGGTGTTTTAAAATGACCCCAATATGGTAGTTTCAACACCGAAATCTTAGATAATTTGGAGGTTAAACTTTTTAAGAAGAAAGCCCGGCCGGCAATGTTTGACTCTTTCCGCCTATGGCAAAAGGAAGCCAAACAGAAAGAAATTAAATTAGCAAAACGAAATAAGAGAGAAAAGAGTATCTCGATAATGCAAGCCGCTACGCAGTTTAAAGATAACGAAGAAGAACAGGCAAGTGAGCAGTTGCACAGGCAACGTAAAATGGCGATTGATAGATGTTACCCAGTTTTACCAACTGTCCAACAAAATACAGCAAAAGAACTTGAAAAAGATCCCGTAATGTCTCATTTGCTGAGTTCGCCACCCCCTTATGCGCAGAGTGCTACAGCACCCCCGCAACCTTTAGTAGTGCAACCCCCGGTTATTGTTCCTCAGGTCCTTCTACAGCCGCCAGTTCCTTTTCTGCCGGCCCCTAACCCTCTGGTGCAGACTCCTCAAGGGCCGCCGGCCACACCTGCTCCACCTGTGCTCTCTACGACTTTGCTTATTACACCGACTATTTCTCCTAATACTCCCTCTGCTACTGCCTCCACCTCTGCCTTACCTCAACATGTCTTTCTTCCTGTCCTTCCGTCAGCTTCTCCTTCCGTTCGACAGAGAATGGCCAACACTGTTACTAATCTTTTCTCACCTTTCTTCGGGTCGCCTAATACGACCCCTAACACGGAACGTAGACAGTTGCGGAGTCAACTGCCTGACTATCGAGAGAGAGAATTACTGAATCGGTTAGCGCATAAATGGGTTGTCGACACTGTAAGATATGATGTACAGTCTATCGTGGAAGTCTTCCGTCAATGGGAAGCATCGAAGCAGAGATATGTTTTTGAGCAAATGTGTGTTTTTCTCTGGGAAGATTTGGAGGAAAATTATCTGGAATACGACCCGCCTGAGTTGTGCCGTGTACGGTTCGAGTTCTCAGAGGGCATGATCATAGGTCCCGATGTTGAGAGAGCGGTTGCGACATTGTTGTCGTATTGAAGTAAGGCGGGAACTTCTCGGTCACTATTTGAGCGTGACGCATCCGGTAGGAAAAAGGCGCGACAGTATCCCATGAGAGAGGTTCCGCCGGTTTGGAAGGAAGAAGTGGCCGCTGGTCCAGGTAATAACCCACCAGTTGTACCGGCTCACTTTCAGCGTGTTTGGGTATACGTCCCATGGAAAAGAACAGAGGTTTTGGCTCTCAAACAGACGTTACCTGACCCCCGTAAAAATCCCGCAGGGTATTATAAGGAATTATCACAGACTGTAAGCTCGTGCATTATGAATTTAGCCGATATAGACACGTTGTTCGGGAATGTTGTTCCACAGCCTTTATGGGGAAAGATTCGCCACGCCGATCATGGTCAGGAGTTAGGTGATACATGGGTTAATATTGCTGCTACAGATAACAGACAAGTTGGTGGTGCTAAACCCGAGCCTTTAATAGCAGAACTCCCTGGTAGAATAATTACTTATATGAAGACATTAATGCCTGAATTGCGTGTCAATTGGGATAAGTTGTCTGCGTGTAAGCAGAAGAAAGATGAAATGGTGTCCGACTTTTTCATGCGGTTTGAAGAGACTTTTGTAGATCATAGTGGTCAGGATATGGCTACTGAGGGTGGCCAGAGATTGTTCGTCGACAAATTTGTGCATAATTTGCTTCCCAAGTTGTGTGCTAAGTTGAAGGATTCTGAGAGTGCTTGGGCTGTGTCAACGTCAGCACAGATTTTAGCTACAGCCCAGTACTATGAAAATAGGCGCAAAGATGAGTTAGAGAAAGCGGATAAAAAGACTAAGGAATTAAAAACTAAAGTTTTTCTGCAACAGGCCTATCCACCCCACACTAATAATCAGCGTGATTATCAGCAGCCTCAGCAGTATTCGGGAAACTAGCAAAGAAACGAGTTTTCTCAACAACGTTTGCCATATGGGCCCAATCAGTGTGCGTATTGCAAGGAAGAAGGCCATTTTAAGAGTAGTTGTCCGGTTTTGTCTCAGCCCACAAATGGGTTTGGTACAAGAGGTCGTGGTGCTCAACAAACACTTAGAGGTAGGGGACGCGGTACGTTCCCACAGAAGGCACGTCCCTTTCCGCCACAAAAATCAATGAATAGCTTTGATCAGCATGGTAATGCGTTTGGTAGGACGACTCAATACTATGCTGATGACTACTATGCAGACGACGAAGATATGGAAGGTAACGATTGCTAGGACAGCCATAGACGAAGAGAGGGAGTTGTTTCAGTTCCAGTAGATCAGAGTGGACCTTATGTTGAGGTGATTACATCAGGTGTGTCAGAGCCTTTTCTGTTGGATACTGGTGCTACAAAGAGTTCTATTATGCACTCAAAACTCCCTGGCGCACCTTTGTCTGGCAAAATGAATGTTTCAGTAGGTTTTTCTGGCGCCCCGGTTAGGAACCCGATCTCTAGTCCTATGTCCCTTTCTGTTGGACCTTGCAAATTAGAAGCACCCCTTATTCTGACGACAGGTTGTGGTGAAATTTTTTTAGGATTGAATTTGTTGAAAAGATTGTATGCGACATTGTATTGTTCTCCTTCGGGAGTACAACTTGCATTGTGTAAGAAAGTGATCTGTCCGATGTATTTGTCAAAGGATAGTGCCAAGGAAGTGCGGGGTGCGGCAGAACTCTATCTTCCTCGTCATGGCCTCTTCCACCATCAGATACTGTAGAGCAGACTTATTGGCCTTTCGAGAACGACTTTCCATCTGTCCTCTTCCGCTAGTAACGCCGCTAAGGGGCCCTTATCGGTGCACTTGCTGTTGCTGGCGCCTGCCTCCCCCTTCCCGCATTAGTTCCTTAGAAACCTCATCCCGGCAGATTAACGTGTCTGGGGTGAATACTTTTAGTATATACAGCTTAAATGTCAGATCTCTGGTCAAACATCAGGCGGAGATCTTTGATATTGTCACTAATGACTCCCCGGACGTGTTCTTCATGACCGAGACCTGGCTACAGGATGCTGACACTGCGATTTTAAACCTTGCTTTCCCCCCTGATTACACCGTGGCTACTCTTAACCGCGGCTCGAGAGGGGGTGGAATTGCCATGGCAGTGAAACGTTGTTTTCCCTGCGAATGGAAAGAACTAAAACTTCCGGGCTGCGAATGTGCCCACTTTAGAATCTCTCTTTCCCACTGCTACAGCCTTTCAGGTCTCCTAATATACCGGCCTCCGGGCTGCGATGCCGCCTTTAGGGCCGCTCTCCCGGACGTCATTAGCACAGAGGCTCTTGGCTGTGCAAATTTTAATGTGGTAGGCGACCTCAACCTGCACTTCGATTGTACATCTCAACCCTCCATTAAGAGCTGCCTAGCCAATCTAGAAGCCTTGCAGCTCCTACAGAGAGTGTCGTCCCCCACCCATTTAGGCGGGCACACACTGGACCTGTTCTTTACCACCTTAGAGGACATAACTATATGTCCACCTGTCCAGCTGACATGGACGGACCATATGCTGGTGATGGCAACTATTCCCGTGGTAGATCCTCTTTTTGTGACACAGAATAAAACCTCTCTTTCTCGCCAGTGGAGTAAATTAAAACTAGAAGACTTTTATCTTCTACTAGAAAAGACACCCTTCCCTCCCTTTTCGGATGTTGACCGTGGGTATGACTCATTCTGCATCTGGATTGGCATGGCCTTGGATTCTCTTATTCCCCTGGCACGTTCCAAGTGCCGGACTAAGGCCCATAGCCCGTGATACGATGAGACCTTGGCGTCTCTCAAGAGAGAGTGTAGGCAAGCAGAAAGGCGATGGAGGAAAGCCTATGACCCCGCGCTCAAAACCTGCTACCTTACTTTAACCAAGGCATATCATAGAGCGGTCTGTCGAACACGTGCCGCATATTATGCGCAGGAGTTTCGGAACAGCCCTAACCCCTCTAAACTAATCTTCAAGGTCCTAAAGGACCTTACGACTAAGAGGGCTTCTGCAGCAGAAATTTGCACAGACGCTCATTGCGAGAGTCTGGCCTCTTTCTTTGTGCAAAAGGTGCAAGCAATCTATCGCACCTTCCCAACTATCATGCATCGCTCGGACTCAGCCGACTGTCCAAAGGGCAATGATATGACCCTGGATATTCTAGCCCCCCTTTCTGAGGAGGGTTTTGATCTATTGAGCCTAAAAATTAAATCCGGCTCTCCTGCTGACCCCCTCAAACCGGCCCAGTTTAAAAACATGCAGGTAACATGTCGTTCACCTTTGCTGGCCCTTATCAATATGTCACTGGCCTCAGGGATTGTGCCCTCCAAGTGGAAACAAGCAGTAGTCACACCCATCCTAAAAAAGCCTACCCTAGATCCTATAAAACCTGAGAACTATCGCGCCATCTCACTGCTGCCGTGGGCTGCTAAAGTCACCGAAGCCCACGTGAATGGGATCCTGGCCGACCATCTTGCCAAAGCTAACATCTTGGATCCCACGCAAAATGGATTTCGTGCAGGCCACAGCACGGAGACTGCCTTGTTATACATGGTCGAACATCTGCGCTCCGTGCTGGACACCGGACGAACAGCGGCACTCTTGTTGTTAGATCTGAGTGCCGCCTTCGATACGGTGTCCCATGAGATCCTGTTGCGGCGGTTAGAGGAGTCTGGGGTCAGGGGTTTGGCTTTAGGATGGTTCCGCTTCTTCCTTTCCAACAGATCCTTTCAGGTTGCGATACCACCCGGCAAATCCACCTCTCACCCGCTCACCTTGGGGGTCCCACAGGGATCATCTTGGAGCCCCACTCTATTTAATCTATATGTGAGACCGCTGGCTGCGGTAGTCAAACTCTGGGGCCTGACAATGGTGTCCTATGCGGATGACACGCAGCTGGCGGTCACATTAAGTGGGGACTCAGCTGTGGACGCCCTCAACTTCTGTGAGGGGCTACGTGCGGTGGCCAATTGGATGAACCAAAACTGTCTCCAATTGAACACAAAGAAGACAGAGGTGATGGTGATCGGTAAGCAACCTGGATGGTGGAATGACAACTGGTGGCCCCCCGAGCTAGGAATGATCCCTTCTCCTGCTATGGAGATAAAAAATCTCGGGGTCTGGCTGGACCCTACACTTAGTTTTACCTGCCAGACTAAGAGGGTGGCTGCCTCCTGTTTTGGCATAATCAGGGCTATCAGGCCGGTGCTTAAATTCTTCGATGACCCCACTAGACAGCTTGTGGTCCAGGCCTCTGTACTATCTAGGATAGATTATGCCAGTGCTCTGCTAGCAGGTACGAATAAGGCAGAACTTATGCGGCTGCAACGAGTGCAGAATGCCGCCGCAAGAGCGGTATTAGGGTTACCCAGACGTTGTTCAGTGTCCAGAGCATTGAAAACGCTCCATTGGTTGCCTGTTGCTCGGCGGATCGAGTTCAAGGTGCTCTGCCTGGCTTTTAAAATTTTGAAAGGCACGGCCCCACCTATTCTGATGAACCTACTGACCCCATATGTTCCCTCTCGATCCTTGAGATCGATGGGCCAGAATTTGTCTGTTGTCCCACGCTTTCGGTTGAGCAGGATTGGAGGCCGCTCCTTTCGAGTAGTAGCCGCCAATTATGGAACTCTCTTCCTAGTGAAATTCGAGCTCTGGCTCATGGGATGGCTCACATCAGTGTGAAAGGGATTTGCAAGTTGTTGGCTCCAGTATGGCAAAGCGCTAGAATTCCTAAGTGTGCAGAGAATGTGGTCAAGAACTGCATGGTGTGTCTGAAGTACAATCCTGGTAGGGGAACCTCAACTCCAGCTGGTCATTTTGCTCCTCCTACGTATCCGTTCGAGGTTTTGCAGCTAGATTTCATCCACATGGAAAGGTGCAACAATTTGAAATACGTACTCGTTGTTGTTTGTGCCTTTTCAAGATGGGTAGAAGCATATCCTTTAAAGGACAACACTGCCCTATCCACAGCTAAAGCCCTTGTCAAAGAATTCTTCCCCAGATTTGGAATGCCAAGAATGGTCTGGAGTGATAATGGGAGTGAATTTGTGGGTCGAGTGATCAAGATAGTATGTGAAGGGCTAGGCGTACATCAGAAGTTCCACGCTGCAAAATCACCCCCGATCAGCTGGACTAGTAGAATGCTACAACGGCACACTAAAGCTTAAGTTAGCCAAGATCCAAGCGAGCACTGGTCTTAAATGGCCTGACGCTCTGCCGTTGGCACTCCTATCAACGAGAATGACTGTACACTCGAGAGTGGGACTTAGTCCACACGATATCGTGTTCAGCCGCCCGGCCAACATATGGGGAGTGCCAAGGCCCACTAAGTTCAGTGAAATCGAACACCCTGTACTGCTTGATTACCTGTATGAATTGACGGCTAAATTGTGCGTTTTACACCAACAGGTACATGATACCCTCCCTCAAGCTACTGAAGCTCCAGGACATCCTATCGATCCTGGATCCTACGTATTAATAAAGAATTTCTAGCGGACAAAGAATGATGAGCCCCGCTGGACTGGCCCCCATCTAGTACTTCTTTCGACAAGATCAGCTGTTCGAGTGGAAGGAAAGAAACACTGGATCCACGGGATCCATTGCAAAAGGGTCCCTTTACCTCTACCGTACGACCGGTGGACCAAGGAGGGGATCGCTGACTCTGAAACTGAGACTCTGCCTCGTTTTCTGCCTTTCAGCGATGCACATGTGAAAGGAACAACTTCTGGACAGGAAAGCAACAACGTTTTGCAAGCAGCTGTGCCACCGTCAATTCGATTGAACACTACAGAGCCTGAACTCCTGTTCTGAGACCAGACAGCACCTGGAAGAACACGTTATAATTTGAGGCCGAGAGCTATGACTATGGACAAATACATTTTTTCTCTTCTATTCTTGAAAGTACAGCTCTCTCATCTGAGAAACTTGCTTATTTTTTATTTTTCGAACCGCCATCCGGGTTCAGCTGCTAGGGTTGCGGCTGCCCAAGTCTTTGGGGTGCAGCCGAAGACGTTAGGTCAACGGTTCTGGTTGGTCTAAGGGAGTTGCCCTGGACTGACAGAAGCATTCCTTAGCAGAAACACCCTACTGCCGCGGGCAGCAATTATAGAGGATGGAGTTTTACAAGATGGAGAGACCTGCCAAAGAGATGAACTTTAAAGCCAGAATGTGTATATTAATGACAAAGACACGATTTTTGATATTATGTATTTCCATGTTGCTTAGCGTTATGATGTTTTTAAGAGGATATGTGACATTTGCATCCACCACACAGCCCTTACCTCCTTCTACTGTTCCCTCACATTCTTTTTACCCTCTGCCTGAACACGAGTCCGCTAGGAGATCAGAATTTGCCAATAACTCATTCATTCAGCTTTTACACCAACACCAACTAGTGGTGAACACAACTAACTGTTGGGTGTGTGGTCTTATGCCACATACTACCGATAAGAGTATCCCGTACTTGGTTCTACCATTCAGCTACTATGGCTCCTTGTGGGCGTTTCAGACAATGTTCATATATGCCATCAAACCATATCCCCCAAGTTCTGCAAAAAGTAACTCGAGCAACAAAGCGTTAATAGTGGAAATCACCAATATGAGCAGAGACATCGACTCGTATAGAACCATTCCCAGAGATGAGTCGCAAGCATACACTAGATGGAACATAACATGATATAGAGTCGGTCTGAGTGAGAACGAGCAAGCGAAGAGATCTTTCCTGATCTGGATTGTACCCCATCAGGGCCACCTATGTCTGCAGAGTAATGGCAAGAACTCCAGAGCTCAGTTAGGGAAAAGTATCTGTACTGAAACGTATGTTTTCTCATCTCAGACTTCCCCTTCATTCCTAGAAGCTAAGGGTACCTATTTCATCTGCCATGATAGAGCATATACATGGTTGCCCCCTGACTTCTCGGGCACATGCTTCACTTCATTCCTGTTGCCTCCCACCCACACAGCCGCAGCAGATTACCATAAGACAAGGATAGTTAGAGGTGTCGTGAGTAAAGACGACACTGCGGGACAAGAATATGGAGACTTCGTAAAAGGCTTTCTGCCGATTTGGGGGCCTATGGTGAACAGCCGGAACATTCGCCAATTGACGAGGGTGGTTGAATCTACCATAGTTGAAACGGCCGGTGCCCTTAGTAATTTGACTGCTGAGCTCCAGTCTGACCGCCTTATGACTCTTCAGAACAGGGTCGCATTAGACGTCATACTTGCAGACCGAGGTGGGGTATGTAAAGAGATCCAATCCAGTTGCTGCATCTTTATCCCAGACAACGCCCCGACAGTATACCAGGCCATCTCCAAACTGCATAAAATCTCCGAATCCATTCACGTGGATAAAGGAGACTGGTCACTGATGGGGTGGGTCTGGGAACTGATATCCTCCTGGGGATGGAAGATTCTGATAGTCATTGGGATGATCTTAGCCATTCTTTTCCTGTTCTGTCTGTGTGTACAGTGTGCTCCTGCAATATGTGGCCTCTGTGCTACATCGTGTATAAGGAAACCTGTATCAAGAGATGAACTAACAAATAGGATGATACTACAGCGACACCTCAGTGACTTTATGAATATAGACCTGGACTCAGATTAGCATGAGTATAGGTTATTGCCTATGTAAGCGCAAAAGGAGGGTCTGTGGTACTGAAAAATTCTGGACCCATGTTATAAACATTGTCGTATCATGACGATTTTGGTATCAGCAGACCGGAAATGACGAGTATACTACATACGTGCATTTCCGGCGTGTTCGAGTGTTGGGATCACCCTTAAACCAGAGTTTCCGTCTCAAACCCTCGGGTTCCATTTTGTGAACGGTAGCCATTTTGTGATTGCCCTCACATAGCCAAATGACTAAAGGCCAAGCCCGAGTCCGAAGGACACGTACACCTTTGCTGACTCCTCTGTGACCTGGGCAAGCTGACTCCACTGCCTGAAGCCAAACCTGTTCGGACAGCTCCTTTCCCAGTGGCCGAGTGAGATTAGTATCAAGGCACCACATATCATAAACCTTTCATCGCACACAAACCATGCCTAATCTTACACACACCTGTCCCTGTTTTCCTCTTTATGACTCGCTTTACGAGGAGGAGGTTCCCGTTTTTATTGGGGGTCCGCCGATATCTGATGGAAATACTGGACCTTGCCAGGTAATTGATTATGGGTTGGACAAACTGAAATGTAGGATTGCCATCATTACTCTGCTTTTTCTTTGTAGTGAAAATATGTGAATGGTCAAACTGTAAAATAAGGAATGTTGCCTAGAGCAGAATATTCTGTATAAAAGAAGAAGACTGGCTTTGTAACTTTGAGCAGTCTCCTGAGAACCTACATGCTGTTGTACTTCTAGGATATCTGTTACTGGTTGCAACCAATAAATGCGATCTTTGATTTCACCTAGAAGACTCTGTGTTTCTGTAGTCTGAAACAGGAAGGACTCGAGGTCTACGGGTGTGGTCCCCTGGCACCACTGGGTTCCGAAAAACCCAGTACCTCAACGCCCCTGGTCGATCACCCTGAACAGAAGAGGGGAGAGGACATTGAGCAGAATTGTAGGCCAAAACCGCAGCACCCTTGACCCAACGTGTCAAGGTGGACAAGGAAGGACGAAGACCCCGCCCAGAGAGGCCGTAGGTGACAAATAAGGAATCACCGTTACAGAAACCAGAGGTCTGATCCAAGTAGATGTGGAGATCCCTCAGCACATCCAAAGAATGGAAGACCAACTCCTCCGTAGAGGCAGGATCCAGAAAAAACAGGGAGAACAATATCCTACTGGCAGTGGAAAGATGACAACACTTTGGGTAGAAAAACTTACTGGGACAGAGAATAACCTTGTCAGCGCAAAAGGGCAAAAAGGGGGGGGAGACATCAAAACCCCAATCTCACCAACCCTCATCCCAGAAGTGATGGGCACCAGGAAAAGAACCTTAGCAGGAAGGAACTTAAGGTCCACTGAGACCAAAAGCTCGAAAGGGGGACCCATCAAGGCCTGGAGATCCATGGGAAGATCACAGGTCAGCACAGGAGAGTGAGTGATAGAACACTGAAGCAAAAAGCTCCACAAGAGGCGAGCTACCAACGGTGAGACATAGGACACAGGAACCCCGAAAAGCAAGAATGGCAGCCCACTGCGCATGCAGGGAAGAGATAGCGAGCCCCAAGATGAACCCATCCCGTAAGAAGTCCAACACCCTCACAGCCTCACAGGAGGAAGAAGAGAGACCCTTCCCAAGACACCAGGAGGAGAAGTTCTTCCAATGACAGTCGTAGGACTTCAAGGTGGAAGGGCGCTGAGACAACTGGAGGCACTGGGCAACCACAACCGAGCAACCCTGACCCAAGAAACTCAACCTCTCAAGTGCCAAACCCCAAACCGGAGGCGGCGCAGGGAGTTCCTGAGAAGAGGAGCCCGCAGAGTAGAGGGACACAGGGGAAACCTCCAATGGGGGCACACAGACACGGTCAGAAGCAGGGGAAACCAAGACTGAATAGACCACTCCGAGAAGAACTTCCGCCCGGTCCAACCGAATCTTCCGGAGGACCAGCGGAATCAAAGCAAACGGAGGAAAGGCAAACAGGAGCCCCAGTGACCACGGAACGGAGAAAGCGTTGATCGCCCATGCCAACCGGGAGGGAATGAGGCTGCAAAACTGATGAAGAAGGGCAGAATCCTCCGAAGCAAAAAGATCCAGCCAAGGAAGGCAGAACCCGGAGGACAATCCGATCAAACAGATCCGGGGACAGATAAATAGTCACCGAGGAGGGGAACACCCTGCTCAAAGAGTCTGCAGGCCCATTCTCCTTCCACGGAAGATAGACCGCCATCAGAGGCAAGTGATTCTGCTCGGCCCAAAGGCTGATCCTCCTGGAGAGGGGAAAAAGAGACCGACACATGCCCCCTTGATGATTGACATAAGCCTGAACAACCTGGTTTTCGGTCTGCACTGAGACAGCACGGCCCAGAAGGAGAGGAGCAAACCACCGAAGAGCCAACCAAACTGCCCTCAACTCCTTCCAGTTCGAGGACTGGAGAAACTTGAAATGGGACCACCGACCCTGAGCCTTGGAGGCACCCATCATAGCACCCCAACCCATGGCACTGGCATCCGTGGATAACACAACTACATTCTGAGGAGGAAGAAGATCAAACCCCTAGAAAGGGGATGAGGGGACAGCCACCATTGCAGATCCAACTGAATCCCAGGAGAGATGGGAATCAGGGCCTCGCAGTCCAGGGAAAGCAAAGCAACACCAAAGGGGATGATGGACGGAGTGTTGAACAGTGCAAGCTCTCACCCCCAGTCAACTGACCTGAGTTTAAGCCATCATCATTGTTTAGCTCACTCCACCACCCCAGTTCAGACATGGCCATATGCAAATCACTCTGATCCTGTACCTCATGAGAACAGTCCAGTCCGAACTGCCAAGCCATGTCTTCCCTGGACTGGAAACAAGCATCCTGAGACCGGATTCTGAGTAATCAGACGTCATCAGCCAGGCTAGCTTGAACCCAGTGGCAATTTGAGCAAGGGACCCACGTCTGGGCATACCCTGCCAACTTAGGGCGAACAAAGCAAAACCAAAGAGGATGATGGACGGAGTGTTGAACATTGGAAGCACTCTCACCCAGTCAACTCATCTGGATTTAATCCATCATCATTCTTTAGCTCACTCCACCACCCCAGTTCAGACATGGCCATATGCAAATCAGTCTGACCCTGTGCCTCATGGGAACAGTCCAGCCCGAACTGCCAAGCCATGTCTTCCGTGGAACGGAAACAAGCATCCTGGGTATCGCTTTGTTCGCCCTAAGTTGGCAGGGTATGCCCAGACTTGGGTCCCTTGCTCACTTTGCCACTGGATTCAAGCTAGACCCGGACACATTCCTCCTCATCAGGACTGAACTCTCCCTCAGGAGCGTCCAGCGGATCTACAGACCCACAAGGCACCTTGGCAGGAGGTCCAGCAGCAGCCACCGCCTTAATTAATCAACAGGTGCAGGGAATCAAGGAGGAGAGCGGATGAAGAGGCACCCGAGTCCATGACAGCAACTTCGGGGATCAGCAACGCTTAGAAACACAGCAAAATGCCACCGGAACAGGCACTCACAGAGGACAGGTGCATAAGGAAAAGGACCCCATTTAAAACAAACGAAGTCCCCAGGTCCGAGCTCACGCTGGACCAGGAAAAAGGGCCAGCAAAAAAAAAAGCAGCCGGCCACCCAAATTTTTACCCCAGAGAACCAGCAACAACGCGGACCACTTGTGTGGCATGAAATCACCGCCGCAAACCCCGCCCGCTAATTCAGGGCTCAGCGGGACCGTCAGGAAGGAACAGGGCCACGAGACATCCCCCATCAGGTGAGCACAACCGGCACAAACGGCCGCTGAAGCGTACCGCGACCAAGTCAGGCACAGCAGGCAGCACAATTGGAGGGTCCAGGGCATACATACACAAACAAGAAGGCGGCAGCTAAAGCAGGCCGACCAAACATAAAAGAAAATAAGGGAAAAGTAACCTCACAGCTCCGAAAGGCACACAAAGGAAACTGCAAATGAAGAAAAAAAAAGAACAGGATGTTTCTATGACGCACTTCCCCCTTTATTGTCACCTGATGGTGGCGCCATGTTGGGGGAAGTGCGAAAAGCTGCTCACTGTTAAGGAATGGGATGGGAAGACAGGTCGAGGAGGTAATACAGCATACCTTGTAGTAGCTGTCAGCTGCTCTACCATCTCATACAGTGTACTGACCAGTACAGTATAACTTTAAGTACCTCTGTCAATTGGTTATATGATATTTAATACAGTGTACTGACTTGTAAAGTTTACCTTCTAGTAGCTCTGGCACACTGCCCCATATAATACACTGCACTGAATAGGTCACCATGTACCATCTTGTACAGTGTATTGACTTGTGCAGTACATCTTGGAGTAGCTCTGGCATTCTGTAACATCTAATAAAGTGTACTGACTAGTACAGTATACCTTCTAGTAGCATTGTAACTCCATGTGATCTAATAACGTGTACTGACTAGTACATTATGTCTTGGAGTAGCTCTGTCACTAAGTAACATCTACTACAGTGTACTGACTAGTACAGAATATTTTCTAGTAGCTTTGTAGTTACATCTGATGCAGTGTACTGACAAGCATAGTATACCTTCTAATAGCTCCGTCACTGTACCATTTATTACAGTGTACATACTACTACAGTATACCTTGTAGTAGCTGTTGGTTACTCTGTACCTTCTAATACAGTGCACTGACTCATACAGCATACCCTGGAGGGCGTCTGTCACTCTGTACAATATCATGTAGTGTAATTAATAATGCACTATACCCTCTAGTAGCTCTGTCACTCTGTACTATCCAATGCAGTGTACTGAGTAGTACTGTAATTCCTTTGAGTAGCTCTGTCACTCTGTGTCATGAAATGCAGTGTACTGATATATCTTCGAGTAGCTCTGTCACTCTGTACAATATAAGGCAGTTGTCTGACTAGTACAGTACACATCCACATCTAGTACCTGCGTGAATGTACCAATGCAGTGTACTGACTACTACTGTATACCTTGTAGTAGCTCTGTCACTCTGTGCCATCTAATGCAGTGTACTGACTGGTGCTGTATACATTCTAGTATTTCTCTTACTCTGTACCATCCATTATACAGCACTCACTAGTACAGTAAGCCTTGGACTAACTCTGTTACTCTGTACGATCTAATGTAGTGTACTATCAAGTATGGTATGCCTCTAGTACCTGACCCCAGGCCACTCCCCACGCCGCTCGGCTCCTCCTGTCTGCCCGAGTCTCTGCCCCACTGCTCCGCCGGTTCGCCCCTGGTAACTGTGTTCTTGTCCCCCTCTGCACTGCCTCTGCACTACCTTTCCTGGTACTGTAATTGTATTTTGTAATTTGTAATTGTATTTTCGTTATTGTACTGTAATTTCAGGTGCCCCTTGTGCCCCTGCCCTCTGTGCCCCCCCGCTCCCTGCTTCCCACCGCTGCTCCCCCCTCGGCCCCGCCCCCTTTTCCCTTCTGTAACCCCTGCCACTTGCCCATTGGCCGCCCGCTCCCGCATCCCAGCTGCTCCTCCCTCCCACTTCGCCTCTTATAGAGGCCGCGCGCAGCGGGAGCGCGCCGCAGGCACGCCAAAGGCAAGCCCGTCTGCGCCCGTCTGCGCCTGGACCGGGCCCAGCACCAGAACGCCTGGACCCAGCATCCCCCGCAACGCCAGACTGCTCTACGACTCCAGCACCCTCCACGCACTCAACACCGGACGAGACCACCCCTGCTACCGAGCCATCCTGAAGCACACCCAAGGGTCCTTCGCCTGCCGGAACTGCAGATTCACCAGCATCCAGCCTGCCAAACCACCAACCAGAGAACCCAACCACCTCCGCTGCATCCTCCTCAACACTCGCTCTGCCCGCAAGCACGCCATCGAACTCTGGGACTTCCTAGACTCCACCACCACCGACGTCGCCTTCCTGACGGAGACCTGGCTGAACGCCACCTCAGCACCAGACGTCGCCATAGCCATCCCACAGGGCTACAAGATCTCCCGCAGAGACCGCACCAATGGAGTGGGAGGGGGAATCGCCATCATCCACAAAGACACCATCAGAATCTCGACCAACACCGACGACACCCTCAACACAGCCGAGCACATGCACTTCCAGATCCACACCGACCCCAACACCACCCTCAGAGGAACACTCGTCTACAGACCTCCCAGACCATGGCCACAGTTCAGCGACACCATCGCCGACCTCATCAGCACCCACGCCCTTGCCTCCACGGACTACATCCTCTTCGGGGACCGGAACTTCCACCTTGAGAACAACAACGATGCCAACACCACCACCCTGATCGCCAACCTCGGACTCAAACAGCTCGTAACGACACCCACCCATGCCGCGGGACACATGCTGGACCCCATCTTCTCCACAAGCCCCCACGTCTCCTTCAACCACACCACCGAACCCCACTGGACCGACCACAGATGCTTCCACTTCGCCTTCAGGAAACCCACCAAACACCACCGCACCCAACAGCTGCCACACCGCTGCTGGGGCAAGGTCACCAAGGACCCACCCTCACCCTGAGACCACTCGCCGACCCCACTGACCCAGACACCGCCGCGACCAACCTTAAACAGTGGATCAACGACTGCGCCAACACCCTCGCCCCTCTGAAGACCTCAACAACCAACCACACCAACAAGAAAGCCGCCTGGTTCACTGAAGACCTCCGAATCTCCAGGCGCACCTGTCGGAAGTTGGAGAAGAAATGGCTCCAAGACCGAATACCTGACAGCCGCACAGCCCAAAAGAGCACCACCTGCAGACACCACAGCTCATCAGGGACGCCTAGAGGACCACCTTCAAGGACCGCCTAGACAACAACGCACACAAGACCAAAGAACTCTCCATCATCGTGAAAGAACTCTCCAACCCCCGCTCCAACACCAACGACATCCCACCATCAGACCTGTGCGACGCCCTGGCCTCCTTCTTCCACCGCAAGATCACCGACATCCACGACAGCTTCGACTCCAACACCCCCGCACCCACGACCGAGACCACCACCCCGGCGACCTCCACCCGCACTAGTCGCCTGACCGCCTGGTCCAACGTCAACGACGAAGATACCATCAAAACCATGAACTCCATCCACTCCGGATCCCCATCTGACCCCTGCCCTTACCACGACTTCAACATAGCCAGCACAATCATAGCGCCCCACCTCCGAAAAACAATCAATAGCTCCTTTGAGACAGCAACCTTCCAGGAAAGCTGGAAGCAATCCGAGATCAACGCCCTTCTGAAAAAGCCCAAGGCGGACCCCAAGGACCTCAAGAACTTCCGTCCCATCTCCCTGCTCCCGTTCCCAGCAAAGGTGACAGAGATGATTGTCAACAAACAGCTAACCTGCTACCTCGAAGTCAACAACATCCTGGACCCTTCCCAATCCGGTTTCCGCAGCAACCACAGCACCGAGACCGCCCTCATCGCCGCCACTGACGACATCAGGATCCGAATGGACAAAGGAGAAACAGCCGCCCTCATCCTCCTCGACCTATCAGCAGCCTTTGACACAGTCTGCCACGGCACCCTATCAGCCCGCCTCCATGATGCCGGAATTCAAGAGAAGGCCCTGGCCTGGACCACATCCTTCCTCACTGGCAGAACCCAGAGCGTCCGCCTCCCACCCTTCCGCTCGAAACCCACCAAGATCATCTGCGGCGTCCCACCGGGATCCTCCATCAGCCCGATGCTGTTCAATATCTACATGGCACCGCTCGCCGATGTCGCACGACAACATAACCTCAACATCATTTCCTATGCCGACGACACCCAGCTGATCATATTCCTCACCGAAGACCCCCACACAGCCAAAGCCATCCTCCACAGAGGAAGGAAGGCCGTAGCCAACTGGATGAAGGACAGCAGACTGAAGCTAAACTCTGACAAGACGGAGGTCCTCATTCTCGGACCCACCCCATCAGCCTGGGATGACTCTTGGTGGCCCACATCGCTAGGAACAGGCCCGGAACCCACAGACCAGGCACGCAACCTGGGGGTCATCCTCGACTCCACCCTCTCCATGACCAAGCAAGTCAACGCCGTCTCCGCGTTCTGCTTCAAGACCCTCTGCATGCTCCGCAGGATCTTCAAATGGATCCCTCCCGGCACAAGGAAAACCGTCACCCAAGCCCTCGTCACCAGCAGACTCGACTACGGGAACGCCCTCTACTCAGGAACAACAACCAAGCTCCTGAGACGACTGCAACGAATCCAGAACGCCTCGGCACGACAGATACTCAACGCCCCTCGACGCAGCCACATCACCCCCCACGTGAAGAGCCTGCACTGGCTCCCCGTCAACAAGAGGATCACCTTCAAGCTCCTCATCCACGCACACAAAGCCCTTCAGAACACCGGACCTGCATACCTCAACAACCGACTCAGCTTCCACACCCCCATCCGAAGCCTCCACTCAGCCAACCTCGCCCTCGCCACAGTTCCCCACATCCGAAGGGCCACCGCCGGCGGAAGATCCTTCTCCCACCTCGCCGCCAAGACCTGGAATGCTCTCCCCACCAGCCTACGACAGACTCAGGACCTGCTGGCCTTCAGAAGACTCCTCAAGACCTGGCTCTTCGACCAGTAGGAGCCCCCCTCCTCCGAGAGCCTTGAGACCCTCACAGGTGTGTAGCGCGCTTTATAAATGCAGTGATTGATTGATTGATAGTAGCTCCAGGTGTGGCCCATTCAGGTAAGAGCGGTGGGGCAGGGTGGGTGTCATTCGACAGACTACGACAAGGAAAACTTCAATTACATTTTTTATAAATTTAAGTTTACCTTCTCGTCATCTGTCGAATCGCCCCTCCCACTCCCTCCAGCGACAGCTCTTACCTGCACGGGCCATGCCTAAGTCACTCTGTTGTCTAATGCAGTGCACTGTCTAATACAGTACACCTTTTAATAGCTCTGCCACTCTGTTCTATCTAATGCAGCCTAGTGACTAGTAGAGCAGACTTCTAGTAGTTCTGTTACTATTTACCATCCAATGAAGTGTACTGATTACTACTGTTTGCCTCGGAGTGTTTTAAAAAAAATCCGTTTTTATTAAATTGTTTTTTTTTTTACCAATACTCAGCAACTATTCAAACATACATAGTATATCATAAATTCAGTGTTGGTTTTGTAATGGACCACAACAACAACATTTGCATTGTAGCATATATCCGTAGGCAGTGTCTGTTTATGAAGTACATTAATGTATTATCTATGGTCATTCATGCATATCGTTGCCTTAGTGAATAGCATTTGCCAGTGCTATGGTTTGTAGTTGTGCATTGTCTTGTGACTTTGGATGGCGGGTGATAAGTTAACCGGGACAACTTTAATCATAACAGGTGTTATATAACAGGTTCAGAGCCTTCCCCCAATTCCCCCACCTAATTCACTTCATATGCTGGTATGTGTAAAGATGAGTTTAACATCTATTTGTTAATTGGATGTGATTGGGATGCAATCATGTTTGTCACCTACTACTTCTGCTCTGCCTATTCCATTAGGGTTTTTCCTGCTTTTCGTGTGTGCATTCCTAATTTGCAGCGCTATGAACTTGCGAAAGCTCGGTCAACAATCAGGGTCTTACGCATACCCATGGTGTCCTCTATGTGGAGCGCTATACTCTCTGCTTTGGCCCACACGAGCATGGAGTGTCTCCATGCTAGTGTATGAGGTGGGTCCTGGGCCTTCCATTTCCTAGTGATTAGTCTTTAAGCTACCACCATACCCAGATCTAGGAATCTAGAAGTTACTCTATTATCCCAGTGCCTATTATATAGATGTAGAATGTAAGTATGCCATTTAAAAGGAACTGTGTGATCCGTGCATGTGGCCAGTGTGTCTGCAATTTCCTTTCAGTATGTGTAAAGACGGGGGCATCCCCAGAGCATATGTAACAAGTCTATGTCAGTGAAGGTGCAGCGTGGGCAGGTGGCATCTATGCGGTTGAAGTACCAGTTGATTTTACCGGGTGTGAGATATGGCCTCTGTGTGATGTAATACTGGATTTGGCAGAATCGTGTGTTTCTGGTGTTACTCACCTGGCTTTCTAGCACTGAGGTCCACTAGGTGTCTGTGGGTGGGCGACCCATGACTTGTTCCCAGCGGTGTCGGAGCGCCATTAGATTAGCTGCTGTGTGCTGCCTCAACAAGGTTACGAACCACCACGTGAGGTGCCTGCCTTGCCCCATAACGTGCATGTATTGTGTGGTAAGGTGGGTTTGAGGCTCATTCGTTAGGTCGCCCCATCTAGACGCGAGGGTAGTTATTAGTGAACGGTGTAGCAGGAATTGGCCTGGTGGTAACTCGTCTTCTTCTATTAATGTCATGTATGTGATTAGTGCGCCATCTCAGTATCAATCTCCCATGCATTGAATACTTACCTCATGCCAGTTTCATAGTTCAGCTTCTGTAACCATCATTTGGCCACTGAGTGTTCCTTCCAAAGGTAACCCAGGTGAGTATGGCGTGATATGTCGGGTTAGGTACAGACTTCTGCGGAAGCTTCTATACGCCATTTTGAGTAGCAATGTTTCCAGTTGTCTTGTGTTTGCATCGGGATGAAATATCAGCTATGATTGCATGGAGGTGGGACACGTAGTATTGTCACGTTTGCAGTTGGCTAACCATCTAGCCAACTATCTAGCCACCCATTGTAATTGAATGGCTAGGTACTACTTTTCAAAATTTGGGACCGCTAGACCCCCCTGGTCTGTGGGTAGATATAATATTTTAACAGCTACTCGCCCCATATGAAGTCTCTGATTAGTTTCTCCAGTAAGTGGAAAAGCGGAGGGATATATATTGTCAGATTCGCAAAATAGTTTAGGAATAATGGGAGGATCACCATTTTAGGGAGAGCTACTCTGCCTGTCACTGCTAGTGGGAGCTTGCTACAGAACAACATCTGGGAATGGATGGCGGTTAATGCTCCGCCCAGGTTGTCATCAAACAAGTCTGTTGACTGCCTATACACTCTTATGCCTAAGTACCGGAATGTGTCTGCCCTCCACTGTACTCGTACCCCATTGAGGATATATACAGGGTCTTGGTTTGCTTTGTTAAAAGGGTAAAGGAAGGACTTAGCAATGTTAACTTTCAGACCCGAAATAGCAGTGAAATCTTGTAAGATACGTGCTTCTAAATGCTCAGCATGTTCTGGGTGCATGTTCGCTGCATCTCCCACATCTGTCACAGCGCTTGTTTTGTGTCGCAGTAACTGTCTCTCTATTTTATTAAGCGAGTCAGTCAGTTGCCACCGTATGTTCCAGGCAGCACCCAGGCAGGGACCTCTTGCGGTTACTTTGAAGTTGTCCCATTCCAGCAGGGTGTAATCTATAGTGCCCTTGTTTGCCTCAAAGCATTCCAAGAATTCAGTCTCCAAAGATTATCTGAATGCTTGGTCCTCCAGCGCCGCTGGTTGAAGCCGCCATGTAGGAATTGGGGGGCCTACCTCCCAGGTGAGTTGTAGGTATTGAGAATTGTGATCATAGTGTCTGCGTCCTAAGTACTCGATCTTCTTGATAAATGGGGAGAGGACGTGTGATCCTACTATGCAATCCAGTCTTACATGTAACCCGTGTACGACTGAGTAGAACAATTAAAAACTTGTGTTGGGATTGAGGGTGCGCCAAATCGCTTTTAGTGACCAGTGAGCTAACCACTCTGCCAATGCCTGGGCTTTGGATCTTGCTGTGATTCTCCTCAGGGGTGGGATTGATCTGTCTAGGTCTACATTTAGTACAGAGTTAAAATCCTCCCTGTTAGCCACGGTATTCCACTCAATCGAACTCCTCCTATTTCACGTATGGAACCCCGGCTATTATCTATATTAAGGCCTCACGTGCTTGGGAAGAATACTTATTGCCATATACTTGGACCCTCCCCCGTTGCTCCATTTCCATTTGGGTCAGCTGTATTTCCTGCAATAGGGCTATGCTTGTGGTTCTGCGCTGCAGATAGGAAAATATGGCGTATCGGCATGCTTGTGTGTGCATTCCCCTCATGTTCCATATGATTATGTTAGCCCGAGCCATGTATTGGCGGTGTTTTCTCTGTTGTGTGGAAAGACAGGTGCCTGGCGGAGGGTTGGGAGGTCATTGAAAGCACTCTGAGGTCTCCAAACTAATATTGAAACAGGGGGTTTACCTGTATTGTTCATAACTGTAGGAGTGCAAATTCGCTATTGATGTTTGTGCAAACTAGGGTGCCCAACCTGGGCAAAAACGATACTTCTTTGCAACTAGGTATGCATGTGCCTGGTATGAACCTGTGTGTTTTGGCTTTCCCTCGGTGCTCTATCAAGGTAGTTAGTGATCCCTTCTAGTCTGTTAATATGGGAGTTCATGTGACATATTTAGTGCATATGTCAGGCTTCATGTGGTTGTGTGTTTAGCGGTGCGTAGTCTGGCCCCCCTACATACTAACTATGTATTCGTTAGTGCAACTGGTTGGGGCATGTCAGATTAATGTTTATTTGCTATATAGTAACAGCCCTTATGGGCTGGCACGCGGTGCGCTTGCCCACGAACTGCTGAGACAGCACGCTTTCCGGAACTAACTCCCTTAGCCAACACTCTACATATTCCACTGGATTATGTCTTTCTTCTCCTTCAGGAATACCCACTGCGCATATGTTATTGCAGCATGAACGCCCTTCTGGTTCTTCCAGTTTATCTCCTAGCGTGTGCACTCGATCCAGGAGATCCTGCAGAGCTGCCCTATGACTGTGTATAATTGGTTTCAGGTGCATTGAGTAACATTTCGTTGTCTTGAACCTTGTCTGACAATTTACGATGGTCAACTCATAGTAATGTAAAGTCTGATGTGACCTTGTCTATCTTGGACTCTAGAGAGGTCCGCGTTTGGTCTAGTGTGGCCCCTATCTTCTCCACTGCCGCCAAGACTGGGTCCAGTTTAGGGGAAAGACCAGAGTACAGCTCGTCGCTGAATCTATGCCCCTCCGCTTGTGTGGCTTCTTGGGCTTTGGGATGCCTGGTAGCTTGTTGCATATTGGTGCGCAGTCGACCCACGGCCAGATTTTGTGCTGAGGGCATTCAATAGACAGTGCTGGCGCGTGCCTGGGATCTGGTCTCTATGTTGGATCAGTTGGATCTGAGCATGAGTGGTGACGTGTGTGTTGTTGCTATTGTGGAGGCAGTGAAGATGTCACATCGGACCTCACCTCTACGTCGCTCCTGTGGTGTGGATCCTGCCGCCTAGTGCGGGAGGCTGAGATGAGAGGTATGCAGGGTGTCCAGGATGAGCCACTGCTCCCCCGCTCCTGGCTTGTCGTGTATGCTGCGTGATTTGTGCCTGAGCCAGTCTCCGTATCTGTGGAAGTCTGGCTTGGTCTCATTTTGGGCGGAAGGGTGAAATGAGGGGCCCATGGGGTTTCCCAGACGTGTTGCTTCCTCCCTGCACCAGGCCTGTCTTGTTTGTTACTTTTTATGGTTCAGAGCCAGCGTTGGGATACATATAGGCCTGTCTAGGCCTTAATGTATCTCCCCTGAGGGTGCTGATCGCAGCTGTGTGGTGTGCCCCTGCTGACTCCCGCAGTGTTGCCTCCTTAGTCCTGGTGCCCGACCATTATAAAGCCTCTCTTGCTTGCGACCTGAGTCTAAGCCGGACCCTGGATCATTATAGGTCTGATTAGGCTGCAATGTAAGTAGAGGGGTGAGGCGTGCAGTGTGCGGGCAACCCAGACTTCTCGCCGCTCCTCCGTGCTGGGTCTTTCTTGTTTGCTTTGTGAACTGGGCCTGTTCCAGCCCCCGGAACATTACAGGCCTAACTAGGCCCCACTGCGTTTCCCCTTAGGATGTGTGGAGCAGTTCTGACATTCCTCATGTGGTGTGCCTCCATATCCTCCTGCAGTTCAAGCTCGATGTTCTGGGTGCTGAATCACCTCCCTCCCCTTCTTGTGCGCTCTGCTTTAGAGAACCAGGGCAGCGCTACGTGGGCCGTGTAAACTCCAGTGGGGAGGGCCCAATCTCCATTCCGTCCCTATGCCTTGGCCCAGCACCTCCTTCGATGCACTTTGTCTGTTCTTGCAGTGCCCCGAACTTGTGACGGATTAAGGCACCAGGCCTACTGCTCGAGAGCTGCCGATCGCCGCTTCCCACCGGCCATCCGGTCATCGCTCATGTCAGTGATGGCGTGTGACTGCTTTGGTCTTTTACCTGCTCCGCGTCCTCTGGGTTCCTGACTGGCACTCCTACTCAGCGATGTCCTGTATGGGGGTTCCACAATGCCAATGCCTGGGGACATGTCCGGCAGAGCCGGCGCGCCTGCGAGCTCCCGGGTGGTGCAGGGGCAGCTTCTACTCACCACCTCTCAGCCGACGACCCTCGATCCCCCCGGCACTCTCTCAAAGTACATTGCCTGCATTTGGGTCTTTTCCTCTACGTCCACGCTCAACGCCTCTGTCGTGGTATCACCGCAGTCCACTTCTGCAGTGATGGTTGAGTTTTTCGATGGCAAGGCCAGAGGTACTTTCTCACCGCCATCCTTCGCCGTACAACCATACTGTTCACCAGTCCATATCAGCTCGCACTCCGGAGTCTAATGTGACTTGTTTTGTAGTCCGCTGGAGTAGAATTCAATAGTTTTTCAGTATAATAGAGGGTTTGTGTGCAGAGCGTTTGGAAATTGCGTCTGCCAAGTTGGCTGGCTGGCCACTTCCCCCCTTGGAGTGGCTTTATTACTCTGTAACATCTAATGCAGTGAACTGACTAGTAAAGTATACTTTCAAGTAGCTCTGTCACTCTGTACCTTCTAATGCAGTGTACTGACTATTACAGTCCACCTCTAGCAGCTCTATCAAGCTGAATCATCGACGCAGTGTACTGACTAGTACAGTATAACTGCTGGTAGCTCTGTCCCTCTGTCGCATCTATTAGAGTGCACTAATTAGTACTGTATACCTTGGAGTAACTCAGTCACCCTGTGGCATCTAATACAGTGTACTGACCAGTACCATAGTTTTTCTAGTATCTCTCTTACTGTTCAAAATCTAATATAGAGTACTGACTAGTAGAGTATGCCTAGGAGTAACTCTCCTACTCTGTATGATATAATGCAGTGCACTGACTAGTACAGTTAACCTTCTAGTAGCTCTGTCACACTTTACCATCCAATACAGTATACTGGCTAGTACAGTATTCCTTAGAGTAACTCTGTTACTCTGTACCATCGTAAATAGTGTACTGAATAGTACAGTATACCTTCTAGTAGCCCTGCTACTCTGCATAATCCAATGCAGTGTACTGCTTAGTACTGTTTACCTCCTAGTTGCTCCGTCTGAATAATACAGTATTCCTGATAGTAACTCTGTTACTCTGTACCATCTAATACAGTGTACTAATTAGTACTATATATTTTGGAGTAGCTCTGTTACTCTCTGGCATCTAACATTGTGTTTTGACTAGTACGGTATACCGTGGAGTAGTTCTGTTACTCTGTACTATCTAATGGAGTGTGCTGACTAGTACAGTATACCTTCTACTTGCTCCGTCACTGTGTACCAACTAATGCAGTGTACTGAGTAGTAATTTATACCTTGGAGTAGCTTTGTAACTCTGTGCCTTCCAATGCGGTGTACTGACTAGTACGGTATACCTTCTAGTAGCTCTCTTACTCTGTACCATCTAATGCAGTGTACTGACTAGTACACTACACCTTATAGTAGCTCTGTCACTCTGTACCATTTATGTCAGTGTACTGACTACTACAGTATTCCTTCTAGCAAATCTATCGCTATGTACCATCTGATGCAGTGTACTGGCTAGTATAGTATATCTTTGAGTAACCCGATTCCATCCTATGCAGTGAACTCACTAGTCCAGTACACTTTCTAGTAGCTCTCTCACACTGTACTATCTAATGGAGTGTGCTGACTAGTACAGTATACCTTGGAGTAGGTCTTTCACTCTGTAGCATCTTATACAGTGTACTGACTAGTCCTGTTTTCCTTGTAGTAGCTCAGTTACTCTGTATCATTTAATGGAGTGTACTGACTAGTACAGCATACTTTGGAGTAGTTAGTACAGTGTCCTACCTGCTGCAGTGTTCAATCTAATGTGGTGTTATGTAGTATGCTGTATGGTGCAGTGTAGTGAGTAGTTCAGTCAGCACTGTGTGTGTGTGTGTAATATGCTGCTTGATGAAGTGTGGTGTTAAGTAGAATTTCCTTTCTATTTAGTGCTGTTTGGTGTAGCGTGTGCTGTAGATGAATGCACGACTGCGAGCAGCGTGTGTAGTATGGTGCATGGTGCAGTGTAGTGTGTAGTAGAATGTCCTCTCTATGTAGTGCTGTTTGGTGTAGTGTGTGCTTTAGTGTAGTGGTAGGTCTATGCTGCATGCTTTAGTGTAGTGATCAGTTTAATGCAGCGCGCTTTAGTGCAGTGAGCAGTCTAGTGCCGCACGCTTTAGTGTAGTGAGCAGTCTAGTGCCGTGCGCTCTCTAGCGCCTCGCGCTCTCTAGCGCCGCGTGCTCACTCCAGATGTGGTGTAAATTAATCATATGTAAAACAGAAGCAGTAATTACAGCCTTTGTTTGTGTCATTAAATCTCTAATTGTGAATCTCTTCTCTGCAGTGATGGTGACTCTGGATCCTGACGCGGCTCATCATCGGCTCCACCTGTCTGAGGGAGGGAGACGAGTGAAAGAGACGGACACATGGATTACCCTGCCGGACACCCCCAAGACATTCACCTACTACCCCTGTGCGCTGGGGAGCGAGGGGTTCACCTCCGGCAGACATTACTGGGAGGTGCAGCCGCTGCAGTATGGGGACGCGTGGGAGGTGGGGGTCGCAGCAGAGTCTGTGAATGGAAAGGGAGCGATCACATGGTCACCTGAGGGAGGAGTCTGGCCTGTGGGGTGGAGGAAGGGTCAGTACACGGCTCTCACCTCCCCTCGGACCCCTCTGTCCCCTCGTGAGAAGCCCCTGAAGCTGGGGGTGTATCTGGACTATGAGGGGGGGCGGCTGTCCCTGTACAATGCTGACTCCATGGAGCTTCTCTTCTCCTTCCCGCAGGCCCCCTTCACACAGAGGCTCTTCCCCCTCTTCTGTCTTTGGGGAGGAGCGGAGTTGAGGCTGGTGTGAGCCCCCCCTCCCCCTCAACTGTCTTCCACTGTTTAAACACCAACATTCCAAAGACTCTTAAAACACCAACATTCCAAAGAACCTTCTTCACAATGACTCTCTCACCTGTTTCCATGACAACCAGAAGCCTCAGTGAAACTATGTATCTCTCTTCCTTGTACATTTTTAAAACAAGGTCAGACAATGATTGCCGTGTGAATCATGTACCAAACCGCATGTAACATATGATAAAGTCTCTGCAGAATTAAACAAGCGTTGACGTAGCCAATAGGTCTCGCCTTTGTGAGCTTATAAGTCTTTAGCCAGAGCTATTGGCTTTGGCAATGTTTCTAAGGTATGTTGTAGAGCAGTGTGGCTGCTGTGCTCCGTACTGCAAACCTGGTGTCTACTGCAGTGACGTGGGGCAGTGGCATGGTGTGGTGTGTTGTTATAAGGTGTGTGTTGGTGGGATGCATGTGGGTACTGTGCTGGGGTGCATGTGGGTGGCATTTGCATCTTTACAACAAAAATAACCAATTGTAATTAGATTAATAATGCTTGTCTGCAAACTATTGAAAGGGCAACAAGGGTAAATGTAATATGCACGGCCCCATGGACAATCAAACAAGTTTATAATAGTAAAATATCGATTAAAAACAACGAAATTACCGGCCTGTCGGTAACTCTTACGTTTACTGTTTGTGTTTCCAAATTGTTCAAACCCTAACCACATCGATTGGCGGCAATTTCCCAGAACCCAGTCACACATTGCAATGATCTTGCAACCTTTTTTTAAAAAATATCTGTAATTTACTGTTCCCTATAAAGTACAATAAATACACCAAATTCTACCCCAAAAGGAAAGACTCTGGACTCACACACCGTTTGCCTCACAAACTCCCCCTCCTCATTACCAAATAAACTCTTCCAACACTTTTTAGTAAAGTGAAATCTAGTTCCGCTGTAGACCCCGCACCTCCCCACATACTCCCTCAAGGATACAGCCACTAGATACAACTTCCTTCTCTCTCACGCAGGAACCTTAATCGCCAAAGTTAACTTTACATTGTTATTGTTGCCTCAAAATCTCAGCATACACAAGAGCATGTTCTTTGCAGCAGGCATCTTAATCCTCTGCGCTACTTCAGCATGAGTGAAAACAGTCATTAGATAAAACTTCCTTCTTTTTCCCCCAGGAACCTTAATCGCCAAAGTTTTATTGTTGCCTGAAAACCTCTGGACACATGAGGACATGTTCTTTGCAGCAGGGCTCTTAATCCTCTGTGACACTTTAACATGAGTCGGAACAGCCACTGGATAAAACTCTAATGTCTCTCTCCAGTAGGAACATTAATTGCTAAAGTCACATTCACATTTTTATTGTTGCCTGAAAACCTCTGGAAACACAAGGATATGTTCTTTGCAGCAGGCATCTTAATCTTCTGCGCTAGTTTAGCCGAAGTGGAAACAGCCACTAGATAAAACTTCCTTCTTTTTCCAGCGGGAACATTATTCGTCAAAGTTACCTTTACATTTTTATTGTTGCCTGGAAACCTCGAGACACACAATGACATGTTTTTTGCAGCAGGCATCTTAATCCTCTGTGCTACTTTAGCATCACTGGAAACAGCCACTGAAATAAACTCCCATCTCTCTCCAGCAGGAACATTAATCGCCAAAGTTACCTTTACATTTTTATTGTTGCCTGAAAACCTTTGGACACACAAGAACATGTTCTTTGCAGCAGGCATCTAAATCCTCTGCAAAACTTTAGCATGAGTGGAAACATCTAGTAGAGAACACTCCATTCTCTCTCCAGGAGGAACATGAATCGCCAAAGTTACCTTTAAATTTTTATTGTTGCCTGAAAACCTCTTTGCAGCAGCCATCTTAATCCTCTGCGCTACTTTAGCATGAGTGGAAACATCTAGTAGAGAACACTCCATTCTCTCTCCAGCAGGAACCTTAATCGCCAAAGTTAACCTTTACATTTTTATTGTCGCCTGAAAACATCTGAACACACAAGGACATGTTCTTTGGAGCAGGTATCTTAATCCTCTGTCCTACTTTAGCATGAGTTGAAACAGCCACTAGATAAAATTCCCATCTCTATCCAGCAGGAACATTAATCGTCAAAGTTACTTTTACATTTTGATTGTTGCCTAAAAACCTCTGAACACACAAGGCCATCTCCTTTGCAGCAGGAATCCTAATCCTCTGCAAATCTTTAACATGACTGGAAACAGCCACTAGATAAAACTTCCTTCTCTTTTCTGCAGGTACATTAATCGCCAAAGTTAGCTTTACATTTTTATTGTTGCCTGAAAACGTCTGAAAACACAAAAGCATGTTATTTGCAGCAGGCATCTTAATCCTCTGCGCTACTTTATCCTGCACAGGGAGGGTGACCTGCTCTTTTTGCAGCCACCTCGACCCCCGGTGTGCAGCTGCTCTGTTACTGCTGGGTTCGCTCTGCTCCTTCACGTGTTGGGTGACGGCCTCGTTGTTTATGCGGCTCATTTTACTGTTGGTCTGTGGCTCCCAAAATGCAAAAACACTTTGCCACTGGATTCAAGATAGCCTGGCTGATGAGGGCTATGAACCCGAAACCGGTCCTCGGAAGCTTGTTTCCTGTCCAGGGAAGACATGGCTTGGCAGTTCGGGCTAGACTGTTCCCATGAGGCACAGGGTCAGACTGATTTGCATATGGCCATGTCTGACTGGGGTGAGCTAAAGAATGATGATGGATTAAAAGCAGATCAGTTGACTGGGAGTGAGTGTTTGATTTGCTCAAGCGCTCCGTCCATCATTCCCTTTGGTATCACTTTGGTCTGTGGCTGCCCTCCATTTTGTTCTCCCCTCTCTCTTCACTCGTAACTGGTGGTTTTCCACAAGAAGGCCTTTTAAACCCCATATTAGTCATATTCACAAGACACTCGCAATATAATTCTCCATGAAAACGGAGGTAGGACTGCCTCTTATCACTTTCTGTTTGACCGTGGGCTCCCCTCAATTTTGAGTGCCCCTCTCTTTTTACTTTCACTGGTAGTTTCTCAAGATGGCCTCTTTATTCTCACAGTAGTCATGGACTCAAGACACTACTAATAATAACCTCTAAGTAAACGGAAGTCGGACTAACTTTTTACTACTTGATCAAGGACTACAATTTGGGACAATAATAAAAAAAATTAAAAACTTTATTGATACTCAAATTGGTCTTGATGTTGTGTACTCGATGTTGATGTTTTTCGATGTTAATTGTTTTTTAGCATTATCCCATTACCTGTTTGGTGTTCCTACATTGGATGTTTTTTTACTCTGACTTTACCTTTCTCCCATTACCCGACTTGGTCTTTTCCCCCTTCGAATATCTTCTTATTCCAGAACCTCGCCCCATGTTGCACTTTTCCTCTGCATCCATCCTTGTCCTGCCTCCATCCTGTCCTTGCCTCCATTCTTACTGTACATTGCACCATGTCTTCTCTCAAGCCCCCCGACCCATTGCCCCCAGATCCTGCCCTCTCTAGACATGGCCCTAACTCTTCGAGCAATTCATATCCATCCAACCTTTCAAAATACGCTAAGAGAAATTTCAAACACAAATTACTGAAGATTCACCCTGAAACACTATTAGGTGATACCTACCACAGCCTCTCTCGTCCAATGAAAACAGATTTTATTTTCCACTCCAAACGCACCACTAAATAGAAAAACACTTTCCTTCTCCACCTTCCTATCACCAAATCTGTCAAAATCCCATTCGGAATTAAACTGTAGGTTTACCCTTTCCCGCCAATTATGGGGGAAAACAATATTTCTATATTCAGAACAGGCAACATCCTCATTCAAGCATTGGATATCCACCTCAAAATTTTTGAGACATTGCAGTACCTTGGCCTATCAAATCTCCCATTCGACTCATAATCCCTCAATAACTCAACTGCCCTGCACCCATGAGTCTTTACCCTCTACCTCCATTGAGGCCCTCCTCCCCCTCTCCATCTCTTCTGCTACTCACCTGCATCCCCTTAGGACTCCCCCGCACTCACTTCCCAGTCTAATTCTCCGGCTCCTCTTAACATCGATCAAACCTCGCCTGTCCCCGCCATCATCCCTGACTCTCCCTTGCACTCCTTTCTAACTCATTTGGCTCTTCTTGGGTTTCATACTTGTCTCCCCTCTAGGTCTAATTATCTGATGCCCATGACCGATCCCCTCCTATCCCTTCCCTCTTCCCAGAGGCGCCCTCCTACTCTCTTCCTACGCACTCTCCTCCCGTGGGATCACCTTGTGCACTCACCTCTTTGTACAATTCTCTGACTTCTAATAACTTCCTTCCTAAGCAATCCGATGTGGTTTACCCCTGCATCCCGTGACGCTCTCATCTCTAAAATTGACTTGATCTCCCTGACCATCATCGTCCACATTGACTGGTCTGGCCACCATCTCATTCTGTTCGAAATATTAACCAGCGCCCCTCTCCCCACATATGTTAACAAAAAACCTAGGATATGGTCCAGCAACCTTAAACAAGTCCCTCAAAGTCAACTCAAGTCTAAACTTAGATCTCAACTTCAACTCATACCTCCCTCCCAGAACGCGAATGAGCTGACTGATCATTTCAATAAGGCCATTGGCGATGCCCTGGATCAAGTTGCCCCACTCGAACTTAAACAAGAAAGGACAACCCAATCCAAATCTTAGTTCAATCTCGAACTTAATTAGGAAAGAAGACAGCTCCGACTATCTGAAAGATCTTGGAGACAACACCCCTCGCCCTCTCATCCCGCCCTCCTCAAAGAAGACAACTATGACTATTTGAAAGATCTTGGAGACAACACCCCTCACCCTCTCATCCCACCCTCCTCGGATGTACTAGATCAACCTATAAGAAGTACATCTTCAATAAAAAGTCTTATTTCTTTTGTGCACAACTCGATTGTGCCAAAACAGGCTCAGAGAACTCTTGAACATAGTCAGAAGACAAACATCACCTACCCCTCCAGAGCTGACAGCCTCAATTGAAAGATTTATTTTTGGAAAAAATTATCAAAATTGATCAATCCTTAAATACAACTCTGGGACCTCCCAGCCCCCAATGAGCATTGACTTTCCTCCGCTCTCGACACCATCACTCCCGCCTAATCCGCCCACTCAACTACCCTCTCCTACTATTTCTGGTGACTTCCTTTCCAGCTTGCAACTAAAAAATAACGTCTCCTGGTCTAACTTCCATCCTATGACTGAGCTTGAAGTCTTTAATATCATTTCAAAATCAAAGCTGACCTCGCACACCAAAGATCCTGTCCCATCTACTCTAGTTCACAATCTCAACCACATTATCGCCCCATGGTGGACTAAAATCATTAACGTCTCTTTTGCCACTGGTTGTGTACCTGACTCCCTCTAACTAGGGCAAATCACCCCATCCTTAAAAATCCTACAGCTGACACTAACGATCTTAGCAACCTTCGCCCCATCTCCAACATCCCACTACTAGCTAAAACCCTTGAAAAATGTGCCTTACCTCAATTGGATAACCATATAAGCAATTTCAATTTACATGACTCCCTTCACTCTGGCTTCAGGAAAGGCTGCAGCACAGAAACCGCCATGCTACACATCGTTGATGACATTCAATGCTCTCTTGACCATGGTGAGGCTTGCCTTCTTATCCTCCTTGATCTCTGCAGCATTTGATACAATCAATCATCCTTCCTTACTCGAATCGCTCAAATCTCGCTCTGGTCTTAATGGCTTGGTCCTTAAATGGTTCCCTTCCTACCTCCAGCAAAGAACACAACATATAAAAATCAAATCCTGCCTCTCCAATCCTACCCCCATCCCCCTGGGTCTCTCCCAGGGATCAATATTCTCCCCCTCTCTCTTTTAACCTCTTTATGGAACCCCTAACTCTCATCTTGAAACAAGCCGGGATCAACTCACCTCTATGCTGATGACACCCAACTCTACTGTAAGATCGAATCCAGCTCTGATGTTCTTCACTTAAAAAGCACTCTGTGCATGGTGGCGGTGGATGCTCTGGGGAACCCTGAGGCATGCGAGGATGAACGCGCTGTATTCCTGGACGAGACACAGATGCGGTGCGCTCCTGGGCTGCCGGAGGGGCGAGCCGAGCACAGAGCATGCGGATGACAGGCTGGCTGAGCAGTCTCCTCAGGAACCCAGAGTGGAGTCAGAGGAGCAAGCACGACTGAAGGCGGAGTACGGCGCACTTTCCCAGCGCCATAGGGTTGCTCTCCCTGAGGCTCACTCTGAACAACCTGAACATGGATTGAAGACATCTGATGCTGCATCGGAAGCAGTGCCAGAGGCGCAGGTATGAGCAGCGGCTGTGTGTGACTCGGATACCCGGCGCAGGGGGGCGGTTCCTTTGGGGGTTCCTCCGAATACTGACGGTGGAGCTGGATTAACCATTTTGGGCACAAGTTTAGATAGAAATGCTGACTTTAATAGGATTTCTGGGCACGAGACTCTCCCTGGGGCATCGCAACTAAACCCACCGGTATGTGCATCTGCAGGGCCGGCTGCCCCTAAACAGATTCAGAAGGTGGTTTCCCTAGCTCAGTTCAGGGCTCTCCTAATGATGACTGTTTATTCTCCCTTAATGACCATTCAGGGTCGTCGGTCTCGAGTGGGGATAGCTTTACGGGGGACTCTGACTCGGAATACTCAGATGAAGAAGGTATTTCTGTTCAAAAGGCTTCAGCCACTCAGCGCGTGAAGCTACGGAAAGAAAGATCCCGCTCCAAACCAAAGTCGGTAGGAAGTCCATCGCAGGCAGAGGTTGTTAAAAAGCTGGACTGGGATTACTCTGCCACATCTCAGTTGTATCAAGAAGAAGGGGGTGCAAATTCACAATGGCATTCTACTAGCCCACCACAGACCCCCACCTTGGACTTGTTGTATAATACGATGAAGCAAATGCAGGGGGAGGCCAGGACAGAAAGTCGTAGGGCCAAACAGGCAACCAAAAAAATACAGGGGTCATTAAGGAAAATGAATAAGCTCTATGCGGTCATGGCAGGCAGAGTCACTCAGGTGGAGGAAAGGACAGGGAAACTTAAGGACGATGTCAGCAAATGGCAGGCTTTTAAGGAGGCACAAGAGAAAGTTGCTGCGGATGTACAGTGAAAACTCGAAGATTTCGAGAACCGCCAAAGGCGGAATAATATCCAACTTTTGGGTGTGGAAGTGGCAGAGGGGCAGGATGTCCGGGCATTTGTTATCTCTTTGCTGAGGGGGGCTTTTCCGCAATTATCAACATGGAACTGGGAAAACAAGGTGCAGCGGTCACACCGGTTCCCTCTGACACAGAGGAAAGGATATGGGGCATCCCAGTCTGAAAGGCCCAGAGCTTATCTTGTCTTTTTGGGGAACTATCTTCTCAGACAGGAGGTCATGGACAAAGCAAAACCCGAGGCCAGACGCTCATTTGAGGGTGCAACATTCTTTGCCCACCCAGACTTTTGTCACGCTCCTGTCGAGAGGAGATGGCGGTTAAGACAGTTGATACCTGCCATCCAGAACTTGGTCTGCAAGGCTTTTTTGTTATTCCCTTCTCGCCTTAAAGTGTTGGTAAATGGCCAAGTCAGGAAGTTTTTCTCAGAAATCAAGGCTCAAGCATATTTGACGGACCTAAAAGAAACAAGCATTGGCATAGCCAATAGATCTCGCCTATGGGAACTTATAAGTCTCCATCCGGTCGTCGACGCGAGCCGTTGGGCCTTTTCGGCGGCATATGGGCCTGCTGCTGATGGAAAGGACCCCGTTTAAAAGATGCCCACAATGTCACCCCAAATTCCAACATACTGATAAACATACAGTTTGCAAAAGGTGCCTATCTCCGGAGCACAACGAGGAAAACTGTCCAGCTTGTGCTCAGCTTGTGCTCAGTTCCAGTCGAAGAAAACTATACGGAACCGAAGGGCCGCTAGACAAGAGATGCAGCGGCAGGCACTGGAACTGGAGAACATTTTCGACGACGAACATGAACTCCCAGAAGCGGCGGACTCCGACCTAGAAATAGTCACCGTGGAGGACCAGTCGGACTCCGATGACCAGATCACACCGGGGCAAACCGTGAGTACTAAAGCCCTACCCCGCTTCCACCTCAAGACAAGGCTCCGGTCGAAGCATTGCCTAAAGGCCTTAGCCGGGATCGACAGACTCCTTCAGAAGACCCGCCTTCCGGCTCGGCTCCGAAGACCATACCCAAGCCTTCTGATACCCCAGGAACGAGCAACACTCTTCCCAAAAAGGCTGTCGAACCAAAAAGGATCGTCGATCCGAAAAAGGCCGTCGAGCCGAAAAAGACCGTCGACCCGAAAAAAGGTGTTGATCCAAAGAAGGCACATCAGCCAAAGAAGCCTGTCGACCCGAAGAAGGCCGTCAAGTCTATAAAGATCCTCGAGCCGAAAGGGGTCGTACAGCCCAAACAACACGTCGACCCGTAAAAGGTCATCGATCCAAAAAAGGTCCTTGAACCGAAAAAGGCTATCGAACCGAAAAAATCTGTCGAGCCAAAAAAGGTTGTCGAACCAAAGATGGTCGCCGAGCAAAAAAAGGCAGTACAGCCACCAAAGGACGTTGATCCAAAAAGAGTTGTCGAACCAAAAAAGGTCCCCGACCCGAAAAGAGCAGTCGAGCCGACAAAGCCAGTCGAGCTGAAAAACGCTCCACAGCCTAAGGCCCTCGAGCCGGAGACTTCCCAAAAAACAAGCAACAAAGTATAAGTATAAGTATAAGTATAAAAGATTTTATTACGCGCTCTGCTACTACAGAGTATCCTGGCGCGATATGTGAACTAGAACAGAGCCGAACCAAGGAAGAAGGGAAGCAACTAGATACTGAGATTAAAAAGGTGAGTTTTTAACCCCTTCTTAAATTCTGCCAGTGTGGCTGACGCACGCAAAGAGAGCGGCAGGGCATTCCAGGATCGAGCTGCTTGGACAGAAATAGATTGACCACCCAATCTCACATATCTGATTTTAGGCGTAAACATCAGAAGGAGATTAGCTGATCGGAGTGCACAGCGAGGGGAATAAAACGTGAACCTCTTGTGCAAATATTGTGGTCTGTGTTGATGCAGGGCACGGAAGGCCAGGACCAGAGATTTGAACACAATGCGATGGGCCACTGGAAGCCAATGGAGCTTTCGGAGATGAGCAGAAGCGCTAGTTCTTCTCGGGAGATGGAATAAAAGTCGGACCGCCGCATTCTGAATAATCTGCATTCGGTTGATGAGATATTTAGGAAGACCGCTAAAGAGGGCATTGGAATAATCCAGCCTTGATAGAATCAGAGCACGCAGAACCGTCTCTTTTGCTTCCCTATGGAGCAGTGGAAGGAACCTTTTTAGTGACTTGAGGGTCGCAAAACAGGTCGCCGTAAGTTTTTTTAGATGTACTTCAAACTTAAGATCCTGTCCGAACCAGACCCCCAAGTTTTTGGCCGGGCCTCCAAGAGAGCTGGGACAAGCAAAATCAGGCGGCCAAATGAGATCCTTAAAATTGGCCGGAAAGTTGCCATAAAACAACAGCTCTGTCTTGTCCTCGTTGCATTTAAGTTGGGCTGACAGGAGCCACCGAAAGACATTGGATAGACAGGAGCAGACAACACTAGCATCTAGGCAATTCTTAGGCCAGGTAAACAACAGCTGAGTGTCGTCGGCGTACGCCATTATTTTGGCTCCCCACTGCTCAGCCAGATAGATCAGCGGGGTCATATAAACGTTAAACAACAGGGGGCTTAACGTCGACCCCTGGGGGACCCCTGTGCTGAGCTTCTTGGGAGACGAGGCGTAAGGAGGCATCCAAACTTGCTGCGTCCGTTCCGACAGAAACGAGGACAGCCAAGCCAGAACCGCGCCTGACAGTCCCACCTCTGCCAACCGATTCAGCAGCAGAGCGTGGGGAACCGTATCGAAGGCGGCAGATAAGTCCAGCAAAACCAGGACCGCTCTGCCGCCTCCGTCCAGACACTCCCTGATGGCCTCCGAAACTTCCACCAGAGCCGTCTCGGTGCTGAAAGCCGCCCTGAAACCCGATTGAGCCGGGTGCAGGGCCTGAGAGGACTCAATAAAATTATTCAGCTGCCTATAGACAACCTTTTCACAGACCTTCGCCAGTGCCGGGAGCAGCGATATCGGACGATAGCTGGACGTGGCTAGAGGGTCCAGGCCAGGCTTCTTAAGGAGGGGAAGCAATTTCGCCTGTTTCCAGCAAGGTGGCACAGAGGCAGAGGACAGAGACAAATTGACCACCTGAGTGGCCTCCTGATATACCAAGCTCGCAGCTCCCCCCAGAACCCTGGCGGGGCAAGGGTCAGAGGGTGAACCCGACTTTAGTGACTCCAAGATGGCCAGCACGTCCGCTTGCACAGCTGGCTCAAAGGTGGTAAATTGGCTAGTAGATTGCTTCCCCCCAGAACAAGCCAAGGGTGACAAGGGCCGAAGAAGCAGAATCCCAGAATTGAGAAAAAATATAAACCAGCCCCCACAGACCCTTCTTATATTAAGTCTCAGTTACCATTAGACTCACTAGTGGTATAAAATGCTAGAACAAAGCCAAATACCTCAGTGCCAAAGCCACGGACAGTTGAGGAAGAACTTTTCCATCCTGATCCTGTGAGCGCAGAACAACCTAAACAATATATAGATCATGAAACAGGACATGTAACGATTTACAGAAGGAAGAAAATATCATTGGATATTGATACTTCTTCTCCTGTTCCTCCTAAAAGAAAAGACTTTGGAACATCTCCTTCAAGGCCTTTTACTCCTCCTCCTTTCATTCCTGACATGCCTTATGTGCCTTACTCTCCTACACCTTCAGGTTATGAGGACACAAACAACATGGGGGATGATCCTCATGATGCTTTTACAGAACCTGAAGATCAGGGTATTCAAGATAACACATGGAGTGATCATAATGATCCTTACGATACATATGATTCACAACCCATCCCTGATCCCTCTCCATACCCTACAAAGCCATCTCCTACTAACGACACTGTGGTTTTTAACCAGCTAGTGGATAGGGCAGCTCAGTATCATGGTGTAAACATGCACACTGACCCAATAGAAGAGGATTTCCTATTTGACACCTTTCCAACATCTGAGAAAAGTGTGCGTATACTTCCTATGTTAAAAGGGGTAGTAAAGCATGCGCCAGGCATATTTAAAGACCCAGCCAGAGCGCGTGTACTCAATCCCAGAATTGAGAAAAAATATAAACCAGCCCCCACAGACCCTTCTTATATTAAGTCTCAGTTACCATTAGACTCACTAGTGGTATAAAATGCTAGAAAATGAGCTAATTCGCAATCAACAGGAGATGCTCCCCCTCCTGACAAAGAGTCAAAGATATTAGAAGCCTCAGGTAAAAGAGTGGCCTCCCAGTCAGCAAATACCTGGAGAATTGCCAACACACAAGCTCTCCTAGCACGTTATGATAGCGCACACTATGACCAACTGTAGGGTTTACTACAACACCTACCAGAACCTTTTAACGTTAAAGTAAATTACCAAATACGGGAAGGCAAATTTATCACTAACGCTACCATTACATTCGCCCTTGACGCAGCTGACACAGCCCCCAGACCAATTAATACTAGCGTATTACTACGTCGGCATGCATGGCTCCGCATTTCCGGCTTTAAGAATGAAGTGCAATCAACCATCCTCAACCAGCCCATCAACCAAGATTTCTTGTTTGGCCCTGCGGTAGATACCATCTTAGAAAAGATGAAAAAAGATACAGATACCGCTAAGTCCATGGGTGCACTTCAGTTTCAACAAACTAGGAGTTCCTTTCGCGGCTCCTCCTTTCGAGGCTCAGGTAGAGGCAACACATCCCAAACTTCCTCCTCATTCAAAAGTAATACCCAAAGCACCTTTAATAAAAGTGCCAACAGAGAAGGTTATAGAGGCAATAACAACAAGGGCAGAGGACTGGGTGGTGGTAACACCCGAGCCTCCACCACTAACAAACAGTGACTCTCTCACACTCCCTCCAGACCATTTAACACCAGTCGGAGGCAGGGTAACACAATTCCTACCATTCCGGAACGCTATCACTAGAGACAAGTGGGTGAGACAAATTATCCAGTATGGTTACTGCCTGGAACTCACTTCTACACCACCCAACATACTGCTCAGACACCGTCCAATGTCCGAAGAACACATTAAGCTGTGACAACAAGAGGTGCTCTCCATGCTCCAAAAAGGCGCCATAGAGCCAGTCCCATTGCAGCATCAAGGGACAGGCGTATACTCTCTAAACTTCCTAATTCCCAAAAAAGATGGCTCTCTCAGACCAATACTAGACCTCAGACCGTTAACCCAATACATACTCTCAGATCATTTCCATATGATCACTCTACAACAGGTACTCCCACTACTCCGGCAAGATGATTTCCTCGCCACACTAGATCTCAAGGATGCATTCTTTCACATTCCTGTACATCCAGCTCACAGGAGATACCTCAGGTTTACAATAAAAGGTCAGCATTCTCAATTCAAAGTTCTCCCCTTTGGAGTAACTACAGCACCAAGGGTGTTCACAAAATGCCTAGCAGTAGTAGCAGCACACCTACGAAGGCAACACATTCATGTGTTCCCCTAACTCGACGATTGGCTCATAAAAGCCAACTCATACGCACAGTGTGCCAGCCATATTTCTCACACAATACAGCTACTGCACAATCTAGGATTTTCCATAAACTACCCAAAGTCACATCTGCAACCCTCCCACATACAGCAATATCTGGGAGCAACAATCAACACCTCAGTAGTTATTAGTACAAAGCTTTATTTCGATATAATAATATCCGAAAAGCACATGACAGTTAAAATACAATTCATATTATTAAAAAACACTCAATAAATAGTTAAAAAGACAGTTTAAAACAGTATTAAACAATTTGCAGCTTTGAATTTTAAAAGAAACAAGAAGCCAAGGATTGCCTGAAAGAGGGTTCATCACATAGCTTTACATCTGATCACCCACGCCCAACTAAGGAATTTGGCCACCCCACACGCCAGTACTGTGTTAGGATCAGATTGCAAAATTCTTAAAGCTGGGGCATAACATCTGGTCTCAAGAAGGAGACAAACATGTTTTAACCATTTGGATCTGGGCTTGTTGTAGGCACTGCAGACAAAGAAAACATGTGGAATAGTTTCCAATTCAGTGCTGCAATGCGGGTAGGTGGCAGACGTCTGGTAAGGGGGTTTCCATTTGGAGGTGCGTTCACGAACTGGTAGGGTTCCTATTCTAAACTGTACATACAATGCCCATTCGTTTGGTTTTCTAATAAAGTCCATGTAGGGTTCAAGTAAGGGAACAGTTTTGTGCAGTCGAAACTCATTGGTGAGCATGCCCAAGTTATCCGCTCTAGATTCCTGGGCGTCGACCCACCACCAGTAAGCCCGCTTGACTTCTAGTTTGGACTATGAAGCACCGGATTCCCATGCCACCCAAAGGCCGATGGCCAACAGGAGTTCCTTTATTTTGAAAAGCCAGGCTAAGTTGTGTGACCCCTGCAAGCTCATGATTTCTTTGAGGCCGTCCGCGTAGCATTCTAGCTCTGGTGTACGCCACAGGCGAGCCCAATAAAGAAGCAGACGCAGAATTATAAGGTCTTTGATAGATCTGCGTCCAAGATCGTATTGAATGGGCTTGCTAGGGGAACTCCTGGGGATGGACAGCAGCTCTTTATAAAATTGGTTTTCAGCCATTACTAGCAGGTCAACATTACTAAAACCCCAGAGCTCTGCCCCGTACAGTGCACTGCCTACTGCTTTTGCCGAATAGATCTCTAGGGCAGGGGCTATAGGTCTAGAAACTGAAGATCTATGCTCCCTGCTTATGGCGCCCACGACCCGTTTGTGGTTTAGGGCCATTTTTTCAATGTGGGGTTTCCACTTGAGTTGGTCGGATATCCTAATCCCAAGATAATCGAACGTTTTAACCCGCTCTAGCGGCTCTTCGTTGAGGGTAAGCGCGCGATTAGCTTTTCTGCTGGGATTGAAATAAAGGAGCTTTGTTTTGGAAGTATTGATGACCAAGCCCCTTAATTTACAGAAGTCACAAAATCGGTTTAGCAATTTTTGGAGCCCCATGGGCGTTTTGGAGACTAATAACGGGTCGTCGGCGAAAAGCATGGCGGGGACCTTCACACCAGCCAGACTGGGGGCTTCAGCATCGATGTCAGTTAAAAAAGAAACCACCCCATTAACAAATAGGGAAAAGAGGGTTGGCGCCAGAACACATCCTTGGCGGACACCTCTGTTCACCGGAATTTTTTCTGTTAACTGCTCCTTCGTTCCCCACCAAATGCGTGCGTATGTTCCATCGTGCATGTGGGCCAGCAGGTGCAGGATGGGCGGAGGGAACCCCATCTCGTGGAGGACCGCCCACAGCCGTCCTCGGGGGACCAGATCAAACGCGGTCTTCAAATCAATGAAGGCCAGGTACAGACCACCCTTGCTAATCAAGACTGTCTTCCAATGCAGTAGTAACAGTCTGAAAGCCTGGTCAACAGTACTTGTACAGGCCCTGAACCCCGCCTGGAAGGGGGAGATAATGTTATTCTCCTCTGCCCAGGATAGGATCCTTTCAAGGAGGACTCTGCCAACCACCTTCTGGCCAGCGTCAATCAGGCTGATCGGCCGATAGTTGGCAGGGTCACCCCTTGGCCCCTTCTTATATATAGGGATCACTTCTGCTCCCTTCCAGGAGTTTGGGACTGGAGACCCTAGGAGGAGGGCATTGGTCAAAAAGGAGATGAATTTGGACCATTGCTTAGGGCTGGCACGGAACAGATCGGCAGGAATACCATCCTTGCCCGGTGCCTTGCCTTGGACGATTTTACTGATTGCAGATTCTACCTACCTCTGCCCTATTCGGTCCATGAATGGGGGTATATCGTGGTGGAGTGGTGAGTATTCGGCTGTTGCTTCAGAATTCTTGGGGGCCCCTACCCCTGCATACAGTTTCCTGAAGTGGTCGTACCCTTCCCCGTCCGTGATGTGGTTGGGTAGTTGGTCTATTCCATCATCATTATTATTTCTCACTAGAGCACAGAATCGTTCCCCATTCCTATTCTGGCTAGCCAATTTTAACTCCTCCCAGTGGGAATCATCCCAAGCCCTCTTTGCCACTAATAGTGCGCGCCTATACACGGCACGAGCAAGGCGAACCTCAGTTGGATCTCGGGTTTTGATGGCACAGATTAAATTGGACTTGGCCTCCCTGCAGTCGGGGGTATACCACCTGGCAGCAGGCTTCCTTCGTTTCTGCCGTCTAGTCCCACCTCCGTCATGGAAGAGGGCGGCCATCCTATCTATTGTCCCCTCATATGCCATATTGACTTGGGCGGAGCCAGGATCATCGGCACAGAGTGTAGAGAGCTTCTCCGTCTGATCTTTAACAATTTCCCCAAGGGCATTGGTCTTTTGCTCATTGATGGCAAATTTGTGCCATTTGATGAACCTTTTGCAGTTCGAAGGTACTATTTCTCTTGTCGCCATTGTAAGTCTATTGCTGGACAGGGGGTTTCCCACATTTATCAGATTGCACAAGCTAAGAGATAGGGGGTTGTGGTCACTATGAATTGACGGGATAACCACCATATCCAACACATGTTTCCACAATCTCCTATCTACCAGAATGTAGTCAATTCTACTGGGGCAACTAACTCTATTGTAAGCAACCCTCCCACATACAGCAATACCTGGGAGCAACAATCAACACCTCAGTAGCAAGGCATATCCAAACAAGAACAGGATAGCCAACATACAGTCTCTCATTCACAAATTTCAGTCACAACACTCTCTGCCAGCTCGAGTGTTCATGCAGCTCATAGGCATGATGGCCTCCTGCAAATTCATCATCACTCACGCTCGGCTGCACATGTGTCCCTTACAACAATGCCTAGCACGCCAGTGGAACCAAGCTCAAGGACAATCAAAAGACCTAGTGTTGGTAAACAGTCGCACTTACCGCTCTCTGCAGTGGTGGAACCCACAAAACCTTTCCAAGGGGCGACTGTTCCAAGAGCCGGTTCCACAGGTAGTATTAACTGCAGACGCATCACTGGCAGGTTGGGGAGCCCATCTCCTTCAATATACAGCACAAGGTCTCTGGACAGTCAAACAGAAGACACTACATATAAACTACTTAGATGTACTAGCAGTATTCCTATCAATGAAAGCTTTTCAAAAATACTTGAGCAACAAGGCTGTGTTAATCCGGATGGACAACATGACAGCCGGGTGGTGTCAGAGTGCGCCTCCCACAGCAGCAAGCAGCAAAGCAGTGAAGGTGATTTGGCCCCAAACACGTAAACGCTGTGATTTTTGCAGAGATCAGATAAGATTCACACGGATCTCAACACGGGTCTGAACACACCACCCCGGTGCTTTCCTCTGTGCTCCCCATGGACCCCACTCGGACAGGCTTCCAGACCCATCCACCTGGAACTCACACAGCCCTCGCCTTCTGACAGGAATCCCTCAGCTGGGTCTGATGAGTGCTGTGGTGGGAGACAGCTCCCATGAGCGCCGAGTAAATCACAGACTTTCAAACCTGCCACCCAGACATGCTCTGATGAGACATGTCAACTACAGTTAATGCCCATTTCGCATCCTGGCATTCAGGTGATAACGGCCCATAAAGGAGGCATGAGCTGGGGAATTGTTAATTTTTGTAACTCTTGTTTGCCTTCAACAGAGTGCAGTAACCTATTTGCACTGGCAGAAGCTATAAAACAATCATTAAGTTCTAGTCTTCACAGTCTCCTGGTAGCTGGTGATTTTAATATACATCCTTGTGGCGAGCCTTTTACGGCTTGTATGTCTGGAGTAGGTTGCCCACGAATACACTGATTTTACTTTGAACATTGTGCTCAAGGTGAGATGCTAAATTACATGATTAATGAATAAGATTTGATGGCCACAATGTCTTTAACTGCCCCATGCACTAATTTTACCGTGCCTACATTTAAGGGTCAGGGAAAAGGATCTTTTATATATTATATTTTAATTTCGTCCTCACTACAGTCATTTGTGAATAACTTTAAAATCTCAGGGAGCAAATTTATTAACCATAATCCCCTAACACTGTATCTGTCAGGCTTGCTGGCAGATAAGGGTGCGGAGGAAGTGAAACAGGGCCTACTACGACCAACCGATGGTAGGCGTAGATTAAAAGGGTCACAAGTAACTCCAGAAATATTTTATGATGAGGTTAAATTAGTATGTAGCAATGAACTGTCACTCTGTTTAGAGGAGCAATCTACGCCAATAGAGATCTTAGATGCTTATAAGTCCATTTCGCATAAGGTGTCAATGCTTCTATCCGCCCCAGCAAAAGGTCATGTTAGGTCTGGACCCAGATGGTTTGATTCCCACTGTTCAAAACTGCAAAAAGGTTGTGGGAAGCCCTGTTAAAAAAAAACAGAAATCAAACTGATATTATAAATTTTTGCAGGGGGTATAAGGCGGCCCTCACTATTCGAAAGGAAGTACTAAAAGGTGAAGCATGGAGGGAACTGCTAGAATCTAGAACCCTTTGAAATGGTTCGAAGTTTTGGGGCATTGTGAACAGGCCTCTGTTTACTCAGGAAGGGGGGGAGGGCCTTGAATCCTATATAACTGAGGAGGAGTGGGTAATACACTTTGAATCTATGTTTGACAGCTGGCATGGGCATAGTGACAGGGAGCTTCGTGATACACATGAGGCAGTAATAAAATTGCGAGATGGGCGAAATTCTGGAAGGAATAATGGGTTAAACGACGGGTAAAGCACCTGGGCCGGATGGGATCCCCCCAGATCTTTTTAAGTCAGATCCCTCCTTTTGGGCGCCGATCCTAGAACTTGTTTTAACGCGGCAGCACAGCATGGCTGCCCTGAGTCGTGGGCAACATCTACAATAGTTCCTGTTTTTAAAAAAGGTGACAGAAATAGTACTCTGTGTTACAGACCTATCTCTTTAATTGATTCAGTGGTAAAGGTGGTAGGTAGGGTCCTTCTTCAGAGACTGACATCTTGGGCTGAGGAACATACGATTTTGTCGGAAGTCCAATACGGCTTTGTGCGTGGTCGGTCTACTGTAGCTCAATGTCTTAACTTATTTTTGATATTGAGCAAGTACACCGTTGCACGTTCTGGGACCATCCATCTGGCCTTCATGGATCTTTCATCGGCTTTCGACAGTGTCAACAGGAGGAGGCTATGACAGTCCATGAGGGAAATGGGAGTGATAATAGTATTTTTAACTTCCTGGAGGACATGCACCAGTCCACCAAAGCCAATGTTAAGTTTTCACAGGATCTGCGGGTAACGAGGGATTTTAACATTAAAAAGGGAGTCCGGCAAGGCTGTATATTTGCTCCCTTTTTATTAAATGTTTATATTAACGACCTGGATAATGTATTAAGGGCAACAGGTGCTGATTACCCTAGTGTAGGACGGCGCAGGATCCCTGCCCTGCTATATGCGGACGACGCCGTTCTTATATCCAGGAATGAAAAAGGGCTTCAAACGCTTTGATCTGCTTTTGCAAGTTTTATGTCAGACAGGGATTTATCGATTAACAACTCTAAATCATATGTATGCAGGTGGGGCAGCGGGGTAAGAGGAACTATCAATTTCGAGTGGGAGATTCAAAGATTCCCTGCACCAATGTGTTCTCTTATCTAGGGGTCCTCTTTGACGACAAGATGAATTGGGGCCCTCTATTGCAGAAAACAAAAGGGAACATGGTGAGGGCGAATTCGGCAATCTTCAATTTTGCGTCCAAGATAGGGAAGAAGCCAACGGGAGCTTTGTTGAAAGTGTACAAGGCGAAAAGTCTGCCCATAGCCCCGTATGGCAGCGAATTATGGGGATATAATGCTGGGCGGACCCTCCAAATAACGGAAAATTACTTTTTGAAGCGTTTACTATGTGTTCCTCGGGGTACTTCTAATATGGTGGTTCATGAGGAATTAGGGGTCCCTCACTTAAATGATGTACTATCTCTGCGACCCCTGACCTGCTGGTTAAAAAGTTGGCTGAATATAGATGTCCCTCTTACCCATCTGATTTTAAGAGATTGTATGGCCCTTGATAACTCTGCACGTATTCTGTGGTTGAGTTATGTGAAGAGAAGTCTAGAAAGGTTGGGACGGGGGGAATTATTTGCAAACCCTGACTGCATTGTAAGGAAGGATGTGGAGGCAATCAAGGTAGCCTTTTTGTTAGAGACGAATATGGAAAGGGAAGCCAAGGAGGTTGAGACATCTAGTGTGCGTAGACATATTATGCTTAAAACAACCCCTAGGACAGAGCGATACCTTTTGGGGTCCCTGTCTACGCATGAACATTTTTTGTTAACTAGGTTCCGGTTGAACCTCTTTCACCTCCTACTTGCCGGACCCAAATATTTTACTAGAGGTACGGTGGCAGCTCCCTGCGGCTGCGACGATCAGTCTCCGCAGGACATGCTGCATTTTATGTTTTTATGCAATTTTTATGACTTCCCTCGTGAACGATTCCTGGTCCCAATTTTAAAAAGAATGAATTTTAGACAGGTTCGTCCCACATTGGTGTATCTGCAACTATTGAAAGATGACTGTTTACGTTTTATACTGAGTTTCTTAAAAGCTTGTGTGAATTACAGGAACTATATTGATAGATAATGTATGTTATCCTCAGGCTTTTTTTTTTAACTATTTATTACTTTTTATTGCAATTATGGTGCTCTTTTGTGTACAAGTACGGATTGTTTTAAACTGTATTAATGTTGTGTAACTTTTATGGTTTTAAATATAAAACCGAATAAAGTTTATGAACTGAACTGAACAGTCCGTCAGTCAGTCAGTCAGTGAGAGAGAGTGGGAGAGTTAGTCAGTGAGAGAGAGAGTGGGAAAGTGAGTCAGTGAGAGTGAGTGAGTCAGTCTGTCAGTGAGAGTGAATCAGTGAGAGTGAGTCAGTCAGTGAGAGTGAGTCAGTCAGTGAGAGAAAGTGAGTCAGTCAGTGGGAGAGAGTGAGTCAGTCAGTTAGAGAGAGTGAGTCAGTCAGTAAGAGAGTGAGAGAGTCTCTCAGTGAGAGTGAGACAGTGGGAGTCTGTCAGTGAGAGTGCGTCAGTCAGTGAGAGAGAGTGGGAGAGTCAGTGAGAGTGTGTCAGTCAGTCACTGAGAGAGAATGGGAGAGTCAGTCAGTCAGTGAGAGTCTGTCAGTGAGAGTGAGTCAGTCAGTCAGTGAGACAGAGTGGGAGAGTCAGTCAGTGGGAGAGTCAGTCAGTGAGAGAGAGTGGGAGAGTCAGTCAGACAGTGAGAGTGAGAGAGTCTGTCAGTGAGAGTCTGTCAGCGAGAGTCTATCAATGAGAGTGAGTCTGTCAGTGAGAGTGAGTGAGTCAGTGAGAGAGAGTGGCAGAGTCAGTCAGTGCGAGTGAGAATGTCTGTTAATTACCGTGGCGAGGAAGACTAGGACTCGGAGTAATGAAGATTATCTGTAAGTAACCGGGGCATTAACTGTTATGGATAAGGATCAGTATCTTGCCTATCATCTATTCTACAGTCAAACAAGTTTCCCACATAGTGACCCCCATCAGAAAATAATCAATGTTTGATCTGGATAGACCTCTCTTAAAGGTAGACAGACCTAGCATGTCAGAGTGACATCTGCCATTACAAGCCTGCAATCCATTAGAAACTGCAAAAAGGCAACCTACGACGCTGCCACTGTACAAGGAATATAAATATTGGTATTAATGTTAGGTATACCCCAAACCTCATCCTCCTCCTCAGTAACAATATCACAGCCACAGTAACTTCACACAAGCATGTACAGCAGCAAAGCACCGAAACTATATAATAATGATATTCTGTTCAAATAAACTTTGCATATGGAAAGCAAACATTGAGTCTCTGTGCATGGATTCACAGAAATGTATCCAATGTCTTGCTTATTATTCCTCATACTAATGATAGATACATCTAGTCATAATAGATTATTGATTATGAGCATTTAAGCAATTACTATTGCCTTCCTTGTTCAGACCAGTTTTCAGTCTAGATGTAAGGGCTTTAATCTAGGTAGGTGCACCCCTCCAGCCACTGAACATATTTTCTAAGAATTGGGTATTGTTAGAGACTGGGTATCAGCAAAAAGCCCTTCCTTTTTTAAAATCATTTTGAACAAACCACTACACATTTGCTTGTCTTGTAAAGCTAACTTTACGTTATGTGGTTCAGTGAGATGGCATTTGACGAGGCACATAAAAAGTATCAATGTGAAAAATAGCTTATTTTAGAAGTATGACATATTCATAAGAATGAGGCTCATTTTCATCTAGACAGATTCACTGTGGAACTTGGAGGCAGGCAAGTTTCAAAACATGTAAAAAAAAAAACCAATAACAATTTTCTTTTATCCTTGTGTGTGCGCAAGGCTAAACCACTCTGTTGATTAATAGTCTCTTTTTAATATCTTCTTTTTGGGTAAAAATGAACCAGAATGTACATATATTTAGGAATATTGCATCATATTGCACACTAGTTTCACCAGAAATCTCTCAGACCACCATCCCATCCAGCTCCTTCCCACTCTGGGTCCCCGCTTTATAGCATTTTCTAAACGTGCTCGTTCAGTAACGCCAGGATTTTAGAACCCCTTTCATTTTAGGGGCCCGATACCCGTGGCCCGCAACCCAGTCACAAAATTGTTCCGGCAGGACTAATGGTAAACACGAATACGTTGCACATATGGGCATAAAAAGGAAAGCCCGGACCCTCAAGAGTTGCTGTAAATATACTGAGCGCTCTGTGAGTGATGTATCTGACACACCGCGATCAGGTAAGCAGAAAAACAGACCCATCACTTGCAACTTAATGGAGAGACTGACTGTAGATTGTGCTAAACGCACCCGTGTGCCGCTGTAAAAGAACATGTTTCAAGATGTCACGTGACAACGCATTGTTGCTAGGGCTACCAAAGGGCAATTCCTTTTAACCTGAAACATGACCTTCGATTCGCTAATACTACCGCCACTAAAGCGTGCATACAAAGTAACAATAGCGAGAAAGGGATAGTCATGATTCAATTGGAACAGTCTCTAAGATTACGACATAAGCAATCAGATGGATAAATCCAACTAAGGATATTTATAAAATATCATAGCAAGTCGGCAAATTCTTTCATTTACATTTTGAATGGCATTATAAAAAGCTTAACATTTTTCATAATATAAAAACATGCCTCTGTTTATATACAATGAATAGAAACTCTTAAAATTATTAAATATCAGGGGAAAGCTGCCCGGTCCCCTATTTCAATCAACAGCGCTGTCCACTCTAAGATGGCGGACAGAGAACCGCGACTCTTCACTTTTTCCATTTCCGCCTCTTTTGCTTCCAGTGCCTTTGAATGACTGGCTCATCGGTTGCAGTACTGTACCGGGTGAGCGTGCACTTGGGAGATGGTTCTGTTGGAGAGTGATCAAGTAAGAGATTAAGCAAAGGAGATGAAAACAAAAGAGGGCACCAACGAGGTAGGGTGTGGCGACGCACTGGCAGCGAAAGTTACATTATAAACAAGCATTGGCCGCGCGGCCGCAAAAGTAACACTGCGCGACCGCGAAATGAAATATTAAACAAAACAAAAAACGCGAGTGGTGACGCGATTTGTGCGCACGCGCAACGGGAAAAAGTGCTGTGCACGTCGTGCGGGCTTGTGCGCGTAAAAGCAAGCTGGTGGCCGGCCTTGGTAGCACTTTTAAACCACCTACTAAATTTCTCGCAAGAGCAGTGCATACGCTGACTCTAGCGAGACCTAAAAATGTAATTCCGAAGGGTAAGGCTAAACTAAAACGAACATTGTCAATACCAATATGTCTGACTTTAACCCCTTGGCTGCGGGGGTAATTCCCCCACGGTGCAGGGGTGGAGGGGGTCCACGGCGCCGCTGTACTCATGACGAGCTCAGCTCATCATGATTCACAGTCATCATGATTCACAGTGGAGCTGTGATCATGACAAGCTGAGCTTGTCACAGACCCGCCCATTGATGGATTCTCCCGCACAGGCGGGGAATTAGCCGCGCATGGGAGGGCCACTGTGTAGGAAGGTGGATATCTGACTATGGTTACCCCCAAACTTTTTGCCTGGTGTTTAGCTGGTTGTTTACATAGTTGGCCTGGGATCCTGCTATTCAGGGCCCCAGGCTGATTGCTCTCTCCTTAAAATGGACTCCATGTACCTTAGGTGCATTACGAATTGGAACTGGTTCACCTTATTGGCCCCTGTAACAGTGTACCCTAGGTACCCAGGGCATAGGTGTTACCAAGGCCTACCAGGGGCTGCAGCATGTATTGTGCCACCCCTGGCCTGGCCTCCATATTTGACACAACTGGCTGATCTCTCAGCTGGGGTAAGTTGGTGTAATCACCTCTTACTTAGGTATAGTATCCCTATATCTAACCTTAAACTGGACACATATGTTCCTATCAGCCACTCCTATGGAAGGCCTCATCAATCCTGGAGGCAGAGTGCTTAGAAATATGTGAGATGGTGCTCTAGCATGAGCTGAGCCTGTCTGCAGCTGTTGGGAACCACTTCCTAAGCTGTTCCGGGATATTGCCATACCATATACTCTTAAGTGCATTATAATCCTCGCAGTTATATGCTATCTTTGGTTTGGCCTTATCAAAACATGTCGAGTAAGGTGTCATACGAATTGGAATACTATCCCCTCGACAGTTCTGTCGACGGGGATAGCATTCCACCCTTCTAGAGGGACACAACATGTGTGTAGCCTTAACCCCGGTTAAAGTTAACCAGCGCCTCAGCATCACAAAATGGATGCTGCCACCACAGACACAAGTCTGACCTCCTGCTGCTGGGAGTCCTTCCAGCGAGGCAGGCTTGGACAAAGGGTTTCCTGCCTTGGGAGGTGCGAGCACCACCCCAGACAGGGTTTTGTGTATTGGGTAGGACAGGGCTGAATAGATTGAGACATGCCCGAGGCACACAAGGTGTCCCCGTGCATAAGCCAGTCCAAACCGGTCCTGGGACTTTCCAGACCCAGGCCTGGCGAGGAGCTGGACAAAGGAAAGGGGGTGTAACCGCCCCCCTTCCTGGTCCCACCCAGAGGAGGGACCTAGTAGGTGATCCACCCCTCAGATTGGGAATAAGAGTGGGAGCAGTGCCATTGCACAGCAGATCATCCTGAATCAACTTGAAACTAAGAAGACGACTGGACTTCGACATTCTGCTGCACAGAAGACTGAAGAGAATCTCCCTTGTGGCCTAGGAGTGGCCACCCTGTGAAAGCAGGTACCAACCAGCGAATCGACGTCTGCTTTGCCGCCGCCTCCCGCCGGAGCCCAAGCCTAGAGCTTGACAAGACCCAGACTCCCAGACTTCTCACAGCCCGATCCACAGTCCCTGCAAAGAAGTGACCCATGGAGGCACCAAGAGATGTGGGACCGGACATCTTGGAAGACACCCGAAGAGCTGACTGCGCAGCATCAGAGGCATCCTTGACGTTGTGCTTTGGGGACTTAAAACCCACACCACCGAGCAGCCCTTGCACCGAAGATCAGCCCCCCAGCATCTCCACGATCTGCGTGGGGCCCATTTGCATTGTGCCACTCGATGTGCCATCCCGGCCTCTAGCCACGTTGTCAGCGGCCATCTTGGCGACAAAACTGAAGAACTACACTGCGGGTCTGGTTGCTCCAGACTTGCCCTAGCTCCTGTAAAAAGGAGCACCCGCTATGACCTTGCTGGTCTGAGTGATAAGCCTTTTTTGACTCCTGCGTGGCTTGCATTAGCCAAGGCCTGTTTGCTCCGATCAAGTTGCCGACACCGCCAACAGCGAGAAGCCTGCGTGGGACAGCTCGTGACCGACTCCTGGAAGTCCTCGACCTCCGGTGTCCACGTGGCTGCAGAGAGAAGCTACACCTCAACGCCTGTTTGCACCCGACATTGCCTGGTTCCAATCTGGTTCCACGGTAGTCACTGGTTAGTGACTTTGAACATTGTCCCCTCTGCTTTCAGGTCTTCACATCTTCAGATCCACCCTTGGATCTACCGGAACTCTTCACATCGAGCCGCCTGCAGCATCTTCAGCTCCAAGCACCATCGACCAGCGTGACAAAACCCGACACTACTTCGACCCTTTGCACCCGCTTCCTGCGGGTGAGGTAACTCAGCTCCGCCGGTGTTCCTACACTGGTGCACATCTCTAGGGCCTGTGTCTCAAGTTTCAGCTTTCTAGGTCACTTGGAAGGTTCGGAACTAACTAACTTTGTACTTTTTACGCACCATAGACTTTGCATTGGTGAGTGCGTGCAATTTAAACACTGCACCCGAGTCCCGCGGGCCTTTCCCAACTTAGTCACTGCTAGTCCCGAACAGCTCCAGCGATTCCCAAGGCCCTAGGCCTGTTTCCTTTTAGATTGGTATCTCTTATACCACTTTCTTAGTATATGGTTTAGGTGGCCCCTAGGGCTCATCCATATTGTGCAACTTTGTGTATTTTAAACTGTCTTGTGTTTAACGCTTGTGCTTCTGTGCTCATAAAGAGTCCAGGGGATACTTTTAGTTAATAAATCTATATATATTTTCAATATATATCTGTGTGGTGTCCTTTCATTTGGTATTCAAGGGGGTTGTGTATGGTAATACAGCTGGCTTCACATGCCTTTCAGAGTTTAGCCTAAGACTGCTTTGTCCACGTTACCACTAGGATAACTGGTCTATAAGGTTGACTTTCAACCAATCATCATAAGGGTTGCTTGGCATGGTACAAAGTGATCACTAAAATTAGTGAGCATTATATACCAGGCCAACTTCTCACACACTGCAGTTATGACGAGCTCACCTCGTCATGAGCATGGGAAAAGGGTAAAGGAACTTTGTATGGTAAAGTGAAGCATTACAAGTAAATAGCATGGGAACAGATATGGTAATACTGGTGTAGGTTTAGAAACAAAAAAAACAGGCTTCAGTTGCACTATCAAGTCAGACCTAGAACCCCATGTATGTTAATGACTGCTCTATTCCCATCTGTACTGCTGCGAGAAAAAAACAACATCAATTATCTAGTTATCGAAGACACTCTATTAGTTTTAAGCTGAAAGTCCAAGTTTAGGCAGCTGCATAAGCAAAAGTGATCATAGTTGTGTGGAGGGCATACACTTTTTGTGCAAGCACACAACATCTGCCCAATCAAAAAAGAAATAAAATATTACATATTAAATGATGTACATGAGTGAAATCAGAAGTCTTTAACACCTTGGTCGTCAGAGAAAGGGCTCCAAACAGTATAATAGATCTTAAGCAATAGGTGCTATAATTTAATTAGCATAGAGGCCTGTGCAAAATTATCCAAAAGTAGGTATTCACCAAGTCCAATGTGATGGTCCATGGTGCAGCGCAGCCAAAATTAACTATCCTTGCAAAATCACCACAACACTGTAGACCAACTCACACAAATGCAATGATACACTTTAACGCTCTATTACTTACCGGTAATCTTCATTACTCCAGATCCCGTTGTCCTCGCCCCATTCATTAACATAGTGGCGATAACCATCTCCCTACAGAAAAAAAAGAGCAGAGGCATGCTGGGACCCTAATACTGCCCCTCTCACCGGGAGTACATAAGCAGTACTTACTCAGCATCCCGTCTGTACAACCACGCCCAGACAGGAAGGCAGGCCGCCCGGGAGGGAGGGAGGGGCGTATGAATGGGACGAGGACAACAGGACCCAGAGTAATGAAGATTACCGGTAAGTAATAGAGCATTACCCCCAGGTCCCTTATGTCCTCATCCCATTCATTAACATAGTGGAGAATACCAAAGCAGAAAACCCGGCCTTCCGAAACCGCAAGCACAACCAGGAAACCACACCAAATGCAGCAACCCAAGGGAACACTGAGAAGGAGGGAAGGGGGACTGCAGTAAGCAACCGGCCAGCAACCCAGAACAGGACAGCAGGGCCAAAACAAGGTCCGGAGACAACCAAGAAAAAAACAGAAGGCCAGGGCCACACCAAGGAGGCCGCCAACCAGAGAAACAGGAGACAGAGCAACTAGGCCAAAAGGACACGGTCAAGGACGGACACGCCTGCCCAGCCAAGTACCACCAGGACCCGGCACTCGCACAGACACTGAGCAAACCCCGAACCACCCCGGAAAAGGCCAAAGAAAGAAGCCCAGCCAGGCAACAGGCCCAAGCACCCAGACCAACGAGGAAGGAGAAAGGCACAGGCCAAAAACCGTCCCACCCCACCAAACAGAACGACCCGGCCAGTAGAGAGAACAGAGGAGGAAGCCAAGGAAACCCCGCAGAGGAGGCCAGGACTAGGGAAGAAAAACCAGCTGCACCAGGGCCACCAAACGACAACCCCCAAGCAGCCAACACAGAGGGAGGCGCCCCAGCAAGAACCCAGGAACAGAACAGGAGCCAGACCCCGACCAAACCAAAAAGGATAAGGAAGGAGATAAAGACCCAAACACTGAAGGCCAAAAGGCCCACAGGGAAGAAGTCCGCCAACTGAACAGGGAGGCCAAAAACCCAGAACAGGCGGAGCAGAGGAACCAACCCGGAACCAAAACGGAACCGCAACACAGACCAGACAACAACAGTAGCCAACAAGGCAGAGGACTGCAAAGGCACCCAACACCCAGCCAAAGCACACAGCAAGGGCCGGAGCAACGGAAAGGCCCCAGGGCACACAGCACCCAGACCAGAAACGCACCAGCCCCCACCCAGCCAACTCCGAAGTGGAGCCAGGAGACAGTAAAAATAAGGGCAACAAACGGACAAGGAACCAGGAAGCCAGGACCTGAGCCAAGCAACCCACCCAGGCAGGAGGACCCACAGGCCCAACCAGCCCCAAAAAGAAGCCCACACAGAGCCCAGGGCAAAGGAAAGGGAAGGGAGGCCATCAGAGACTCCCAGCACCCCACCGCCGAACCAAACAGAAGGCTGGAAGAAAAGCAAAACACAGGAAAGCAACAAAACAGAAAACAGAGGAAGCAGAGAAGGCAGAGGGCCAAGGAGCAGCAGAGGCTGGACAACCTGCAGCCAGGAGGGAGGACTCCACAGGCGAGAGGAACCCCACAGAACCGCGCCCCAACCAAGAGGGGCGGCACCAAAACAGACACCCACCGGGAACAGAGCCCGGAGAAGCAAGGGAAAAAAACAGGAACGAGCCAGGACACAGGAACCAGGAAGAACCAGGAACACCCGTCAAAATACGCCCCAAAGCCCAGCAAGATGAGGAGGCCCAGCCAGAGGCCACACCAAGCCAGCAGGAAGCCAGCAGGCCAGGAGCAACAGGAGGCAACCTCGGTCACACCATCCCCGAAGCACTGAACACAAGGACCCCACACAGGACCGGACAAGGGAACCAGAGGCGAACCAAGCCCTGGAAGAGGGCCGCCGGCAGTAGCAGGCCCAGAAGGACCCACCAGAACACGGCCCGACACCAAGAGAACGCCCTGCCAGGACCCACAGAGAGAGCGCAGGCAAGGATGCAAGTTCGAAAAAAAGGACAACCAACAGACGTCCAAAACCAGCAGAAACCGGAAAAACCCAGCAGAGGGGGAAAAACAGGCGCCAAGGCAGAAGGGGACCGAAATGCAACCACCACCAGAAACACACCCTGGGCGGGACGTGAAAGGGAGCCGAGAAGTCAACAGCCACAGGCACCCCAACCAGGAACAAACCAAGCCAACCAAGTGGAACCACAGAGACCAGGTGAGAGCAGGCTCGCATGCGGAATTAGGAGGAGCGACCAGGACCCACCGAAAGAAGCCAAAGGCAAGCCCAGGAAACAGAGCAGGGGAGCCACAGAAGCCCAGGAACTTAAGGCCATCCCCTGAACCTCAGGGAGGCTAGAACCCAGAAAAGAAGAGGACCCCGAACTCCAGCGGACAGAAGGAGCAACCCCGGAGAGAGGCCGCAGAAGCCAGGAAGCAGAGGCACCCAAAAGAGAGCCGAACCGCAAAACGAGGACCGGAAGAGAAAAGAGAACCCATAACACAGCCAAGCAGGGTACACAACCCAGCCGAACTGGACTCCAGCAGAGGAACAGAGCCAGCAGCACAGGCAAGAACCCCCGGGAAGGGAGAGTCGACTCACACAGCAACTGCACCAACAACATTCCGAGGAGCAGGACAGTGTTGGAACATCAGAAAAGCGGGCAGGACCAGGATCCCAAGAGAGGCCAAGCACAAGCGAGCCGACGGCCAAGAGAGGATCACGCACCCGAGACACACCACCCAGGGACGCCACGCACAGCAGAGGCAAAGCAGCAAAGAGCAACAAAGCCCACGGGCACCTAACGGAGCACAACACGGGAGCCCAGGAGGGAATGCGCCAAGGGGACAAGCCAGCTCAGACCCGCTGCAAGCGGCAGCAGAAGTGCTGCGCCAGCCCACTCAGTCCGAGGCATCCCGGGGGCAGAAGGCAGCCGAAGCAGAGAGCCAGATTGGTGACCAGGCACCTGCAAGGGAAACAAGTCCAAAAATACCGCACACACGGTGAACCAAAAATCACCGGCAGCACTGCACACACCAGCACAGCAGCCCAGCCACCCAGAACACCCAGGAGGCAGGAGCCAAGGACGAGGAACAGCCCAAACAGGGAAGAACCCCATCCCTGCAGACCAACACCCGAGGGCAGAAGCGGGGAAGCAGCGCAGCGGCAGAGGACAGGCATCGCCAGCAGGAGGTCACAGGAACAAACACCAGGAGACACCGCCATCCAACTCGGCCACGGCCAACCCGCCAAAACAGAACAAGAGCAGGCGGACCGGCACCACACACCAATAAAGAGGCGCCACCGGGCCATGAACCAGGACCGAGTCACACACCACTGGGCACCGGGCACCCCCCTCCCCCTCACCAGCAGGAGAGAGGGGGCCGGGAAGCAGACTAGAGGAGCAAAACAGCAGAAGCAAAGGAATAAGGGCGACGCAGCCGAGACACAAACCCCAGCCGCGCGGGCGACCGCAATGGCCGGGAGACTACCTCCAATACCAACACATGCAGAGATACCAGGCAGAAGGGGGGCTACAGTGCAGCAGGGACAAACCCCTGCAGTAGAAGAAGGAGGCAGACCCTCAGCAGCCGGGCAGAAGGTGGAGCAAGGGGCCACGGACCCCAACACCACTGACGCAGACCAGCAGCGCAGCACCAAGGAAACAGCGTAGCCAGCAGAGAAAGGTGCATCGCGCAATAAATAGACCACGCAGTGTATTAAGCGTAAAAGGCCATTTATTAGACCAGGCTGCATAATCTTACATAACAGTAAAAATTTAACAAATAAATAACTTCAAACCCCAAATCAACACTTCACTTCTCACACGCTTCTCCCGCTTCACCTCATCACAACCACTCCATGCCCCATGCCGTACCTCATCCATATCCACCAATCATCTGTCATCCTACCCGCTCCTTGTGTCCTTCCAGTCATGCGTCCGTCTGCCATTCGAACTTCCCCCCCAAGGGATGGGTGTGCCCGCTCTTGACCCCCCTATCCCTTCAAAGTACCACCAACCAGGGAACCCCCTGTAGGGCGATTCCATGCCCCACCCCCCCACGGGTCCGCTGTCCCCCTGCTCACTGCACTCATTCGCACTCACTCCCTGCAACACCAGATCGCCTCATTCCACAACTTGCTCATCACATCTCTCATCTCCATCATGTAATACGCATTCCCCAAGCGGGACAGGTGCACTCCGTCGTCCCTGAAAACTAAGGGTTCCTCCAGTCGAATTCCTCCGTGCCAGATCACCTTAATGTCCTTGTCACTGCAAAAAAGTCTCATTGCCCTGTTGAGTTTCCTCCGTGCCCTCTCAATTGCCCCGTGCTTCATTGCCCCCCTCCAAACTTTCCTGGGCACCAACTCCGTCCAGGCAATGCAAGTCCCTGCAAGCCTTGACTTCAATTATTATTATTATTATTATTATTATAGGCTTTTATAGCGCGCTCTGTTACTAAAAAAAATAGTATCCTGGCGCGAAAGGGGTGAGAGGCAAGGCAGAGGGGGACCCTAAACAATGATGTTAAAAAGGTGGGTCTTCAGTCCCTTCTTGAACAGTGAGATGGAGGGAGCTGTTCTTAGCTGCTGCGGGAGAGTGTTCCATGCTCTCGCCGCTCTAACTGAGATGGATTGGCCACCGAGCCTGCTGTATTTGAATTTTGGGACAGTCATTTGGTGCAGATTGGCTGATCTGAGGGGGCGATTGGGAGCATATAGGGAGAATCTTTTCTTCAAGTAAAGTGGACCAGCTTGATGGACAGCTCGATAGGCAAGGACAAGGATTTTAAATAAAATCCTGTGGGCAACCGGGAGCCAATGTAGGGTGCGAAGAGGTTGACGGACACTTGAGCTTTTAGGAATATTAAATAAAAGCCGTACAGCAGCATTTTGTATAACTTGGAGGCGATGGATCAGATAGGCAGGAAGGCCGCAGAAGAGGCCATTAGCATAATCCAGTCTGGATAATATAAGGGCACGAATGACGGTCTCTTTGGCTGCTCTCGGGAGAAGTGGAAAGAACCTGCGTAAAGTTTTGAGTGTAGAAAAGCAGATCCCGGTGAGTTTTTTTAAATGACCTTCAAATCTGAGGTCATTGTTAAACCAGACGCCGAGATTTTTGGCAGGGCCTCCGATAGATTTAGGGCAAGGTAAATCGGCCGGCCAGAGAGAGTTGCCAAAGTTGTCTGGGAAGGAGCCATATAGTAAAATTTCCGATTTGCTTTCGTTGCATTTTAATTGGGCGAGGGCAAGCCAACGAAAGACAGATGACAAGCAGGTTTGGGCTCCAGATGTATCCAGGCTGTTTTTGGGCCACGTGAACAGAAGTTGAGTGTCGTCAGCGTAGGCCATTATTTTTGCTCCCAGTTGTTCAGCGAGGTAAATGAGCGGGGTTAGATATATATTAAAAAGCAGGGGGCTGAGGGTAGAGCCTTGGGGTACACCTGTTGCAAGTTTCTTGGGGGAGGAGGCGAAAGGCGGCATCCAGACTTGTTGGGATCTATTGTCCAAAAAAGACGTTAGCCAGTCAAGGGCAGAGCCTGTAATGCCTATGGCCGCTAGTCTGGTAGGCAGAAGGGAGTGAGGGACAGTATCGAAGGCGGCAGATAGGTCTAATAAAATCAGAGCCGCTCTGCCACCTTCGTCCAGGCACTCCCGGATGGCCTCGGATATTTCCACCAGCGCCGTCTCCGTACTGTAGGCTGCTCTAAAGCCTGACTGTGCTGGATGAAGAGCCTGAGAATTTTCGACGAATTGGTCTAGCTGAGTGAAGGCGACCTTTTCACATACTTTTGCTAGAGCCGGCAGCAATGATATAGGCCGGAAATTAGCAGGAATAGCAGGATCTAATCCATTTTTCTTTAAAAGTGGAAGCAATGCTTCCAGCAGGTCGGGACCGTGGCAGTGAGGAAAGAGCGAATAATAATATGCGTTACCTCGTTGCCAACTGTATCTGCGAGACGCGCAAGGACTCTGGCAGGACAAGGGTCAGAAGGGGATCCTGAATGTAGGGAGGCAAGGATACTGACAATGTCCGTGTTTTTTGCTGGGGTGAACTGGTAAAAGCGTTCCGTGGGAGTAGGTAACACAGGAGACGGGATGACCAGTGTAGGTGGAAAACTATTACATACAGAAAGTAGATCGTCCTGGATTTTGGTGATTTTATCAACGAAGAAAACAGAAAGTTCTTCGCACCATTTCTCCGAGGAGGAAAGTATGGGTTGGGCCGCGCAGGGAGAGGTGAAACTTTTCACTATAGCAAAGATTTCTTTGCTATTGTTATTGGCATTAGTTATGCGCCCTTCGAAATATTGGCTTTTTGCGGTTCTGATCGCCGCATAATATTTCTTTTGCGCCGTCCTTAGGTTCTTTTTAGCCTCAGGAAGATAGGCTTGTCTCCATGTCCGTTCAAGTTTTTTACAACCTGACTTAAGATCACGGAGGGTGGAAGTGAACCAGGGTTTGGAAGGAGTAGTACGCAGTCGGCAAACCCGACCTGTTTTTATTGATGCGGTCGATCCATCTTCTATCCAGGAATTAAATATGCTAAAGGCCGACTCAATTTCCGTAGGTAGAGTGGGGCGGGAGGTGTCAAGATGTTCAGACATAATCTCTACCGAGATTTTTTGTCTATGAGCAGTTGAGTCGTTAGTCGTAGCCGGGCGTGTGAGGGTCCAAGAAAATCTAATCAGCATGTGATCGGACCAAGGCACAATTTCGGGATTGGTTAGATTAATGTCGAAATTAGTACAGACCAGGTCGAGGACATGTCCACCAGAGTGGGTGGGAGTTTTTACCCATTGTTTGAGCTGGGCCATGGCAAGAGCTTCACTCAGGCGGGTCGTGTCGGGAAGGTCCAGATTATCCACATGTACATTGAAGTCCCCCAGAAGAAGGTATCTGGAGTATCTCAATGCCCGTGGGACTACTATGTCCTCCAATGTACTTAGGAATTTACCAACATGGCCTGGCGGTCTATAGACCAGAGTGCCCCCTAGAGTGAAGTGGGCCCCAAGTGAATACCTCCAGATCCCTATGCATCAGCTGCACAAGCGCCAAACCTGACAGCTGCACCAGATCGTTCTCTCCCAGATGAATAATCAACAGGTCCGGGCATCCTTTTTGCGGGACCATTTTGGCGAGCCAGGGCAGTAGTGCCCCCATCGCATGCCTCCTTTACCCCACCAGTGTACCTCATGTAAATGTCCTTTCAGTCCCAGGTTACGGCTGTACACCTGTTGTTCCGCATATTTAGATGCCCGAGGCACGAAGGAGTGCCCCACAATCCAGGTCACCGTCTTAGACCCTGGGCCCCCAAGCAACCTACGAAAGAAAAATATGTTAGCACAGAAACACAAAATTACGTCCCAGCCAATGAAACACCTACGACTGCCTCACTTCCTCACATACCGCTCACAACAGCGCAACTTCCATCTTCCAATTCGCCAAATCCTGTCCCAGGACCACCCCAGACGGGCCGCAGCTGTCGCGGCCCGATACGAAAAGAGTGGGTCCCAAAACCAGAAGCATCCAAACCCAACCGTTGCAAAGCCATGCGCAACACCGCCAACAACTGGCCAGCCATCATACGTGCACCCGATGCATGGCAGAAGATTTCACCTCGCGTCACGCTCGCAGTCCCCAAGAAGGCCCTCCACTTGGGCACCGGACACACTGCCCCACCATCCGCCTCATTCAGCCACACCCACTTCCCCCTACCCATCTGGTCAGTCTTTGAACACCCCAACCAAATCCCCAGGCACCCTCCATCCACACGAATCTCCTCAAACACCCTACCAGCCTTCGTCCTCGTACCCAACAATTCAGACATCAGAAACGCTCCAAAAAACATCCAAACCATACACAAACGGAATATCCTTAATTCAAAAACATCATAACAGCATCCTGGCAACACCCCAACCAGCCGAACCAACAGGTCAAACGTAACTGCCTCACGCAGTCTACCCCCCTCCCCTACATTCCCTACCCCATCCTCGGAGCATCCTGCTCACAATCACATCTTTCATCGGATCAAACCCCAAGAACAAAGTACAATAAAACGAGATCCCTGCCAGTTTACCAGAAATTGTAGCAGCAGTCAACCCCTTATCAATGCAACACAGCACAAAACGTTTAACACCATGTTCCACTCCGGTCCTGTCACCCATACTTGATACCTGAACACATGAATGCACAAAACTCTGACCATGCCAGCCGATACGTCTTCCTCGTGGTGTCTGCAACTGACCGTTCCACTAGGCCACTCATCCTCACTCCTCCAAGGCCCAGATGCCGTCCGGCAGCTCGGTCTTGCACATATCCGACCCCGGTGCCAGTTTCCGGAACCGCTGCCACTGCAAACGAGACAAAGCATCCGCAATGTCATTATTCACCCCAGGGACATGCTTCGCCCGAAACACCACATTCAGCCGCAGGCAAGCCAACATGAATCTCTGTAACAAACGCAGCACTCTCAGGTCCCTGGTCTCTGGCGATTCGGTTCACCAATTCCACCACTGTCATGTTGTCGACGTGGAAGTGCACTGATCTGTTCTGAAATTCACTCCCCCAAATCTCCAGCGTCACCAGCAAAGGGATGAATTCCAGGAAAGCAATGCTCCTTCCCTATTTCAACCAGTGAGCAGGCCAACACTCAGCGCACCACAGCCCGTCCCAAAAGACGCCAAACCCCGCTGACCCCGCTGCATCAGAGAAAATTTGACATTACCAAACCGCCCTGTCCTCATCAAAATCCAGTGACACACCGTTGAAATCATTCAAAAATATGATCCAGGTCCTCAAATCAGCCCGCACCCCCATGGAAATCCTGACTCTGTGGTGGGGAAGCACCGCACCCAACATGGCCATGCCCAGCCACCTGCAAAATGTCCAACCTGCTCTTACCACTCTACACGCAAAGTTCAGGAAACCCAGAAGTTTCTGCACCGCTCTCAAAGGGATGCGTTTCTCCTCGACCGCTCACCGTAGGCATGACAGAATCTCAGTCACCTTGGCCCCCGGAAGGCGTGCCAACCCCTGTACAGAGTCCAACTCGATCCCCAAAAACGTAAGACAACAGCTGGGACCAGCCGTTTTCTCGGGCGTCAAGGGAACACCAAAATGGAAAGCCAACTCCTGGAACCGTGACAGGGCCCTGCCGCAATCACCAGAATCCGCCCTCCCCAGGAAGAGGAAATCATCCAAATAGTGAGTGACCTCGCGGCACCCACTAAACCTCACCATTGCCCATTGCAGAAAAGTACTAAAAAGCAAGTATGGGCGAAATTTGCGAATTCGCGTTCCGCGAATTCGCGCCAAATCGAATTCACAATCTGCAAAATCCGCAAATTCATACGGATTTTTGTTTTTTTGCGTGTTCGTGGGGTTTTTTGCGTGTTCGCGGGGCTTTTTGCGTGTTCGCGGGCCGCTTGCACGGCAAAGTTACCCATGCGGTCGTGTATGAGCACAGCACCCTCTGGTTCACCACTACCACGCTCTGGTTCATCACTGCCCCCCTCTGGTTCACCACTGCCACCCTCTGGCTCACCCTTGCCACCCTCTGGTTCACCCCTGCCACCCTCTGGTTCACCACTGCCACCCTCTGGCTCAGCACTGTCACCCTCTGGCTCACCACTGCCACCCTCTGGTTCAAGTTCAAGTTCCAAAATTTGTATAGCGCACTACTCACCCAGAGGGTCTCAAGGCGCTTGAGGGAGGGTGGTGCATTACTTATCGAATAACCAGGTTTTAAGTTGCTTTCTGAAGGAGAGGTGTTTCTGTGTAAGTCGAAGGTGAGTGGGGAGAGAATTCCAGGTTTTGGCCTCTAAGTAGGAGAAGGATCGTCCTCCCATGGTGGATCTTTGGATGCGCGGAATTGCGGCGAGGGCTAGTTTGGATGACCATAGTTGTCGGTGGGTGTGTAGAAGGACAGTCGTGAGTTGAGGCATTCGGGTCCTAGGTCGTAGAGGGCATTGTGTGCGTGGGTGAGGAGACAGAACATTATTCTCTTGTTGACGGGGAGCCAGTGGAGATCCTTCAGGTGACCGGAAATGTGAGCATGGCGAGGAATGTCCAGTATGATTCTAGCTGAGGCGTTTTGGATGCGTTGGAGTTTCTTCTGTAGTTTGGCTGTGGTCCCGGCGTAGAGGGTATTTCCATAATCCAGTCGGCTGGTGACCAATGCGTGGGTGACTGTCTTTCTTGTTTCAGTGGGGATCCAGCGGAAGAGTTTTTTGAGCATGCGTAGGATGTTGAAGCATGAAGATGAGACGGCGTTGACTTGTCTGGTCATCGAGAGGGAGGAGTCTAGGATGAAGCCCAGGTTACGTGCGTGATCTGTGGGTATGGGTGCTGTACCCAGGGCCGGTGGCCACCATGAGTCGTCCCAAGCAGAGGGGGATGATCCTAAGATGAGAACTTCCGTTTTGTCCGAGTTAAGTTTTAAACGGCTGTTTTTCATCCATTCGGCAACTTCTTTCATTCCTTCATGTAGATTGGATTTGGCGGTGTTGGGGTCTTTGGTGAGGGAGAGGATCAACTGGGTGTCTTCTGTGTAGGAGATGATGTTGAGGTTGTGTTGGCGCGCAATGGATGCGGTGGACTCATGTATACGTTGAAGAGGGTGGGGCTGAGTGAAGATCCTTGTGGTACACCACAGATGACTTCAGTGGCCTCTGATTTGAATGGGGGAGGCGGACTCTCTGTGTTCTCCCAGCGAGGAACGAGATGATCCAGTCCAGAGCTTTTCCTTGTATTCCGACGTTGCTAAGGCGTTGTATGAGGGTGCTGTGACAGACTGTGTCGAAGGCGGCAGAGAGGTCAAGTAGGATGGGGGCAACTGTTTCTCCGTTGTCCAGTAGCGTTCGGATATCGTCTGTAGCTGCGATGAGGGCGGTTCCGGTGCTGTGTTTGGCTCGGAAGCCGGACAGAGAAGGGTCGAGGGAATTGTTGGATTCAAGGAAGGTGCGAGCTGCCTATTGACGGCTTTTTCAATGACTTTGAGAGGGAATGGGAGGAGTGAGATGGGTCGGTAGTTCTTAAGTTCAGAGGGGTCTGCTGTGGGTTTCTTCAGAAGGGCGCTGAGTTCGGCATGTTTCCAGCTTTCCGGGAAGGTGGCGGAGTTGAACGAACAGTTGATGACGTCTCGGAGATGGGGTGCGATGATGGAGTCTGCTTTGTTGAAGATATGGTGGGGACATGGGTCGGTTGGCGATCCTGGGTGAATGGAGTTCATCAGGCGGATGGTGTCTTCAGTGGTGATTGGGTTCCAGGCAAAAAGGTTGTGAGGGAGCTGTTTAGGTTCGGAGGTGGGTGGCGTGGGCTGCCACCACCACTGCCACCCTCTGGTTCATCACAGCACCTCTGGTTCACCACTGCCACCCTCTAGTTAACCACTGTCACCCTCTGGTTCAGCACTGCCACCCTCTGGTTCACCACTCTAACTCCTCGGTTCACCACTGCCACCCTCTGGTTCAACCATGCCACCCTCTGGTTCACCACTGCCACCCTCTGGTTAACCCCTGCCACCATCTGGCTCATCACTGCCACCCTCTGGTTCACCCCTGCCACCCTCTGGTTCACCCCTGCCACCCTCTGGTTCAGCACTGCCACCCTCTGGTTCAGCACTGTCACCCTCTGGTTCAGCACTGTCACCCTCTGGTTCACCCCTGCCACCCTCTGGTTCATCACTGTCACCCTCTGGTTCATCACTGCCACCCACTGGCTCACCACTGCCACCCTCTACCGAGACCTTTTGTGACGCAGCGGCAGCACAAAAGATGCGCCATGGTGCTGGGTATTAACAACGTCACGTTGTAAAGCCCCGCGTCATCAGGAAGCATTCCAGCGCAGGGGATGGCGTTCCTGCACAGGAACGCCTCCTAAAAGTGGCTGAGGGAAATCTACAAGATTTCCCTCAGTCACTTTTAGGCCAATGCTGCATCAAAACCCTGCGCCTGCTTGAAGCAGGCGCAAGGCTTGATGTAGCATTGGGGAGATAGGGCCCCCCAGAGCATTGCTGGAGCTGCGTCGCTGCTTTTATGCATCTGTGCCGTTTTTGCCACATGGTGCGCCGCATTGTAAATGCGGCGCACCATGGGTGGGGGAGCTGCGGCGCACAATAACTGTAAATCTGCCCCTATACATTTAGCCAACGAGGGAGCACTTACTGATTAGACAGTAGAAAGTACTCCAGTTGAGTAGAGGTATTGCACAAAAAGGTGGCATCTTCGTGGACAAACACGCAAGGCGGGATTCATTCTGCCCCCTGTTAGACTCATTTTTTGTGCCCTTCTGCCCTCTGTTAGACTTGTTTTTCCCTTGTTTTTCTGCCGTTCTGCCCTCTGTTAGACTCGTTTTTCTGCCCTTCTGCCCTTTATTAGACTGCTTTTTGTGCATTTCTGCTCTCTGCATCACCACATCATCACTCAGCGCTACCCCAGCATCACTCAGCACCACCACATTATCACTCAGCACCACCACATTATCACTCAGCACCACCACAGCACTACTCAGCACCACCACCGCATCACTCAGCACCACCACAGCATCACTCAGCACCACCACAGCATCACTCAGCACCACAACAGCATCACTCAGCACCACCACAGCACCACTCAGTGCCACCACAGCATCACTGAGCACCACAACAGCATCACTCAGCACCACCACATTATCACTAGGTACCACCACAGCACCACTCACCACCATCACAGCATCTCTCAGCACCACCACAGCACCACTCAGTGCCACAACAGCATTACTCAGCGCCACCACAGCATCACTCAGCACCACCACATTATCACTCAGCACCACCACAGCACCACTTAGCAACACCACAGCATTACTCAGCACCACCACAGCATCACTCAGCACCACCACAGCACCACTCAGCACCACCACAGCACCACTCAGCGCCACCACAGCATCACTCAGCGCCACCACAGCATCACTCAGCACCACCAAATTATCACTCAGCACCACCACAGCACAAGTCACCACCACCTCAGCATCACTCAGCACCACCACAGCATCACTCAGCACCACCACAGCACCAATCAGCACCACCACAGCACCACTCAGTGCCACCATAGCATCACTCAGCACCACCACAGCATCACTCAGCACCACCACAGCACCACTCAGCACCACCACAGCATTACTCAGCACCACCACATTATCACTCAGCACCACCACATTATCACTCAGCACCACCACAGCACCACTCAGCACCACCACATTATCACTCAGAACCACCACAGCATCACTCAGCACCACCACATTATAACTCAGCACCACCACAGCACCACTCAGCACCACCACAGCATCACTCAGCACCACCATAGCATCACTCAGCACCACCACAGCACCACTCAGCACCACCACAGCATCACAGCATCACTCAGCACCACCACAGGACCACTCAGCACGACCACAGCACCACTCAGCGCCACCACAGCATCACTCAGCACCACCACAACATCACTCAGCGCCACCACATTATCACTCAGCACCACCACAGCACCACTCAGCACCAACACAGCACTACTCAGCACCACCGCAGCATCACTCAGCAGCACCACAGCATCACTCAGCACCACCACAGCACCAATCAGCACCACCACAGCACCACTCAGCACCACCATAGCATCACTCAGCACCACCACAGCACCACTCAGCACCACCACATTATCACTCAGCACCACCACAGCACCACTCAGCACCACCACAGCATCACTCAGCACCACCCCAGCATCACTCAGCACAATCCCAGTATCACTCAGCACCACCACAGCACCACTCAGCATCACCACAGCACTACTCAGCACCACCACAGCATCACTCAGCACCACCACAGCATCACTCAGCACCACCACATTATCACTCAGCACCACCACAGCATCACTCAGCGCCACCACAGCATCACTCAGCGCCACCACAGCATCACTCAGCACCACCACATTATCACTCAGCACCACCACAGCACCAGTCACCACCACCACAGCATCACTCAGCACCACCACAGCATCACTCAGCACCACCACAGTATCACAAGGCACCACCACAGCACCACTCACCACCACCACAGCATCTCTCAGCACCACCACAGCATCTCTCAGCGCCACCACAGCATCTCTCAGCGCCACCACAGCACCACTCAGTGCCACCACAGCATCACTCAGCACCACCACATTATCACTCAGCACCACCACAGCACCACTCAGTGCCACAACAGCATTACTCAGCGCCACCACGGCATCACTCAGCACCACCACATTATCACTCAGCACCACCACAGCACCACTTAGCAACACCACAGCACCACTCAGTGCCACCATAGCATCACTCAGCACCACCACAGCATCACTCAGCACCACCACAGCACCACTCAGCACCACCACAGCATCACTCAGCACCACCACATTATCACTCAGCACCACCACATTATCACTCAGCACCACCACAGCACCACTCAGAACCACCACAGCATCACTCAGCACCACCACATTATAACTCAGCACCACCACAGCACCACTCAGCACCACCACAGCATCACTCAGCACCACCACAGCATCACTCAGCACCACCACAGCACCACTCAGCACCACCACAGCATCACAGCATCACTCAGCACCACCACAGGACCACTCAGCACCACCACAGCACCACTCAGCGCCACCAAAGCATCACTCAGCACCACCACAACATCACTCAGCACCACCACATTATCACTCAGCACCACCACAGCACCACTCAGCACCAACACAGCACCACTCAGCACCACCACAGCATCACTCAGCAGCACCACAGCATCACTCAGCACCACCACAGCACCAATCAGCACCACCACAGCACCACTCAGCACCACCATAGCATCACTCAGCACCACCACAGCACCACTCAGCACCACCACATTATCACTCAGCACCATCACAGCACCACTCAGCACCACCACAGCATCACTCAGCGCCACCACAGCATCACTCAGCACCACCACATTATCACTCAGCACCACCACAGCACCACTCAGCGCCACCACAGCATCACTCAGTGCCACCACAGCATCACTCAGCACCACCACATTATCACTCAGCACCACCACAGCACCAGTCACCACCACCACAGCATCACTCAGCACCACCACAGCATCACTCAGCACCACCACAGTATCACTAGGCACCACTACAGCACCACTCACCACCACCACAGCATCTCTCAGCACCACCACAGCATCACTCAGCACCACCACATTATCACTCAGCACCACCACAGCACCACTTAGCAACACCACAGCATCACTCAGCACCACCACAGCATCACTCAGCACCACCACATTATCACTCAGCACCACCACAGCATCACTCCGCACCACTACAGCACCACTCAGCACCACCACAGCATCACTCAGCACCACCACAGCACCACTCAGCACCACCACAGCACCACTCAGCGCCACCACAGCATCACTCAGCGCCACCACATTATCACTCAGCACCACCACAGCACCACTCAGCACCACCACAGCACCACTCAGCACCACCACAGCATCACTCAGCACCACCACAGCATCACTCAGCACCACCACAGCACCAATCAGCACCACCACAGCATCACTCAGCATCACCACAGCACCACTCAGCACCACCACATTATCACTCAGCACCACCACAGCACCACTCAGCACCACCACAGCACCACTCAGCACCACCACAGCATCACTCAGCACCACCCCAGCATCACTCAGCACGATCCCAGTATCACTCAGCACCACCACAGCACCACTCAGCATCACCACAGCACTACTCAGCGCCACCACAGCACCACTCAGCGCCACCCCAGCATCAATCTGCACAACCATTCAACAACAACTGGTTCAAATATGTTCTCTCAATGTTTCAAACTTTATTACAAATGTCACAAAAAGATGTTAATATTTCACTTCTGTTCTTGGATTTTTGTCACAATAAAATACACTGAACATAATCTTCACAAAAGTTATTTACAAAAGTTTAAGCTATTGTCATTACAAATTAAAATCACTTTTATTTAAGTATTAATTGTTTAAAAAAATTAAAAGCCATTGTAATTTGTAATATCAATAAAGCTAAGTCACGTAAATACAAAACATGTTGCATTACAAATGCTATAGGTGTTACATTTGCGAAATTATAACTATATGCATTGTAAATGACAAAGCTATTAATTTAGCTATTTTCAAAACCAACACACAAACAAAAAGAATTGTCATTTACAAGACCAATAGCTCAAACTTTCCTAATGCGCGGCCTATTGCATTGCAAATGCTTGTTTTTTACATCTGTCAGTGCTTCCTGTTGAGGTTTAATTTTCATGACAGGCACCTCATTGCCTACTTGTAACTATTCTCTGACCCTGCTTCAAGGGTCAGAGCAGGGTCAGAGAATAGTTGCAAGTAGGCAACGAGGCGCCAGGAAGCACTTACAGGCTTACAGCAGCAAGTGCCCAAGTTGAAGTTAATTTTTTTGTAACCCTTTTGTAAAAGGTTACAAAAAGTTAGCTTCAACTATTGCACCTGCTGCTGTAACCCTGTAAGTGCTTGACAATCACTTTGTGGACGAGGAATAGTGGATGGTGTTTCCCCGCCGGATATCAACAAGAAGAATTGCAGCGTTTTGATCCTTTTTCCAGTGACCCGTGCTTAACTCCAGCTTCCCGAATCTCCCGGAGTCTGCCTACGTGGTTTCAGGGGTCCCGCATCGCTGATCCCAGCTCACCGTGACCAGAGCTGCCTCCCGCCCCCGGAGGGGCCCAACGCCAAGGTATTTGCCGCGTTCCTCTGCTGTGGGGACGAATTAGCACGCTGCACAGGACTCCATTGACCAGGAGTCCGTGCGTGATACCACCTATGCTGAGGACCGCCCTCACACCCACCGGCACCTGATAACTTCTCGCGGAACCCGCTGGCGCGGGTCCCGCATTGCTTATCCCAGCTCCCCGTGACCAGAGCTCCCTCCCGCCCCCGGAGGGGCCCAACGCCAAGGGACTTGCCGCGTTCCTCTGCTGTGGGGACGACTTAGCACACTGCACGGGACTCCATTGACCAGGAGTCCGTGCGTGATACCACCTGTGCTGAGGACTTCCCTCACACCTACCGGAACTATTTAACACCTTCCGTCTCCCACGGCACGGGACGCGCCGAGCGAAGCCCGGGCAAAGGGCGGGCCGTCTGTGGCCGTCCGTGGACGACCGTGGACGGGCCGGGCAACTCCACCAACATTTTCACCTGATTTCCCTATCGTACTGTACCTAGAGGGACTCACACCATTTAAAAAGTATAGAGCGTATTGCCATTATATATCTAATCTGGTGTGTAGGTTTTACAAGTTGATTTGATTGTGAAAAGGTTGGACAAGGGATGGGCAAACGCAAATATATGGAAGGAGGGGGGGTTATTAAGGCTGCCAAGCGCCTAAAGCAGAGCAAAAAGAAGAAAGCAAAGGGAGCGCCTAAACATGCCGCTATGAACTCAATCAATCAATCAAGACATTTATAGAGCGCGCTACATACCCGTAGGGTCTCAAGGCGCTGGGGGTGGGGGGGGGTGCCGCTACTGCTCGAACAGCCAGGTCTTCAGCTTCTTCCTGAAGGAGAGGTGGTCAGGCGCAGGTCGGTCGGGAGGGAGTTCCAGGTCTTGGCGGCCAGGTAGGAGAAGGACCTTCCTCCTGTAGTCGCTCTTCGGATGCGGGGGACGGCGGCGAGGGCGTGGTTGGCTGATCGGAGGTGGCGTTTGGGAGCGTAGAAGTTGATTCGGCTGTTGAGGTAGCTCGGGCCTTGGTCGTGTAGGGCTTTGTGTGCGTGGGTGAGGAGGCGGAAGGTGATTCTTTTGTTGACGGGGAGCCAGTGTAGGTCTCTCAGATGTCCGGAGATGTGGCTGGTTCGTGGGATGTCGAGGATGAGTCTGGCTGAGGCGTTCTGGATCCGCTGGAGTCTCTTCTGGAGCTTGGCGGTGGTACCGGCGTAGAGGGCGTTGCCGTAGTCCAGTAGACTGGTGACGAGGGCCTGGGTGACGGTCTTCCTGGTCTCGGTGGGGATCCACCAGAAGATCTTCCGTAGCATGCGTAGGATGTTGAAGCACGCCGAGGAGACGTTGTTGACTTGCCTGGTCATGGAGAGGGAGGAGTCCAGGATGAAGCCCAGGTTGCGTGCATGGTCTGTCGGTTTGGGTGCGGTGCCCAGGGCGGGAGGCCACCAGGAGTCGTCCCAGGCGGAGGGTGAAGAGCCCAGGATGAGGACCTCCGTCTTGTCTGAGTTCAGTTTCAGGCGGCTGGTCGTCATCCACTCGGCTACCTCTTTCATCCCTTCGTGCAGGTTGGCTCTGGCGGCGGCGGGGTCGTTGGTCAGGGAGAGGATCAGCTGGGTGTCGTCGGCGTAGGAGATTATGTTGAGGTTGTGTTGGCGTGCGATGGCCGCGAGGGGGCTCATGTAGACGTTGAAGAGAGTAGGGCTCAGCGAGGATCCTTGCGGGACGCCGCAGATGACTTTGGTGGCCTCTGACTTGTACGGTGGTAGGCGGACTCTCTGTGTTCTTCCGTCGAGGAAGGAGATGATCCATTCCAGTGCCTTGTCCTGGATTCCGATGTTGCTGAGGCGCTATACTAGGGTGCGGTGGCAGACAGTGTCGAATGCCGCGGAGAGGTCTAGGAGGATGAGGGCCTCTGTTTCTCCGTTGTCCATCAGGGCTCGGATGTCATCGGTGGCGGCGATGAGGGCGGTCTCGGTGCTGTGGTTGGCTCGGAAGCCAGACTGTGAGGAGTCGAGGGATCCATTCGTCTCGAGGAAGGCGGCCATCTGCTTGTTGACGGTCTTTTCGATGACTTTGGCTGGAAACGGGAGGAGCGAGATGGGGCGGTAATTCTTGAGTTCGGTGGGGTCCGCTGTGGGTTTCTTGAGTAGAGCGCTGAGTTCGGCGTGCTTCCAGCTCTCAGGGAAGGTGGCGGTGTCGAAGGATGTGTTGATGATGTCTCGTAGGTGGGGTGCGATGACAGCGTCGGCCTTGTTGAAGACGTGGTGAGGGCAGGGGTCGGTCGGCGATCCGGAGTGGATGGAGTTCATCGTGCGGATGGTGTCTTCGGTGCTGATCGGGGTCTAGGCGTGGAGGGTGGTGGTGGGGGGTGGTTGTTCGGTCGTGGTGTGCGTTGGTTGGTTGTTGAAGCTGTTGTGTATGTCCGCGATCTTGTTGTGGAAGTATGAGGCGAGGGAGTTGCAGAGGTCTTGCGATGGGGTGATGTCGTTGTTTCCTGCGCTGGGGTTGGATAGCTCTTTCACGATGTTGAAGAGTTCCTTGCAGTTGTGTGCGTTGTTGTCCATCCGGTCCTTGAATGCAGTTTTCTTGGCGGCGCGGATCAGCTGGTGGTGCTACCGGGTGGCCAGCTTGAAGGTGTAGGTTCCCTTCTCCAGACTTTCTCGAGGGCTCGGCAGTTCTTCTTGGAGCTCTTGAGTTCGTCTGTGAACCATGGGGCTTTCTTGCTGCCGGGTCTGCTGGGCGGGGTCCTCAGCGGGGCGAGCTCGTCCGCGCAGTTGCTGATCCACTTCGTGAGGTTGTCGGCGGCCTGGTTGGGGTTCGCTGAGCTGGCAGGAGGGTGCTGGCTCAAGGAGGTGGCGAGCTGGTCTGCTGTGATCTTGTTCCAGCTTCTGCGGGCAGCCTGTTGTTGGTGGTGGTGGGTCGTCGTTCTTTTGAAGGTGAAGTGGACGCAGCTGTGGTCCGTCCATTGAAGCTCTGTGGCGTGGCTGAAGTCGATGTCTGTGCTGGATGAGAAGACAGCGTCGAGTGTGTGTCCGGCGAGGTGGGTGGGGGTGGACACCAGCTGCTTGAGTCCAAGATTGGCGAGGTTGTCGAGCAGGGTGCTGGTGTTGCGGTCGTTGTTGTTCTCCAGGTGGAAGTTGAGGTCCCCCAAGAGGATGTAGTCAGCGGAGGGGAGGGCATGCGGGCTGACGAAGTCGGCGATGTCCTCGCTGAATTGTGTGCGTGGTCCCGGGGGTCGGTAGATCAGGGTGCCTCTGAGGGTGGTGTTCGGGTCGGTGTGGATCTGGAAATGCAGGTGTTCGGCGGTGGTCAGGGTGTTGTCGGTGCTGGTCGTGAGACGGATGGTGTTCCTGTGGACGATGGCGATGCCTCCTCCCATCTGGTTGGCGGTGCGATCCCTCCGGGTGATCTTGTAGCCCTCTGGGATGGCGATGGCGATGTCGGGAGCTGAAGAGGCGTTCATCCAGGTCTCCGTGAGGAAGGCAACGTCAGGGGCTGTGGCGTCTAGGAGGTTCCAGAGTTCGATGGCGTGTCTGCGGACGGAGCGGGTGTTGAGCAGGATGCACTTGAGGTGGGTGCCGCTGGTTTTCGACTTGGCGGGTGCTGGTGCGAGGCAGGTCCGGATGCAGGTGAACTTGCAGGCGTGGCAGCTGAAGGGTCCGTGGGTGCGTCGTGGTGTGGCTTGGTGGCATCCTGGGAGTCGGCCGGTGTTGAGTGCGGAGAGGGTGGCGGCGGTGTACGTCAGGCGGGTCGGTCGGGGTCCTCGTGGGCCAGGGGTCCTGGCACTGGGCGTGGTCCAGGCGCGGACGGGCGTAGACGGGCTTACCTTTGGCGCGCCTTCGGCGCACAATCGGCGTGACCGCTGCGCGTTCGCACGGTCGCCATATAAGGCGAAGTGCGCGGGTGGGCGGAGCAGCTGGGAGGCGGGAGCGGGGAGGGAACAGAAGGAAAAAAGGGGCGGGGTCAGCGGTGGAGGCGGGAAGCGGGGAGCGGGGAGGGCGGCTACAGGCGGGAAAAAAGACAGTCAATACGGCGGAACAACAACAATGATCACAAAAAAAACGGTCAACAGGCAATAAGGCGGGAAAACAATTATAAACACAAAAGAGCACTAGTACGAGTCTGCACAGTGCCCCGGGGGCACAGGGAGAGGAGCGCTGAACACGGACCACGCCGCTCGAAGGAGGGGGCGTGGTCACGAGCCGGCAGTCGGGCAGCGAGGCACAAGGAAGGGGGCACACGCAGCAGCTAGTGGCCGTGCGGCGCGGGGGTGTTCTAAAGCTAGGACACACTCACCTGCGTCGCACGGTCGCCATATAAGGCCAAGTGCGCGGGTGGGCGGAGCAGCTGGGAGGCGGGAGCGGGGAGGGAACAGAAGGAAAAAAGGGGCGGGTCAGCGGTGGAGGCGGGAAGCGGGAAGCGGGGAGGGCGGCTACAGGCGGGAAAAAAGACAGTCAATACGGCGGAACAACAACAATGATCACAAAAAAACAGGTCAACAGGCAATACGGCGGGAAAACAATTATAAACACAAAAAAGCACTAGTACGAGTCTGCACAGTGCCCCGGGGGCACAGGGAGAGGAGTGCTGAACACGGACCACGCCGCTCGAAGGAGGGGGCGTGGTCACGAGCCGGCAGTCGGGCAGCGAGGCACAAGGAAGGGGGCACACGCAGCAGCTGGTGGCCGTGCGCCGCGGGGGTGTTCTAAAGCTAGGACACACTCACCTGCGTCGCACGGTCGCCATATAAGGCCAAGTGCGCGGGTGGGCGGAGCAGCTGGGAGGCGGGAGCGGGGAGGGAACAGAAGGAAAAAAGGGGCGGGGTCAGCGGTGGAGGCGGGAAGCGGGGAGGGCGGCTACAGGCGGGAAAAAAGACAGTCAATACGGACAGAATTGACTCAATTGTTGATGATTGTCAGGAAATTTTGTCTGATGACTTGGGGACCTCTGAGGTGTCTGGTCCCGTTATGGTGGCTGGGGGCCTGAAGTCTGTCACGCAAGAGACAGAAGGCCCATCTATTACAATCCCTGAAATGTTTCGATCCCAGGCTAAACCACTGGCGATTAGATCTTTACAACAAGGGCAAAAAGGTTGTTCGGGGGAGGAGAGGAAGATTGGTCTTCCAAGTGATGAAAGTGTTGGAAAACTCCCGGCTTCAACTGTAATCGATAATGACCCTATTCTATGTTCTAACAGATTCACGGTATTAGCAGAGATGCAGCATGAGGATAAAATTTTTAACCATAATCGTGAAAATAATATCCCCCTATCCACATGTAAAAGAGATGTTCGTGATTCCATAAGCCCCTGACATAACCCAGAAAATATTAGTGATTTAGTTAACCTAGTCTCTCTACTTAGGGATGAGATTGAGGCTATGAAAAAACTAATTATTAATTTAACTTCAGCTATAAAATCAAACCCGGGTGACCCACGGTCCCAATTGGGGGTTCCTCAAAAGAAAGCTACAGCTTATACAAATAAATCCACCCAAGGTAGTCTCCCACTAGTAGGGAAAAGTGACTCTACAATCAGTAAAACATCCCTGACTTGTTTTGTAGAAGGGAGTGCAAACAGTTCTGCAAATATCCCCACAACCACCAGTAATAGGGCTCAATGCTCCATGAGGTAAAATAAGAAAGTAAATCAGCCTAGCGCTAGCGAGCAGAGGATGCAGGGGGGCCCTAATTGGGGTAGGGGATCGCTAGAGCCTTCTCAAATAAAGGAGACAAGATGGATGGAAGGGGCACAGCACAATAGCATCCCTAAAAATCAAAATAAAGGACCATTCAACTTTACCTTAGAGTCCAGCAGGAGTCAGGCACATACTAAGGGTAATTTTGCTACAAATATAATATTTATGACTAACGTCCCTAAGCACGAAAGGAGGACTGATTGCCCCAGGGAAGGGGCAGACTCTCTGACGAACAAAGCCATTGATTGGCTACGGTACGTTAGAGGGTGTAGATCGGTCATAAGGGACGATATAGTTAAAGCAAGGAGAATGAGCCACCCTGTGGCTACACACGATGCCATTGAACTAACTTTGATCTCTGAAGACCTAGCAGAGAATCTATTCCAGCTAGAACTTAGATCTAGCCCCCCCATTCACTCGGGTATACAGCTGAGGAAGATGCCCCCTTTCCTATTCTCGCTTATCTCTGCCATGTCCACAAGTGAAAATAGGCAGAGGTATAACAACTATAGGCAGAGGTATAACAACTCTAGGCTCGACTGCATAGACTGACCATCAAGTAATGGGACAGGCGAAATATTCATTGAGTACCAGGGGCCTAGAGATAGTGACCAGCAACTAATATGTAGTATGGCCGAGGGGACTGATTATATGGGTCTGACAGGAGTTTGCCCAGTAAATGATGATGTACCCAGTGTTAGTGTTGGGGTAGTATCGGGTGAATCTCCTCCAGAGGCATTGAGGGGACTGGAATCCCCAAGTGTAAATGGTTTGAGTACTCATGCTTCAATCACCCCAGTGCTGTTGTGCGAAGCTAGTAGGGCTGGGGGTAGGATAGTATCCTGCAATATAGCTGGATTGGGCTCTAGATTGCATTCACCTGAATGGGTTTCTTTTATAAACGGCTTTGATGTTTGTATTTTTCAAGAGACCTGGGCCTGCGAGCCCCTGTTCCTCCTGTTTTTTTTTAACTTTTCTGTTCCGGCACTCAAGGGTCTCAAGGGCCGGCCGAAAGGGGGGCTAACTATCTGGGCACGACAAGCACTCTTTGATAGAGTGATAGAGCTCCCAACTGGCAACAGTGATATCCAGCTGATCAGGTTAAACATGGGAAAAGGGGATATTTGAGATATTTATAATTTGTACGTGAGAGGGCCAGGTGGTGGGAAATCTCAGGTTCTGGTAGCCCTAGACCACCTGATTGGCTCACAGCCATGTGAGAACAATATAATAATCGCAGGAGATCTGAATATGACGTTTGAGCCTCTTACAGTAGGTGACTGGTATTCAGGGGAAGAAGAGGATTCTCAGTGGGGGATCGCTAAATTGGACTTAAAACCTATAAACAGATGGACAGCTAGCATAATCCAGATTAATGCAATATGTAGCAAAGAGGGCTTAGAGCATTAAATGGAAGAACAGCGAGTGACGGTGAAGGTGAAAACACTTTTGACAACGGTCGCTCGCAAAGTAGGATTGATTATGCTATCTGCAACACAGCAATCTGGCATCTGATCAAGGACATGAAGGTAGTCGGTAGGCAAGAGAGCGATCATAACCCCCTATGTATCACTCACTTCCTATGGGGTAGGGATCCAGAGGGGCTAATTAATAACGAGGAGGCCCTAGCTGAGATTGTCCCAACAAATGATATGAGGCGGGTGAGGTGGGCCCAAATCGCGATGAAGAGTGAGGTGTTAGAGAGTATCAGTGATGAACTAGATACAACCATTTCTGCTATGGGAACCATAATGATGTTAGGAAATGAGAATGTAAAATATCTTAAAGAAATTACTATTTTTCATGGTAACTTTTTTGAAACTATAAAGGGGCATTTTTACAGGGTAGCATCTAAACCCATAGGTAATAATATACGTCCAAAAAGAATGGGGTGGTATAATGAGGCTTGCAGATCTGCAAGAACATCCCTGGGAACGGCAATCAAAAGAAGAGATCTGACGGCTGTTAGGGAAGCTAGACAGGAATATAAGACTAGTATCTACAGGGCTAAGAAACAATGGGACGAACAGCACTGGCAAGACTTTAAAGCCGCCAGTACAGCAAAGGATTCTAGACTATTTTGGAGTATCGTTAAATGGGGGAGTTGAGGCCACCCTGAACCACCATCAAACTATGTAACGCAGAGTAGTTGGATAGACTACTTTGGTCCCCAATATGCGTGCCGCCCTGAGGATAAGACCAGAGATTCTGTAGATACTACCATATACTTAGTCCCTCCCTTTATTAATAATGATGTAGTAGTGGCCCTTGATTCAGTCTCGAGGGGGAAAGCACCCGGACCTGATGGGGTCCCTGCGGATGTTTTTCTTCACGAAAAAACGCGAGGGGGCCGATATATAATGAACTTGGCCAATGCTGTTGCGTTAGGATCCCCAGTACCAAAGTCTTGGCAAGGGGCCGTAATAATCCCTGTGTACAAGAAAGGTGACAAAACACTGCCTGGGAATTACAGGCCAATTAGCCCTCAAGACACGGTACAAAAGGTGATAGGAAAAATTACTTTAGAGAAAATAATGGTCTGGGTAGAAGAAGAAAACATTCTGTCTCCTTTTCAAGCAGGCTTCCGCAAGCTAACTAGCACCACAGACCAGATATTTCGTTTCACTTTACTTCATTGGAAGACGGTACAGCTAGGGAAAGGCAGCCTTTATGCTGTTTTTATTGATTTACGAGCAGCTTTTGACCTAGCCCCTCGGTCCCAGATGTGGAATGTGTTAAGGGAAATGGGTATGCCTTTGGATATTCTAACGCTAGTGATGAGGCTACACGAGTCAAATTATGCGAAGATACAGTGGGGGAGGCATGGGCAAGTGACCACTGAATTTTCAGTAGAGCGTGGAGTACGCCAAGGCTGTGCCATGGCCCCCACGCTCTTCTCATTGTACATTAATGGAGTAGTGGAGCGTATGCTGTTGGGATCTGTAGATGCCCCTACCTTGGCCGGAGTGAAAACTCCGATTTTACTATTTGCAGATGACACCCTCATTATATCCAAAACCCCTAGTGGATTACAGCGAGCTCTGAAGATCTTTGAGGGTTTTTGTGTTGACCGTGGTCTAGAAGTCAATGTAACAAAGACAAAGCTCATGGTATTTAACCTGTTCAGTGCTCATGACGAGCTGAGCTCGTCATGGGACGTAGAATGCTCACATGCGGGGATAATTCCTCTGCTGTGCTGAACGTTCCATGGGAACGGGTGTGGCCATGATGAGCTGAGCTCGTCGTGAGCACCTGAGCACTGTGCTTCATGACGAGTTGAGCTCATCATGAGCATGGGGGCGCTGTGTGCACCCCCCAGCACAGCGGGGGGAATTACCCCCGCATGCAAGGGGTTAATCCTCACCCCAGTTTTAAAGGAAATTTTTACATGGACGGTCAAAAGGTGGAAATGGTATCGGACTTTGTCATTCTGGGCATTCATGTAGCAAAGGGCGTAAAATGGGGGAAGCACACAGAAATGGCGGCTCTCAAACTTCGTCAAAATGCAGGTACTATAATTGTCGAACATAAAAAATCTTTGACTAAGCCAATAAAACCAGCACTCCAAGTGTACGAGGCGAAAGCCCTTAGCTCAGCACTTTATGGTGCTGAAATCTGGGGCTACGAAAACCAAGCCTCATTAACACTTGCTGAAAACAAATTTCTGCGAAATCTCATTGGCCTCCCTAAAAGTACACCCATGAAACCATTGCGCTATGAACTAGGCAGGAAAGCCCTATCAGATATGGCCAGACTACGACCTATTTTATATTGCCGCCAAATCTAGGTTACTCCTGAACTAGCGCCCAGGGTTTCTTGGATGTAATTAAAAATTATAAATTCCATAAGATAGGCTGGCTAAAGGAATTGTGCAAAATACTGGGGGAAATGGGCATGAAGGAGTTGTGGCAGAACCCAGAGCTAGCTCAGTTCCCATCCAAAGACATTTTAAAAGAAAAGAACTGGGAAATGGTAGCTTACCGGAATTGGAATGATGCTGATCCCTCCTCCATGGAAGGTCGCTATCTGGAAGCGAAAGTCTCGCCCAGTCTAGAGCCCTACTGGGATGTCATTAGTAAGCCTGGGGATAAGAAACTATATTTCCAGCTTAGAGTAGGGTCGCTCCCAATTAGATCGCTAATAGGTAGATGGGCTAAAGCTAATTTTAACGTCTGTCCGGCTTGCAAAAATTAAACTGAGACCATTGCCCATTTTCTTTTTGTTTGTAGGGCCTATTCAATCCCCTGACGTGTTTGGCTGAGATCGATGTGTAAATCGCTAGGCACGAGGGATAGCAAGGTGGCTCTAAGAATAATTTGCACTAGCACTTTGCCGGTTATCTCTGTGTCGGTTGCCAAATTCTTGGGGTGGTCATGGTCCATTAGACAGAAATACTTACTGTGAATGAACTTTTGCTGTGATCAAATTATGCTTCCTAGTTCTTATCTATTCAGATAATCGGAATGCTTAGATTATGCTATTTTGGCACCTATTGGAATCATCTTGCAATTATATGTACTTCGATTGTTTTAATCTTGACTTTTAAAATAGTGTTGCCAAAACGCTTCTTCTTAACTATTCTAAGTAAATATTGTTCCTTTTTCTTTTTTTAAGCATTGGAGTTTGTAAATGTATTTTAACACAGAACAAAATTGCTTTTTTTAATAATGTATTATGCTTTTATGTGTTTTATCGCGAATAAAGCAAACTTGAAACTTGAAACTTGAAACTTGTAAGTGCTTGGCTGAAAATTCGTCCCCGCTGATTCGCGGATTTTACCGCAATTTCGCGAGATTTGCGGATCGCGAAATCGCGGAAAATCCGCAAATTCCCCGAGCGGAACAAATTTTCAGCCCATGCTTACTAAAAAGTTCAAACAATGCACAAGAGATGGCGCACCCCATGGCCAAGACCTTGTCCACGTAGATGGCCCCCTCAAACTGCATGCCAGGAGAGAGAAATCCGCCGGATGTATAGGCAGCAGACGGAAAGCCGACTTGATGTCACATTTTGCCAATTCCGCCCCCGTCCCGCACACCCTCACCAAACGGATCGCGTCATCTACAGAAGCATAGAGCACCCTCGAATCCTCCTCTGCAATAAAGTCATTCACTGACTGGCCCTCTGGCCACGAGAGATGGTGGATCATCCGAAACTCCCCCTCCTCCTTCTTCGGCACCACCCCCAGTGGAGAAACTATCAGATCTTCCAAAGGCCAATCAGTAAAAGGGACGGCTACCCTTCCTTCCTCAACCTCCTTCAACAACTTGTGGGCTACCACACCTGGCAGTTCCTTGGCTGACCGCAAATTCTCCGCCCACCGGCGCACTCTGGGGCCTTGATACCCTACGCTAAAGCTCTCCGTGAAACCGCAGAAAAGCCGCGCCGCCGCCTCCTTATCCGGGTAACACGAGAGCCACGGGGCCATCGCCTCCACCCTAACCGGTGTAGGCGCCCTTCTGTCCAGAGTGACCCCGCTCTTTGGCGTTCCGCCATTGCTCTGAGGAGGTGACAAGTGTAAGGCATTGAGTGAGGGCGTGTTTCCCGCCGCACTTGGAGCACTTATGTTTAAACTTACAGGGGTATCTCGAGCAGTACCCCCTGTTATAGCTCCAACAGGCCCCTGTCAAATATCCCCCTGGTTTGGTGGGCTGACCAGAGATGGAGGTATTAGGCACTGCACTTCCCCCCGCCCTGCTGTGGGCGGGACGCGGCAGAAAGGACCGATACGCTACTGGTACACCGCTGGCCGTGTGTGTGGATGCAGTAGAGTGCGTGGACGCCATCCACTGCACCCAAAGTTCCTGGTCTACCTCCCCCCAACTCTTCTCCAGATTCACACTAACTCTGGCCCTGAATTCCTCGTCATAACTCAACCAGGCAAAACCCCCAAACTGCATCTGGGCCTTGCGAATGATTTCCATGTACTTAAAAAGCGCGATAGCCCAGTCCAAATACCTCTCACAATAAATACTGGCAAAAATCAAAAATGCCGAAGTCCAGTTCTCCATTGTCACCGGTACCCTGGGCCGCCTCGTCAGCTCCCACTCCTCCTCCTTCAAGCCCTCCTTGGCCTGAACCTCCCTGTGTAGCAACCTAAACACATCCACAAATTCGTGCTTCCAGATCTGTGCCTTGACCTTTTCAGAAAGATGCGACCCCAAGGGCATCGCCAAACCCATATAGGGGAGTTTCTTTGGCGGCTTCACCCCTTTCTCCTCCTTACCGTCCCCTTTGTCAGTCTGCACCTCGGCCGCAGCCACCGACTTACCATCCACCTTCTTCCCCTCCCCAGGTGGACTGCCCGTTGGCGTCTCTGGCTCCCGTATTGACCCGTTCCCCACACCCACCGACCTACCAGTCCTCTTCCTACCCCTTTTGAGTCGTCATCCCAAGCCACCCACCAGGATCCCTCACCTGTGAACGTGGGGAGCCGCTCCCGGGGCCGTACTCTGGTGGTCGAGGTCTGCGCCGCCACCGCCTTGTTCTTGCCTGCTGTCGTCGTCGGGGCCTGCAAAACACCAAATTCGCTGTTGTCCACCACGCCCCGTGGGCCGGCTGAGTCATCCCGCACCTCCCCCTCCTCAAGCTCCTCACTCTCGTTGTCATAGTCCTGTTCCAGCACCGACTCCACTTCCACAGGCACATTCGACACATCCCTCACCGCTCTCTTCACACCTTTCTGCACACCAACCGTCACACGTGACACATTCGACCCCCGCGCCGCTGGTGCCCGAGCCCTCGGTGGAGGGACAGCCGCCGCAGACAGCCCTACTGCTTCAGGCCTGCGTCTCAGGCCGTCTTGCTCCCTGCTAGGCACCCCCGGGCTCTTCCGACAGCCGCCGGCTTGGATCCCCTCCCGCCCCTCCGGTCGCTCCAGCCTGAGCGGGCCCCAGCACCATCGGGTCTCAAAGCCGTCCTGGCCGTCCCTACCCCTGCCATCATGCTCCCAGGACACTCATCCACCACCTTCTTGGCCCTCACTCGCTTCTGCGCCTCCTCTAGGTCCGCCGCCCATTCCTCCTCAGAGGTCGGGGTAGGCGGCCCCTCCAATTCAGTCCCCCACACTGCGCCCACTCTAGCCATGGTCTGCTCTGACCACTTGACCTCCTGAATCTGCTCCAGGATCCGCTGTTCCCTGGCCCTGTCCTCCCATGACATCGCACCCCATATCTATGGAGGCGGGGGCATGCAGAAGCCCGTAAAATCCCCCCCAACTGGCAAGAAACCCCCGTGCGCCGGGGTTCCCCCCCCAGCACTCTGCGGCACAGAAACAGCCAGTTCCCCCAGACCTGCGGGCCTCCCCGCCTCCTCCCGCCCCGCAGGGGTGGGCGCCCTGGAGCCGGTGGACAAATTAATAGGGGCATCCTCCCCTTGCCCCAGGCCCCCTATCTCAGGTCCCTCCCTCCATCCTGCCCTGCCCTACCGACAGGTCTACAACTTGCTCCCCCTCCCCAATGGCCAGATCTGCCCCCCCTGCCCCAGGGATGTCTTGGACCAAGGCAGCAGACCGTGCCCCCGGCCTCATCCCTTCCAACGTGCCCTCCGGCCCAGGAGCGTCTTGAAGCAGCATCATCCGAGGCTCCGCGCCCATTGACACCGCCCCAGAAGCCCCAGGCAGGAACTGGAGCGGAGGGAAGACTCGTGGGGGCAGGCTCTTGCGCTTCCCGCCCCTCGGTGAGTCCCTGGGCTCTCCGCCCCCCTCCGCTCAGTCACCCGGCCGCGCGCGTGGCCCTCGTGGCCCCCACCCACGCTTGCCCCAATACACCTGGCTGTAAAAGGTCCTCCCTGCCCGCGTGGGCCAGCAACAACAGGGCCGCCCGGACCTCCTCGGAAGAGACGCCCGACATGCCGCCAAATAGCACGCTTCAGGCGTATCAGCAACTCGACTGGCGGCAAACAGCCCTCGACGCCACAACACTAACCCAGGCCCAAACTAACTGACTACTCCTCAAAATTATTCTACCACTACGCTAAGCTCCCGTTTCCCAACCCTCTCGATGGCGCCAGGCAACAGGAAGAGGAAATCCTCTTCCTACCCTGTGCCTTACATACCCCCCCACCTAACTTCTCCCCTTCCCCTGCCTGTCCTATCCCCTGCACGAAAGACCCCAGGGGAAGACTAGTCTGCGACTGTGCTTCCCCCGGGGCCCGGCAGGCCGTCAACACAGCACCGTAGGAGCCGGCACCGAGGGCATTCATGTAAATAACTGGCCAGATAATCGTACCAGTGTGGGTATTGCTAGAGCCACGTGACGTAACCCCCTTCGCGATACCAGCCTCCGTCATGGATGCAAGGGTCTCTGAAACTTCACTCCACGACGCGCTGTTGGAACTGGAGACGCGCCTCTGCAGAGCAAACTTCCACACTGAGAGTGGCGAATGCCGGCTTCTCGCCAAACCACGAAATTGTGAGCGCTCCGGATGGGATGTAGCTCAGTGGAAGAGCGCATGCCTGGAAAGCATGAGGTCCCGGGTTCAAACCCCGGCATCGCAAGGAGCCGCCGCAGCCCATCCATGAAATGTCAGAAGGCCAACCTAAAAAAGAAAACAGACAGGAAGTCAAAGCACAGATCCATGACGCGTCCAACGGAGGAAGACAGAGTCGGTCCTGCAGGTGGACGAACTCATGACACCGCCGAACACCACAATAGTGCAGCTCAAGGAGGAACTCTGTCAGCCAAGGGAGAGCGATAGAGTACAAAACCACTATGCGGGGCTTACCAGGGGCAGGGGCCGGACACCACCAGCAGCAAGTCCCCCACCCAACAGTGGGAAAGCACTGCACACAGGAGAGGCGGCACGACTCCCAACACACCCCGCAACAGGAGACGAGCCCCAGACCGGGAAACAATTTCCAAGGAGCAGCACCAGCCGCAAAGGGCCCGCAGGTCAAGCAGCACGCCGGCCAATAACGTCATGACCCCCAGCAAGCCTGGCAGGCCAGGGGACAGACCAGGAAAACCCCCGCCCACACAGCCAGGCAGCCGGGCGGGGGGAGGAAGAAAGGAACATCACTCCAGCCCAGCAGGAGCAGCAGAACAGCACACCACGTCCATTCTGTCGACTGACAGAAACAAGCATTTGCAATGCAATAGGTCTCGCATTTGCGAGAGTTTGAGCTAATGCCGTTGTAATGACAATGCCTTTTATTTATCGGTTTGTAAAAACCAACACATAAATACAATCCCATTAGCTCAAACTCTCGTAAACGCGAGACCTATTGCATTGCAAATGCTTGTTGTCCTTAGCTTACTGCCCACCTGAATCACATCGACTAGGGACCGGAATGGTGACTTCTTGGCAAACTGAAAGCAGCTGGTTGCCAGTATGTTTCACATTGAAACCGGAACACTTCTTTTCACCGAGGCTTTGATTAGTTTGTTGAAAGATTCACTGCTGCTCGTGCGATCGCTATGATAAAGAAATGATGGACGGTAAATCGAGAACATATGAAGTGAATATCCAGATCAAGAAAGAAATTTAGTACCTTCTACGCTCTGATATAAATGCTGATAACATAAGTATCTTTGTCACCACCTTTCACCCCCAAATCCACCAGCTGATCTGAAGCAAGATATTCAAGAATTTCCCAGATCTTTGCTTAACTCTGGGTCCACCCACCACTCCTACTTTTGCACCATATATCACCAGCTATAATACATAGTTGCCTCTGGCAACGTCAGTGTGAGTATGCTACTTTGGCCCACGCTCAAGCTCTAATGGAAAGTAAGCTCCGATGGAAAGTAACAATAAGCAAAAAACAATTTCAGAAGAACAAAAACTTTTCCACAACACAGCGGATGTATTAAAAATTAAACATGACTTTAACATACACATGCGGCCACACCACCCTGAATGCTCCTGAATTTTGCTTTACTCAAACCTCCATCCTTCAGTATTAGCAGGCAAAAAAAAAAACATTATTCCAATGTCCGAAACAAGCAGAGAACCAAAGATGTTAAATGGCACCTCCCATTACACTGAGGCACTTTCATTTACAGACATCTCATACTGGTGATATACAACAGTGAATGTCGTGTCCACGCAGTGGGCACCACACAGTACAATGACCCACAGGACACAGGTTGGTGCACTCACGTATCTTTATTGCTTTTGGTATGCAGCCGGCTGTACACACGTCCGTCCTCGTTGTCACCCTAGTCAGATCTGTCTTCTTCCTGTCCCCTGACCGGATGTGGTGTCCGGTGACCTGGTCACCTCCCTCATGACCCACAGGGTCCTAGTGTCCTGTCCTCTACTTGTCAGGTCACCACAGTGAAGTTACAATATGGAGTTCTAGGGAAATGGTCCAGGTCATGGCATATATACACGTGAAGTGATGGGCCCTTAGACTACAGAGAAACAGCTGGGCAGCCACATCAGCCTAATGAGTAGAGCAAGTCAAGGAAGCTTACAGATATCTGCTCTTCAGCCACCTCAACATCAAAGTGAGCAACATCCAGGCTACTGCATTAACTACTGATGTTCACAAAGTGTGTTGTGTTTTATTTTCAGTCTGCTTTCAACTTTTCATAAACACGTACAATAATCACATTTCAGGTTTTAGCACTATCCATTAGGAGCAAATGGTAATTTAATCAGTGGCAAATTCTCGGATTTCTTTATACAGTGTATTGTTTTTGCGCATGTGCCTACGTTATTGTACTGCGCGTCGTTATCAGGCACCTGACTGGATTTGTAAACAAATGCTGGTCAAACTTCCAGTTTCAAGTTAGTAAGCGATCTCAGTCCGGGTTCAGACCTGGCATACGCGTAGTATGCGGTGTTGATATCAACTGCAGTATAAACCCAGTTTAAGGAGTCTGTATAAGGGCGAACGAGGAAGAGCAGTGCACTAGTTTACAAGATGTGTCCATACCTGGGTGCACAGGCAACTTATTAATGCGAGCTGAAGTGCCTGAAGAAGTAAAGTATGCCCAACTCATGAGGATGCAGCCCGACATACTAACAAAATCTAGTAAGAGAGTCCCTTCCTGCATGTGTAACATTCTGAAGTTGCCCACGCGGCACTGGGGGGGGAGGGGGGGGGGAGATGTGCAATCAGCTCCTGCAAGCTGGCGCAGGTCCCACTAGACACAAACCCTCCACTGCTGTACCATCAGAACAGAAAAAGATGAACGTCATATAGGGGGATGTCATGACCTGCACTTGCCCTGCTTTCTGACTCTGAGACAGCTGGTGGAATTAAAACGGCCCTGTTGCTGTTCTCGTGCCCTTTCTAAGCTGCCCATACCACAGCTAGATCTCTGTCCTGCTAACCCTCGTCGTAGTTGTAGCCGCGCACATTCCGGTGCCGCGCCATGGCTGCGGGGAGGGCCGCGTGCCACGCTCAGGTACCCTCCGACCAGCGCGTGCCCCTAGAGATAGGTAACTTCTCTCCCCAGCATGGACGGCCGGCGCCTGAGGAGCACGTTGCACGCATGCGCCATTGCCTACAACCCCACCCCGTACGCTTCAGTCGCACACTTCGGCATCACTGATTACAGATAATCAAGGCGACTTTCATTTTGTCACTGCAGAGAGCCGCGTCACTGCAGAGAACCACGTCACTACAGCGTGAAAACTAAAGTGATTGCAATAACGTCCAGATCGTTAGCTCTTGTTAGCTCGAGCAATGCGCGATGACGTCACATGCAAATGACGACACCGGAAATAATGGAATAACCTTTCTAAACTCCAGGTAGAAATGATCATGTTTAGCAGCCAATACCAAACTAGGAAGTCAGGCATCCTTGCCCGTGACATGGGCGGAGCCTGTGACGCGGCCGGAAGAGGCCGGTGTTGCGCGTTGATGTGGGGCTCCCATGAGGAAGAGAGAGCCCTGCGGTACCGGTGGAAATGCAGAGAAGTCCCGGGTCCCAGGAGGGGGCCTGGGTAAAGTGGAGAAGCGGGGTGTGTTTCGGCATCGCAAGGAAGCCCGGTGAGTGGGGCCCGCTAGTGCGCTTAGGCATGGAAAGTGGGGTGTGAGGGGGGGGATGTGTGCGCGCAAGTGTATCTGTATGTGTGTCTGTGTGTGCGCGCGTGTGTGTGTCTGTGTGGCTGTTGCGTGTGTGTGTGTGTGCATGTGTGAGTGTGGCTGTGTGTGTGTGTTTGCGCACTTCAGGGAATCTGAGGCAGGGGATGTGCACGGCGCCGGCCTGGACGTGCGCGTCCACAGAAACCAATCGCCGCGCGTGCCCGACCCCTGTCTCAGATTCCCAGGAGACAGGCAACATAAGTCGTCGAGCTGGACGCAATGCTTCGCATTGCTTTTCTCTAGCTCGACCTAAAAAAGAACAGACGGGATGCTGGGTTAGTACTGCTTATGTACACCCGGTGGGAGGGGCAGTATTAGGGTCCCAGCATGCCTCTGCTCTTTTTTTCTCTCGGGAGATGGTTATCTCCACTATGCTAAGAAATGGGACGAGGACATAAGGGACCTGGGGATAATGGGTGGTTCTCTCTGTTACACTTAAAAGGAAAAATACGTGTTTGGTGTGCATCTTAAAGTAATTTAATTCAGTTAATTGTGGTGGAATTGTTATGAAGTTTCATTGCACCTGCTAGGAATTCTTTATAGGACCCGGAACCACCACCCGAGGGATGAATTACGCACCCTAAACCTGGCAAACAAAATGTTCTTTTCTGGGTCACTTTGGTGATGTCTGGTAATGTGACCAGTGTCCGGTGAATGAGGTGGGGGCGTGGTCTGCTACAGTCCAACCCTTCAGTACCCACTGGTATCCCATAGGGGAGTGAGAAACACACAACATAACATGACATGTGTATTTGTAAAGCGCACGTTCACCCAAAGGGTATCCTGGCGCTGAAGAACAGATGTTTGCTGTTACCCAACTCAATGGTACTCTCACGGGGTGGTAGCATTCCGCCAGGGATGCCGAGAATATGGCAAGAAGAAGCATTCTGCAGGGAAACCCTAGAGAAAGTTTCTGATGCCAAATATATCCACATTAGTCCAGGAATAATCACCATCATGTCCTCGGCGGGCACCATCATGACAGGCAAATAAATATTGTTTATGCTAAACATGGACTTAATAAAGCAAAGGTGGTTTAAGACAATGGCACACTACCGAAGACACTTGGAAATACAGGCCAATGGTGCGCTGCTCATTGTCTTCACCTCCCACGTGCAAGGGATCAGCTTTACCTATTAAAACTGATTTAAAAACAATACCGATCGATCACTACATCTCAGTTTAAGAGACACGCTATTTTGTTTTATCTTCACTACCACTCTTCTGAGCTTCACGATGCCATTAGGCAAACGTGCGTTCGGAAAATAAATGTACACAAGTCATTGATGTGAGAATAATCCGTTGCCACAGCCGACATTAAACAGGAATATCCACCCAATGTGTTTACCTGGCATGCATTAGACTGGGATGAATGAGCGCACACCCTGCTCCTTCATGCAGGCGGGTGCATGAACAGAGCAGAAGAGCAGGCTCCAGTGGTCATGGGAAAAAAAAATGTGTACATAAAATCATAACATAATAATGGGGGTAGTTGCAAGAAGGAATTCTAACAAGTTATTAAAAAAGGTTGCATGTCACTTTTAATAGTTTTTCAAGTATAAAAACAGATCTAACAATACATAAATGTTAAATGAAAAAACATTATATAACATTATAAAACATATATCAACATTACGTAAAAAATTATTACATAAAAAACATAATCATTAATATTCTACACAATCGTTAAAAAATTGACGAAAAAAGTGGCAAATTAATACTTTTGACGCGCGTTTCGGCGTGTTGAAAAAACGCCTTCTTCAGGAGCCACAATCTATATCTGTAAGACACAAATGCGGAACTTAGAGAATGCATTTATATACATTTTTATCAACAGTAGCGATACACGTCTCTCGTATATTAACAAATGAACCGCCGTTGTATTTAAAAAGTACAAAAAGGATTCCTCATGCAACAAAACCCTCCCTACATGTTTTAGCAATATGTAAATTGCTAAACAAGTTACAAACCTAAATAATATATGAGCAGTTGTAATTTCATTTAACTCATGTATATTGAGTGCTTTGAAAAAGGAGAAAATAGTAACATTTCATGATGAGAAAAGGAGGTACATCAAAGTCTTTAGTGTTTCTTGACTAGAATCTACAGGATAGTTTAGAGAATATTAACAAACCATCACTTACTAATAGCTGGTCGCTTTTAGTCTTTCTGTAATTGGCGATACTTCAAACAAAGGTATAATTGTTGCAAAAAGTATTTTTCTGACTGTGGGTAGATAAAAGGAGGGGAGGGGGGGTGGGAGATATATATAAGATAAGCAATTATAGTTCACTAAACCGATTTCATTGACAGGCATAACAAAGCATATCAACCGTATCAGACTGGTATAATAATCACATATGTTTTTAAAGATGATGATAAGGATGGCTAGTGTGAACGCTCTCCGGTAAATTTATTCCATAATTGCGATTTTCTAAGAATGACACACGAATCTCTTATAATATGAGACTTTGATGATCTGATTCACTTTCTGAGGATCGCCTCGTATATAGTTCGAATAAGCCTGTAGACGGAATCACTGAATAAATGAAAAACGAGTCAGGCTAAAAGGAAATCATTGAACATTCTAAAAGAAGATTTAATGATCAGTTCATCTTGAAGTTCCACTTTTAACCGAACCAGATTAAATACAGAGCCATGCTATTAGTTGCTCTTGTTAAAAACATCGTCTAAACCATACCCATAGTAGATATATATATATCCAACAATTACGCTTACCTAAAAAGACTCAGTTGCATTATGGGACTCTAAACCAGGTTTAGTCCATTTTTCAGAAACAGCATTGCATGTAATTCAGATAAAACTGCAGATAAAACTGTGGATAGATTCGCAGAATATCAGGGAAGAAAATGCTTCACACCATAATGTTTAGTTTGGCTTCTGTTTCGCTATGGCACTTGCTTGCCATATTGAACAGATTCATTAACACAATATTTGATATGATTCCCTTTCATATCATGTTCCTTGCTAGGATTTTTTAGACGATATGGTAGCCTTGGCACCGTATAATTTTTATCGCGTTTGATTTGACATTACGATTTTTTCTGATAACCGAACTGTTGTTGAGAGATATTCTATTGCGACGGGTTTTACTCATTGGTCGATTCATTCGTTGAAGTTAAACACATAATAGTTCTTCAGCGTTTCAGTGATCACATACCAAGTATCGGGTTAATGTGAATCTCGCAATCTTTTTGATATGATACCGTCCATAGGACGCTTCACACCACGTGACTCTTTCCATTTAAGTGCATCCGTGAATCACTTCAGGTGATACACCTTTCCCAACGGCCCGGAGACGCCAGCAGTCAATGAACGCAGCGCCCGTCACGTATCGGTAAGATAGAGCAGGACAGCTTTTCTAGAAGTCTTTCACATCTCCGCATGTTGATTTAGACCCTAATACTTGTATTTTGGGTGTATTTAATTATTTTTAGTATCCTACAAAAGGAAACTCTGATAAAAGAATTATCGACCTCGAAAACACGACAGATAGTTCACGAAGAGGCGGACGAATGTGTCGGTTCTATATTTAATTTTGGTAAGGAATATTTTTACTGCCTACATTTTGATACGTTACACGTTATGTAGTTTTTCACGTAACATTAGAACGTGTAGATTTGCAATACATGGTTCTATTTTACCGTTTAGAACTGTTTCCGGAGAGGGAGAAATATTGATTACAGCGTTCCAGTTTTATTTGAAGTCCTGGAACGTCATCAAACGGGGAAGAAAAGGGGAACATTTTTTTTTTACATATCTTCACGACTTTGCTAGTCAGTAAGTGTTCGATTTTTCAAGGTGATAAGTGAACTCTACTTTAATAATAACAGTCTAAGTAATTATCAGATCGAAAAACTGATAGTCCTTATCATTTTCTTCCCTGATATTCTGCGAATCTATCCACAGTTTTATCTGCAGGTTTATCTGAATTACATGCGATGCTGTTTCTGAAAAATTGACTAAACCTTGTTTAGAGTCCCATAATGCAACTGAGTCTTTTTAGGTAAGCGTAATTGTTGGATATATATATCTACTATGGGTATGGTTTAGACGATGTTTTAACAAGAGCAACTAATAGCATGGCTCTGTATTTAATCTGGTTCGGTTAAAAGTGGAACTTCAAGATGAACTGATCATTAAATCTTCTTTTAGAATGTTCAATGATTTCGTTTTAGCCTCACTCGTTTTTCATTTATTCAGTGATTCCGTCTACAGGCTTATTCGAACTATATACGAGGCGATCCTCAGAAAGTGAATCAGATCATCAAAGTCTCATATTATAAGAGATTCGTGTGTCATTCTTAGAAAATCGCAATTATGGAATAAATTTACCGGAGAGCGTTCACACTAGCCATCCTTATCATCATCTTTAAAAACATATGTGATTATTATACCAGTCTGATACGGTTGATATGCTTTGTTATGCCTGTCAATGAAATCGGTTTAGTGAACTATAATTGCTTATCGTATATATATCTCCCACCCCCCCTCCCCTCCTTTTATCTACCCACAGTCAGAAAAATACTTTTTGCAACAATTATACCTTTGTTTGAAGTATCGCCAATTACAGAAAGACTAAAAGCGACCAGCTATTAGTAAGTGATGGTTTGTTAATATTCTCTAAACTATCCTGTAGATCCTAGTCAAGAAACACTAAAGACTTTGATGTACCTCCTTTTCTCATCATGAAATGTTACTATTTTCTCCTTTTTCAAAGCACTCAATATACACGAGTTAAATGAAATTACAACTGCTCATATATTATTTAGGTTTGTAACTTGTTTAGCAATTTACATATTGCTAAAACATGTAGGGAGGGTTTTGTTGCATGAGGAATCCTTTTTGTACTTTTTAAATACAACGGCGGTTCATTTGTTAATATACGAGAGACGTGTATCGCTACTGTTGATAAAAATGTATATAAATGCATTCTCTAAGTTCCGCATTTGTGTCTTACAGATATAGATTGTGGCTCCTGAAGAAGGCGTTTTTTCAACACGCCGAAACGCGCGTCAAAAGTATTAATTTGCCACTTTTTTCGTCAATTTTTTAACGATTGTGTATAATATTAATGATTATGTTTTTTATGTAATAATTTTTTATGTAATGTTGATATATGTTTTATGTTATATAATGTTTTTTCATTTAACATTTATGTATTGTTAGATCTGTTTTTATACTTGAAAAACTATTAAAAGTGACATGCAACCTTTTATAATAACTTGTTAGAATTCCTTCTTGCAACTACCCCCATTATTATGTTATGATTTTATGTACACATTTGTTTTGTCCCTGAACCACGAACTATCAAACCTAATCAGGGGGTCCTTGGTATTTGCATTATATATCCAGTGGTCATGGGTACAGTGACATGTAGGAAGGTGGCGAGCAGATTCGTCACCTTTGTTTGGTCTGTAGCCCAAGGTGAACAACCTTTACAACGCAACTTTTACCACGCAGTGCCTTTACGACGCAACTTTTACAATGCAAACCATTACAACGCATTGCGCTGGGGGGCGCTCTAGGATAGGGAATAGATTTAATTTACTAGCCAACACCTTCCCTACTATCCACGGGGACTGGAGTTGGAATAGTAAATTAAACAATTCACTATCCAACACCCAAAAGCACTATGCGTTGTAATGGTATGCGATGTAAAAACCGCGTTGTAAAGGCATGCGTGGTAAAAGCATGCGTTGTAATGTCATACATCCATAGACCAAAAGTGCTGGTCTGGCACCTCTTGCGACGCAGCCGAGAGAAGGAAGGAGCTAAGAGAAGAAATCAACTGCAGATAAGTGGTTGGAAAGGAGCACTACAGAATGATGCGCGAGACACAACAGGCGCTTGAGGCTGGGGGCGAGAGAGGGGACCAGTCCATGAGAATGCAAAGGGGAACAGGCGACGCACAGGTTTAGGAAGAGAGCGAAGTTAACACTCTAAACTGAGGGTGGAGATGTAGTGACAGGTGTACACAAAAGTGAGAAGCGCAGATTGTGTTTAGACACAGGAACTGCAGTTTATTTAGTCCTACAGGCCCACAAGGTGGATGAGCAAGCAGGACACTCAGCTCGATCAGATGCCTGTCGAGAGACGGACAATCGAGACAGAAGGCCATTGCCCTGACAGCATGCCACCTTCCTACACACAAACAACAAGTATTGGCAAAAGCAGGGGCGCTAGAGGGCGCACTGCGGAATGGCCGCACTGTCGTGAGGCTCCCGCTGCCCGGAGCTATTATCCGCCTAGGGATCCTGATTACCATCGCTGCGCCCTGATCTGACCCCACAGATCTACTGGGATATCGACTGACTACCCACGGTTCAACTCCTGGGCCATTCGGAGGTTGCTGGCCGAAGTTACGAGGATCCCAAGTTTCCCCGACTTGCGCTCTGGAAGTCTGATGCCCCCTGGCCCGGCGTCATCGTTCATGCCAGTCTAGGGCTCTACACGTGGGGTGTAGGCCTTGCTCCGCCCCTCTCCACCGGGGCCCGCTCGCTGGCCGGGCAAGCCGTTTGGCTCTTCCTTGCTGTCGGACTTATCTCTTGGCTCCTACATCTGCCTGCCCAGATACCATTGCTCACGGAGGCTCAACGGATCTTCTTCTTGTTTTCTGGGAGCTCGCCCCTTTGAACTGGGAGCGGAGACGGCCATTTTCTCGTCATTGGGAGTGGCGGGGCGCGCTGGCCTGCTCGTGCCCCCACGATTCGAGCTTTTTTGGCCGTACCCTTGGTCCGACCTATATCCTGACTCCTATTTCCTTTGGTCCCCCATTACATCACTAGCGCACCATTATGGGGAAGCCGGACACTAAACAATCCAAATTGTCCTTTGACTCTGGAGGGGCTAGGCGGGGGACGCGTTTGCTCCAGGAAGCCGGGACTTCGCGGTCCCCCCCCCCCCCGAATGTCGCTGATAGTGTCCCGCAACCACCACCACCGGACTTTACCCAAATGATGCAGGAGATGAGGCAGGGGTTTGCCACGATAGTGGACAAAGTGGACAAGATATCGTCGCGCATGGATGCGGTCGTCCAGAAGCTGGACGTGCATGAGGAGCGACTGACGGCGGCGGAACAGCGCATTTCGGACCATGATGACACGGCGGCCACCCATACCACCCAACTGGCGAGAATGGACAATATCTTGCGTGTCATTGCCGCTAAGAATGAGGAGTTGGAGGCGAGGAGTAGGCGCAACAACGTGCGCATTGTAGGTGTGCCGGAGTCCACGAATGTGGGCAAAATGGAGACTTATGTGGAGAGGCTACTGGTGGGCGCCATTGGGGCGGAAGTGTTCTCATCCCAGTTCATCATTGAGAGAGCGCATCGGACACTGGGACCTCGGCCGGCCTCTGGGGCTGCACCGCGCCCCATCATTGCGCGCCTTTTGAACTATCGTGACCGGGACGCCGCCCTCCAGGCTGCCCGCACTAATAGGGCCCTTTCCTTCGAAGGGGTGTCTTTCACCATGTACCCCGACTTCACGCCGATGGTGCAGGACCAGCGTCGTAAGTTCCTGGGGGTGAAAAAGAAGCTTCGGGATCTACAAGTGGACTACGCCTTGCTGTACCCTGCTAAACTTAGAGTGACGCACCAGGCTAAACAACATTTTTTTACCAACCCACAGCATGCTGAGGATTTTGCGAAGCGCCTCCAGCGCGAGCGAGCAGCTGCGGATCGGGGAGGCGATCGAGACCCTGAGGACGAACATTTGGCGGCTGAGGAGGAGGTCGCCTGATTGTGGTGACTTTGGACTTTGTCTCTCTTTTTACTGTTTTTGGAGTATTCTGGACGTGTATCTTTTATATTGAGTTCTACTGCCTTCCTTCTCCGCATTTGCGGCCTAACTATTGCCCGCTTTTACTTTTGTTGGTGCGGGGGTCATGTCTTTATTGAGATGAGTGAGTGTGTTTTGTTTCTTGGGGTCTGTATGGCACCGCAGGATGGTGCTATCTGGTGTCGCGCTCCGGGCACCCACCCCCCCGCGCTGCGCCTGGGGCCTTCTGACACTTGTTGGCGCGGACACTGGCGTGGCGTGAGGGAGTGGTATCGTGCACCTCTGGAAGGTTCCCCGGAGGGTGTGCCCCATGTGTACCTTTGGTTTGGATTCTAGTCCTTTGTTGTTTGACTGGATGTGTGTTGGGGAATGGGGGGGGGGGTGGGGATGCGTATGGCCTGATAGTTGGGGTGGTATCAGGTGGGTGGATGGGGCGGGAATGAAGCTGTCCATGTTTGTTTGCCCAGGACCCCTGGGTCGATATGATAGGTGCTGCTGTTGTCTGTGTGCACAGGTGTGGTGTTGCGCCCGCTATCTAGGCTGGTCCACTTCTCTATCTGGCGGAACTGATCCTGGGGTCCGTGCTCCCGTCCATCTTGGGCCGAGTGCACCGGCCGCCATCTTAGGCTGCCACGTGACGGGGAGCGCTATGCAAGAGAAACACGTGTGCGAGTTGTGGGTCGCGTAAGATGGATTGGCGGCGTGCGGCGTGCAGTATGTTCTGAGTGCTTGTTGCATGGATGGTTTGGTTGGGGGGGGTTGTTGTGGTTTTGGTTGATTGGTTCGGAGATGGCTGGGGAATGCGTGGAGTGTATGTGGGGGGTTGTCCGCGCCCTAGGGTGTGGACCTGTCGCTGGCTGTTGCTGGTAGTTGGATGCCCTGTATTTGCTTATTGGGTCCTGTGGGGCCCTGAAACTGGGTAATGTCGACTGCTGTTATAGATCAGATATCGATTCTGTCCTGGAATGTACGGGGACTTAATGATGCCAGGAAATGTCGTAGTGTGATCCAGTACCTGGACAGGCATGCTATTCATGTTGCTCTCCTCCAGGAGACGCATCTGCGTCCTGCTCCTTCCCCCAACTTTGGCGGGAGGTTTGCTTCCTATTCTTCTTATGCTCGAGGGGTTGTCATCCTTGTTAAAAAATCGCTCGCATTTCAGGAACTGGGATTTGTGGGGGACCCTGAGGGGCGCTATGTGCTACTGTGGGGGCGGCTTGGGCAGAACACTGTACTGTTTGTTAATTGCTATGCTCCTAATGTCGATACGCCAATCTTTTTTGTCACTTTGTGGGGTCATGTTCTTGCTGTGGATGCCACTTACATTGTGTGGGGGGGTGATTTCAATTTTGCATTTCATGCCCAGTCGGACAGATCGGAGGGGAGCCCTCAGTATAATGTACAGGCTAGAGAAGTGTTGCGTGGGATTGTTGGGGAGGCTGGGTTGGTCGACAGCTGGAGGTACGCCCACCCTGCCACCAAGGAGGGCACTCATTACACCACACATGCTCGTTCATGGGCGAGACTGGATTATGTGTTTCTCTCTAGAGGGCTGGTAGCTGGCCTACGGGAGGCTACACATCTGGCTCGGACGTATTCTGATCACTGTCCGGTGAAGGTTGTTCTATCCGTCCCCGGGCTGCATAGGCCGCGCCCACCTTGGCGTCTATTTCCGACTGCTTTGCTTGACCCGGTGTTCAAGGAGGAGCTTGGTGTGGAGGTAGAGGCGTTCTTCCCTAGAAACAAGGGCTCTGTGGACAGTGTCGAGGTCATCTGGGAGGCGTTCAAGGTTACGATCCGGGGTGTCACTATTTCTAAAAGTTGTGGAGTACTTCGACTGATTGTTCGGACCCTCGAGAGCTTGGAAGCTGACTTGCGAGACTTAGAACGCAGGATGCAGGTTGACTCTGATCCCGATCTTCTGGCGCAGTTCCGTACTAAACTCTCCGAGTACGAGGAGGAGGCTGCTAGAGAGGCTAAGCATAGGGGGAAATACTGGACGGCGAGGCGATACTGTGAGGGGGAGCGGCCCGGTAAGGTCCTCGCTGCCCTTACTAGACATCCAAGGCATGGGTCGGACGTGTTGGAATTGGTGTCACCGGATGGCACTCGCTGTCGAGACACTTCGGAGATTCAGCGTACTTTTATTGACCATTATGCACACCTTTACACGACACAGCAGACGGGTGAGACTCGGTACGGCGGATTTCTTGATGAGCTGGCACTTTGTTGGTTATCGGATGGTCATCGGGAGTTCTTAGGCAGGCCCCTAGAGGTGGAGGAGGTCAGGAATGCCATCATGTCTCTGTCTAATGGGAAGGCCGCCGGTCTGGATGGCCTTCCTGCTGAATTTTATAAGTGTTATGTGGACACCATGGCTCCTGTTCTCCGTGAGGTTTTTGAGGAGTCCCTGGAGGAGGGACGTCTGCCGGGCTCCATGCGAGAGGTCGCCATTACGTCGCTGCTTAAGCCGGGTAAGGATCCGCTGGATGTGGGCTCTTATAGGCCCCTCTCATTGCTCAACTGCGATGTCAAAATTCTCGCGAAGGTCTTGGCAGTAAGACTAGCCGAGCTCATGCCCGTTATTGTATTGCCTGACCAGTCAGGATTTGTGCCCGGCCGTGCTACCTCCCACAATCTTTGCACCTTGTTTTCGCTTGTGTCGACCATTGCTCCTACTGTCCCGGTTGCCGCTATCTTTCTTGATGCCACTAAGGCGTTTGACTCTGTTGAGTGGGGCTATCTTATTGATGTTCTTTGTCGGATGGGTTTCCCCAGGATCTTCATCTCATGGGTTAAGCTCTTATATACTGATCCGATGGCGAGGGTAGTGGTGAATGGGGTGTTATCCCCCTCGTTCCCTCTTACGAGAGGGACCCGACAGGGATGCCCCCTCTCGCCCCTCTTGTTTGCTATAGCCATTGAGCCGCTGGCCTGTAGGATTCGTCAGTTTCACCAGCAGAGCACCTTTAATTGTCTTCAGCGGCAGGTCGGTATTTCTTTATACGCCGATGATGTTACACTCTATGTCAAGGACCCTGAGAACAACCTTAATTCGCTCTTACGAGAGCTGGTCGCTTTTGGGGGTGTCTCCGGTGTCCATATCAACTGGCGGAAGTCTCAATTTTTCCCCCTCACTGCTGCTGTAGCTAGGTTTCCCCTTGACTACCCTCTGGAATGGTGTGATTCGGAGTTGCGATATCTCGGCATTGTCGTGTCCTTGGACAGAGAAGAATCGGTTCGGCTTAATTATGGGGTGGCTATTACTAAACTTGCAGATGATGTCACCAGGTGGATGTCCTTGCCTCTCTCCATGGCCGGTAGGGCGTCCCTTATCAAGATGGTAGTTTTGCCCCGCTTCCTTTACCTCTTTCAAAACCTTCCGTATCATCCTGGTGCTTATTTCTTTCGCAGACTTCGTTCCGAGCTCATGCGGTTGTTCTGGCGGGGCAAGCAGCCACGGGTGGCTTGGGCTACCCTTACGTTGCCCTATGCTGATGGCGGTTTCGACGTCCCTGACTTTGAGCTTTATTATCTCAGCGCTCAGACGCATTACGCTTATCACTGGATGCGCCCCACGCCGTTTATGCCCCAAATTGCTGCTGAACATTGGGTTGCCCACCCGCTCCCACTGGAGGGGATGGTTTTGGGCAAGGTGTCCGATGTGGAAACGCCTTGCACGACGGTGACGTGCACGGTGGATGCTTGGAAACGGGTGGCTCAATTGCTGGGCGTTTCCTTTCTTTATTCGCTGGCCTTGCCTCTGGCTTATCATCCTGATTTTTCGCTGTTGTTGGAAACGGGGTTTCAACGAATGTGTAGGCGGCTAGGCATCCTCACGTGGGGCGACTTGTTTCATGAAGGTGCCTTCCGTACGCAGGCTCATTTCTTCGGAGCGGCTGCTTGCTCCCCTCTGGAGCTGTTCTACTTTATCCGCTTGCGGCAGGGCATGCGTGCTCTGCTACCAGATTTCCCTTCGGAGCCTGGGGTTACCCTCCCCCTCCACGTGCTGTTGGTTTCAGATGGGCGACACCTGGTGTCAAAATTATACGGGGCTATTCGCAGACAGCGTTCGGTCCCGGCCAATCGGGTGCGCGAGCAGTGGGTTGCCGAGTTGGGTGCTCCTATTACCGACGAGCAATGGAAGTACTGCTGTGGGCTCACGGCCAATGTTTCCTCTAGTTGTCGCCTTAAAATTATCCACTACAAGTTTGCTCAGAGGTACTATTATACCCCGGCGAGGAAACTACGGTTTCATTTAGCGGAGGATGACAGGTGTGCTAGGTGTCGTGCGGAAGGCGCTGACTTCCTGCACTTGGCTTGGAGTTGTGCGGGGGTGTTAGAATATTGGACTCAGGTTCATGAAGCCCTGCAGATTATGGCGGAGGATGGGGTGGCATTTGACCCCTTAGTGATGTTGCTGGGCTACTCTAAGGACGTGCCTGCCTCTCACCGTAGATTTGTTGACGTGGCCCTGCTGCTGGCTAAGCGTAGGGTTGCTTGTTGCTGGGGTCGTGGCAGGGTGCCGCGCTTTCAGGATTGGGTGACTGACCTCATATACTGTCAGGATCAATACAATATCTATTATGACCTGATGCCTGTCAGATGCAGACCGAAGGACTTTTGGAGCCCGCTCCAGGGGCACCTCCTAACCAGAGCTGTGCAGGACTCTGATTCTGAACTTGGGGACCGTGAAGGGATTGGTTGATGGCAACATGGTGGGCTGGGATTTTACATTACACCTGCTGATCTTCCAGTATCGGGGGAGAGGCTGAGCTGTCTCCTTTACATGCGAGCTATTGAGGGCTGTAGTTCCCTTTACGACAAGTGTATGGCTAGTAATTGAGATCGTATCACTGTAAGTTACCTTTATTTTATGTGTCCCTTTTATCTGAGTCTCCTTTGTTTTATTTGCTATCCGCTAACTGAATGTGTCCATACTGTATTGTCTTATTAGCTTGCCTGAACATGCTGGATCATTGCTCTCTAATTTGCACTGTACATTTTGATGTTGCTCCTTGTATTGACTGGTATGCTGCCCTGTACTTGCTTGTATCTCACTTTTTGGTTCTGACGTACCATTGTAATGGCCATATGTGACTGTATGTATTGTGTATGCACTTCCCTTGACCCTGCTTGTCTCCAAATAAAGGTTTAAAAAAAAAAAAAAAGTATTGGCAAAAGCATGAGTACAACTGCTAGAAACGTGTGACAACATACAAATTCAAAAACTGAACAATTGAATTTGGAAGAAATATGACGATAAGCACTTAAAACAAAATAGGAATAAAGTAACAGTGCACAATATAGTCTTTACATCTAGCAGGAAATCTAACATTTGTTTCTAACAGATTCCAAGGCTGCACCAGCATAGTAATTTTCCCTTGCTCTTCAGAACAATTTAAACAAGCATTGGCCGCGCATCAGTAAAGCAGCGCAGCAGTAAAAGTGGCAGTATGGATGGGGAGGGGGCATGGGTGATTTCCTTTCGGGAGCGTGCAACCCTATGGCACCACCATATGGTGCCGCGCGCTCACGAAAGGAAATCGCGTAGATGTGCATGTGTTGCATTGCAAGAAATGCAATGCGTGCAGTCCTTTGTTGAAAAAGCTCTGCCGATGGCATTAGGTCTCCTCCTATGCAGCGCATGCGCGCTACGTAGGACGAGACCTAAAAAAGGATAAAAGGGGCACCACTGCCAAATTGAGATAACATATAGATTCAAGGCGGCTGCCGCTAATGTGATGTAGAAATAACAGTGAAATACTAGGGAGATCACAGCATCAGCCTAAGTACATTAGGCTGGGTTGTAAAGGGGGGGGGGGGAAATGACTACCCAAAGGGGTTTATATCTGTCACACATAGGTCATGGTTGACCTATTTGCCTGTAAGGGGGTGGGAGGGCTCTGTGGGAGGGGAGGTTGGGGGGGCAGGGACGAGTTTGGGCACAGGGCACAGCACACTTAGACACTCTAGGGATTACAAGGAATCCACATGTTGGAACACACAAAATAAAATGACTGAGGAGAGGGATATTGGATGACTAAGAGATGACAGTAGGAGTCGGTCTACGTTTTTGCTGGACAATTGGTTAGGGCAGGCACCAGATGTATTTTAACTCCTTCCATGCTCATGACGGAGCCGCTCCGTCATGAGCCTCGGTTGAGCTGTGCTCATGACGGAGCGGTTCCGTCATGGCCCGCTGGGCGCGCCTGCCCTGGACGTTCCATTGAGCTGGCGGGGCCATGACGGAACCGCTCCGTCATGAGCACAGCTCAACCGAGGCTCGTGACGGAGCGGCTCCGTCACGAGCATGTGAGCGCCGCTCGCCCCCCTCCCCCCCCAGCGCTGCGGTGGAATTGCCGCTGCAGCGAAGGGGTTAATGTCATTGTCCACACGAATAGCTACAGTTAATGTGTGTGGCCTGAACGACCATCTTTTTTTATTTTTTTTAAACTTTTATTAATAAGTAAAATACAACAACAACAATCAAGGCAGTAGATACAGTATCGGCGATCATGTGTCCACACAGAGTGTTACTCCAAATATTCAGGAAAAATCATACACTTATAATCCGTCGAGAGGGGGGGGAAGTGGGGAAACAATGCAGCACTCATAGTATTAAACAGTACATGGAACGTCATTTAGGGGGATAAGGGAACATCAGGTAATAAGTCTTGCGGGGGAGTACAGATATTTCCATGATAGGCATTCCACTGAGACCAGACTCTGCTCCATTTCCTAGGTCTACCCCTAGCCAGATACACCGTTTTCTCCCTAAACATGCACCAATCCATGCCCTCCTTCCACGCCAAGACCGTGGGCGACCTCTGGGAACCCCACAACTGTGCGATGTCTCTCTTAGCTATCATGTTACCAAGGGTCGCCCAACGGATCTGAGCAACAGTGTAATCATTCGGCTCCCACACGTTCAGCAGGCAGCGCCTAGCCTCAGGCAACAACGACACTCCAGTAACTCTTCCCATCACCGCATGCACTCGGGCACAAAACCCCGCCACCGCCGAACCCTCCCACAGAATGTGAAGGAAGGTTCCAGGCATGCCGCAACCACGTTTACACAACCCATCCAGAGAGTAGCCCATTCGCACCAGAATCGGACCAGTAACATATATACGGTCAAGGATCTTAAGTTGGACGAAGCGAAGACGGGCAGGAATGGCAACCTCCTTGGGCGACGACAACGCGGATTGCCAGTCTTCGTCATCTAATTCCAACCCATTCTCAGTCCATACCGCTCTGAGATGCACAAGTAGATCAGTCCGATTATTGATCAATCTTTTATAAATCAATGAAATCGTGCTGTCAGGGACATAACCGTCCAGTATACGGTCCTCGAGAGGAGAGGACTCGGGGACGTCAGTGCCTGCAGCGAAAACCGACAGCAAAGCATGGCGCACCTGCACGTATCTGAAAAACTCCTTTTCTCCGAGCTCATATTCCGTCCTCAGCGCCTCAAAGGTTTTAACATTTCCCTTGGTCCAGAGGTCACCCACTCTACTTATACCAATCATGTCCCATTTCTCAAAACCTTTTGTTCTCCATAAGCAACCCAATCTTTCAGAGGCATACAACGGAGCCGCACGAGTTCTATAACCCCATCCCAAAGCTGCATTCGCATCTCGCCAAACTCGCACAGCAATCTTAGTGGGCCCAGTTAACGTCCTGCAAATCCCTTTGGAATAAAGCGCCCTACTGTAATTCCCGCCCGGTAAAAGGTGTTTATCCATCTCGAAAGCCGGTGAAGGACCCGGTGCGTAGGTTGCATGGTTAATCGCACTCAATTGAGAGGCCCAATAGTAACGCTTGATGTCTGGGAAAGCGATGCCTCCATCGTACCAAGAGGTTCAAAAGGGGATGATGGACGGAGCCTTTGAACAAATCAAACACTCACCCCAGTCAACTGATCTGGGTTTAATCCATCACCATTCTTTAGTTCACTCAGCCACCCGAGTTCAGACATGGTTATATGCAAATCAGTCTGACCCTGTGCCTCATGGGAACAGTCCAGCCTGAACTTCCAAGCCATGTCTACCCCATCCCTATCAGCCGATCCCAATATCGCCATTACACAATTCAATGAATGGGTGGGCTCCGCAGCCACCCATCTGGCCCCTCTTAAACAACGATCTCGTAATAGATCTGCTCCGTCTGCCCCCTGGTATTCAGAGTAACTAAGAAACCAGAAACAACAGTGCAGGAATAAAGAGAGACACTGGCGGAAAGATTACTCTGCCGAGGCCAAAATCAAGTATAAAGAAACGCTGGTTATATACAAATCCATGATTAGCGAGGCTAAGAAAAAGTTCTTCAGCGACAGAATCGAACTAGCTAAAAACTCCCATAAGGCACTGTACGAAACTACCAAGCAGTTAGCCGGTTACTCTTCTAATGTAACCCCTCCACCCTCTCAATCGCTATGCGACGACTTGGCTAACTTCTTTTTTGGCAAAGTTAATGACATCTACTCCGCCTTCGCCAATAATATTAACTCCCCCCCTAATTCGCCGACAACCTTTCAAACAGGACCCACCCTCTCTCAGTTCAAAGATATCTCCAGCTCTCAGGTCGCGGACATTATATCCACCATAAAATCGGGTTCCGCTCTTGATCCATGTCCCCTTAAAGTGTTACTTCCTGTCATCGAAGTGGTGCTTCCCGTCATCACCTCTATCTGCAACTCCATGTTCACTTCAGGTAACTACCCAGCCACATTAAAACAGACCCTCATCAAACCACTGTTAAAAAAACCTCATCTTGATATGAAAGAATTAAAGAGCTATCGACCTATTGCCAACCTTCCAATTCTGGCAAAAATAGCCGAAAAGGCCATGAATTCACAGCTCTCGGCCTTTTTAGAGGAACATCATCTTCTCGACGACTCCCAGTTTGGCTTTCGCCAATATCATGGGACGGAGACGGCTCTGATCAAAGCCGCGGGTGATATTTGATCCATCCGGGATGGCGGGGGCACTGCAGTTTTAATACTGCTTGACCTGTCGGCAGCTTTCGACACGGTCGATCATGTTACTTTGATCGACCGTGTCGAAAACATTGGTGTCCAACACAACGCCAGGAAACTGCTGGCCTCCTTTCTTGCCAATAGGACTCAGGGGGTTACAATGGGCTCTTTCCATTCTTCCACATCTTCTCTGCCATGTGGAGTTCCTCAAGGCGCATCCCTTAGTCCGACACTTTTTAATATCTACGTGTCGGACCTTGCCAATACCATTCGAGCACATGGGATGAGCCTTACCTCCTATGCGGACGATACCCAGTTGGTCCTGGCCATTAAGAATGATGGCCATAAAAAAGCCAATGACCTCAATCAGGGCATGTTGGCAATTGGGAACTGGATGGCTTCCATTTGCCTAAAATTAAATTCCGACAAGACGGAAGTAGTCATCTTTGGTCATCTGACCCAGGAAAGGTCCTCTTGTTGGTGGCCCACGTCATTGGGCCCTCCCCCTGAGCCAGTTAGCAAGGTGAGGAATCTCGGAGTCATTTTTGATGACCGTCTCACCTTTCTCCCTCATGCTAACCAGATTACGTCCGCAGCTTTTCATAAACTGAGACTAATCAAAAAAATCCTCCCCTTCCTTCCCGAATCAGCTGGCAAAACACTGGTCACCTCGCTGGGACTGTCGGCCCTGGATTACTGCAATGCTATGTTCTTGAATGCACAAGAAAGAGTTTTGAATAAAATGCAAATAATCCAAAATTCAGCAGCAAGACTCCTGGGCAGAATTCCCAAACACCACTCCGCTTCTGCAACTATCAGAGAGCTACACTGGCTACCTATAAGGAATAGGATAAAATTCAAAGTTCTCTGTATAGTGTTCAAGGCGATTCACAATATGGGACCTGCCTTCTTCATGCAAAACTTGACTCCTTACTGTCCTTCCAGAACCTTACGCTCCTCCAGTCTAAATGACCTCGTGGTTCCACGCAGCAAATCTGTTTCATGGGGAGACAGAAGATTTTTTGTCTCAGCCCCCAAACTCTGGAACACACTGCCTTCCTCGATCAAATCAAGCCATTCACTCTGGTCTTTCCGCAAACCACTCAAGACCTGGCTTTTTAACCAGTAGACCCACTCTTCCCCTCACCTGTTAAATTCTGCAGATATTCTAGCTCCGGGACGCCCTTGGGCCTTTGTTCGCGCTCTAAAATTTTTATTAATAAATAAATGTCTTTACTGGACCGGAAACAAGCATCCTGGGACCAGTTTCGGATTCATAATCCTCATCAGCCAGGCTATCTTGAATCCAGTGGCCAAGTGAACAAGGGACTCACGTCTGAGCATACCCTGCTACACTTAGGGCGAACAAAGCAATACAAAAGGGGATGATGGACGGAGCCTTTGAACAAATCAAACACTCACCCCCAGTCAACTGATCTGGGTTTAATCCATCACCATTCTTTAGTTCACTCAGCCACCCCAGTACAGACATGGCTATATGCAAATCAGTCTGACCCTGTGCCTCATGGGAACAGTCCAGCCCGAACTGCCAAGCCATGTCTTCACTGGACCGGAAACAAGCATCCTGGGACCGGTTTCGGATTCATAATCCTCATCAGCCAGGCTATCTTGAATCCAGTGGCTCAAAGGTTTTAACATTTCCCTTGGTCCATAGGTCACCCACTCTACTGATACCAATCATGTCCCATTTCTCAAAACCTTTCGTTCTCCATAAGCAACCCAATCTTTCAGAGGCATACAACGGAGCCACACGAGTCAATCTATAACCCCATCCCAAAGCCGCATTCGCATCTCGCCAAACTCGCACAGCAATCTTAGTGGGCCCAGTTAACGTCCTGCAAATCCCTTTGGAATAAAGCGCCCTACTGTAATTCCCGCCCGGTAAAAGGTGTTTATCCATCTCGAAAGCCGGTGAAGGACCCGGTGCGTAGGTTGCATGGTTAATCGCACTCAATTGAGAGGCCCAATATAAACGCTTGATGTCTGGGAAAGCGATGCCTCCATCGTACCAAGGGAGCGTAAGTTTGGGGCGAGCAATACGCGCGCGTCCGTCCCAAAACAAGACGCTGTAGGCTCTCCACCTCCCGAAAAAACCAGGAGGGAATAGGGTCAAAGGAGTTTTGGAGTGCGTACAAAACTCTCGGCAGCGACATCATCTTAAAAAGAGCAGCACGCCCGAGCGGCGACAGCGGTAACCGACGCCAGCGCGAGACATCGAGTTTCAGTCGCTGGAGCGGGAGAAGCAGGTTGCGCTCGTAGCGAACAACAGGATCCAGGGAGATATAAATCCCCAAATACTTGAACCCTGACTCGGTGACTTGGATCGGGAATCTGCGAGGCAGCGCGGGAAGCCGTCCTGCTAACACATAGACACAGGATTTCGTCCAATTAATAACAAGACCTGAGTTCTTCCCAAATGAAGTTAAAATGTCAAAAAGTACATTCAGGGATTTCTGGGGGGATGTGAGGTACAAAAGGATGTCATCCGCATAAAGCAAAATACGATCCTCGAAGTCAGGAGTCCACCTAATGCCCTTTATCGAGGGCTCCCAACGGAGCCATGCGGCCAGCAGTTCGAGTGCAAGGGCAAAAAGCAAGGGAGACAACGGGCAGCCCTGCCGAGTGTCCCGTCCAAGAGTAAAAGTGCCAGATACCTTCCCATTAACCACCACCTGCTCCAGAGGCTTCTCATAAAGAAGTTTCACCCATGCAATGAATATAGGGCCAAAACCAAATTTGGCGAGAGCTGCCCAGAGGTAAAGCCATTCGATAGTATCAAAGGCCATAGTGGCATCCAAGGAAGCCTAAATGTCCGGCTCAGAGAGGGTCTCGGCTCTCGCGAGAACTCCATGAAGCCGCCGAAGATTAAGGGCAGTATTGCGATGCAGGATAAAACCGGATTGATCCGGATGAATGAAATCACAGATCACCTTAACCAAGCGGTTAGCCAACAATTTGGCTAAAATTTTGGGTTCGGCATTTAAAAGGGAGATGGGCATATAAGAGGCACAACGGTCGCGCGGCTTACCCTCCTTGTGTATTACCACGATAGAGGCCAGCCGTTGATCCGCAGGGAGGGAACCAGATTTCTGCGCCTCAAGGAACATTTCCCTCAGATAGGGCGCCATTTTGTCAGGCCGCAGTTTGTGCAATTCAATAGGCAAACCATTGGGGCCCATAGCCTTACCAGAACGAAGGGAGCGGATGGCAATCGCTATTTCATCTGTCGTAAGCGGTGCGTCCATGAAATCTCTATCAACCTCAGAGAGACAGGGCAATGCAATGTCCCGCAATAAAAACTGAGAATCCTCCTCGTCCCTAGCACAAACTGAAGAATACACAGTACGGAAATGTTCCACAAAACAGTCAGTGATCCCAGCTGGGTCAGTCACACATACTCCATCCGACCTTTCAATCACAGGAACTACACGATTTGCTCTTTCCTTCTTATCAAGCCACGCAAGCAATTTACTAGCCTTGTCACCCACATCATACAGCCTACCCTGTTGCTCTCTGTTCATTACCTTAGCAGCGTCGGTCACCAGGGCTTTATAATCAGATTGTTTTAAGCTGAGGGAGTGGAGTTTAGCACTGGTGACACCCGCCTCGAGGTCACTCTCAATCACAGTTATTTCAGCTTCAATGCGGACCAGTTCCTCACATTTGGCCTTCTTGGCACCAGTAATTAACGACAAAGAATGTCCAAGTATAACAATCTTGAAAGCCTTCCACAATGACACAGATGAAGAAACGGATCCCACATTATCGAGGAAGTAATGATCAATAGATTTTATCAGCTCCGAGTGGATCTTAGGATTCCGGAGATACCAGGGGTTGATGGGGGCAACCCTGCCTTCGCTGCACACCCCAGCTTCCACACAGAGCCACAAGTGGAAATGATCTGAAGTGCCCCTGGGAAGGTGTCGGATTTCCCTGATAGAGGAGGATTGAACCGCTGGCATTAGGAGATAATCAAGTCTGGAGAGGCTCCCGTGGGCACCTGAATGGAAGGTATATTGGAACTGCATAGGATGCATCAACCTCCAACTATCCACCAGCCCGAAAGTTTCCAAAAACCCACTCATTCACAACTGAGATCTAGCCAAATCTCTGGGAGGGTAGCGATCCGAGGTGCCAGAGACAACAGAGTTAAAGTCTCCGCCCAGGATTAAAAGACCTTCAGGAAGCCCTAGAACAACCCGTCCAATATCAGTAAAGGTGGGAGTCTGCAGGCCAGGGGGGACATAGATCGTCGTGAGTATGGAGAGCGCCTTCCCCTCCCATCTACCAGTGAGCGCGGCGTAGCACCCCTTATCATCAAGTATTACATCATCAATCTCAAAGGGGGGGGGGAAGACCGGACCAGAATACCCACCCCCCTAGAGCCAGAAGTAAATCTGGAATGAGCAACCAAGCGATAGCCTCGTCTATTCATGGCTTGACAAGCGTTACCAATTAAGTGTGTTTCTTGCAGAAGGACAAAATCAGGAGAATGACGTCTCAAAAACTGCAGCACAACCCCTCGTTTTATCCTGTCCCCAACCCGTTGACATTCCAAGACAGCAGTCTCAACTCACTACCCCCCATTCCCGAAGAGACTGCAGAGCACACTCCAAAAAGAACACATCAATCGAAGCAATAAAGAATACAATGCGATGCCTTGCGAAACAGAATAAACGAACATACACCCCCCCACCGCCCCCAACTTGAACCCGTTACAACTCCCCCCACCCTGCACCCCTGCGTGAGACTCAATAGCCTTCCCAACTTGCAGTGTGGCTGTCGCCCAGTCATTAAACTAATCTAAACAAAGAAACCCAGGAGGAGGAAAGAGTCCCGATTTACCCCCCTGCCACCTCGGGCCAATATAGAACAGAACATAAGAAGACCCAAATATTAGACTCAGCTGAAATACGAATGAAAAGTTCAGACATCGGGAACCACAGTGTCACTCTTGCTCCGGCAAACCACCCTCGGTACCACCAGGGTGCTCGGATCGATCATCCCTTTTAGGGAAAGAGTCAAGCCAGTCACTGACATTCTCCGGGCGATCGAAGAAAAATGTCCGATCCTCATATTCGATCCGAAGTCTAGTTGGGAACAGCATGGCGTACTTAAGGCCCAAGTCACGTAGCCTCCGTTTCACACCCTGAAAACCCATTCTCTGCCTTTGAACCAACTGAGTAAAATCCGGGTAGAAGTTAACGGACGTGTTCTCGAACTTCACCGGGCCGCCCACCCGAGAGGACTGCAGGATAGCGTCTCTATCACGAAAGTGAAAAAGTTTTGCAATGATAGGTCTCGGGGGGGCACCCAGTTTTGGTTTTCCACCCGGAACTCGATAGGCTCGCTCAACGGCGAAGAATTTGCTGAGCCCGGAGGGGGCGAGATGATTCAAAACAAGATCTTCCACCAGGAGATCGATCGAAGAATGTTCATGGTTCTCAGGGACTCCAATATTGCGTGCGTTATTACGCCGTGCCCTATTTTCAAAATCCTCAAGCCGGTGTGCCATCAAGTCGTTCGAGGAACGCAGGTTGCCGACTTCAGTCTATATGTCGGAGACGTCGGTAGTCAGGCTGGAGGTCTTCAAATCTAAGGACTTGACCCTCTCATTGGTTTTTGCCAGGTCCGCTCTAATCAAAGTGACGTCGACGGCCACCGTGTCGATCTTCGAGGCAAGGGTCTCGTATTGCTGACCCATCGACGCCTTCATGCCGGCGATGGCACTCATGACATCCTGTAGGGAAAGTTCAGGAGAAGTGGCAGATTCAGCTACCGGATCTTCAGGAGTACGGCCGGTACCACCGGGGGATCCCTTAGGATAGGTGTAACGATCCATAACATTGGTTTGAATCTGTCCCCCATGGAGAGGCGTCTTAGTCTTGCATTCTCAGGGTTGGGTCTGTTGGCCATATTGAAAAGGGTGCCCCGAAGGGGCCCGTGAGACCTGGTGAAAATGGCCGTTTACGGCGAGGCCAAAAGTCAACAAAAGTGAGCCACAGTGGGATAAGTGCCGGAAAAGTTGAAGGCAAAATGCTCACGGATGAAACACATTGCGAAGGGGCAAAGCCAAGCCGGATGTAGGGTAGATCTGAGCCGTTCTCCAATCGAACGAGGCCCGGAGTAGGAAAGCAAAACCGAAAGTTGAGATGAGGCCGTCTGGGGGAAAACCCCTTCGGCCGATGTTATTCAACTACTCCACGGCTTGCTGGCTAATAGAGCCCCCGGCCACGTCCTGGGGCAGGCCCCAAAAGTTGCAGTCGATGTAGCAGTGGCTCCCGAAGTCCAAATGAAATTCTCAAAAAAGTATTGAGATCAGCCAAAGCGCGTCTTCAAAAACCCATCTTCGAAATCAGGATATATTTCAGGATAGTTGCGAAGGGCGGCGAGGGTCCCGGGAGCTCTGTGCTCACGCGACCATCTTGGATGCTCGCAAAGCTCCTCCATCCTGAACGACCATCTTAAGAGACAACGGGTATCTGTATTATTGAAAGCAATGCAGGCGGATTCCGTTTGTCTACAGGAGACACATATTGAGGGGAAAAAGGGTTTCTTACTAGAACAGTTGGGGTTTCATTTGCTTGATCACTCTAAACAGGGAGCTAAAACTAGAGGGGTGGCGATACTGTCTAGACTAAAAGGTGTAGTGGTCAGGAAGAAACTTGAGGACCAGTGGGGCAGGTGGGCTTTAGTAGCATGTTTGATTAATGGGGATTGGGTTTCTTTGGGGTTAATTTATGGATCTACTGAGGATGACCCGGAGGTGTTTGCTTCTCTAGATTTAGAATTAGCTACATGGGCCCCACAGGTAATTCTTTGTGGGGATTTTAATATCAATGGGGTAGGAGGCTTGCGTATGGATTCTACTGAGAGATATTAGGGCTGAATGAAGAAAGTGTGCCATGCAATTTTAAGCTTGGCAAGGAATAATACATTAGTCGATGTTTGGATGAAGTTGAAGCCCAGTGATTCCGGGACTACTTATTACTCTGCCCCTCGTAAAATTTGCGTCTGATTGGATTATTTTTTAGTCTCCAATTTTCTGTTGGCAAACTCCCAGATTGAAAAATTGCCTCGGATTTTCTCCGACCACAATCCTCTAGTTTTCTCACTAAATACCACAAGGGAAGTTAGGCACAAGTGCTCGTGGACATTTGAGTGGGGATTATTAAAAGATGATAATTATGTTCTACATATGAAAGGCTGAAATAAACGATGTTGGGAAATTAATAGAGGCAGCACTTCTCCGGGAGTTTCTTGGGATGCCTTCAAGGCAGGTATTCGGGGCGAGACACTTAGTTTTAGTCTGTCAGACAAAGGCAGGAACGTTTAAGAGCTTCAGAATTGACCAAGGCCCTTGTAGAGGCTGAGGAGGATCTGGCTCTGCTCTCAACAGCAGGTACATCTCTGGATCAGGCGCTTATTAAAATTGCCAGGGCAAAAGCAGAGGCAGAGGAGAATATATCTAGCAAGGCGGCAGCTACATATTTAGCAAAAAGGGAACAGTGTTACGAATTTAGAGAGCCGTAGGGGCACACATTGGCTGTTAGTACAAGGCAAAAAGCAGCTCTAGGCGAAGTTAAAGGGATTAGTGATGGTTCAGGGCGACTGCATACGGATGCGGATGTAATCCGCGAGGTCTTTAGACAGTTTTATGCGACACTATATGACGAGGAGAAATTAAAAAAGCCCTTCGGAAATTCGATCATACCTTAGTGATATTTCTGCCACACATCTTTCTCAGGAGACTAAAGAAGCTCTAAACGCCCCCTTGGAGGCCGATGAGAACCTTGCCGCCTTAGCGAGTCTTCCGTCAGGTAAGGCAGCAGGGTCCGACCAAATCCCGATAGAATTTTATAAAACTTTTCTTGATGAGATCTCCCCTTACTTGATCGCCATGATACAACAGGCTCAAATAGGGGTATTTGTCCCAAATACTTGGGCAGGAGCAGATATTGTAGTTATTTTAAAAAAGGGAAAGCCATCCACAGAACCAGAGTCTTATAGGCCAATAACGCTGATGAATTCCAAGGCTCTAGCAGTTAGGCTCGCAAAGGTTATAGATATAATGGTTAGCACAACTCAGCATGGTTTTGTCGCAGGGAGGGGCACAACGCAGCATATTTGTGGAGTCATCACCTTATTTGATGCCACAGAGGTTCCAGGAGACCCGATGGCAGTCATGTTACTGGATGCTGAGAAAGCATTTGATCGGGTCATCTGGGACTATCTCTGGTTAACTTTAAGATGGTTTGGAGTTGGAGAGGGTTTTATTAAAGCTATTCGGGCATCATATTTAGCTCCCACAGCTCGTATCCGTGTGAATGCTGGTCATACAATGCCCCTACATATTAAACAGGGCACGAGACAGGGCTGCCCGTGTTCGCCATTACTCTTTGCTTTGTATATAGACCCCTTACTCCGAAAGTTGGAGGCGAGCGATAGGATCCCTCCTATAAAGACCCCTGGCGGGGAGAACAAAATATTGGCATATGCCGACGATTTGGCAATTATCACCCCGGCACCCACAGAGGCCATAAGCGAGGTGGAGTTGGAAGCCTTAGCTTTTCGTCAAATTTCTGGATACGCCCTGAATGGACCTAAGACGAAGATAATTAAGAAAGAATGCTGAATGCTCGGATAGTCAAGTAGTGGAATCCGGAGTTTATCTGGGGGTTAGAATCTCGGCGGATCTGGATAAGGCTGTAGATAGGAACATAGAACCTATTATAAATAAGGCTTTGGATAAGGCTGTAGATAGGAACATAGAACCTATTATAAATAAGGATTTGGATAGATTACATACTCCTCACCTCTCTATAGTAGGGTGCACTAATGTTATTGAAATGATGTTCTTGCCAAAGTTCCTTTACCTCTTTATGGCAATCCCGCTCACATTCAAGGCTAAATGGTTTATTATACTGGAACAGGTAATAAATAGATTTATTTGGGCGCATGGAAAGACCAGAAGGGCTTTGAGATATATTGTACTTCCGAGGGAGAGAGGAGAATGGGCTGTTCCGGATTTGAAAATGTATTACTGGGCAGCTGCCTTGCAGCATATGTCTGGGCTTTTAGGGGGTGTAGGCTCTGAATCAGATGATACTGTTGGCTCTATAGCTATATACTCGCTACTCCTTGGAGGGGACGCAGAGAATGTCTTTTTGAAATACACAGATCCCAGTTATTTTAAAAGAATACATTTCAAGACATTGATCGTGGCACATAAGATATGGATATCGTTTAGGAAAAAATGTGGTTTAGGGAGGTTTAATGCATACATTCGATTATATAGGAACCATACCTTTCCAGGGGAAATATTTGCTGACTCTGTTTTTGCAGATTGGGGGCGGTGAGGGATTACGAAGGTGGGGGACTTGATCGGTATGAATGGAATGTGTCAGTTCTCTGATATTCAGTTGGCCTATGGGGTCGAGACAAGACTTTTTTTAAGTATCTACAAGTCAGGAGCATTCTAATAACTAAAAAGGGTGGGTCTGCCGGATTTGGAAAAAATGCAATCATGGAAATTATTGAGGGCAGGGCTTGCTGCACGATTAAAAGAGTGTATGCTGAACTAATGGTGATTAGGGAGGATGACCTTGGGAAATATGAGAGCAAGTGGGACGAGAAACTTGGGTAGGACACAAATGCTTTCGCCTCTCATTAGAATTAGGGCAAAATATTCTTTGTTCAGCTGCACTCCAGGCCCAGCATTATAAGACAATTTACTCGTTATACTACACACCTGCTAGGATTGTGCAGTGGGGAGGTACAGCGGGCATCACTTGTCCACGATGTGATAGCTTAGATGCTGAGCTAGTGCATGTTTTTGCCACTTGCCCGCACTTGCAGCCGCTTCACAGTGCCATAGAATTTTTCCTAAGAAGATCATTGGGAATTGAGATCACCCTTACGCCAACAAGAATCCTGCTGCTTGGGGTAGATGGTGATGGTTCTGACGATCCAGTATGTTACTTTATGTTTTTGGCTATGGCAGTACTACCAATCTGTATCATCGCGGCATGGCTTGATCGGACCCCACCTACATTCCATCAATGGTTGGTTAGACTGCTTTCAGATTACAATTTGGAAAAAGGGATATATGCATGGAAGGGTAAAGGGGGAAGAAGATTGGGGCTTCAAATATGGGAGCCTATTAATAACTGGAAGGAAAGACAGGAAACACATGCTTAGGCTTAGTTATGTGTTTTGTATTTTGTGAACATTGATTTATCTCTAATGCTTGTCTATCTACCCAAAATCCGTTGTGTAATTGGTTTTGGTTTCATTTTTACATGTGCAACGAATTTCATGTTGTTTACTTTTGTGTACAGGTTATTTTCTATTATGATAATGTGCTCTGTAAAAAAAGGGAAAATAAAGTTTAATAAACATATTTTTTAAAAATAGAAAAAAGCACTCTGAGCAAGATTCAATCCTGGTTCTAGTCCAACCATCTTAAATGGAACCCTAACAAAACAGAAATCATTCTTTTTTCTCCTAAAAGCAACCATCTCCTCGTACAAGACTGGATCTCTGACCTTAACGCCCTCAACTGCCCATTCACCTTATCCAGCTCAGTGAAAGCCCAAGGCTTCATTCTTGACAAAATTGTGACTCGGAATGACCATATTAATAACTCGGCCAAAGGAGCACTGTTCACTCTCAGGCACATCAAGCAAATCAAGCCCTTGATCCCTCAAGAAAACTTAAAATGGGTCGTACAATCACTAGTCCTCTCCAAACTTGACTATGGCAATGCTATCCTCACTGGAACCCCTAAAGACCACATAGCCCCCCTTAGAGCCATGCTCAACTTGGCGGCCAGGCTCATTACCAATTGTAAATGTTTCGATGATACTGCCGAACTAATGGACCTTATAGTCCAAAGCTCAATAGTTCACCCCCATTTTATTGCAGTTGGCGATTTCAATGTTCACATTGACAGCCCAGACTGCCCTCTAGCCACCCAACTTATTTCTACTCTGGAAGCGGCGAACCTATTCCAAATTATCTCGGAACCAACGCATAAGGCAGGCCACACGTTGGACCTGATATTCTCCAATATCCCAGACTGTTCAGCCAAAACCGCACAACCACTGCTTTGGACGGATCACTTCTTAATCCCTTTTTCTTTCTCCTTCCCTTCCCACCACCAGACAAAAGGGAGACGATCCTATGTTCGCAGAAACTGGGCTAACATATCAGCAGAGACTCTCTGCCCTGCTCTCTCAGCCACTACTCCAACTCTGTCATCAGATGTGAACTCGGACGCTGTGGCTCTAAATCTCTGGATAGGTAATTCGCTGGACACTATCGCGCCTGCAAAAATCGCTACATCACGCAGAGAATCCCCTTCGGCCCCATGGTTCTCGACTGAGCTATTGGCTGAAAAAAGTCATTGCAAAAAACTAGAGCGTCTCTGGCGGATAAACTATTCCACATCAGCAAAAATTTGCTATAAAGAAGCCCTGCGTGTTTTCCACAAATCCATAAAAAAAGCAAAACAATTGTTCTTTGCGACCTCCATTCAGCAAGCTGAACAATCCAGCAAGGAAGTTTTTAAAATTGTTCAATCCTTTTTTAAACCTCGGGCAATTGAAACTGAAGTGACTCCGTCGGAGAAACTCTGCGAGGACATCTCGATCTTTTTTGATAAGAAGATCGAGAAAGTCTACGACACCTTCACCAGTCCCGAGCCCACAATTATGTCCGACACAAATGATAATGTGGCTTCCCTCCCCGCCTTAGCTCAATTCTATCCTATTTCCCTCGCCGAGGCCAAAAGGGAACTACTAAAATGTAAATCAGGGGCTCCTGATGACCCATGCCCGCCCAAGCTCTGGAAAATGATGTCGGACTCAATTGCCACTTCATTGCTACATATCTGGAATACATCTATCAAAACTGGTCTATTCCCTGATTGCTGGAAACATGCCACACTCCTGCCTTTAAAAAAGAAACCAAACGGTGCCCCGGATGATCTGAGCAATCTCCGGCCAATCTCCCTGTTAGCAGCCCCTGGCAAAATGTTTGAAAAACTGATACAGCGCCAACTGAACAGGTTCATAGAAGAAAGAGACACACTACATGAAACCCAGTCGGGTTTCAGGGCGGGCTTTAGCACTGAGACCGCTCTGATAGAAGTGGCTGAGTCGATCAGGTGGTCTTTAGATTCAGGAGCATCGGCTATGTTGGTGCTCCTGGATCTATCTGCCGCTTTTGATACTGTGGATCATGTGAGGCTACTGTCAAGGCTAAAAAACACAGGCCTGGAAGATAAGGCTCTGGGCTGGCTACAGTCCTATCTCACGGATCGTACCCAGAAAGTAGCCTTGGGCCCCCTTTCCTCAAAACCTAAACCCCTCTGGTGTGGTGTCCCTCAGGGCTCGGCCCTCAGTCCACTACTTTTTAATATTTATCTGGCTCCTCTCTTTTCCCTTATTGCTAATTGGGGTGTCAAGGCGATTTCATACGCCGACGACACACAACTAATTTTCCCCTTCTCGGACGTCTCAGAGGCAGCCTTCAGCAATATGAAGGGATGCTTGCGAGATGTTGCCAAATGGATGAATGCAAACAAACTCAAATTGAATGCGAGCAAGACGGAAGTCATCTTCTTTGGCAAACATACTCGGCCCCCCCCAAGCCTGTGGTGGCCCTCCGAAATGGGTATCCCTCCTCTACCCAGCACCAACGCGAAAAATCTGGGAGTAAGATGGGATGAGAGTCTCTCCTTTTCTTCACATATACAGCAGGTCTCTGCGTGCTGTCTCCATAAACTAAGAAACCTTCGCAAATTTCTGTCCCTTCTGCCTGAAGACTGTCGCAAGACGGTGGTCCATGCTACAGTCACTTCCAGACTGGACTACGCAAACGGCCTCTACCTCGGCCTACCCAAATATCTGGTGCAACGACTGCAGATCGTGCAGAACGCGGCTGCGAGACTGCTAAAAAACATCCCTTTTAAACAGCATGTCTCTCCGTACTTGCGCGATCTGCATTGGCTCCCTGTAGCCTGCAGAATCAAGTTTAAAGCTCTAACTCTGGCGTTTAGAGCCCAAAAGGGGACCTGCCCCTCCTATTTAAAGCTTAGACTCCCCAGATACTATCAGGAGAGATGCTTGCGCTCTAATTCACGAAACCTGCTCTCCATCCCCCGCGCCAAGAGAGCCAGACTCGGAGGCAGATCTTTCTCTGCCTGCACGGCGACACTCTGGAACGCCCTACCGGTCAACATCCAACTGGCTCCAACGGAAGCCAGTTTTAAGAGGCAGCTAAAGACCTGGCTCTTTTCCCAGAATAACTAAACACTCTCTCCCCTTTCTCCGTCCATTCCTACCTGGAAAAAATGATCACTCAGCGCCGGGACACCTCCTTGTGAGGTAGCTGTTCGCGCTATACAAATATCGGTATTGATGACATCACACCTGCCCTCAAATCTCTCAATCGGCTGCCCATCAAAGGGAGATGCCTTTCTAAGACTGCTTGCATCACGCACAAAGCTCTCCACCAATCCTCTTCATACCTAACTAACAAACTCGAAACAGCAGGCTGCTCCAGACCGAGGAGAAGCTCCTCTGTGCTCCTCCTCATCCCCTCGTTACTAAAAGAAATCCACTCAATCCCGCTCCTTTTTTGAGAATGCTCTGAACATCTGGAATGCCCTCCTGAGGGACCTGCGCTTCAAGCCCACCTACCTTAGCTTTAAAAAAGACCTAAAATGTCACCTTCTCAACAAATATTGGAATCTTCAATCGGCCCTGCTGTCCTTGACCTTGCGCTCCCCCCGCATTGGTTATCACACAAACCTGGCTCTCTTTTCGATCTACTATTCACTCTTCCTTTTATGTATCCTAACATTAGCTTGCCCTGGCTCACTGCTATCCTAACTGCTCCATATTTCCACGCTGTTTAGCAGTTTGTTTGGGCACTCTCACTTGTCTTCACCTCCCTTTCCTTCGCCTGCCCCTACCTCTTTAATGTGTTCTTCCCAGTTGATTCTCTTTTTGTGCTCAGTGTTGTTCTCCAACATTACATTACTCGGATGTATTTAACCTATTTTGTGCTCTGTGGCGCTCTCCAACATTGCATTATTCTGATGTGTTTAACCTATGAATCCCTCGGAACTCTGCCGCCCTTGACTTTTGGATTGTTGTGATTCCCCTGATTGATATTTTTTGCTCTGAATTAATGCTTTCTTTTTCTGGTGTTGTTCTTGTCCATGTAAAGCGCTCTGATGCCTCTGGGTCTAGCCGGCGCTATATAAAACCTTACAAATAAATAAAATACTTTAGCATGAGTGGAAACAGCCACTAGATAAAACTTCCTTCTCTTTCCCGCAGGAACATTAAAAGCCAAAGTTACCTTTACCTTGTTATTGTTGCCTGAAAACCTCTGAACACTGGGGGGCATATTCTCAAGGACTTTTCACTGAATTAGCTGCACTTTACCGCAGCTAAAGTGGCATTAGATTTATCGCCCTATTCTCAAGCCGGCGCTAACAGGTGACATCAACAGTTTTCCTGAAATAGCCGCCACTAAAAACATCACCCAGGATGACAGCGACAACTAACGCTAATCATATCCAGACTAGGCGTTCCCGTGCAAAAACTCAGGATAACACCACTTCACGATATTCTCAACGACCAGCCATCTCGGAGATGCGATCCAAAAACAGGCGATAAGGCACGTTAGCAGCAGGGAATTAAGACCTGCTTTTTTCTGGTCCTAAGTAGGATGGAAACCTGCAGTATAAAGGGAGCCCAGCCCTAGAGCCACATCCGAAGACCAACAGATGCCATGGAGCTACTAATCATGCAGCTCAGAGACCGAAGAGGGCCACAACACCCACCACCCCCAGGACCACACCCACCCCCACCCCCAGGACCCCCCGTACTTCCACTGAGGCAGCACAGAACAAGACAGCAAACCTTCCGAAAACGAACCAGCCTCAGCGACTTAACGCCAGACGATGTTGTTGCCCACTACAGGCTCAAAAGGACAACCATCCTCCGCATCCTGACCCACATTTCACACAGGCTGACTGTACCAACACAGCCAAGAACCAACATACCTCTGGAGACAAAGCTGCTGGCTGTGCTGCACCTGTTGGCCTCTGGTACCTTCCAACAAACAACTGCCAGAGTTGGAGGAGTCTCACAGCCAGCCCTATCAAAGTTCCTCCCAACTGTCTTGGATGCCATCATCAGGTTCATTCCACAGCACCTTCACTTCCCCCCCACGGCGCAGGAACAGCTGGAGACCAAGCAAGGGTTCTTCACCATAGCTGGCTTCCCATACGTTTTGGGGGCAAACGACTGCACACAAGTACTACTTGTGCCCTCTGCGGATACTGTACACATCTACCATACTCACACGCATTCCATCAATGTGCAAGCAATAGTAGACCACTGGGGACTGTTCACCACTGTTGTTGCCAACTTCCCAGGCAGTGTGCATGATTCCTACATCTTCCGCCAGTCCCTCATAAGCCAGTGCTTATGGCACCTATGTAAATGCACTACTCGGTGGTAAGTACCAACTAAACACACCACACACCTCAACTCCACAATCATACAACTCACAACTGTGGGAATGCACACATTACAAAATCACATAAAACATGACAATCAACATGCCCACCAACCAGACACGACAAAACAAGTAACTGTGGTAACCCGAGGCCAGCCATGTAGAAAAACCATCCACAAAGGCGTAGCCCCTCTGCCACATAATTGCAGAATGTGGGGAGAGGTTGGAACCAAGTATGTGCAAAGGAGGCAACTGACCCATGAATAAGTATGTACACAATGCCAAGTGTGGTGTGATGTGCTGGACAGACTTGAGTATGCAGAGCACAGACATGTCCATGTGGACATATACTGGTGGTGTTTGTAGTGTTGTGGACAGTGGACATGACCATGTTACCTCAGGAAGTTGGGAAGACCTTGAACATGTAGCTATGTACCCCCTGTAAGCGTAGTGGGCTGGGCCGGCGTACGCCAGTCCAGCATATGAGTGTGAATAAATAGCCCGGGGCTCTGGGCGTGGTTTACTTCCGGAAAGGCCACCAAAGCAACTACTGCGTGTGCCTTTCTGCCAACACCCTGACCATAAGCCTACACACAAGTGGCCAACCACCTTCAATGGCCAAATTTACACTGGTGATGAGGTGGCTATGTCCCACGCCACCCTGTGCACTCCTCGTCATTGCCTGCTGTGTTGTGACTGCTAGAGCGCCGCCCTCACCCTGCCATGAGGCTGCCGCTGTGACCGGTGGTGCCTGCGTGATCCTGTGTGCCTGCTGCACCCCAGCCCACTGGTTCCCACACCCGTCTGCCGCCCAGCGGTGATTGCCCACCCAGGCCTCAATGCTCATCTGTGTCTCCAAAAGGGCCCACCACATGCCGGTGCATTCTCCTCAGCTGACCGCTGGCTTCCGCGCCACAGGCCTCCAGCGCACTCTGCGGCACTGCACAGTTGAATTATGTGTGCGCTGACTGCTGCCTTTGGCCTACACCGCGGTCCAGCAGGTCTCACACAAATCAAATCCAGTCCGGACCTGCAGGGCGGCGCATCATCGCAGGCTGCACACCCACTCCGCTCTACCTCTCAAGGCGGATTAACACCTCCAAAGGCTTGAAACAAGGGTGCGTCCTAGACCCCATGCTGTTTAATCTCTTCTTAGCAGACCTACCAGGGGAATTGGACAACACTAAATCACATGCCCCACGATACGGAGAAATCTTGCTGTCCAATCTCCTATATGCTGATGATCTAGTCCTAATAAGCCAGACTCCAATTGGCCTCCAGCACCTTCTGAATACTACCAGTACATTCTCGCAATGCAACGGACTAAGCATCAACCTAATAAAAACAAAAAACATGACCGTGAACTAAAATAAGACTAGGAAAAACACTTGGTATTTGGAAGGGCGGAAACTGGATCAGGTAACAAGCTATAAGTACCTTGGGGTACTACTCGACAGCAGAGGCTCGTTTAAACCTCAATTAGAGACCCTGCATCGAAAGGGCACAATGAGCTATCTCGCGATGATGCCCCTGAAGAAAGTTCTACCAGATTGTACATTTGACAAGTAATCAGAGCACAATTACAGCCCATGCTGACATATGGGAGCGAACTAACACACGGAAAAGACGCGTTGATTCTAGACAAAGTGATTAGAAGAAGAATCTTTCTTTATTCGGTTTTGCAAAATAGAAAACCATAAAAGCAGGATCTCATACACAAAAAACATAATATCACATATTACATAATCATTTTAAGTTAAAACTGACTGTACAAAGATAAAACATTATTCATTTCACAAGATAAAAAAGATTCTTTACAAATTTGTTCTATGTTTAAAAATACATTTCAGAAAATTGATGACATGATAGCAAATGCATTCAGACTCTATAAACTGCAGTCGTAACATAGCTGGACGACATTGCCTAATACCCCACAATCTTAGCAGAGGTAATAGCCAAATTTTTTGATGATCATGATAGAATTTACAGAACAAGACAGTGTGTATAGTCGTCTGCTCTGATGTTTCATCGCAGGGGCAAGGCATAAGAATTGGCTCCCAGCTGTTTCTCATTGGGAATGCTACTAGTCGATGAAAAAGATTTAATCGAAATCTCGTTAAGACTAGACCCTCGAATACTTTGAGATCAAGTGTAAGATAGGGCTGAATTTGCAGGGTAATCTGAATCACAATTACATGTACGGCAGAAGCTTTTGTGGCTTCACTAGCAAGCCTTAAGGCTTTTAAATGGCTCAGTGCCCTTGCTTTCAGATCCTTCCTCGAAATCTCACCGATCTTCTCAGGTTTTGTGTAATAAATCTCTAAACCTAAATCAGTTAGGAAATTTCTCACATGAAGGAGCCAACTAATTTTATGAGAATGATCTAGTCCCATACAATCTGCCATGATTTCCTTAGTTAGTAAATTCTTTTCAGAAATCCAAATACGTCGCCAAAGTAAAAGTGGTTGTATTTTTGCCAGGTCCCCTAAATACGGGATCCCCAGCTCCATGTGACATGTCAATGTGGAAATTCTTTTAGATGCTGCTAAAAGAAATCTTAGAAAAGTCTTTTCTGCCACCTGTAGGGCATTGATGTTATCATGCCCCCACACTCCAGCCCCATAGAGGGCTATTGCCTGACATTTGGCACTATAGATTTTTAAAAATTCTTCGGGGGACCTTTTGCCCAATCTTTGTGAAAAATGTATAAGGGCGGCAATAGCTCTCATGAGGAGGTGTTTTCTTGCCTTCACTGCAGCTTTCCAATTCAGTTTCTCATCTATTATGATACCCAGGTAGGGATAATGGGCTGTGACCTGTGAGATCAAGTTTTTCGTTACTAAGAAATATATCTTTGGCCCGTTTTTTTCCTGTGCCTGCTACCATTACAAACGTCTTCTTTATGTTTATGTGTAGGTCAAGGCATTGCCATAAAGTCTGCATACCTATCCAGGGCCTTTTGTAGTTCACGTGGGGTACGAGCCAGTATCACGGCGTTGTCTGCATAGAGCAGAGCAGGGATCGGACATTTTCGTACTTGAGGAAGATCCTGGCCCCCCCTCAACATCTCCACCTCCAAACCGTTTGTATACAGTAGGAACAAAAAGGGGGCCAGGACACAACCTTGCCGAACTCCTTGCTCTACCTCAAACGACGCCGTTAGTTCACCCTTTGTACCGAAACGTACTTTCGCAGATGCCTTGGAATATAGCTCCCTCAGAAAATCTACAAGGGGGGGGTCTACTCCAATTTGTAACAAGCCCGTCCAAAGCTTTGCGTGGCAGACACAATCAAACGCAGCGGACAAGTCTACATAGACCATATATAGCTTGCCCTGTTTTGCATGAGTGTATTTCCCCAGGATCATTGATAAATTCAGGGCCTGTTCTATTGTCCCGAAACCCTCCCGAAAACCGAATTGGAGGTCGGAGAGGACCCCCCCAACCTCGGCCCACTGCTGGAGTCGCTCGAGCACAACTCTACCCACTACCTTGCCCAACGAATCCAGCAGTGAGATGGGGCGGTAACATGATACCTCTTGCCGATCTCCTTTTTTAAATATCGGGACCATGATGGACTTGGACCAAAAATCCATCAGACCCTCCTCTGTTACTGCCATACACACCCTAGTCAGGATTGGGGCCCAGAGATCTAAATTATACTTAAAAAGATCCACCGGAACCCCATCAGGACCCGGGGCTTTCCCATTCTTGCTAGCTTTTAAGACCAAAAGCACCTCTGAGATATCAAATTCCAGAGGAATAGGGTATGAAACCGCAGGGGGAAGCTGCATCAGCCCTCGCCCCTACTGGATTCTTCTGAAAAAAATTGGAAAATTAGGGTGAGACCCAAACTGATTCCTCAATTGCAACATCTATTTTGGGGAGGTTTTCGTCTACTAGAAATGGGGATTTCACCACTCTCCAGAAAGCCGCGCTGTTTTTCTCTAGAGCACTTTTGTGTAATTGATTCCACAGGGCTTGTTTTAATTCTATCTTTCTCTTCTTCCGCGCCGTAATATACTCCTTCCTGAGCCTACTAATGGCCTGAGGGTCTCTGGTGATTTTGTTCAGTGCTACTTTTAATTTTGTGTGTGCCGCCGTACAACTATGGTTAAACCATCCAGCCTTCTGATCTACTTTAGGCTTAGCTGTCAGTAATTCCTTTATTTTTACTAGGATTACCGCGAAATTAATTAGCACTTCCTCCTCTGTGGCTGCTAGGTTTAAGCAACTCATTATATGTGGATAGGCTACTCTAATCAACTTTTCAGTGATTTGCCCTGGGTGTATCTTCTCCCATCTTAGAGAGTACCCGTTTGCCCTATCTATGTGTAGGCTGTTCTGGTTTAGTGCATTTGCAATTATCTGTGGGGAGGAGGGTGAATGCATTAAATGAAGTTCTAACCTAAGGGCAGAATGATCACTTAATGTGTTGACTAGCACTTCAAAGGGCCTCACTCTATTGGCCAGGGCGTTCGATATTAAAACATAATCCACTGTGGTTTCATGCCCCCTCCCTAGGTATGTTGGTAGGAGCCGATCTGAGGTTGGTGCCAAATTATTAGCTATTGACAGACCTAAGGCTGACAGGACTTCATTCATATAGGACCCCAACGTGGAGTGGGTGAAATGTACAAAAGGGCTATCAAGTTCGTCCACCAACCTGCAGATGTTATTACTACTGCGTAAGCAGGGATGCAGGTTGAAATCCCCCCCATACAATATTCACACTTCCTTTTTTTCCATGATCCTGTCCGAGCTGGGATAGTTTATTGTGAAGATTGGACACAGCTCTCAAGACCTGTCCTTCCTCTAAGTTGTTGTAGAAATTAAGCAAAAGGATAGTCTCCTTATTACTGAAAGAGAGACAAAGGAGCTGGAAATTAGCGTCCAATTCTACTACGGTTACTTTCACTTCTTGGATTATGTTTGCTATAAAGATGGTTAGTCCTCCTTTGGGCCTACCCATACTTCCCGCCAACGCTGGGGAAAAGTAGGTTCTATATCCTAAAAGATGAAGTTCAATCGTAGACCAAGTCTCCTGGAGGCAAATGATTTTATACGTCTACAGGAAGCTCATGGCACTACCATCTTCAACCTTAGGACGAAGGCCTGCAATGTTCCAAAAGATAATATTTAGGGTTTGGAAGTCCTTTATTGGAATGCCACCCACTGGGGGAGTAGGGTCTAGATTTTCCCCTGGTTTCTCCCCTGGTTTCTCAATCAATGGTGGTCAATCTACCATCTCTAAGCAGCTATATCTATTCATCATCGGAATACTGCTCCATCCATCCCAAAAAGGGGCCTCTCTGATCGGATTCCTAGCAAAATTTCCTCCCCACTCCTCCCAGTCTCCACCCCTATAACGAGGGCCCACTGAATGCCAAGTTCCCTCACGGGACGGACCATTACAGTTTCTGGGGGTTAAAAGAAGGAAAGATGTTGTGTACCATTGTTTATGCCAGCCTGTCCCCATGAGCAAATATGGTCAACTGTTCGAGGATCTTCAAAATTGACAATGACACAGTCTCCCTGAATCGATTTCCTTCCATGCCCCACCCAAGGGGCCCTACGGACCATCAGGATCTTACTCGACCAAATGGATGGTAGTGGTTCGAGTTTAACCAATATTAGACCTTATTTTTTAATGACCATCTGGATTCTGCGGCTGGATCAGCCAGTTCTGGTACACCGGTCATCACAACCACGAAGGGGCTAGCCTCAGGGGGCAAAGTAACGGGAAATCAGCTGTCAGGGGGTCCCCTATCCCAGTTTCTGTTGGCATTTAAGGCAGGGGACTTAGGAGTCTTGTTATTTTGTTCCTGATTTATCTGTGGGATTGAGTTTGTAGGTCTTTCCACAGTCTTGTTATTTTGTTCCTGATTAGTCTGTGGAATTAGGTTTGTGGACCTTTCCACAGTGTGCCTTTCTTTTGCTGTAGGGGATTTTGGTTTTACTGGTGGCCCTGGGAGTACTAGTTTTTTGGCTTGTTGGACAGTTGGGTTGTTAGAGATCTGCTTATTCCCTCCGGTCTTTTGAAGCCCGTGATTTGGGGGATTTTTTGTGAGGGCTGTCAATTCAGTTAGCTGTTTTTCAATTTGTAGCAATCTCGCTTCTACTGGAATAAAAGAGATTTTGAGTAATAGTTGGCTATCACCCTCTTATACATCATTTCCCCCTAATGAGTTAGCCGATATATCCAGACTGATAGGTCCTGGGGTCTCCACTAGAACTTGATTAGGAAGCATCGTATCCCTATCTTGTTCACCTCTCCGTATAGTATGATCTAGCTTCTCCGCTTGATTTTTTAGTGTCTCACCAGTCTGTTTGACCTTAGGGTTTTTTGGTTTTTCCTTTTTTTTCCGCACTGCGCCCTCCCTCCTAACCCTCAGCTGTCTTACTTCTTCTGGTGTATTTTGAATGGCTAAGTCAGGGTTTTTTTCCAGTTCCAGGCTTAGTTGTGAATCGGATAGCAAATGCGAGGCCGATAAATCAACTATGTTTGGAAAGGTATGGATGTCGGCACGGACTTCCATCAGTACAGGGTCCTTAGCCCGCTCAGGTGTACTAGCGGTAGCCAGGTGGCCCATGGAAGATCTTTTTGCATTTGCTAAGTCTTGAGACACTCTTCGTTCCATAATGGAAATACCTTGATCTATGAAGCTGTTTGCTCTGATAATAAAGCTATCCAAGGGGCCTATAAACTGAGCCTCTCCTGCAGCTGTTTTGCTTCTACTTCCCCGTGTTGACATAGTATAAGCCTTGATACTGTGTACAGTCCCTAACGTGATGATTAATACAAGTGGAATTTAGACTGTACAAGGAATAAAAAACATAGACCATACATATAGTTTTGAATCAAGTCCTGGGTAGGAGAGGTTAGAGGGGGGGCCCGGACCGGTCTCACATGGTCTATAACGGGCCCGCCCTTGTCCCGGGCCTTGCCCGGCTCGCGCCTGCGCGCGTCCCACGGGACTGGAGAAGAATTGTAGTTATATAGAGGAGGTAGTTGGGAGGAAGATGGCTTGTCCAGGTCCAGGTGCGTCTAGTTGGCTCACGCACTGGCCTGTGGTCCTCGCAGTCCCTCCAACGGTCGGCTAAGACCCCTTTTCACTCTGCTCGCAAATCAGCGTCCACGGGGGCCAGAAACACAAAGTCCCAGGTATGGCTTGTCAAGGGCTCGTCCTCCTTCTCCAACGGCTGCGCGTGGCTCCCGCGAAGCGGGGGGCGCGAGCCATAAACACTCTACCAGGGAGGTAGTGGGAGGGAAGAGGGCGTGTCCAGGTCCAGGTACGTCTAGTTGGCTCACGCACTGGCCTGTGGTCCTCGCAGTCCCTCCAACGGCAGAAACACAAAGTCCCAGGTATGGCTTGTAAAGGGCTCGTCCTCCTTCTCCAACGGCTAGTGCAGAGTAGACAGGCTTGCTCTCCTCCCTGTCGGATTTCATGGTGACAAAGTGATTAGCAGAACTTATAGATCAATTTTTCAGCTACCCAACTATTTATCCCCTGCCCAAATACGCCTCAAATGTGGCCTTCAGAAGCAGACAGTGGAAAGAAGGGGCACCTACATAAAATGCTGGCATAAGATCCGAAACGCAGAACGAGGGACCCTAAATGCCCACCTTTGGACCGAGCTGTTACAACGAGAGCAATCACCAGCCAGAGAGTATCTGTTGGAATGATTAGAGAGACTTTAACTGACCGATCTTTGGGAATCGCCAATAGATAATAAGAGTTTAAAAAGGTTGTAACTAAAGTAACGAAAATGATATCCTTAACAGAAGACAAGGAAACTCTAGCAAAGAGGGTACACGGCTGGACCGTGTTGAATGACTACAAAGCACTTAAGCCACAAGCTTATTTGAAAAGGGGAACTAAACAGAGGATAAAAGAACTTTTTTAAAGCTGTGGTTTGGTATCTTACCAATTCTCCCTCAACTGGCACCTTGGAATAGGAGACAAGAAGAGCAGACCTGTCGTCTCTGTGGAGTAGGATCTGAGGATCTAATACTCATAATTTGTATTCGCCCAGGCTTAATGGATAAAAGGCGAGCTTTATTACAAGCTAGATGGAATCAGAAGGGCATCAGGACTTGCAGACAGGCAGTCAAACTGTGTTTTAACCCTCAGGAGACCCAGTTAAACTGTCGTCTCTCAAAATACTTTGATACAGTGGCTGGAAGACTAAAGCATCAGCAAAACACAGAAGTAGACTAGCAGACAGCCAGCGCACCTAATCGAGTAACCCATTGGGACTCCGGCTCACAGAATAACACTGATAAACTAAATTGAAAACATGAATTTTACTCACTACCACACAAAGCGAGATAACGCTGACCTATGTATTTTAAAGTTTGAAAGTTATTTTTATTCTTTTAAAACCGTGAGTTAAAATTGTGAGTTTTAATTAACTGTACAATAAAGATTACTTACTTATGCTCAGCTCTACAGTTGCCACTAGCTCAGTGCACCCCAAGTCTTGGCCATGTGACGCTAGGCCCAACATCATTGCAGGCTGCACACCCGATCAGCTCCTCGGGTGCCACTACTCAGTGCACCCCAAAGTCTTGGCTACATGGCGCTAGGCCCAACATCCTCGCAGGCTGCACACTCGCTCAGCTGTATGGGTGCCACTACCTCAGTTACCTGCAAGTCATCGTCATGTGGCTCTAGGCCGGTGCCTGCCGCAGCACCTCTGGGGCCACTACCTCAGCGAAACGCAAATCATCGTCCTGTGCCGGTAGGTCACAAGTCCACAGCCAGCAGCCAACAGCATGTCCATGGTAATGCCACTGGAGCCCTTCATAGTCATGGGGCCACCCCCGTCCCATGCAGGCCGCTGGAAAGCCTGGGTGGAACTTCTGAAGACTTACTTCGAAGCGGCTGGCATCCCAGCGCTGGGGCTCTGGCCGTGGTCCAGTTCTGGGCTGGTCTAAAAGTAACTTCTACGTGTGTCTCTGTTGGAGTGTCGGCGCCACCCGCCCCTTAATCGACAATGTTGCAATGTAGCATGCACCCAGAGGACGAGCTCGGCTGAAGGGATAAATAAAGGAGTGCAAGACCGCTCGGAGTCCTGGCTCATACATGCCAATTGTTGTGTGCGTATCTTTATTGCCGCAGCATGAGCCAAATGGCAGCGCGAGTTCAGCCAGGCCTGTGTCTGCCCTATTCGTACCATAGGCCTACACACATGTGGCCGTCCACCTTCAACTGCCAACATTACAGTGTTGTTGTCAGGCTTGCGGACATGCGCAGACAGGCTTGACAATGGTGTGCTGTAGGAGTGCAAGTGATGCAACCGCGCAGCGCACACAAGTAAATAGGCTCGGGAGGGAGGAGCAGCTGTGAGGCTACGTAATACACATTGATCTTGCACATTTGCCAGGAGCAATACATGGAAAACATGAATCCCAAAGTCGCACAAATCACACACCACAAAACTTGTAAGTCTGCCAACACAGCATGCAGAACCACCAATTTACACTAATCTCACTTACCTCTTACAGTTGATCAAGGATATGCACTCTGCCTGTGAATGATGAAACTCCTCCAAACCCCGAACACCCCGACCCAGAGGCAGTACAATGTGGCCCACAAACGCACCAGGGGCATTGTTGAGCGCACATTTAGCATGTTAAAGTCACGTTTCAGGCGACTGGACATCACAGGTGGAAGACTCCTGTACAGCGCAGAAATAGTGTGAAAGATGATCATTGCATTTTGTGTTTTGCAAAACATATGTGTACGCACCAATGCCCCATGGATACGAGTGCCAGATGCACCGGAAGATGATGAGGAAGATGAGGCAGGTGGACCACACCCCACTGCAGCTGCAGCAGGAATAGCCCAAAGGAACACAATCATTCACAATTTCTCCACATGAGCACGCCACATTGTGACTGTCCTTAGCAATCAAGGAACAGTACAGAATGACCACATGATCAGCATGTGCAGATAAATTCAATTCAACACACATTCCCTGTGTGCATGCCAGTCCTCTGCATTAGCAGATCACTCTGACAAGTGTAAGTGCAACATTAAGTGCTAACAATCTCACAAATAGCACATAGATGGTGGGTGTGTCACCTCTGTACAGAGAGGCTGTTTAGGGTGTCATGTATTCGAAATGTCATTTCAGGGTGTCAAATGTAGTACGTAATCCCACTCATCAGCATATCACATGTGTACAAAAATATGACATAAAGGCTGTCATTGGTGTTCAATAAAAGACAATCAGGTGTCATTTGGGGTCAAATATGAAATTGTGGGTGTCATTTGGAGTCAAATATGACCCACCCTGATGCAGAGATATACCCTGTGACTCAAGTCCCACAACATGAGCAACATGGACATAAGGGGGATGGGGGCACAGTGAACACCTCAGCAACATGGGAGATGCACAACAGCCAAAAAGCCAACAGGAATACCTTGCATGGAACACAGCAAGGTGTCCCCTGGACATATGTACCATGTATAGATCACATGTGTACACGGACGTCATCCATCATTAGTGGTTAACAGTGTCAGCTAATAGGTGCAAGGTGAGAAATCACACGCCTCCTCACAGCTACCTGTATCCATCACTGTCAGACTGCAGCAAAACACCACTGCTACATCAGAGCATGCAAAATTGACCGTGAAGGCACGTACATGGCTGGTAAGGGTTCAACCGTGCCAGAAGCAAAGCAGTGACATCCCCACCACCCCCCAGAAATCCACATCACATTTCCAGAATGCAAGCAGATGACAAACTAACATTAGGGATGAAAGCTCCTTTGTCTGAACTAGAAGGCGGTAGCACATCTGCACCTCTGACCTTGGAATTGCATGTGCCCGGCACCCCCTGAGACATACCATAGCAGCTTATGACGACTCCCACACTACGCACAGCGTTAACCAAAGACCAACGTATACACACCCCACACACAGAGTCCTTGCTCGCAGTTCTCTTGCATGGAATGACCTTCACACTTATGCACAGACCACCCCAGGAGTCCAACCGCTGCACACTCAAAAAAATCATTGCTCCGAGCTGTGGCATCCACATAACTTTGACTTTGACTTTTTTTTACACACAGCCCTATTTCTTACATTGACATGGGGCTAAGTTGGGAAATGTCGAGATTGTTGTTTAAGCGCAATGAAGCCACAACTAGTTCACACATTCCCAGTCATCTCCCTACCTATCTGGGTCACGGTTAAACATGCGCATTGATATCAGTTCCCAGGGAGTACCGTTATCTGGAATCACTGCCCCTGCATGGGAAACATCCTTAACAAGGTGGTCAGTACACCGCAATGCTGTTACATCGCGGTTGTTACAACGACCGTGATGTAACTAAGGGTGGGCATAGTTCGCGAAGTAGCACTACGCGAAGCTACGCCAAGTGCACTTCGCACTACGCGAACTTCACGTAGCACTACGCGAGCTGCGTAGTAGCATGTTCGCACTGTGCAAGATGTGTTTTCAATGATTGCACAGTGCGGACAAGCATCCGGCACTGTGCAATCATTGAAAACTGCATCTTGCACAGTGCGAGCTGTAGTTTTCTGCTGCTCGAGTAGATTATTACTCGAGCTGCAGCTTTCTCAACGCGAACTGGTAGTTTCTCATTGAGAGCGGTCGCGAGCATGCGCAACCACTCACAATGAGAAACCTTACCTCCCCGCGTTGAGAATCTCGCCGGGATGTCATTTTGCTTGCTCGCGGTCGCGAACATGACGTTCAGGACCGCGAACAAGCAAAAAATAAGCGCTGCACTACGCTACGCTGCACTACGCGTGTTCGCACTGTGCTACGTGCAGCTCGCGTAGTGCGAAGTTGCGCAAACTTCACAAACTCCGCGAGCGGAGCGTAGTGCATCGCCCAGGCCTAGATGTAACCACGCTATTCCTTTACAACGCAAGTCTTTACATCGACTTGCGCTAGATGGCGTGCTAACATTAAAAGTAGTGTAGTTTACTATCCCAACACCTTCCCTACTGATAAGTGGACTGGAGTTGGCATAGTAAATTACACTTTTCTAATGTTCGCACGCCACCTAGCGCAAGTCGATGTGAAGACTTGCATTTATTTTATTTTATTTATTTATGGATTTATAACGCGCTAGAATCAACTATAACAGAGTATCTCAGCGCACAGAAAGAAAAAAAGAGAACAGAAAGAAGCAATAGCAACAAGTTGATATTTGGTTCATTGGTCATCCAAGGGCGCACAGACTATATCTGGAATAAAAATGTTTGAAATTTTTTTCTAAACTTTAAGTGCTCAGGACATGTAAAGGCATAGCGTTGTAACATCGCAGTCATTGTAACGAATGTGATGTAGCAGCACGCGTTGTAATAACACGCATTGTAACATCATACAATCCCCCTGCATTCATCCATATTTTCATACTTGACTGATCATAGACATGACACATCTGTGTGAATGGTTTAATCACATTCGGTGGAGTGTTGAAGTTGGACCAGTACATGGCCATGCAAACCCTACTTTACATTGTTGCCCCATGGAGGGCCAGCCAGAGTCCTTTAGGGATTGACAAGTTCATCGGAAGAGGAAGAGTTCAGTCTGCAGTCTGATTGCTGTGTCATTGGTAACCAAACCAAAAATGTCAGTCCATGTCAAGGGCCAAGGTGAGCGTCGCAGAGTGTATTGGGGGACAGTGGAAGGTGTTATTCCAGGGCATGATGCAGAGGGCAGAACCAAGCTGAAAAAGGCCATATGGCGGAGATGAGTGCTACTGCTTCCTTCTTACCACAAATCATCCACATCATCGTCCTCTGATGTGTGATGTGCCTCCCATATGGGTGATGGTGTTTTGTCTCCAGCACTGTGTGGCACTGACACATCAGGGGCCGGAGGTGGAATTTCTGCTGCACTGTGTGGCAGTGACACATCAGGGGCCGGAGGTGGAATGTCTGCCACACTGTGTGGCTGGGACACATCAGGGGGCGGAGATGTGGATGGAGTAGTAGCAGCAGCATTCATCCACGCCAGGCCTTGTGGCAGCAATGCCATGATGAGGATCTGCAGGGCATGGAAGATCCCAGCTACATCTCGCTGGAATGCAGCCGTGGCAGCCATTCTTTCTGCCTGCATCCACTCCATGTTCTCCATAATCCTCTGCATGTGTCCCAACTCTCGAGTGACATCGCTGGAGCCACACTGACTAGACAGTTGTTCTCGTCTCAGAGTCATGACTCCAGCGATGTCAGCCATGGCTTGTTGAAGAGCATAGAAAGGACTGTGGGTGTATGTTAGGGACTGTAAGTGGTCCCTGATGGGGCTTAGACACCCACATATGGCATCTAGTTTGGCTGCCATGAGGTCAAAGCCCAACCACACCTTATCAGCCATCTCCTTCTGGCCCTCTAACATACGGCGTTGGAATGCCATGTGTTGGTCGTGGGGGCCCTGTGAGACAGCTGTGGTGGTGGGTGCTTCCTGCTGTGTGGTTTGTGCAGGAGGTGGGGTCTCCTCGATGCAGCTGGGATGCCCTGGCCCTGGGGGTGGGGTACTGAGGGGGTCTGTGAGTTGTTGGAGGGCATCAGGGTTGAAGATGTGGAGGTCCTCTTCATCATCAGTGAAGAGATGTATGGTCTGCTCTGCAGGAGGTGTTGATTCTCCCTCTGCAATGTAAAGGGGAGATGCAGTTTAACAGTGTGTTCCATGTATGTTCAAGCAATGGACAAGTTTACAAACAGACTGCTTGACAATGTACATTGAGACTGTTTGGGAGGAGATGCCTATTTGATGCCTGACAGTGGACATTTCTACACCATCAGGGATGTAAGTTGTACTTGTATATTATCATCTCACAGTTTCCTGCTATCTCAAATGTGATTGGCCAGTTTCCACACACAAGCAGCAGCAGTTGTGTCCTCTGTTCTGTTGTGAAAGTGTTGCAGTGTGTACCACATTGTTGTCAATGTTGATGTGCTCTGATTCTTATGTGTGTGTGCTGCATTGTGGGAGAGTTGCCCTTGCATCTCTGACTTTGCTGCCCCTTAGCTCTCTCAGGCGGTATGCGTTTCACTTCTGTGCTCATACAGTGCTGAGATGTTGCAGACTTGGGTAAATTGGGCTCTTGGTGGGAGTTGGGACTCTTAGGCATGATTTTGCCGCAGATGTCTTGTGGACGTCAGGGGTTGTTTGTGCACGTGGATGTGCTAGAATTAAGTATGGGCGGAAAATTCGTTCCGCTCACGGAATTTGTGGATTTTTGGCAATTTCGCAATCCGCAAATCGCGCAAAATTGCCCAAAATCCGCAATTTGCGAGTTGGCAGATTTTTTTTCTTGTTCGCGCTTCAAAAATACAATCTTGCGCACGCGGCATTGACTTACCATGATTCTGCATTCGCTGATGAGTTTTCCTCCCTGTTCACGTGCGCTGCAAGATTTTGGTTGATGGCCGAGTGACGCCGCGATCGCTAACACGTTATTGCGAACCGAAACAGGAAATTGCCAACGCGAACACGTCATTGCGACCGGAAACAGGAAATTGCCAACGCGAACACGTCATTGCGAACCAAAACAGGAAAAAGGCAACGCGAGCAGGCTGGTTACGTGGAAACAACATGTTCGCGACCGTTGCAACTGCATGCGCAAGTTCGCGTTCCTGAACAAGTAAAAAATCTTGCGAACTCGCAAAAAAATGTTTTCGCAAGCTTGCGGAATTTGGCTGATTTTGCGAATCGCGATTACGAATTTGTGCAAATTCGCATACCACAAATTCGCAAATTCCACCCATGCTTAGTTAGAATGTGACCTGCTACTTTACGGATGTAGCCCACATTTGGTCACCTCAGTATCGTGACGTGCACCATGTCATGATGATTGGAATGTAGCCATGCTAATAGTCATGCAGTGTCACTTGCATTGTCAGTGTGGGTCACGAACCCGCAGCTTTGCTGGGTTCAGCACATGTGCATGGGTTTGTTGTGAGATTAGTGATGTGTGGGGAGAGCCCCCTCTGGGCACGTTGTCGACAGGGGTCTACTTGCTGATTCTATGTGTGCTGCAGTGTGCCAAGGAGATCAGGGAAATGATCCAGAGTCATTGTGGGTGTGCACTGTGCTATACTTAATTGTGCATGTGTGCCATTGTGCCCACCTTCCCCCGTCCCCAAGTCCCTGGTCGTTACTCATCCTGTTGCTGTTGGGTCAGGTCATGTTGAGCAGTGTCCGGTCCCCCAACTCCTGCCATCGTCTCCCCACTGATGACTGTGGACACCATTTCCTCCATCTCATCCAGCTCCTGCTGTGGCGCTGGACTCCCACCCCCAGTCTGCACTGCGGCTTTCTGTTTGTTAGTGTGTTTCAGCTTGGTTTTGCGCTTCACATCATTCCAGCACTTCTTGCAGTCATCCACTTTCCTTCTCTTCACTCCGACTGCATTCACCATGGCCAAGATGGACTGCCATATTGAATTTTTAGTTGCCAATAACACAGTGGAGGTGATGAACAGTTGTTGGTGGTGTTCTATCACCTCCGTAATTAGGATCTTGTTTTCCTGCGGACTGAATCGCCGGTTCCTCTTCTTCTCCTTCCCCGAGGTCCCTGGCTGATCTTCCAGGGGGTTTGTGTGGTTCTGGCTGACCTCTGTAGTTGCTACAGCATCCTCCATGGTGCTTCTCAGTTGTTTGTTTTTTTTTGCAGCTTTTATGGTGAATTTTCCCACCTAAAATGGGAATAGCAAGCCTGGCGCTGATTATCGCTGATCTTTTTATTGCTGGTGGGCCCATCGCAACTTTTTTGACATTCGGGTTTTCTTTTTTATCGGCGTCCCGGTAATTTTAACGCGGACATTTGACGTGTTATCAGGAAACTATTGCCTGTTGCCGGCGTGTTGAGAATATGCCGTTAACACAGAATTTGTTTCCCGCAATAGACAGCGTTATGTAAACTTGCATTAGTTTAGGTCTTGAGTATATCTCCCTGTGTGAAGGGAACAGCCAGGTAGCAGAACATATTGTGTTAGCAGAGGGTAGTGTGCCAGCCAAAAGAGCTATGTACAACTAAAACAAACAAAAGGTTGGGGGAAGAGGACAGTGTGTGGGCAGAAAACAGGCAGGGAGCATAGTATGTAAACTAAGGGGATGTGATGTGAGATCAGAAGGAGTAAGTGTCAGAGGGGTAATGTGAGAGCAGAAGTAGTAAGTGTCAGAGGGGTAATGTGAGAGCAGAAGGAGTAAGTGTCAGAGGGGTAATGTGAGAGCAGAAGGGGTAAGTGTTGGAGGGGTAATGTGAGAGCAGAAGGGGTAAGTGTTGGAGGGGTAATGTGAGAACAGAAGGAGTAAGTGTCAGAGGGGTAATGTGAGATCAGAAGGAGTAAGTGTTGGAGGGGTAATGTGAGATCAGAAGGAGTAAGTGTCAGAGGGGTAATGTGAGAGCAGAAGGAGTAAGTGTCAGAGGGGTAATGTGAGAGCAGAAGGAGTAAGTGTCAGAGGGGTAATGCGAGAGCAGTAGGAGTAAGTGTCAGAGGGGTATTGTGAGACCAAAAGGAGTAAGTGTCAGAGGGGTAATGTGAGAGCAGAAGGAGTAAGTGTCAGAGGGGTAATGTGAGATCAGAAGGGGTAAGTGTCAGAGGGGTAATGTGAGAGCAGAAGGAGTAAGTGTCAGAGGGGTAATGTGAGAGCAGAAGTAGTAAGTGTCAGATGGGTAATGTGAGAGCAGAAGGAGTAAGTGTCAGAGGGGTAATGTGAGAGCAGAAGGAGTAAGTGTCAGAGGGGTAATGTGAGAGCAGAAGGGGTAAGTGTTTGAGAGGGGTAATGTGAGAGCAGAAGGGGTAAGTGTTGGAGGGGTAATGTGAGAGCAGAAGGAGTAAGTTTCAGAGGGTTAATGTGAGATCAGAAGGAGTAAGTGTTGGAGGGGTAATGTGAGAGCAGAAGGAGTAAGTGTCAGAGGGGTAAAGTGAGAGCAGAAGAGGTAAGTGTCAGAGGGGTAGTGTGAGATCAGAAGGGGTAAGTGTCAGAAAGGTAATGCGAGAGCAGAAGGAGTAAGTGTCAGAGGGGTAATGTGAGAGCAGAAGGGGTAAGTGTTGGAGGGGTAATGTGAGAGCAGAAGGAGTAAGTGTCAGAGGGGTAGTGTGAGATCAGAAGGGGTAAGTGTCAGAAAGGTAATGCGAGAGCAGAAGGAGTAAGTGTCAGAGGGGTAATGTGAGAGCAGAAGGAGTAAGTGTCAGAGGGGTAATGTGAGAGCAGAAGGAGTAAGTGTCAGAGGGGTAATGTGAGAGCAGAAGGAGTAAGTGTCAGAGGGGTAATGTGAGAGCAGAAGGAGTAAGTGTCAGAGGGGTAATGTGAGAGCAGAAGGGGTAAGTGTCAGAGGGGTAGTGTGAGATCAGAAGGGGTAAGTGTCAGAAAGGTAATGCAAGAGCAGAAGGAGTAAGTGTCAGAGGGGTAATGCGAGAGCAGAAGGAGTAAGTGTCAGAGGGGTAATGTGAGAGCAGAAGGAGTAAGTGTCAGAGGGGTAATGTGAGAGGAGAAGGTGCAGGAAGCAGAAGGCCTATGTGTGAACAGAAGGGGCAGGGAGTGTCATGAAAAGGGTAGTGTGAAGACAGTCGGCAGAGCGCAGTGATGCAGTGTGTAAAAAGAGGGGGCGGTGCGGAGCAAAGGGGGTAGTGTACATGCAGATTGTAGAAGGAGCAGATTTGACAGAGTGTGAGCAGGGGGGTACTGTGTGAGCAGGAGGGTCTAGGAGCAGGGTGGCAGCGTGAGAGCAAAAGGGCAAGAGTATGGGCAGAATGTCAAGGGGATAGATGGATCTGTTTGTGAGGGTAAACATTGAATCCGGAACACAGCATGCAATTACAACATGGCCGTTACAACGACTTGCTCTAGGGGTCAGAAGGTGTTGGATTCAAAAACCAACACCTTCCCTACTGCTGCACAGACTGGAGTTGAAATAGTAAATTGTACTAGTCCAACATCCAGCTCACCCCCTAGAGCAAGTCTCTGTTCGGACTTGCAGAGTAATGGCATGCGTTGTTACAACTCGGTCGTTGTAAGGTGGCAAATCCGTATGTGAGAACAGGCAGGGAGCACATTAGACAATTTGTGAGCAGCAGCTAGTGAGTGAGAAGGGGTAGAGAGCAGAGGGAATATGGTGTGAGCACAGGTGGTTGTTTTTGAGCAGAAAGGACAGGGAGCCCATGGAGGCAGTGTGGGAGGAGGTGGAGCATTGTATGAGCAGTGCATAGTGTGTCATTAGAGTGCAATGTTTGAGCAGAAGCAGCATCAGCAAAGTGTCAGCAAAGGAGGCAGTGTGTGGACAGAACCTAGGGGTGGGGACAAGATGAAGTGGTGTGTAAGCAGAAGAGACAGGGAGCAGAGAGCACTGGGGCCCTACCACTGCTGTGGGGAATGTGGCTCATGTGGCTGTAGCTTTGCTATTTCTCACCCATTCTCTTGGGAAGGTCCTGGCTCACGAGACGGGACTGATCTATTGGGCAACATGGCAGTGCCAGGGCTGGTCTGACTGGTCACCGTTTTGGCTGTGAGTGGGCCTTTTACATGGAACGGTGTGTTGGTTTTACTTGAATTCCCTAAAATTACCACATCACCTACAAAACACGTCTTTCCAAGTTCAAAAGTACCCAGATCTGCAGATGTGGGTCACTTCTTTAACCGTGATTCGCTAATTGGAGCCACTGTTATGTTGGTGCCTGTGTCTGTTTTCTGTCCCACTCCGACCACGCTGGCTCATACAGTTTGAATGGAATACACGTAGGTTTCTGGAGGTTGGGAGCATGTGCACATCTTCATGCACGCATTGCAAGTATTTATGATTAAAAAAAAATTCTGGGAGTTGGGTACAGAATTGAATCGCAAGTTGATTGGGTGCTACGGATGGGGGAGGGGCATCAATGGTGGGGAAGGGGCTTCACTGGCGAAGGAGGGACAGCACTGGTGGAGGAGGGGCATGACTTGTGGAGGGGCATGCCTGGTGGGGGAGGGGCATCACTGGTGGGGGAGGGGCATCACTGGTGGAGGAGGGACATGACTGGTGGGGTAGGGGCATGACTGGTGGGGAAGGGGCATATCTAGTGGAGATGGGGCATCACTGGTGGGGGCGGGGCATGACTGATGGGGGAGGGGCATGACTGGTGGGGAAGGGGCATATCTGGTGGAGATGGGGCATCACTGGTGGGGGAGGGGTATCTATGGTGGAGATGGGGCATCACTGGTGGAGATGGGGCATCACTGGTGGAGATAGGGCATCATTGGTGGGGGAGGGGTATCAATGGTGGATGAGGGGCAACACGGGGGGAGGGGCATCACTGGTAGAGGAGGGGCATCACTTGTGGCGGATGGGCATCGCTGGTAGGGGAGGGGCATCACTGGTGGCGGAGGGGCATCACTGGTGGGGGAGGGTGTAATATGTGCTCATGTTCACGCGCTCATACACGTGCTCATGTTTTCTTATGATTCCGACTTCATGCGCACACTTTCTGTTAGGTGCGCATGAAGTCTAATGTTAGCCTTTGTATATTATTGTTTAAACATGCATTCTCGTGAGGGCAGCCTGACTCTCTGGCATGGATGGTTGTACTTGTCAGTTACCGTTCATGCTCCGGAGAGGAAGGACGCATTCCCGTGGTGTTCTTACTACTAACCTGGAATAAATCTACATTTCATCTTTATTGCTCCCTGTGGATTATTTCTCCTTTGAAAACATCACCTTTTTTACAATTGGCAACAATTTTCGGCGAATTTGCAAAAACATCACCATTCATTTGTGCCTCTCAAGCCTCAATCGATCTGCTTGTTTCACCTGCTCCCTCAACTCGGAAAGGCATTGTGACCAGAGAGGAAATACGTGATTCAGCCTCAAAGCCTCTGGGTTTTCATTTTTCAAGACCTATTTTAATTGGTTTTCCCCCGTGCGACCACGCCCCCAAATGAAGTGATTGGCTTGTCACTTATTCCTTGTTATTTAGGGAACTGGAGCACGAACTGGCTTTTAAAGCAAACCGGAGCACAATTTATGACTTAAAAGGAACTGTAAGTTTGAAAAGAAAACATTATTTTCTTTCTTTCTTCTTTATTAAGACTTTTATTTCTATATTTTGTTGGAAGTGTATTTCAGAGTCATTTAAAGACATATAGGGCTAGATGTAGGTAATCTGAATTTACTGATTCATAAATACCGAATTTTACCGATTCGGTATTTATGAATCGATAAATATGAAGGGGGGAGATGTAGGTATTTCCAGATGTTGAAATACCGAATCGTTAAAATTCGGGATTTACCGATTCGGTAAATACCGAATCGGTATTTCCTATTGATTCCTATGCGCTGTGAAGCCCATAGGAATCAATGGGAAATACCGATTCGGTAATTACCGAATCGGTAAATACCGAATTTTGCAAGTGTGCAGGGGGTGTCACTTTGACACCCTCTGGCACCCCAAAAATAGGCATGTGTGCCATGTGGCACACAGACATGCCCTAAGGGCATGTCTGTCTGTCACATGGCTAGGTGTGCATGCACACATGTGCATGCACACCTGAATTTGGTATTTTAACACCCAATTGGATTGGGTGGTAAAATACCGAATTTGTAGGGCCTTTGGGACTCAGAAGAGTCCCACCTACATCTGGGATTTACAGAATCGGTAAAAATACCGATTCGGTATTTTACAGAATCGGTAAATTTACCGAATCAGTAAATTTACCGATTCTGTAAAATTGTGCCCCTACATGCCAATTCTTAAATACCGATCGGTAACGGCCGAAATCGGCCGTTACCGACCGGTATTTAGGCTCCTACATCTGGCCCATAATCTTTTTTTTAAAAAGTGTTTACATTTAAAGAAAAGTGAATTACAAAATTTTATTTGACATTCTAAAATAAAAGAAGGGGTCAAACTTTATATTTGAAAAAGCATTTTTTACCTCATCAAGGTAAACCTAAAGAACCTTGGAAACTCTGGATTAAGTCTTTTGAAAACTATTTAGTAGCCATAGACGCAGAGGATTATTCAGCTAAACGCAAACTTGCCATTTTGTACAATTTCTTAGGGAGAGTTGGACGTGAGACTTTTAATAATTTACCAGTCACTATTCCACCTCCAGATGGAGGTGAAGGATGGAATGTCTATACAGATGCTGTTCAGAGATTAAATAAGAAATTCTTGGAACAACCAAGTGTAATGCTAGAAAGGTTTAACTTTAGAAAGAAGAAACAGAGTTCAGTTGAATCTGTTGAAGACTATATATCTGTTCTCAGGAATTTGGCATCTGAATGTAACTTTGGAGCAGAACTAGACTATCACATCAGAGATCAATTCTTGTTTTCATAAAAAGATACAAGAAAGAATTCTTAGCTGCAGAGACCCAACATTGACTGAGGTTAATGTTATCGCAAAGGGAATAGAAAGATCCATCATCACGTCTACTTGCCTGAATCAAGAAAATGTTTCTCCTATTAATATTGTTGAACATGACTCTTCTGTTAAATATATTTCTTACAGGTCACGGTTTTCTAAACCTTTCTCAGCAAGACAAAACAAAGCTTCATCATACTGTTACAGGTGTGGAGCGAGATCGCACTTAGGTGATAGTCCCATTTGCCCAGCTTTAGGTAAAAAATGCACAAAATGTGGAAAAACTGGTCATTTTTATAGCGTTTGTAAAAGAAAAAGAATTGTTAGAGTGAGTTCTCTAGATACTAGAGAGATTTAAAATGAAGACTCTGCTGAACATAGTCTCATTCTTTCTAATAATATGGAAAGAGTGATGCTGTCTGTTGATATTGATACTGTAAATTTGAGTACTTCTGAGAAAAAAGTCAAGGAACCTTTAGGTGAATTTACAATAGGTGATTTAAAAATAGAAATGATGGGTGATTCTGGAGCACCAGTTACTATCCTTTCAGACATACTGTTAGACGGACCGGGAGGGTCGGCTGAGGACAAGGGGAGAGGTCTCCGGGGAGAGCCATCTCCAGCGATCGTACAGACAAGTAACTTCCCCCCCACAGATGTACACCACACAAGGCTAAGGTTCACGTTACTTTATAAGCAATTCTTTAAGTACGGTGAAATGGTACAAGGAGGTCTGGACTCAGGGGTCCCCTCTATTCTAGTCTCTTGGTTGGGTAAGGGGGTAGCGGGACAGTCTTGTTACCAATCTGGTGGATATGGTGGTAGATGAAATAGCTCACAATCCTCGAGCTCGGCGTTCTAGATGATCGGGCCGCGGCGGAGCCAGCAGGTCCCGGGATGGTTGAAGGTAGCGACGGTCCGCGGCGGAGCCAGCAGGTCCCGATGAAGGTGGTGGTTACAAACGGTCCGCGGCCACGCCAGCAGGTCCCGACGACGATGAAGGTTTCAGAAGGTTGCAGCAGCGCCAGCAGGCAGGTCGATAGTTCGCAAGGCAGGGCTACGGCAGCGCCAGTAGTCCGTCAAGGATGAGTTCTTCACTGCGTCTCTCGACTCCAGGATACAACTGCCTTCCTGCTCTGGAGCTGCCCCAGTTATAGGTCTGGCGCCCTTTGATGTCCGGACCCTCGCACTTGGAGGTCGGGAGGTCCAGGATGAGGGAGTCCAGACACCCAGCAGGGGGGTGGAGCCAGCGCCGGGGGGAGCTGGGGGCGATCGGCACCTGGCGGGGGAGAGCCATCGACAGCTCTTTCTCCCATTGACCTGCCAAGTAGTCCGCTCACCTCCTGGGTGGATGGTGGTGCCGGGATGTCGGGGCCTGGCCAGGCCCAGGGTTAGGGTCGATCGGAGGCCACGCGGCCTCGTGGTGCTGTGTCCAAGATGGCGCCCAGGCCGGGCGAGAGGGCCGGTAGGGAATCGGGCCCATGACGGGGAGATGTTCAGGGGCAGGGGTCCCATATGAGGCGGGAAACGGGTGGTTGTTGCGTGTAACACCTGAAGAGCCGGGCTCGGGCCTGGTCGTGCGGGGAGGGAGCAAGCCTTACACGTGGCCTGTCCAACATGCGTCCCCCCCCAGCTGAAGGCGGGGAGAGTCACCCATCCTCTTGGGGACTCTCTTCGTCGAGGCGGAAAACGCGTGACAGGCCATCTGCGTTGGCGTGGTCTTGCCCGGGTCGATGTTCCACAGTGAAGTCCATCCCCTGCAGGGAGATGGACCAACGCAGTAGTTTCGGGTTTTCCCCCCGCATCTGCATTAGCCACTGCAGGGGCCGATGATCGGTCTGTACCCGGAAGTGGGTGCCGAAGAGATAAGGCCGGAGCTTTTTGAGGGCCCACACCACGGCGAAGGCCTCCCTCTCGATGGTGCTCCAGCGTTGTTCTCGGGCCAGGAGCCGTCTGCTGATGAAAGCCACTGGCTGGTCAAGTCCTTCGGGGTTCAGCTGGGAAAGGACTGCCCCAATGCCATGGTCGGAGGCATCCGTTTGGACGATAAATTCCCCACTGTAGTCGGGGGCCTGGAGCACAGGGGCGGAGCACATGGCGGCCTTCAGCTTCTCGAAGGCCGCTTGACAGTCTGGGGTCCAGTTGACCTTCTTTGGTTGGTTTTTGGATGTGAGTTCCGTGAGGGGCCCCACAATGCTGCCATAGTCCCTCACGAACCGCCTGTAGTAGCCTGTGAGTCCCAAGAAGGCGCGGACCTCGGTCTGGGTGATGGGGGTCTGCCAAGACTGGATGGCAGCGATCTTGAGTTGCAGAGGGGCCACCAGACCGCTTCCCACCTGGTGCCCGAGATAGGTCACGGACCCCTGGCCAATTTGGCATTTGCTGGCCTTGATCGTGAGGCCAGCTCGTTGGAGGGCCTGTAGCACCTCTCGGAGGTGGTGGAGGTGGTCGGACCAGTGGCGGCTGTACACAGCGATATCGTCCAGGTAGGCGGCGCTGAATTCTTCGAGTCCCGCCAGGACCTGGTTTACTAGCCGCTGAAATGTTGCTGGGGCATTCTTCATGCCGAATGGCATGACCTTGAAGTGGTAGTGGCCATCAGGGGTGGAGAAGGCAGATCGTTCTTGGGCCCGGGGTGTGAGACCGATCTGCCAGTAGCCCGCTGTCAGGTCGAAGATGCTGAGGTAGCGGGCCGCTCCCATGCGGTCGATTAGTTCATCTGCTCTGGGAATGGGGTGTGCATCTGTTCTGGTGACCGCATTCAAGCCCCGGTAGTCGACGCAGAACCGGAGCTCAGGCGTGGTGCCGGGGGCGGCCGCTTTGGGGACCAGTACTACTGGGCTGGCCCAGGGGCTGTCTGAGGGCTCGATGACCCCGAGCGTGAGCATCTTGGCCACCTCCTCTTGGATGCAGGCCCGTACACGATCTGGTACGCGGTAGGCCCGATGGCGGATAGGGGGACTGTCTCCAGTGTCCATGTCGTGTAAGCACCAAGGGGTGACCCCTGGGGTGAGGGAGAACAGGGTGGCGAACTGCAGCAGGAGGTCTCGGCAGCCTTGGCGCTGTTCCAGGGTGAGGGCCTCCGAGAGTCGGACCCCGTCCACGGAACCGTCCTTCTCCCGAGTCCGTAGGAGGTCAGGGAGGGGTTCGGAGTCTTCCTCGGCCCCATTGTCTGTTGCCATCAGGAGGCTGAGCTCTGAGCGCACAAAGTGGGGTTTCAGTCTATTGGCGTGGAGGACCCAGAGAGGGTTCCGTGAAGATTCCATATCGATGAGATAGGTGACAGGGCTCTTGCGCTCGACTACTTTGAAGGGCCCCGTCCACTTGTCTTGCAGGGCGCACGGTTCGGTGGGAGACATGACCCACACTTGTTGGCCGGGTTCAAATTCGATGGAGGAGGCATTTCGATCGTACCACCTTTTCATGTCTTCCTGACTGGCCTCCAAGTTTGCTTTTGCCATCTCTCGGAACCGTCTGGTCTGGTTGCGGAGGGTTAGGAGGTACTTGAAAACATCTGGGGGGTTCTTTAGAGGGGGCATTTCCCAGCCTTCTTTGACTAGGCTGAGCGGCCCTGGCACAGGGTGTCCATACAAGAGTTCGAACGGGCTGAAGCCGAGGGACTTCTGGGGGACTTCTCGGTAGGCAAAGAGGAGGCACGGCAGTAGCACATCCCACTGGCGACGGAGGGGCTCTTCCAACCCCCCAATCATCCCTTTGAGCGTGCGGTTGAACCGCTCAACTAGTCCGTTTCCTTGAGGGTGATAGGGGGTCGTGAATTGGTAGGTGACCCCGCACTGTTGCCAGAGGGACTTCATGTATTTTGAAATAAAGTTTGTGCCCCGGTCGCTGACGACTTCTCGGGGGAAGCCCACCCGGGAGAAGATCCCCATCAGGGCCCGGCCGACTACCGGGGCTGTCACAGTTCGCAGGGGAACAGCCTCGGGGTAGCGGGTGGCGTGGTCCACCAGGACCAGGATGAACCGATGTCCTTGTGCTGTACGGGGGTCCAGGGGCCCCACAATGTCTATCCCCACCCTCTCGAACGGGGTGGTGACCACTGGAAAAGGTTGCAGAGGGGCTTTGAGCTTGCGGCCACTCTTCCCGCTGGCCTGGCACGTGGGGCAAGATCGGCAGTGCTGCAGTACATCGTTCCTCATCTTGGGCCAGAAAAAGTGGGTCACCAGGCGACTGTAGGTTTTGTCCTGACCCAGGTGGCCAGCCAGGGGGACATCGTGGGCCAGGTTTAGCAAGAAGTCTCTAAAGCGGAGGGGCACCGCTAGCACTCGACTGGCCCCTAACTCTGCGATTCTCTGTTCGCTGTACAACAGGTCATTGTCCCAATAGACCCAATGGGTTCCGGAGGTATCCCCTGCACTCTGGGCGAGGGCTTGTTGGCGGAGTCCCTCGAGGGAGGGACAGGTCTTCTGCTCGTGGCGAAACTGTTCCTCGGTGGGCCCCCCCTCCTGACGCCACTGAGCCAGGTCGGGAAGGTCCTGAGGCTGAACGAGCCCCTCGGGAGTTTGCTCTGGGGGGACGGCCCGGTCGGTGTCTTCTACTGGAGCGACCGGGGGAGGAGGTGCCGGCCATTCAGGTTCTTCGGGTCGGGGGATGTCACGGGCAGCCATGGACCGGGTGGTTACGCACGCCCAGTCCGGGATGCCCAACATCCCCAGGTGCTCTCTTCTCTCTACGGCGGCCCACGGGGAACTCTCAAGATCATTTCCCAGGAGACAGTCTACGGGGGCATCATCTCGGACCGTCACTTTCAACATGCCGGAGACTCCTCCCCACTCGAAGGGGACGCAGGCCATCCGACATAGACTCTCCGAATTGTCGGCTGAACGGACAGGGCAGAGAACGTTCGGCAGGATCTGTTCTGGGGTCACCAGGTGACAGCGGACGGCCGTTACACTGGCCCCGGTGTCACGTAGGGCTTCGGCCCGGCGTCCATTAATGTTCACCCACTGACTGTACTTCTGGGTGTTGGCGGGCAGGGGGACCCGCGGGACCATGTCTTTTCCCCCTAGGCATGCTAGAACCATGGCGGCTGGTTCCCACTCTTGGTGTTCTTGCTCGCACTCCTCTTGTGCTTCGGAGATTTGTTCTTCCCCCAGGGCGGCGGCAGCCATCTGGCGGGGTCTCGGAGTCTGGCTCTGTGGACAATTCGGGTCGTTTGCGTAGTGGCCGACTCGCTGGCATCGGTGACACGTGACATTGGCTCTGTATCCCGGCCGCGCCGGGGTGTTGCCCCGGTTGGCCGGGGGTGGGGTGCTGGTAGCGGGAGCGGCGGGGCGTTGTCTCTTCCTCGTCCCTGGCCCCCTCCTCCTCCTCGGGGACGGTGCTGACCGTGGCTGTTCCGGTTCTGTTCATGTGGCCCATTTCGGCCCACTCGGGTAATTTCCCACCGGTCAGCCTCGGCGGCGAGCTGCCGTGGATCAGTCAATTTACTGTCGAGGAGGTGCTGCCTGAGCTCGACGAAGCAGTTGTTTGAGAGATGCTCCCATACCATGAGATTGAAGAGTTGCTCGTAGGTCGTTATGTTGCTCCCCTTGATCCAACCCTCGAAGGCTCTGCTGAAATAGTTCACGTATTCCACCCAAGTTGTACCCGGGATCCGGGTGCAGTCTCGGAACCTCTGGCGGTACATTTCGGGTGTGAGCCCATAGCGGGTGAGGAGGGTAGCTTTCATGTGGTCATAGGAGGTCATCAGATGGTCTGGGAGCTGTAGCAGGGCATCGCGGCCCTCATTGACGAACCTCCCCCATAGACCGGCTCCCCAGTCGTTTCGATCGATCCGGTGGGAGGTCATAGCGATCTCGTAGGCCTTGAACCATTGCTGTATGTCGTCATCTCGGAAATATTCTCGAACGACATCCTTGGGGATGTGTACCTTCTTTTCTGTTGCCCCCGGGGTGCGCGGTTGCTCGCGCACCCCTAATTCTTTGTTCTGCTTGCGTAAGTCTATCTCAGCTACTTTGCGCTCGTGTTCATACGCCAGTCTCTTCTCTTCGAGCTCTCTTTGTCTCTGTTTCTCTTCCCGTTCTTCTCGGAGCCGCAGATGTTCCAGGTTCAGTTTTTGTTCGGCTAATTTGAGTTTGCCATCCATTTTGAGCCGGGCCATTTCTAGTTCATGTAGTCGGTTTCTTTCTCGTTCTTGGATCTCATCTGGCAAGAGACCCGTTCTTCGCTCCTCGGGAGCCGTGGTGTCTTTCTCTGCTGCTGCGACATTTTGGTCCGGGGGTCTGACGGCCCCGGTTTCTGCCCATGTCTCAATGGCGTGCTTGAAATCGTCTTTAGTACTCAGACCGGTGGTAGCGATACCTAGTTCAATGCAGAATTGTTTCAACTCACGATGGCTGTATTCTTCCAATTTCTCCATCTGGAATTTTTCGGTGGATCCGCTTTCTTTGGTTGACATTGTGGTTTTGTCGTGGGGTGAGCTACTCTCTGTACGATTACGCGTTGATTCGGATCGCGCCGCTGGCCACCAATGTTAGACGGACCGGGAGGGTCGGCCGAGGACAAGGGGAGAGGTCTCCGGTGAGAGCCGTCTCCAGCGATCGTACAGACGAGTAACTTCCCCCCCACAGATGTACACCACACAAGGCTAAGGTTCACGTTACTGTATAAGCAATTCTTTAAGTACGGTGAAATGGTACAAGGAGGTCTGGACTCAGGGGTCCCCTCTATTCTAGTCTCTTGGTTGGGTAAGGGGGTAGCGGGACAGTTTTGTTACCAATCTGGTGGATATGGTGGTAGATGAAATAGCTCACAATCCTCGAGCTCGGCGTTCTAGATGATCGGGCCGCGGCGGAGCCAGCAGGTCCCGGGATGGTTGAAGGTAGCGACGGTCCGCGGCGGAGCCAGCAGGTCCCGATGAAGGTGGTGGTTACAAACGGTCCGCGGCCACGCCAGCAGGTCCCGACGACGATGAAGGTTTCAGAAGGTTGCGGCAGCGCCAGCAGGCAGGTCGATAGTTCGCAAGGCAGGGCTACGGCAGCGCCAGTAGTCCGTCAAGGATGAGTTCTTCACTGCGTCTCTCGACTCCAGGATACAACTGCCTTCCTGCTCTGGAGCTGCCCCAGTTATAGGTCTGGCGCCCTTTGATGTCCGGACCCTCGCACTTGGAGGTCGGGAGGTCCAGGATGAGGGAGTCCAGACACCCAGCAGGGGGGTGGAGCCAGCGCCGGGGGGAGCTGGGGGCGATCGGCACCTGGCGGGGGAGAGCCATCGACACCTCTTTCTCCCATTGACCTGCCAAGTAGTCCGCTCACCTCCTGGGTGGATGGTGGTGCCGGGATGTCGGGGTCTGGCCAGGCCCAGGGTTAGGGTCGATCGGAGGCCACGCGGCCTCGTGGTGCTGTGTCCAAGATGGCGCCCAGGCCGGGCGAGAGGGCCGGTAGGGAATCGGGCCCATGACGGGGAGATGTTCAGGGGCAGGGGTCCCATATGAGGCGGGAAACGGGTGGTTGTTGCGTGTAACACCTGAAGAGCCGGGCTCGGGCCTGGTCGTGCGGGGAGGGAGCAAGCCTTACACGTGGCCTGTCCAACACATACTATTTGAGAAACACTGGCCTGGCAAAGAGTTAGAAAAATTAGAAATTATTCCTAAAGGATATGGGGGTCAGAACATTGAAATGCATGGCTATTTCATTGAATTTGTGTCTTGTTTGGGGAGAAAAATGTCTACAAAAGTGTATGTGGCCCTTCAAGTTAAGCACATTATTGGATGTCAAGATCTAGCTAAGATGGGGTTAAAGTTAGTTCCTGGTGCTGAAAATCCCATTCAAATCAATAATGATGTTTCTATTGATGTTATAGATAATTCTGAAGGAAATGATGTTTCATCTTTCACAACAAAGATTTTAAATGACTTTTCAGATGTTTTTATAACACGCATTGGTAAGATTACAAAGGTAGAGCATTTTATAAAGTTAAAAGAGAATGCTATTCCCATTGTACATAAGGCCAGGCCCATTCCTTTGAGTGTGAGGACTGATTTGAAGATCTTACTTGATAAATTAGTGGAAGAAGGGATCATAACTCCTACAGACTCCTCTGAATGGGTGAGTCCTATTTTTATTGTGCGGAAAAAAAGAGAATTCGATTCGTTTGTGTGCTGATTTACGCTCACTGAATAAAAACATACTAGTAGATTGCCACCCATTACCGAATATTCAGGATCTGTTATCAAATATTTCTGGTGCTACTTGCTTTTCCATCTTAGATTTAAAGTCGGCTTATCATCAAATTCCTCTGTCCACTCCTTCCACTGACCTTACAACCTTCATAACACCCTTTGGTGCATATAAATACCTTAGGTTACCCTTTGGTTTAGCCTCTGCGGCAAGCTTCTTCCAGAGGTTCATGGATCACATGTTAGCAGGTATTGCTTCAGTTCAGGCTTACCAGGACGATGTCCTGATTTACTCAAAGAACAAGAATGAACACATTATTACCTTAAGAAAAGTACTTGAGAAGTTCAAAGAATTTGGAGTTACACTTGGTGCAGATAAGTGCAAATTTATGGTTCAATCACTAGATTATTTAGGGCACACCATTTCAGCTTCTGGAACAGTCCTAAATTTTCTCTTACCAAGGCTATTGATGAAGTGGTAGGTCCTCATACCAAAGATCTACTTAGGTCATTTCTGGGTATGACAAAATACTATTCTAGATTCATATCAAACTATGCACAGATTGTTCAACCACTATGCCTTTTGTTGAAGAAAAATATTCATTTTACATGGAATGATGATGCACAGAAAGCGTTTGAATTAGTAAAAAAGTTAATTGTTCAGGCTCCTGCTTTATCGCCATTTTCACCTGGTAACAAATGTATATTATCAGTGGAGGCGAGCCAAAAAGGATTAGCGGCAGTCTTATCTCAATGGGTAAATGGTAAAGAGAACACAGTGGGTTTCTCTTCCAGATCTCTCTCTATTGCGGAACCTAACTACAGTACAATAGAGAGAGAGGCTTTGGCTTGTACCTGGGCTGTTGAAAAATGTAGAACTTTCATTTGGGGTACACAATTTGAAATTTTCTCAGACCACAAACCTTTAATCCATTTATTATCCGGTAATGGCACAGGTAAGGCGTCATCAAGGTTGGTAAGATTATTGTCACGCTAGCATGAATATAATTTTATTATTAAGTATATACCAGGTGGTCGCAATGGTAGAGCGGACTGTTTATCAAGATTATCATTAAAGGATAACTACTTGCCCTCAAGGTTTGATGATGTAGAAAGTGTGGTTGCCACTATTGAGGATGTTATTACCAATCTTCCTCATGTAACATAGGATGATTAGTTAAAAGCTTTTGTAGAGGATTCTACTCTTCAGGCTGTTAAGAACATGATTGTGACTGGCTGGCCTAGAGAAAGGTCTTTACCATCCCCTTTGAAATCTTTTGCACAAGTCAGTGAAGAACTTTCTATAGTAGGGGGTTTAGTTATGTGTGGAGATTTGGCAGTACCTCCTTTATCTTTACGAAAAAGGATTTTTGGCATAGCACATGAGGGCCATTTAGGCATAGGTGCGACGGCTAGAAGAATAAAAGAAAGGTTTTGGTGGCCTGCTTTAGAGTCTAATGTTACCAATTGGATACATTCCTGTAGTACATGTCTTGTCTCAGACAAGCACTGGAAAATTGCGAAACTCCCTTTATACAATGTACCAACACCTGAAGAAGCATGGATGAAATTGGCACTAGATTTTGCAGGCCCGTTTGATCTACTTCCCAATGATAAAAAATACATTTTGGTGTTAGTAGATTATGACTCAAAATGGGTGGAATTTGAGTTTTGTTCTTCAGCCTCTTCTACTTCTGTGATTAACTTTTTTACAAGAATTTTTATCACTGAGGGTTTTCCTAAAGAGTTGGTCACAGACAATGGTTCACATTTTACTTCAACTAGTATGGAAACATTTTTGTTGTCTCATGATATCAAACATTTAAAGTTTGCTTTATATTCTCCGGCAGCCAACGGTTTAGTTGAACGTATGAATCGAGTCATAAAAGAGTGAATACAGACAGCTTTAGCTGAGAGAGTTCCTGTGGATAAACTTTGGGCATATCTCATTACCTCACACACGACATCTGGAGTTTCTCCCTTTAGGCTTTTGAGGAAAAGGGAACCTAAAGGTACTCTGTGTCCTTCATGGATTAAGGATTTGAGGAAAGGTGACAACTCATGTTTGGTTTGTAAAGATAAAGAAAGAATGCTCAAGAGTGTTTCTTTCAAGCAAGCTGTTCAGAAAAAATATTATGATGGTAAAAAATGCAAAAGTGATTCTGATTTTGGAATTGGAGATTGGGTCTTGATTAAGTCTCCAATGAAAGTTAAGAAAGGTCTATCTAGGTTTTCTCTTCCTGTACAGGTACTGAAAACTTCAAAAGGATCTTTATTTCTTGGTCAAAGAGGTTGGTGGAGTAAAAGGGTGTTGGTGAAATTAACACCAGATCAAGCTAGAAGGATAATTGATAAAAAAGAAGTGTTGCAAGATGATTTACACTTTTCACATTTTTTGGAGGATTTGGGTGTACAAAACGATTTTCCTATTGAACCGGATCTTCAAAACTCAAGAGTACAAAATAGTCTGGATTGTGAGATCAAGGTGAACAATATCAGGAGTTAGAAAACTCTTTGGTTAATCCGATGCTTTCAAGTGGTTCTATATGTAATGATGTTGCATGTACTGAACAAATAAGACCGACAAGTAATTGCTCTTTTCCTTCAAAGTACAAAGATTTTTATTTATCTTAACTTTCTTTATTTGTTTATGAAAGGGGAAGGGTGATGTAATATGTGCTCATGTTCACCCGCTCATTAGGTATGGGCGGAAAATCCGTTTCGCTCGCGGATTTTCGGGAAATCCGCAATCCGCGAGATTCGCGAATCTCCCGCAAAATCCGCAAATCCGCGAGCAGCGGATTTTGCTCGCACTGCTCGCACTGTTCGCGTGAGTTCGCGGCTTCCCAGTACAACTTCGCGCCCCGCGAATAAGTGCTAAATTGCAGAAATACGATCTTAGCAAAACTGAAACTACTTGCCAGGTTCAAAAGTTCAGGCTCATCATTAGTAGCCATTTCCTGTAGTGCTTCCTGAGGGGCCCCTCCAGAGTTCAGTTGCCAGTTGCAACTATTATGTGACCCTGCTCTGAACCTCAGAATAGTTACACATATGCCACAAAGGTCCTGAATTACAGCTAAGGGAGACAAGCAGGAGCCAGGCTGGAAGTTAAAATCCATTAATCAGCCCCTAATTCATTATTGTCAGTTGGGGCAGGGCAGGTGTTGTAACTAATTTTGCAACAATGAAAGCACTTAGCAAGTGCAAAAGATCACTAATCAGGGCGCACTAAGGAAGCAGGTGCCAGCTAAAAAAATATTCTGTGACACATTAATCAGCCCCAAATTAATTCAGGTCACTTGAGGCAGGGAAGGTGTGCTTTGCTTTGCCGAAAATAATGTACACTGGACAACCAGAGGGTGTGGTGATGAAACAGAGGGTGGCATGGGTGGGCCAGAGGGTGGCATGAGTAGTCAGAGAGTGGCAGTGGTGACAGAGAGTGGCAGTGATGAAGAAGAGTGTCCCAAACAGGCTGGACACGTAGAAACAACAAGTTCGCAAAACTTGCGACCCGACAGGTAAGTTCGCAAATTGCGAAATTGTAAAAACCCTCGCGAACTGGCAGAAACACGGGCGAACACAAAAAAAAAAAAATCTGCAAATTCGCGGGAATTCGCGGATTTTGCGGATTGCGAGTTCGCAAATCCGCAAAATTCGCGAACGCGAGATCCGCAAAATTCGCCCATGCTTACCGCTCATACACGCGCTCCTGTTTTCTTATGATTCCGACTTCATGCGCACACTTTCTGTTAGGTGCACATGAAGTCTAATGTTAGCCTTTGTATATTATTGTTTAAACATGCATTCTCGTGAGGGCAGCCTGACTCTCTGGCATGGACGGTGGTACTTGTCAGTTACCATTCATGCTCCGGAGAGGAAGGACGCACTCCTGTGATGTTCTTAATATTAACCTGGAATAAATCTACATTTCATCTTTATTGCTCCCTGTGGATTATTTCTCCTTTGAAAACATCACCTTTTACAGAGGGGCATCTCTGGTGGGGGAGGGGATTCACTGGTGGAGGAGGGGCATCACTGATGGAGAAGGGGCATCAATGGTGGAGGAGGGATCGCTGATGGGGGAGGGCATTAATGGTGGAGGAGGGGCATCACTTGTGGCGGAGGGGCATCACTGGTAGGGGAGGGGCATCACTGGTGGTGGAGGGGCATCACTGGTAGGAGAGGGACTTCACTGGTGGAGATGGGGCATCACTGATGGAGAAGGGGCATCAATGGTGGAGTAGGGGTATCAATGGTGGAGGAGGGATCGCTGATGGGGGAGGGGCATCACTGGTGGAGGAGGGGCAACACTGGTGGCGGGGCATCTCTCGTGGGGAAGGTAAATCACTGGTGGTGAGGGGCATCACTGGTGGTGGAGGGGCATCAATTGTGGCGGAGGGGCATCACTGGTGGGGGAGGGGCATCACTTGTGGGGGAGGGGCATCACTTGTGGATGAGGCGCATTACTGGTGGGGGAGGGACATCACTGGTGGGGGAGGGGCATCACTGGTGGAGAAGGCGCACCACTTGTGGGGGAGGGGCATCACTGGTGAATCTGATTCAATGCACCTCCACTATGTGCTGATTTCACAGGGTGGAGAGGCCCGTCTGGGTTTTACGATTATTTCCGCATTTGTATGATGGGCAGTACCCGGGTGTTTAGATCATTGTACACCTGCTTCACTTTTTAGGGAACACCGCCCACCTCCTAGCAGAACAAACATTTGCAATGCAATAGGTCCCGCATTTGCCAGTGTGTAAGCTTTTGCCATTGTAAATGATAATGACTTTTATTTATCTGTTTTGCTAATTAACACATAAATAAAAGACTTTGTCGTTTACAATGCCAATAGATCAAAGTCTCACAAATGTGAGACCTATTGCATTGCAAAAGCTTGTTTTTAGGAATGTCTAGGACCATAGAAAGTCTCTCAGATGTTTTTGTGTGAAAGTATGATTCAATATTGTTTGGCTTCATGTTGGCTTGAGGCAGCAGAAAATTGGTAGTAAAATTCTGATTTCTTCCGAACAGTGGGGCCCCAAAATCTTCCTTGCCCGGGGCCCTGAAAATACGTAAGAGGGCCCTGCATTTAGATCTCTCACAGCGCCACTGTTGGGCCTTTAACACATGTTTACCATGGCTTGCACACAACTAATGCACTTTCTTACTATATCTGTACTAATTGTGCTGTCTTTTGTTTCGATTGTATGTTATATCCGGTGCTCAGGGGAGTGCTCACTGTACCCCCTAATGTTTGTGGATGGCAGGACGGTTCAGGGTCTGTGCTGTCCTTTCCTCTGCCTGTCCTCGGCTACTCCCTTGACACTCACCTTTAACAAATGAAAATAGGTCGGACTTATGGTTCTCTTCTATTCCCAACATGGGGGCACACTGCCACCTAGTGGAGATGCTTCTTATCGTGGTTAAACCAACGCCACATAGGGCCAGTACCGCGCATGCGCAGACATGCAGCACACGTGTCCCTCCCCAGCTCTCTCTTCTCTGCTCCTCAGTGTGGCCTGGACCCTCATTCTCTTGTGCTTCCTGATTCCTCATCAGTGAGTCTCAGATTCTCTTTCTCTGCTTTCTTTCTGAGGGCCTGCGGCTTCTTACCTTTGAATTCAAGCCATGCTCTTTACTGTAGCCATGGCGGGGCATGGGCAGGGATGTATGACATTACAACGCATGCTTTTACAACGCGGTTTTTACAACGCATACCATTACAACGCATAGTGCTTTTAGGCGCTGGATAGTGAATTGTTTAATTTACTATTCCAAGTCCAGTCCCCGTGGATAGTAGGGAAGGTGTTGGATAGTACATTAAACCTATTCCCTATCCTAGAGCGCCCCCCAGCGCAATGCATTGTAATGGTTTGCGTTGTAAAAGTTGCGTTGTAAAGGCACTGCGTGGTAAAAGTTGCGTTGTAAAGGTTGTTTACCCATGGGCAGCAAGGTATTACATTATAGCATTTATATATCGCTTACTACTCTTGTGTGGGGCACTGAAGCGCTTAAGCAGATGGATATTATGCTACATCGTGTAGGGTGTGTGGTTGGAAGTAGTTTGTTCCTATGTGAGAAGTGTTTCCAAGTCACGTGTGATGACCACTGAGGTGCGGTTATCGAGGTTCAGGATGCGGCGCTTGGTATTGGGTGAGGATACGCGAGAGATGGAGGGGCAAATTAGAAACATAATAAGGACTAATCAGCTCAGTCAGGGGGTGGCAGGGTGCGGTGTCCACATCAAGATGGGTAAATCCGAGAAGGTCCAGTCATCCATCTGCTGACATGCAGAGGTGGTTCTGATGAGTAAAGGGCACCAGAAGGGCAACAATAGAATTGGTGACGTAAGCAGGAGCCTTGCGCCATTTTATCTTCTTACATTAATTTCAAGGCAGGATACTGCCTACAGCTGAATACACCATGAAGGAGGGCAGAGGTGCAGGGGCACTCCAGGCAGCAACCAGAGCAGAAACTGCACACTCTTTAAAAGGACCGGATTCCACCTACTCCCGCTAGGCTGAAGGAGGCAAAGTGATTGGAGCAGGGGTTCACACCCATAGCCTCTCTCAAGCGCCCACTGGCTCTCAAAGGCAGACAAGCCCTAGTTGGTGCGTGGGTCAGGCCCCAGCCTGACCCACGCACCAACGTCTGTGGGTGAGAGACGAAGCGCTTGGAGGGGGGCTCAGGGCCGGACTGGGAACCAAAACCGGCCGTGGCAAAGTGCTCGGCTGCCCCCCCCCCCTGCCCTAGGGGGGTTGGGGGTTCGACCGAGCTCTTTGCTAGGGACGGTTTTCGGCCGTTTTTGTTACCAGGTTGATTTTGCAGCTATGCCCCCCCAGGGGCCCAAAACCGGCCCGCATCCTTGCGGCCCACCGCGGGACTGCCCGGTGCCCACAACAGCCAGTCCGGCCCTGGGGGGCTGCTCTGATAGCGCTAGAGCGAATCGGCTTGCTTTGTGTTACTCTGTAGCCCTCACTCCTCTTTGCAAGCCCAGTACTTTTCTAAGACCTCGGACACCCTTGTTCTTTTAGTTTGCATGAGAAGGCTTTCTTCTGACCTTTAGAATTTCCTCCCAGAACAACTTCCACTTTCATTATTAGAAGTGGATGATATTTCAGGGTAAAAAAGAGACATTAGGGCGAAAGGAGACTTGCCCCGCTGCCATTGTTTCTGTAAGGAAAGCTGCCTGGCATTGATGGAGTAGTTGTCAGTTTGTCCAGCCTCTACAGGTGCAGGGACAGCTGGAGACAAAGAAAGGGACAACCCGTGCAAGAGAGACACCGGCAGAGGAGGGAGACACACAGACACGCGCAAGCGCTTCCAGTTCCACTGTCACAACTGTGCCCCCTACTGCTGCGAGCACAGGGTATCCATGACATTCTCCAACAGAGATACTTTCTCTAGACGTAGAGGCAGGCAGTGCAAGGTTGGCAGCAGGCCCAAGCTAGGGACAGAGGGTTTGCCATGGGCGAACGTTGCAAACCAACGAAGAACGCAACGCTGAGTGTGCAGTGAAATCCAAACAGGTCCACTTAAACAAAGCAGTTCACTATGAAATTTGCTCCTTAGCAGGTTGTGTGACAGACGTTCCACAGTGTTGCGCGTCACTTCATTCTACATTGCACCTGCAATTGAACTTTTTTGAGGCTTTTTGCTCCTGTACACCTTAATTGCGATGATAGCACGTGCTTGTTGATGGGGCCATTATTGTGAATGTAGTGAAATACTAAACTCTCATTCAGACCTCAAGACTGCTGATTTCATGCCTACTGGACATTCCTGAGGTAACACAGGACATTGGCCCCACATTCCTCAACAACCACATAAACTTCCACAAACCCAACCAGACACCTCTGCTCAGCCAGACTCCTACTCGCACCCCCCACCCCCGCATATGCTGAACCAGATCTGGCGGTCGTGCCTTTTCCCACCTAACTCATAAAGCCTGGAATGACCTGCCCCAGCACATTAGAGCCGCCTACTCAGGTCTTGGATTCTGCAAGAAACCGAAGACCTGGCTCCTCACCTCGCCCATCCCAGGCTCGACTCATACAGAGGCTTCCTTAGCATCATGATAACTTCCTGGGTCACCTCTCCCAGCCCAGGCTCAACTCATACAGAGGCTTCCTTAGCATCATGATAACTTCCTGGGTCACCTCTCCCAGCCCAGGCTCACCTCATACAGACACTTCCTTAGCATCATGATAGCCGACAGCCCAAAACACACTATCTATACCCAAAGCAGACACCATAATAGAATACCCCTTCCCATGAAACCACCTCCTTAACTACAGAAGATAATGTGAAACACCATGACGACATTCCAATACACCACTTCCATATCACAACACCAAACCAACATCTCCATTTCCAACCGTCATCTAATGACAACACATTCAAATGTCAACCTTCCAATTCCTAAGGATAAGGGTATTACTCACATTGGTTGGTTCTGCCATTATTGCTTTAGGAGTCACCACGCCAATTTATAAATCAATAGGGCCCCTCAGCTTTCAGACCTGCAAATTTCTCCTCTAATTTTCAATAAGAAATAACACAGAAAAACATACAGAGCCCAAGTCACTGCATGCATAACCCAATAAATAATGCTTGGACAGCACGCTCGCGTGCCAAGTCACAACATTCATAACCACCGACTATGCTTCCGTCGCACCACATGCCTCTCCCTTGGCATCACATCTGTAATCTAGAAGTTCATTCCTACAAACCAAGACTCAACATCCACAACCGAATAAGATAATGCTACAACACCACTCACAGATCTCAAGACATCGCAGCTGTAATACAGAGGGATATTTCTACAAACCAAACTCATCATCCACAACCGAATAAGATAATGCCGCAACACCACACACAGATCTCAGGACATCACATCTGTAATCCAGAAGTTCATTCCTACAAACCAAGACCCAACATTCAAACCGAATAAGATAATGTCACAAGACCACACCCAAAATCAACCAACCACATTCACAGTAAGTATTCCAAGATGAGGCTGGCATCCTTTGACATCACACTTCACAACAAATTGATTCTGCCCAGCCACAGCTCAACATGTCACATCCATAGTTGTGCACCTCCACCACCCCCAAACAGTGCACCAATAGCCCAAGTAGAGAACGGTGCAAATCCAAACTCACTTTCCAAGACACCAAGCATATTCACCTATCATAACAGTAATTTCTTTTATCACAATCGTACACTTTGATAGAAGGCTTCTTGCCACTATAGAACAAAGAGTAGATTCTGAAAAAGATAATAAAGGGCAAGATGGCAATTAAACAAAAACAGAAATGGTTATTGTTTGCACAGTTCCTCACAACGCTGCACCTAGATCACAAATTACCAGTTCCGTCCCCTAGTTGATTTCTGCTACCGACCCTGATCCAAGACAAAACTCATCCCCTTAAAAGAGAATACCATAGCCCATACCCACATTTGAAAATGTCCCTTCAACACCTCAAAAATAGAATGCCACAGCAGTACATCCAAAGACATCTCCAACAAGACACCAGCCTTAGTACAACCCAAGATAGGAAATCCAAAATAAATTGCTGATGGCCAAAGTCAATGTCCTCACAACAAATCCCCAAACTTCTTCCTCTGCAGGTACCAAATGCCCCTGATGTGCTCCAATAAGTAGGGAGAGGAGCCACTCAAAATGCCTTTCAGGAACAAGGAAGACCACGCTTAGGGCTTATTTACAAACCCCCTGCGGCACCGATGTGTCACTCTTCATATGGGAAAAGGTCACGCATCAGCGGAGTAAGGGGCTTGTAAATAAGCCCCTTAAAGTCTTGTACATAATATTCACAATTTGATCCTTTATTTTCCAGGCTACTTTAAAATCTCTAGCCGACAAGTGTTTCGACTCGCATCACAGCCTAGACTTCCTCAGGGCCCAGTACTAATGATTCTCGCAAATATCTTCTATCTCACCACAGTAACCATGCTGCTAAAAGTAAACAAAACGATTAAAGTTCTCAGAGTATGGGTTGTCATGTTCAGTCAAACCGATATATACCTCACATCGGACACTTCATGTCGGGATGCGGTTACTGGCAGTGAGGTTCTAAGGTACCTTGCATTCCGGCTCACACTATGGTCGATCATATACAGATTTGACAGAACATGATAGCCCTCACTTGTGGAACTTTAATCCCTTTCAATACTTTTAGCAGTGTGGTTACTGCGGTGAGATTGAAGGTATTAGCGAGAATTATTAGTACTAGGCCCTGAGGAAGTCTAGGCGATGATGCAAGATGAAACACATGTTAGGTAGGCTAGAGGTTTTGAAGACATAATGAAAATAAAGTAGCAGATAATGCTTACTACATGCAACACCCTGCTACGTGTAATGTGTGTTCCTTGATTGTGCTCACAAAGACTGAACAAATGCAAACTAACCTGCCCAAAAGCCACCATAACAAGGCAACCTGACACCTCATGCAGTATTGTTAATCAGAAGTATGTGTAACGTTGGTCCTTTTAATACTGTGTGCGGTATTGCTGCCTGAATATATAGGGGTGCCTGCCACCTGAGAGTCTCTTCAGACCCCTGGAAATGAGTGTTGTTTTCTCCTATCTGCACCACATTACTTATCTCTCTACTATCACCCTTACTCTCAACCTTCACTAAACTTTTCCCCTATCGCTGCTACATTATGTATCTCTCTACTATCTCCCTTACTCTCTACCTTCACTGTCTTTATCTCCTATCTCCATTACATTACGTAGTTACGTACCTCTCTACTATCACCCTTACTCTCTACCGCCACTGTCCTTATGTCCCATCTCCTGTACATTACATGCTTCTCTACAATTATCCTTTTATACGTCTCTACCATCTCCCTTACTCTTTACCTCCACAGTCTTTTTCCTCCTATCTCCACCTCTTTACATATCTCTCTGCTATCACTCCTACTCTACATTCCTGCTGTCCTTATCTCCACTCTTTCCCCAATGTTCTCTCACTGCCCTGCCTCTGACTCCTTCAACACTCTGGACTAGTTCACTAGTTTACTCTTTTATCCCTGCCTTTCATTTGGGATCTGGCGATATATGGTTTTTATGTCTCCTGGGTAAAACAACAGGAGAATCCACAAATGGTGCCTGGTTTCAAGGTGGCGTGAGCGGAAGCCCTGATGCAGTAGCTTGACGCGCTGTGTGTATGTGTGTGAAAAGTGTGTGTTCTCCCCTCCTTATACTCTGTCACTAATCATAAGATCAATAATGTGCATCCGCAAATTGATAGATCCTACAAGACTTGCCCTCGACCTGTGAAGACAACAGACCAGCTCCATTCCAACCACTCCAACTCCAGCATCTTCCACCCTCTGGTACTCAACAGACAGATCGTGATGTTCTCAAGCGCCATCGCACCAAAGAGGAAGGAGGACAACATGAGGGGGAGGAAAAGAAGGATAATCAGCGGTCAGCAGCACCACCACTCGCCTTGGCTTGAGTAGGATATGGTATTTTCAGATCCATTTTACATTGTCCTCTGCTTGGACACACCACGGACAGGGTGAAGGATGAGTTGACCTGGACCAGTGAGTACCTAAATACCAGGACACCTTTTCTCTACAGAATCAGATCTTCTTTAGATGGTCTAGAGGTGGTGCATTATTTGATCCTCAGCGGTCAACAACAGTGAGCATGACTTTTAAAGTTGATAAAATCATCCTGCAAACTAATAGACATATATAAATGACAAACTGCTGCTTATTGCATGGTTTAATTACTGGGGTAGAGAGGAAGTAGTCAGGAAAGAAAAAGAGTTATGAAATTGAGTTTTTTATGATTTGGTACATGCAAGTTTTTTCCTAGTGAGCTCAACCTGCTCTCTTCTCTTTGTATCTTTCTTCTCAAGTGAGGTGATATCGCTCTTCTTTTTTATTCATTTTTGGCATGCTGGTCTATGATTCCCATCCTTTTATACCAAACTAGCAGCCCGTCCGAAGTTGTCCGGGTATGAATTGCTTCCGACCAGTAGTATATTGTTTTGTAGGATTTCGTTTGATAGCATTTCTTATCTGTGACAGGCCCGTGAAATGCTCCGATTCACAGTGCACTGCTGATGCACTTAAGAGTGCGCGTTCAGTAGTGTGTGTACTCGAGTTTCCCTACTTTATTTTTCCTTGCAATATTATATAGCGCAAACTCGACAACATGGCATGAGCACAATTTACATTACAGAAGAACACATTCATTTGTGGTAGGCACGGGGAGACAAAGCGATTTGCCTGGAATCACAGGATGTTGAGCTGATGCCGAGATTCGAATGTAGCTCCCCAGCTCTAAAGTTCCCAATTCTAGAACTTGTGGTGTGAGATGTGTCTAAAAGTGTATGTCGTGCTGGCCATCAATGAGAGAGACCTGTGCATTTTTCAAATCGCTGGTGCAAAGAATATGAGTATGTTGCTGGAGATGTGGGCCGCCGTGCCACCAATGTACTTACCGGGGAGGGTAAACACCCATTATTCCGCAACTTTCTTTCCGCATACCATCACTCCGCATACTTTCATTACGAAAGTACCATGACTCCGCAATGCCATTAGAACGCATGGCATTATATTTTATATGCTCTTACCACGCATACATTTACAACGAAATTCGGTGTAAATGCATGAATGGTAAAAGCATGTTGTTTTTTTTAATGTTTGGATAAGGTAAGTATGGGTATAGGGGTATATGTTTTGCGGGACTGAGGTATATGTTTTGGGGTGTTTGGGTATTTTCAGGGTTCAGATATAGTATTGGGTTCTGGGGTACAGGGGTCGTTTTAGGGTTTAGGGTTAGGTATGGGTTTTGGGGTACAGGGGTATTTTTAGGGTTCAGGGCTAGGTTTGGGTTTTGGGGTACAGGGGTATTTTTAGGGTTCAGGGGTAGGTTTGGGTTTTGTGGTACAGGGGTATTTATATATATATATACACAACAACTTTTAAATACAAGGTAATGAACTATGCACATATTTCCACTGAAGCATCGGTAATTCTGGAGTGTGATGGAAACAAAGATTTTAATAGGCTCAAAATAATCAAGACTCTATACTGAATGATGCGCAAATGATAAATATTTGCTGAAACCTGATTTCCACACATTATCATTTGTGTGCTGTATAGTTTTACCTGTAAGTTAGTAGCCATTTCAATGGAGAATGTGCGCACTATAACGGAAGCAGCTGCCTCAGCGTCCTGAGCCTCGGCGAAGCGGTCGCTCCCCTCGCTACTCCCTGCACATCAGCCTGCTTCTGCTGGTATCGTTATAACCTCGCTGTGCACGCTCTGCTCTCTGTAGCGCCTATTAGCAGACTTGGTTAACACTGCTATTTATTTATTTACTGTAGCGCCGTACCCCATCTCGTCCTGCACTCTTTGAATCACTGCCATTTTGTGTGTTTACTTGCTGTTGTTGTTGTTTAGCCTCGCCTACCAGCCCCGCACCGCCTCCCGGCTGCTCCTCCCTCCCACAGAGATTAAATCCCCTCACGGCCGGAAATAGCGCTGTGACCGTCCTGAGCCTCGGCGAAGCGGTCGCTCCCCTTGCTACTCCCTGCACATCAGCCTGCTTCTGCTGGTATCGTTATAACCTCGCTGTGCACGCTCTGCTCTCTGTAGCGCCTATTAGCAGACTTGGTTAACACTGATATTTATTTATTTACTGTAGCGCCGTACCCCATCTCGTCCTGCGCTCTTTGAATCACTGCCATTTTGTGTGTTCACTTGCTGTTGTTGTTGTTTAGCCTCGCCTACCAGCCCCGCACCCGCCCCCCGGCTGCTCCTCCCTCCCACAGAGATTAAATCCCCTCACGGCCGGAAATAGCGCTGTGACCGTCCTGAGCCTCGGCGAAGCGGTCGCTCCCCTCACTACTCCCTGCACATCAGCCTGCTTCTGCTGGTATCGTTATAACCTCGCTGTGCACGCTCTGCTCTCTGTAGCGCCTATTAGCAGACTTGGTTAACACTGCTATTTATTTATTTACTGTAGCGCCGTACCCCATCTCGTCCTGCGCTCTTTGAATCACTGCCATTTTGTGTGTGTACTTGCTGTTGTTGTTGTTTAGCCTCCCGGCTGCTCCTCCCTCGCCCCTCCCCCCTCCACTATCTATATATGACAGATGTTTTTACGCGCAGCGTCCACACGCAGCGGTCGCGCCCCAGTTGCGCCGAAGGTGCGCCAAAGGTAAGCCCGTCTACGCCCGTCCGCGCCAAGCCCGTGCCCAGCGCCAGACCCCCTGGCCCCCGTCCCACCCACCCCACCCGCATTTCATACGACGCCTCCACCCTCTTAGCCCTAAATCCCGGCCGTCTCCCCAACTGCGCCCAAGCCGCTCCTGGACACACCCATGGACCCTTCACATGCAACTCCTGCAAGTATGACGGCACCAAGACCAACTCTACATCCACGAACACCAAACAGAGATTTGACACCAACCACCTAAAATGTATCCTACTCAACACCCGCTCGGTCCACAGACACGCCATCGACCTTTGGAATCTACTAGACACCATCTCTCCGGACGTCGCCTTCCTAACAGAAACATGGATGAACGCCTCCTCAGCCCCAGACATCACCATTGCCATCCCGGAAGGATACAAGATCATCCGTAAGGACCGCACCAAGCAAACAGGAGGAGGCATCGCCATCGTCCTTAAGAATTCCATCCGCATCTCAACCAGCTCAGACTTCAACCTCGCTAGCGCCGAACACCTTCACTTCCAGATCCACACCGACCCCAAGACCACACTCAGAGGCACCCTCCTCTACAGGCCACCTGGACCCCGTGCACAATTCAGTGAAGACATCACTGACTTTATCACCCCACACGCCCTCCCCTCCGAGGACTACATTCTACTGGGAGACCTCAATTTTCATCTGGAAAAGAGCAACGACAGCAACGCCACCACCCTACTGGACAATCTCGCCAACCTTGGACTCAAACAACTTGTTAACACCCCCACTCACTACGCAGGTCACACACTCGACCCCATCTTCACCTCCAGCAAACATATCTCCTTCAGTCACACCACAGTTCTCCATTGGACGGACCACAGCTGCATTCACTTTGTCTACAAAAAGACCACAACCCACAACCATCCTCAACCTACTCTGCGAAGAAACTGGAACAAAATCACCATCGACCAGATCTCCTCATCGCTTATTCAAAACCCCCCTGCCCACTCTTCGAACCCCAACCAAGCAGCCATTAACTTCACTCAATGGCTAACCAACAGCGCCGACAACCTAGCACCTTTGAAAAAACGTCAAAACAAACTAGGCAGCAAAAACGCTCCCTGGTTCAACGATGATCTTAAGAAATCCAAGAAACTCTGTCGCTCCCTCGAGAAGGCCTGGAAAAAAGACCCAAACACCAGCACCAAGGACGCCTTCAAAAACGCCACCCGCACACACCACCAGCTGATCCGGACTGCCAAGAAAGCTGCACTTAAAGACCGACTAGACAACAACGCCCACAACAGCAAGGAATTATTCAACATCGTCAAAGAATTTACCAACCCCTCAGCCAACTCCAACAACATCACTCCCTCTCAAACCCTTTGCGACTCCCTAGCCTCGTTCTTCCACGACAAAATCGCAGACATCCACAACAGCTTCGACAACCAACCCGGAGACCAACCCTCCCAACCTTCTGCCGTACCCTCACCCCCCTCGAACATCCTCAACGACTGGAACCCTATCTCCACCGAGGACACCATCCGCCTGATGAACTCCATTCACTCTGGTTCCCCCACAGACCCATGCCCTCACCATATCTTCAACAAAGCAGACTCCATCATAGCACCACACCTCCGGGACGTCATCAACTGCTCCCTCAAATCCGCCACCTTCCCGGAAAGCTGGAAACACGCCGAACTCAGCGCCCTTCTGAAAAAAACCACAGCTGACCCCACCGAACTCAAAAACTACTGCCCCATCTCGCTCCTACCATTCCCGGCCAAAGTCATCGAGAAAGCTGTCAACAACCAGCTCGCCGCCTTCCTCGAAACCAACAAATCCCTCGACTCCTCACAGTCCGGCTTCCGAGCCAAACACAGCACTGAGACCGCCCTCATCGCAGCAACAGACGACATTCGAACTTTACTGGACAATGGAGACACAGTCGCCCTCATCCTCCTTGACCTCTCCGCAGCCTTCGACACAGTCTGTCATAGCACCCTCCTACAACGCCTCAGAAACATCGGAATCCAAGGAAAAGCACTGGAATGGATCACCTCGTTCCTCAGAGAGTCCGCCTTCCACCATTCAAGTCAGAGGCCACTGAAGTCATTTGCGGCGTGCCACAAGGATCTTCACTCAGCCCCACCCTCTTCAACGTATACATGAGCCCCCTCGCGACCATCGCACGCCAACACAACCTCAACATCATCTCCTACGCTGATGACACTCAACTGATCCTCTCACTCACCAAAGACCCGAACACTGCCAAAACCAACCTACATGAAGGAATGAAAGAAGTAGCCGAGTGGATGAAGCACAGCCGTCTGAAACTGAACTCAGACAAAACAGAAGTCCTTATCTTAGGTACCTCCCCCTCCGCCTGGGATGACTCTTGGTGGCCTGAGGCCCTTGGAAAAGCACCCATCCTGACGGACCACGCACGGAACCTAGGCGTCATCCTGGACTCCTCACTCTCGATGAACAGACAAGTCAACGCTGTTTCATCATCCTGCTTCAACATTCTTCGCATGCTCAAAAAAACATTTCGCTGGATCCCCACCGAAACTAGAAAAACGGTCACCCACACACTGGTCACGAGCCGCCTGGACGACGGTAACACCCTATACGCCGGTACCACCGCAAAACTTCAGAAAAAACTCCAACGCATCCAGAACGCATCAGCCAGACTCATACTAGACATCCCGCGTAAAGACCACATTTCTAGCCACCTGAAAAACCTCCACTGGCTCCCCGTCAATAAGAGGATAACATTCCGCCTCCTAACCCACGCACACAAAGCACTTTACGAACTTGGACCCGAATGCCTCAACACTCGACTTTCCTTCTACACCCCCTCCCGCCAGCTACTCTCCTCCAACTAAGCCCTTGCTACTGTACCTCGCATCAACCAAACAACCATGGGAGGAAGATCCTTCTCCTACCTGGCAGCTAAAACCTGGAACTCGCTTCCCACTCACCTTCGCCTCACTCAGAACCACCTAGCATTCAGAAAGCAACTTAAAACTTGGATATTCGACAAGTAAATCCCCACCCCTCTTCAAGCGCCTTTAGACCCTCTGGGTATGTAGCGCGCTATATAAATTATTTGACTTGACTTGATTTATAGCGCTTTAGAAATATATTTGCGACAGCGTGATCCAAAATTCAACACTGGTCCATACTCCACACTCACCACCGGCTCCCTACTTCACCCTCACATCGGCTCCATACTTCACCCTCACCACCTGTTCCATACTCCACCCTTACCACCAATCCATACTCCACCCTCACCACTGGCGCCATACTCCACCCTTACCACCGGTCCATACTCCACCCTCACCACCGGCTCCATGCTCCACCCTCACCACCGGTCCATACCCCACCCTCACCACCGGCGCCATACTCCACCCTTACCACCAGTCCATACTCCACCCTCACCACCGGCTCTATACTCCACCCTCACCACCGTCTCCATACTCCACCCTCGCCACCGGCTCCATACTCCACCCTTGCCACCAGCTCCATACTCCACCCTTACCACCGGCTCCATACTCCACCCTCACCACCGGCTCTATACTCCACCCTCCCCACCGTCTCCATACTCCACCCTCGCCACCGGCTCCATACTCCTCCTTCGCCACCAGCTCCATACTCCACCCTTACCACCGGCTCCATACTCCACCCTCACCACCGGCTCCATGCTCCACCCTCACCACCGGTCCATACCCCACCCTCACCACCGGCGCCATACTCCACCCTTACCACCAGTCCATACTCCACCCTCACCACCAGTCCATACTCCACCCTCACCACCGGCTCTATACTCCACCCTCACCACCGTCTCCATACTCCACCCTCACCACCGGCTCCATACTCCACCCTCGCCACCGGCTCCATACTCCACCCTCGCCACGGGCTCCATACTCCACCCTCGCCACCGGCTCCATACTCCACCCTTACCACCGGCTCCATACTCCACCCTTACCACCGGCTCCATACTCCACCCTCGCCACCGGCTCCATACTCCACCCTCGCCACCGGCTCCATACTCCACCCTCGCCACCGGCTCCATACTCCACCCTAGCCACCGGCTCCATACTCCACCCTTACCACCGGTCCATACTCTTGATGTCCAGAACATGACAGACTGCAACAGTCCCTTCAATCTTCCTCACGCAGTGACATATGTCTGCCACAGCTGGACCGACATTATTAGACACATGTAGAGCTCTGATAGGTTTGCGCAGGGATAAACATACCAGATACCATGGAATGTTTGTGTTTGGAGCGCTTCCATTGGGATGACTGTAGTTCCTGGGCCTGGAGCCCCTACGGAGACGTACCAACCCAGCAAATTTCTCAAAATGAAAGAGTAAGAAAGATCCAAGGGTGAATTGGCTCGCTTGAATCCCAGCATGGTTTAATTTCCAGAATACCCACCCAATGTCACAGTATGGGTTGAAATCACTATTTCTTAAGTTTTCTGGGACTGAAAACTTCACAATTCAAGCAAGCTGCAAAATTCTCACCACCGAATGTTCCCACCCCCAATACAATGTTTGTATGAACCTACAGCACGGAACAAGAGAAGGAGAGAACTTTAATCATGTGAGGACCACTTAGAGACCACATTTGCTGCCCACCATCACAGTGATGGCCAGTGTCTGACCATTACAATAGGCCCACCCACACATGTGAGGGGTTGTTCATATTGGTGGATGGGTGGAATGCAGGGTGGTGGGACTTCTGCTGCTCTCCACACATTCTGTAATTTACTGCCACAGAGATGTGGAGACATTCTACTTGTGAACCAAAGTTTGAAGTTTACAGGTAATGAAGGTAGGAAAGCGTGGAGGCATCTCTGTCACATCACTCAGGGTGACTGTGGTGGCTTTTATTGTGAAGTTTTGGGGGTTGGTAGGTTCCGGCCATCCCCAACCCATTAACCGCAGCATCCAGCTCCCAAAATTCAAATCTATATAAAGCTTTGTCTTGTGTTTTCCATGGACGCCTTCTTAGGCCTCTTCTACCCCCAGAGATGAGTCCACGCTTGTGGGGGCGGTGCTGATTGGGAGAAGTCTGGGAACAAAGAATGGAAGGACATTTGGTGTTGTCTCCTGGATTTCCCTTTCCATTTGATTTATGTCCATCTCAGGATCCACAAACAATGTCTCAGTGACACAAATGGCAGCCGGGCCTAAGCTCATTAATAAAAATGCTCGGCTTCCTTTCACTTGATGCTTTATTGATTCCTGATCGAGGGGTGCCTGGTCGTTACACTGTGAAACTCATTGTAAATCAGGGCTCGTCGCTGCCTTTGGATTTCTTGAGTTTTGATCAAGCTTCGAATGCTGCCCAGTCTGCACCAGGAAGAGGCTGATGGACAGAGCTGGGCTCTTTTGGGGGTCTCCCTTGTGTGCATGACATTACCCATATCTCTTTCTTTCGCACTTACATTCACTATTTATTTATTTCAACCCTGAGTTTGTCTTGGAATCCTAACGGAATTTGCATATCTTACCTTACACAACAGTGTGCCTACCTCTCAGTAATCTAGAGGTTTCTGGCAGTTTTTGGGGTCTCTGTTGGTTCCAAACACACTCCCACTTCATGAAATCTGCCTGATTTGAAATGTTCAAAGGCTCCGAGCTGGGGTGACCTCAGTCCAGGGTCACGAGGAGCTGTGTCCATGCTTTGATGGCTGTCGTCATAGTCCAAGGTCACACTGTGCACAGGGCCCTCATGACAGCTACAAACCCTTGTGGATATATTCTTCTTCACAAAAAACTTGTATTCTTCCAAATCAGAATCTTTTTAGTGATCTTCCAAAGGCAACTTGCAAATATTCGACAAATTAAAAAGTTTATCCAAACTTTTATCAGTAAGGATACCTACGCATTTCGGACTTCCAGTCCTTCATCAGTGGGACATTTACAATATACAATTATACATGCTCACTTGCTGAAACATGCAAGAAGCACACAGTCGTGTCCTAAAACTGCAACCTGTCTCAAATAAAAATTGTGATGTGAGTAAAAATAAATGTGTGAAAAAATAAAGCAAATGTATTCTTTCAAACTCCAAAGGAAGAGAATGTGCCACCATCACATGTGTGCAATTGTTACAAAAAGTGGAGCTGTCGAGTCACCGCGACATGCTCACCACCATCGGTCACCCGAAAAAACAATCCAAAGTAGAACAAGCATTGGCATAGCCAATAGGTCTCGCCTTTGGGACCTTATAATAGAGATTGTTAAGGAGATCGCTTTGCCTGTACTTAACGGTGTTGTTTAAGCGTTAACACATTTAATGTAGCCTCCTTCATTTTTAAAGCTGTCTACCAGAGAACCCCTACACTAACTTGTTATAAATGTTGAAGAACGTCATGAAAGCCTCCCTGTGAGGGGGAGGAGGGGGCTACAACTGCATTCCCAGATCTCGGAGAAAACTGGGAAAAGAGTATCGGTGGGGAGAGAGAAAGGATGGTAAGTGGAGAGGAGGAGGAAGCGGTCCCGCAAACAAGGACGTGATAGCTAATGGAAAGGAGGAAGGAGGAGAGGAGGACAGAGGATGGGTGGGGAGAGAGAAAGGATGGTAAGGAGGAGGAGGAAGTGGTGCCGCAAACAAGGACGTGGATAGCTAATGGAAAGGAGGAAGGAGGAGAGGAGGACAGAGGATGGGTGGGGAGAGAGAAAGGTTGGTAAGTAGAGAGGAGGAGGAAGTGGTGCCGCAAACAAGGACGTGGATAGCTAATGGAAAGGAGGAAGGAGGAGAGGAGGACAGAGGATGGGTGGGGAGAGAGAAAGGATGGTAAGTGGAGAGGAGGAGGAAGCGGAGCCGCAAACAAGGAAGTGATAGTAATGGAAAGGAGGAAGGAGGAGAGGAGGACAGAGGATGGGGGGGAGAGAGAAAGGATGGTAAGGAGGAGGAGGAGGAAGTGGTGCCGCAAACAAGGAAGTGGATAGCTAATGGAAAGGAGGAAGGAGGAGAGGAGGACTGAGGATGGGTGGGGAGAGAGAAAGGATTGTAAGTGGAGAGGAGGAGGAAGTGGTGCCGCAAACAAGGAAGTGGATAGCTAATGGAAAGGAGGAAGGAGGAGAGGAGGACTGAGGATGGGTGGGGAGAGAGAAAGGATGGTAAGTGGAGAGGAGGAGGAAGTGGAGCCGCAAACAAGGAAGTGGATAGCTAATGGAAAGGAGGAAGGAGGAGAGGAGGACTGAGGATGGGTGGGTAGAGAGAAAGGATGGTAAGTGGAGAGGAGGAGGAAGTGGAGCCGCAAACAAGGAAGTGATAGCTAATGGAAAGGAGGAAGGAGGAGAGGAGGACAGAGGATGGGTGGGGAGAGAGAAAGGATGGTAAGGAGGAGGAGGAGGAAGTGGTGCCGCAAACAAGGAAGTGGATAGCTAATGGAAAGGAGGAAGGAGGAGAGGAGGACTGAGGATGGGTGGGGAGAGAGAAAGGATTGTAAGTGGAGAGGAGGAGGAAGTGGTGCCGCAAACAAGGAAGTGGATAGCTAATGGAAAGGAGGAAGGAGGAGAGGAGGACTGAGGATGGGTGGGGAGAGAGAAAGGATGGTAAGTGGAGAGGAGGAGGAAGTGGAGCCGCAAACAAGGAAGTGGATAGCTAATGGAAAGGAGGAAGGAGGAGAGGAGGACTGAGGATGGGTGGGTAGAGAGAAAGGATGGTAAGTGGAGAGGAGGAGGAAGTGGAGCCGCAAACAAGGAAGTGATAGCTAATGGAAAGGAGGAAGGAGGAGAGGAGGACAGAGGATGGGTGGGGAGAGAGAAAGGATGGTAAGGAGGAGGAGGAGGAAGTGGTGCCGCAAACAAGGAAGTGGATAGCTAATGGAAAGGAGGAAGGAGGAGAGGAGGACTGAGGATGGGTGGGGAGAGAGAAAGGATTGTAAGTGGAGAGGAGGAGGAAGTGGTGCCGCAAACAAGGAAGTGGATAGCTAATGGAAAGGAGGAAGGAGGAGAGGAGGACTGAGGATGGGTGGGGAGAGAGAAAGGATGGTAAGTGGAGAGGAGGAGGAAGTGGAGCCGCAAACAAGGAAGTGGATAGCTAATGGAAAGGAGGAAGGAGGAGAGGAGGACTGAGGATGGGTGGGTAGAGAGAAAGGATGGTAAGTGGAGAGGAGGAGGAAGTGGAGCCGCAAACAAGGAAGTGATAGCTAATGGAAAGGACGAAGGAGGAGAGGAGGACAGAGGATGGGTGGGGAGAGAGAAAGGATGGTAAGGAGGGGGAGGAAGTGGTGCCGCAAACAAGGACGTGGATAGCTAATGGAAAGGAGGAAGGAGGAGAGGAGGACAGAGGATGGGTGGGGAGAGAGAAAGGGTGGTAAGTGGAGAGGAGGAGGAAGTGGTGCCGCAAACAAGGACGTGGATAGCTAATGGAAAGGAGGAAGGAGGAGAGGAGGACTGAGGATGGGTGGGGAGAGAGAAAGGATGGTAAGTGGAGAGGAGGGGGAAGTGGTGCCACAAACAAGGACGTGGATAGCTAATGGAAAGGAGGAAGGAGGAGAGGAGGACAGAGGATGGGTGGGGAGAGAGAAAGGATGGTAAGTGGAGAGGAGGAGGAAGCGGAGCCGCAAACAAGGAAGTGATAGCTAATGGAAAGGAGGAAGGAGGAGAGGAGGACTGAGGATGGGTGGGGAGAGAGAAAGGATGGTAAGTGGAGAGGAGGAGGAAGCGGTGCCGCAAACAAGGAAGTGATAGCTAATGGAAAGGAGGAAGGAGGAGAGGAGGACTGAGGATGGGTGGGGAGAGAGAAAGGATGGTAAGTGGAGAGGAGGAGGAAGCGGTGCCGCAAACAAGGAAGTGATAGCTAATGGAAAGGAGGAAGGAGGAGAGGAGGACAGAGGATGGGTGGGGAGAGAGAAAGGATGGTAAGTGGAGAGGAGGAGGAAGTGGTGCCGCAAACAAGGACGTGGATAGCTAATGGAAAGGAGGAAGGAGGAGAGGTTGGCCAGAAGAAATGGTGGTTGCTGATTGGTACACCTGGCCATGAGATAACTGTTCAAAATCTCAAGATTTGGGGACAGCCATCCGGGTAAAGTTGTTCCAATCTGCATTAAGACTTCCATCGAAAGTCACGTTTGCTCAAAAACATTTAAGAAAACAGGGCTGCTGCATTAGAAAAAACATCAAAAAGAAGGCTGCTTTTTGCATGTAATTCGTAAAACATTGTATGCGTGATAACTGGCTGTAAAATAGTCTCTCGTGCATTTCTCATGAATTGCAATGCAAGCCTTCAATAGGCAGACTGATAACCAAACAGCCAATACCATGAGGAGAAACAGTAATACTCCTGTGGGTGGGCCCACAATACCCCTGTAAGCATGCGTTTAAGAATTACTAACACATCATTTGCTAGATAGAAAAAACTGTCATTCGTCAGATTTTAAAATATGGGGCATAGCACTGTTGAACACTGGTTTGTATGCAAGTTAAAACGGTATATTCTGCTACAGGTGAGACCGGCCGGGAATACTACCTGTGTTGACACCTGGGGGCGCACCACCAGGCCTGTCCACACATATCGGGTCATTGGAAGCATGTGGTTAGTAGTGTGCTAGATTTGGTTTACTTACAACTGGGCCAGAGACATACCACTTCCCTATTTGTTGCTAAGAGGGGAGCGGAGGAAACGGGGCAGACAATAACCAAACAAACTTCAGGACTATAGCAGGGGTCTCCAGGGGAATCAGAGGAAAGAAGGCTCAGACACAAAGGATTCGAATATTATATTTACTGCAACACCTCTTTTACAGCTCTATTTCAAGGAACTGAAACCACAAATGTACCACTACGTTTGAGTCCTGAAACGGAAAACACTTGTGAACAAAGAAACTACTGTATGCTCTTAAGTGCCTGTGCTTAGAATAATAAATGCTGAGCAGAAATGCTCTGCTGACTGTGACCTCCTTCCGTGTATGCATCACATGCCCACACTATTGGCACAGTCACTAACAAGCCACAGACTCCATCATATTCAAATAAACGCACACTTTAACATGCACACGTGACCAAGATGTACATCATGACATGCACAAGTCGCGGCAGAACACAGCATAACACACGCAAAATACTGCCACAGATGTCATCCCCAACATATCACACTGCCATGTAACCACTACATGCACGAGTTACCACAATGACAACATCACATGCACACATCACCATAAAGAAAATCAATATGTTGCACGGCTGCAACCCAGGCAAGGTAAGCTCTGAAGAGGGAAAGGGGAGGAGAGAGGGGGAGGGGGAGAGAGGGAGGAAGAGTGAAGTGGGCGGGGAGACAGTGAAGAGGAAGGTAGACGGGAAAGAGAGATAGAAGTAAAAACGAGTCACAGGTAACACGCAGGAGGAAACATCGAGCAAAGATATACCTAGTCACAGGAGAACACGCAGGAACCAAACCTACACAGGGCAAACAACTCTTACACAGAGGAAAGCATCATAGTGGGGATATCACGTGCCATTCGTCTTCCACACGCCAAACACCCTCCCCAAAAAGAGTCTCCACAAGGAAATGGTGTCCACTGCGTAGCTTTTATTACTTATGCAAAAGACACCATCTTTATTTGTTACCAAAACTGTCCACATTGATCCTTTTATTACTCCACACATGTGCATATTAAGGCGCTTCATACCAACGCGCCACAGGTTACCATGTGTTTACAATTCAGCATTTCTTGGGGGGGGCGAGGTGTACCAGCAGGACACAACCCAACCCCTTTTCCACTATTTCCATTTGAGGTAGTAACACCAACAGAGCCTCCAAGCACCGGCTACTAGGGTAGGGCCAGAGAGTCCAGGACCACCAGCAAGACGGCCCCCTCTCCCGCCAGCCCCAGAGCCCCAATGACAGCCTCCCAGCTGCAGGGTCATGCAGTTTCCACCCAAAAGGAGTCCCCGGCCTTTTTCCTCTGGTCCGGGACCCGCCAAATCTACCTGGGTGGACCAGGCAGAGGAGACACAGATGAGCACCGTGTGTTTTACTTGTCAGCGGGTTTCTCTTTCACATAATGTAAGAAGGGACAGGTCCAAAAGGTGACTGTACAGGCCATCCAAGGTCCTCACGCGCTCCTTTGCCACTTCCACACCTGATGCACTTCCTCGTCTTTGGGACCAGGTGCTCTTTAGACACTTATGTGTGAGGTTTGCCCTGTGTGTGGGACACGTTCTCCGTGCCGGCTTCGTGGGGTGGTGAGCCGAGACAGTGGCTTGTGCATGGTGCTGCTCAAGCGCTTTTTATTTACCTGAGTCGTGCGCGGTACCATTAACTAGGCACTCCCCGCAGTGCAGGTTTCAGGACTCTGGGAGCGAGGGTCTAGTCAGGCATGCCTACGATGTAAACATTGTGGGCATGCGAGACAAAGAGTGCCAATTCATCCACCAATGAAAGAACAAACAAGTGTTGAAAATGCAATCGGACTCGTATTTCCTCAAGACCGATTGCATTTTAAATGACAGTGCGCTAGTGAAAGAAGGCACGAGCGAGAGGGGGTGAGGGAGGGTGCGGTCCAAGAAGTTACGGATTACGGGAGGGATCAGGGAGAGGCAGGGAAACAAAACAGTTTTTTAAGTAAAGGGGCCGATAGCCATGGAAGGACAAAATGATGTCATGGCAGTCAGGAGGCGGGAGTAATAAGCTGGTCACTAATCAGAATGCAGCATTTCAGATATAAGCCAATCAAAAGCATGGGCGGAAAGTGGGTGGAGCTTCCCTCATTATACTGTATACAGCATCTCTCGAGGAGACAGCGCATGCGCTGCCTAGCCGAGACCTAAAAATTACAATGACATCACAGCATCCAAACATGCACGTCTTAATTTCTTCTTCATTCACCACTTCTAAAAAATGCTCTTTCGGTGTCTGTGTGATGGTTTTCCCCCTTTCTTATGGATGGGGAACCCGGAACTTAGAGCCTTTACTGAGGATAAGACACGTGGTCTTTGGGAAGATTACAATGTAGTACTTTATTCAACACTAACAGTCCGACAGTCTATGTGCACCACAAATAATGTTAACGAAATGAGAGGGTAACGAGGTCCTGAATCATGGTCATCTAGCGTAAGGCCTTCTTCCTCAAGCCCTATCTCTCCAATACTTCAACCAGGGCTGGCGTCCCCAGAAGGTCACTGTCCGGACTGTATTTTACTACTCTATAATGTGCTCCCCGTCACCATCATTCCTGGATCACCGATAAGTAGTGAGTGAGAGGAAAGGAGAACTGAAGGACAAGGAAAGTGAGGTTCTGTAAGGGGTTGCAACTCAGAAACTACAAGTGCCCTATTCGTGCCAGAGACCCTTGAAGACCTTCACCGCCAACCTCCTCCAACCTTTCCTCCAAGACACTTGCCTGGGGCTACTGTCCTCCAGGACCGTAGCTCGGGTGTCGCGGCGTCCTGTTCCCTCGGGGGACGTCCAGATACTTGCACGGTGTTTGTTGGGGAACTCTCCGGTGCTGGTCCGTCGCCTTCTGCTCTTCCGCCGGTCTCCTCCATCCTCCAGTCTCCTTCCTCGAACACTCCAACTCCTCTGGTGTTTCCTCCTTAGTGCCGCTTCTCCGCCTCTCCCTCATAATCAACCGTCTTTTCTCCTCACCTCCTTCTTCCGCGAGGTCATTCCTCCTGCATCCGGTGTCCTGTCGTGTGACTCTCTTCCGTAAATCTTGTTAGCGGGAATTGCATGCACTTAGCCTCATATTGTTTTAGTTGCTTTTCCCAATTTACTGTGTGTTTTAAACTGCTCATTTGCACTGTGTTACGAGCTGGGAAGAGCTGTGTTAAAGCTCGGGGGGAGATACTTTATCCACAAGTTAGTGCTCTAGTCTTTGACGCTAACGCACGTCATACTCACATCGATAAATTAGCCCATGATGCGACTGCGCTCCTGGGCCTTCCGTAAATCTTGTTAGCGAGAATTGCATTCACTTAGCCTCATATTGTTTTAGCTGCTTTTAACAATTTACTGAGTGTTTTAAACTGCTCAATTGCACTGTGTTACGAGCTGGAAAGAGCTGTGTTAAAGCTCGGGGGGAGATACTTTACTCTCAAGTTAGCGCTCTAGTTTTTGACGCTAGCACGCGTCATACTAATATCTACTCTTGACTCCATTCAAAACTGGATGTCAACTCATCAACTGATTCTGAATCCCTCCAAAACTGAATTCCTCCTCTTCTCCTCCTCACTCTCTCCTCCCCCGGTTCAATCATGGATGGATCAGATGAATTTACTAAACAATAAACCCATCATTGTCGACTGCGCAAAATCCCTTGGTGTCATTCTAGACAAAAAACTCAATCTAACTCCCCACATCAATTCTATTGCAAAATCTGCTCGCTACCAACTGCGCCTTCTTTGGGGAATCCGTCGCTTCTTCCCGGAGCAGGACCTTATAACCCTGGTGCAATCTCTGGTCCTCTCCAGACTAGACTACTGCAATTCTCTTCTTACTGGATTCCCCAAATCTCACCTGTCCCCACTTAAGTCTGTCTTCCATTCAGCAGCTCGTTTCATTTATGGGGCCAAAAGAAGCGATCACATCACACCGATGTTATCCACCCTCCGCTGGCTTCCCTTCGAGGCTAGAGATATCTACAAGACCGCTTGTATCACCCACAAAGCCTTGCACTCCTCCTCTCCCCGCTACCTGGCGAATAAACTGAAACTCTCTGGAGGCTCTAGACCTTCACGCAATGCGGAGAATCTACTGCTTGAACCTCCCACTTTCAAGAAGGAAAGAACAATGTCCCAATCCTTTTCAGGCAACGCAGTGAGAATCTGGAACTCGTTTCCGCCTCAGCTACGGACCACCGCCTCCTCCCAGGCCTTCAAAAGGGACCTCAAAGTTCTCCTCCTCCAGAGACACCTCCAAAAGTAATTCACGTCCTCTTGCTATTTGGAGGAAGACTTCCCACTACTGATAATTTCTACTTTCCATGACCATGGAAGTGCCTTTCCAGTGTATTCCTGTCGTTGGAGTGTCTGCCTTTTTGCAGTATTCTCCATGTACTTGTGTTCGGTGCCCTTTTGTAACATGCACACACCACTTTGCCCTTGTAACACACGGTTGCTACCTCTCACATGTTTTTACCTTTGATACTTGCACAAGTGCCACCTTGCCTACGTAACGCTTGTTCTTGTGCCTAGCACTTATTGCAGTATTGTACCTCAAATTATACTCTGTTTTCTCTTATAACTGCACACTTGTCACTTTTCCTCTTGTGCACTTTTGACTACCTCATGTATTTTTGGTTGCTCACAATTTTTACTACCTCAAGTATTTTGTTTGCTCACAATTGTCACTATTACCTTTACTACCTCATGTATTTTTGGTTGCTCAAAATTTTTACTACCTCAAGTATTTTGTTTGCTCACAATTGTCACTATTGCCTTTACTGCCTCATGTACTTTTGGTTGCTCACAATTTTTACTACCTCATGTATTTTGTTTGCTCACAATTGTCACTATTACCTTATGTAAGTAATGTATGCTTTTGTAATCTGTTCTTTTGTAATGTTTCTCATTATGTTTCATTTCTGTTCCTAATGTGAAGCACTCTGACGCCTTCGGGTAAAGTCCGCGCTTTATAAAAATGCATAAATAAATAAATAAATAAATAAATAAATAAAAATACTCGCATCGATAAATTGGCTGATGACATAACCGCGCAGCTGACGCGCACTGTGGGCGCGCCGTGCCTAAGGCAAGCTTGTCTGCACCCGTCCGCGCCCAAACGGGGCCAGGGGCAGAAACCGCCGCCAGTTTTGGGAGGGACAGAATTACTTTTAATGTGGCACAAATCTATGATCTTAGAAGAGAGGCTATTAGTAGGTGTGCTCATGTTATGCTGCCAGGTAACACGAGCTTGCAATGTACTAATTGCAAATTCAACTTCCAAATCACCACTCGAACCTTAGTAAATTCCCCCAATAATACTTAACCGCTGCTCGCTCCCTAAACATTCTACTAACATGTATCTACCCCTTGAAGAGAGAAACCCTGATGTTTTATTTCTAACAGAGACCTGGTTAAATAAAGAAACAGATTATGCCATTGTCCAATCTCTTCCCTCAAATTATTAATCCAAAGGCTTGACCGCAATATAGGTCGTGGAGGTGGCTTGGCCATAATCTATAAGGACAACTTCACATGTAGAACAACCGCAACCCCCATCCCGACTGGGAAGTATGTCCTTTGTGATTGATTTTGCCACCCACGTACACATTTTCAGGGATTCTTGTTTACCGACCCCAGGCCCTTTTGACTTACCCGACGTTGGGGTAAATTTAGCCAGCGCCTCCCCCAACTTTACAATCTTGGGTTACTTTAACCTGAATTTTGATGATGATCAATCTGTTTCTTCATCAGAATTAGTTGATGAATTGTCAATGTTCCAACTCGCACTAAAAGTGGACAGTCCCACCCATATTAAAGGCCACTTGTTGGACCATATGTTTTCAAATATAAGTAATCTTTCACTAGAGGATGCTGTTCATATCCCTTGGTCAGACCACTTCTTACTCCCTTTCAATTGGGCACTACCAGATGCTATCCCACCATTTGTTAGAGCTACTAAATTTACCCGCAATTGGACGAAACTCCCCTTAGATATCTTGATAAGCAACCTTAAGGATACTTTTCCCTTATCTCACCCAAACCCCATTGTTGTTAATGACAATTTTAATAAGTGGCTCGAATCTTCACTCAACTGTGTCCTTCCAAGGAACGAGATCTCAGAAAAGGTGGGAGCAAAAAAAATAATCCTTTGTATTCCCAAAAACTACGCAAACTAAAGCAAATATGTAAAAGACATGAAAGAAGCTGAAGGAAGGACTTCTCCGCTTCCAGTAAAACCACATATTGAGAAGCCATCCAAATCGATACAAATTAAATAAAAAATGCTTAAGTCCTCTACTATCAAGAAAATATTTCAGCAACAAACACTTCCAGTGAGATATTTAAAATTGCCAAATCCCTTCTCACACCCCTCTAATGTCTCAGACAATGTTCAATTGCGGTGCGATCAAATTGCTGGTTTCTTTTCCACCTACTACAGATTCACAAGCGTCTGTATCAACTGATATAGTCACTCATCTTGATCCTGCTGGAGGAATTCCTGCCTCTGTATCTTACTACCCTGAAAGGGTTGCTGAGAGAGCTCAAATCAGGTTCCCCTTTATATTCCACCGCACCCCCTTCAATTCTCCATAAAATCTCAGAGGTGGTGTCAATAGTTATACTCAATTGTATAAATACATCACTCAAGACAGGGATTGTGCCTCCCCAATGGAAACAAGCAAGGGTCAAAGCACTCCTAAAGAAACTGAACCTGGATCCAAATACCTGGGGAAATTATCGACCAATTTCCTTACTGCCAGGAGTTAGTAAATTAGCAGAGAAATACATGAATTGGATTTTATCAGCCTTCTTGGAAAACAATAACCGTCTTCATCCATCGCAGACTGGATTTAGACCCCAACAAGGCACAGAGACGGCCCTTCTGGGTGCGGTAGAGCAAATCAGGAAGACCCTGGATAATGGAGGCTGCTCTGACCTTCTCTTATTGGACCTCAGCGCAGCCTTCGACACTGTAAATCTCCAGCTAATAATACAAAGACTGAGGGAGGCCGGAGTGACTGGTCTGACACTAAAATGGCTACAGTCTTTCCTCCAAAACAGGGTCTTTACATTCTTCAAAGAGGAATGCTCTTCAAAACAAATACCGTTGACTTCTGGGGTCGCACAGGGATCTTCCCTTAGCCCCACGATGTTCAATGTCTATATGAGCTTGCTGGCTGAAAGGGTATGCCCATTTGGTGTACAGATCGTCACATACGCCGACGACACTCATTTAATTATCTCCTTGAAGTAATTTAACCACCTTGACCCTGATCTAGCCACCTGCCTTGAGAAAGTCTTTAACTGGATGAGTGATTCTTTCATGAAACTCAATGGATCAAAGACCGAATTCCTGCTTTTAGGGAAGTCTGCTCCCCCAAACATAGACCACCTCTGGCCTAGCTGCCTAGCCCCCGCTGCCCCAAAAAAAACAAATAATAAGTCTAGGAGTCTGGCTTGATGATATTCTCAATTTTAAGGAACAATCACGCATAGTGGCAGCGAGTTGTTATGGTCTTCTAAGAATGTTTAGAAAGTTACTCCCCCTGCTCCCTTTTGCTGCTAGACGACTGCTGGTTCAAGCTCTTGTACTTTCACGACTCGATTATGACAATGTCATATACCTGGGAACCCCCCAGGCCACCACCAAAAGGCTTCAAATAGTACAGAACTGTGCGGCCCGCATGCTGTTGACCATTTCCAGATGATCCTGTGCAAGACCCGCTCTTGTTACCCTGCATTGGCTCCCTGTCCTGGAAAGAATTTGATTTAAGGCTCTGTGTATCACCTGTAAGTCATTCTCTGGAAAGGATCCACCTCTGATCCATCGCTGGATCAAACCATATGTACCCAACAGAGCTCTTAGATCTGAGAACAAAGGTTTAATCTTAGTTCTCAAGATTAAACGTGCACGTAGTGGAGGCTGACTGTTTACATACAATGCATCCGACTTTGGAACAGTCTCCCTCTCCACTCATGCTCTGATCCTAACTACCTCAAGTTCAGAAAACTTTTGAAAACATTTCCCTTTCCTTAATCTCCTCACAGTTTACATGGTGTCGTAGCGCTGGGATGCCCCTGGGTAACCATGTGCTTTATAAATGCTCTGTCATTCTTCATCAGAGATCTTCATGCTCCAAGAAGCTCCAGCCTCAACCATCTCTTGCTACCAAGATCTGTGCCCCCAACGCATCCTCTCCACTGTGTGCCTTCATCATTGATGAGCTGCTGGAGGTCCTCTTGTGACTTCTGTGCCTCCGGCCTGTGGGTCCTCTTGAGGGTCTTCTTTGGCTCCAGTGGGCTCTGCTGCTTGCTTGGGCCTGCTCTGACTTACATGTTCGTGGTGAGTCCCATGGACCTTGCTGATCCCGACATTGCACCTTTTTTTGTCTACGATGTTTGTTGCCATTGCCAAGGCTTGTTGGTGCTCCTGGCAGACACCAAAACCCTGGCTCTTGACATCTGACGTGTGACAGCTCATGATCAGCTCCTGGTCTTCCACAGCGTTGTCTGGTCCGCACACCTGCAGCTCTAAGGTCTCCGTCAACTCTCCTGCACCTTCTGACATCGGTGGACATTCACCTTCCATGCCTCCTGGTTGCTCCTGAGTGGCATATGCTCTGTCCCTTCAGCTTGGAGGTAGTTCTCTTCCTGAAGCCACCTTTGGGTTCCACCGGACACTTTCACCTTCTTCACCAGCGGCATCTTCACTGAAGTCCTCCATTGTGGTCTACAGCGGTTTCCGACGTCACTTCACACGTATGCACCTGGCTTCCCTGTTGCAGGTATCCTGGTTACCAGTGTATCCATGGATGAGGTGACTCTCCAACCTTCCATCTTCCACTGAGTTTCTTCAGGGTCCTCTAGGAAGGGCCCTTCTTCTTAAAAACTGCAACCATGACTTACCAATTGACTTGTATAGAGCTCAAGGTGTGTTCCCACTCTGCACACAGCCCCGTGCGGTTCCTGGGTACTTACTTCGAGTGATTCCTTGGGTCCCCAGTTCTTCTACGTCTTCTAGTTCCAGTCTTGATTTAGGTCTTGGTTCGCATTCCACTTTATTAATTTATAGTTTTGTGTCCCCTTGGGAACCACTCTGTATTTGTGCTACTTACTTGTTCTATTACTAAAGTATTGTGTGTATTGTGATTATATCTCTGAGTAGGAGATAATGCAATGTGTTAGTGAGTGTTTATAATACATACACATTTTTATAACTACACTGTGTGGTTCTTTTTCACTTAACCTGCACTATATGATTAGTACTGGTAAAGAAGCTGCTTTACACTCCTTCTGGACTAAGCCATAAGCCTGCTCTCCACAGCTACCTCTTAGAGAGCTTCTACGGTTGTCTAAGACCTCTAAAATCACCATAAGAGTTGTCTGGATTGGTGCTGGGACCTATATGAGCCCTCTTAGAGGTGGGCTCTAGAGATCTCCATTAGTCTGGAAGTCCTATAGGCAGACAGGGGCAGAGCCGGACATTCTGCAACCTGAGGTCCATCTTGCATGAGAGCTGCTCTCTGCATACATTAGCTTCTACACTAGACAGTGTTAATGATGACCTCAAACCAAGACTGAACATCCACAACCAAATACAATACAATAATGCCACCACACAACATCTCGATCCCATGGAATCACATCTGTAATCCAGAGGGCCATTCCTACAAACCAAGATCCAACATCCACATCCAAATATATCTTCATTGTTCACTTGAACTACTTCCAAGACACCACAGTCCAGAACCTCACAAACCTTCTTGAAATGAACGACCATAAACAACTCTGTAATAACCCAACTCATATTAAAGGCTACTCTCTCAATATGATAATAACCAAAAATGAGCTTGTATCATTTAGGTCCATCCTACCCATTGACTGGTCCAACCACCATCTCATACTGTGTAATATCGATACCCAGGTCCGACCCCACCCAGCCTCAACATACAAACCTAAGCACTGGGCTAAGAACATCAATTAAGTCCCAAATATTGAACTGGAATCCAGAATCTGTGCCCCACTACAACATCAACCCCTCACTCATAGCGTCGATGACCTCACTGCCCACCATAACACAACGATGACTAAAGTTCTTGACCAAGTGGAAGGCTCAAACTAAAACAATCGGGAAGAATCCAATCAAAGACTTGGTTCAGCTCTGACCTGAACAACAAGAGGAGACAACTCAGACAGACAGAAAGGATATGGACACAGAACCCCTCGACAATGCACCTAGCACTACTAAGAACCGCACAGCTTTCCTATAAGAAGCACATTTTTAGAGAAAATACCTCTTTCTTTCGAAACCAACTTGACCGCGCTAAGAATAGACCCAGGGAACTCTTCAACATCTTTAAACAACAAACTACCCTCACCTCCCCTCACAAAATAACAGCCACCAAGGAATGCTGTGAAGAAATTGCTGGCTTCTTCACTGACAAAGTCGCAAAAAATGAGCAATCCTTCATCCAAATCACAAATCTGCCAGCTCTCACTCCCTTTCCCACTGACTCACTTCCCTTCACTGCAGCCACTCCACCAAAGATAAATATTGACCAAATGGCCCAAAATAAACATAATGTCAACTATGACCTCACTCTACTGAAAAACAATGCTAATATATCTGACTTCACGCCCATGACAGAAAATGAAGGGCCTGATTCACAGAATGAACTTAAGACTCAATCATAAACTTACTACTATTTTGGTATTCACAGAATGCACTTACTACTTTTAGCATTCACAGAATGAACTTACAACTTTTGGTATTCACAGAAGTTAGGATTTTGTCTTAAGTCTGTCTTGGGTATCAATGGAACAGTCCTAAAATGGTTCACATCTTACCTGCATCACCGCTCACAACAAAGTAAAATTAGCACTTTTCTCTCTAAACCCACACTAGTTACTCTTGGTGTAGTCCAAGGCTCAATTCTCTCCCCCTCCCATTTCAATCTCTTCGTGGTACCCCTTACAACCACCCTGAAGCAAGCAGGGGTCAAATATCACCTATATGCTGATGACACACAACTCTACTACAAAATCAAATCACCCAATGACATCCTACATCTCAACGCCACACTACTCAAGATACAAAGCTGGCTCAATTCAAACTACCTGATGTTGAACCCCAACAAAACCGAACTACTAACGTTCTCCCCTAAAAATAACCCTCCACCAATCCAATAATGGCTCAAGAACCAAGATGCCCTCAATTGCCCTCTTACTCTGTCCAATTCTGTAAAGTCCTTCGGCATCACCCTGGGCAAAAAACATGTCAATGATCATCAGTAACTCAGTCAAAGGAGCGCTTTACACACTCAAACACCTCAAGAAATCAAAACATTCATTCCCCAGATGATCTTAAGACTGTTGTACAATTCCTAGTCCTCTCTAAACTGGACTATGGGAAGGCCATTTTCACAGGGACACCAAAAATTCACCTGGCCCGCCCAAGAACAGTACTAAACATGGCGGCCCGGCTCCTAACAGGTTTTAAATGGTTTGAACACATCACACCAGCCCTCAAGATCCTCAACTGGCTTCCCATCAAAGGAAGATTTATTTACAAGACTGCTTGCATTACCCACAAAGTCCTTCACAAGCATACATTCATCTATCTAGACAACAAACCTATGAAAGCAGGATGAACCAGAACTCTGAGAACTCCAATCCACTTCTTCTCATACCTCCCAAACTGAAAAGGAAATCCACCTAGATTCACGCTTTCTCTGGAAATGCACTCAGGAAATGGAGCTCACTTCAGAGAGATCTGTGATGCAGCCCCTCCTTCTCCTGCTTCAAAAGGTACCTGAAACTCCTTCTACGCAACAAATACTTTAGCACGCATGCTAACTGAACTGTGGTCCAATACCTAGTTATCGAAGAAAGAGAGCGGCTGACCAAGGTTATGCACAAGTACTTTCAATGTATGATATGTAAGTCCATAGGATGTGCACAGTACGTCAAGAGCGTGCCGCACCAACACTCTCCTGCAAAGCGGATCCCAAAGTTCATATACAAAAAAGGACGGTGCACCAGAAGAGAGTATTCAATAGTTCCAATTCGTATTCTCGTTTAAGTAAGGCAGCCAACGTGCAGAAAGAGACCTTTAAGATCCTGTCGGTGTTGACTAAAAAACCAGACAGTGTTCAGTCCCCCATAAACTGCAATTCCTTTCAGGGATACTTCCTGGAGAAAGTAAGAACCATCATCCAGGACATAAAAAGTGGGATGCCTAACGGGATGGCCATACCTATAGGCCCTCGTAAACAAACTGACTGTTCTATCACACTGTTTCCAGAGATTGACACCCTGAGTCTGCAGCAGTTGATGGATAGAATCAAGTCTGGATCCCCAGCGGACCCTTGTCCACCTAAAGTCTTTCAGGCAGCCCGTCCCCTATTGGAGGAGCATGTCATCTCCCTCCTAAATAGGTCTTTGAAAACAGGACAACTACCAGCAGAACTCAAGGAAGCGCGTGTAAGACCGCTGTTAAAAAAAACAGGTGCAGACCCAGCAATACTAAAAAATTACAGGCCGATCTCTCAGTTACCATTCCTCTCTAAAGTACTGGAACAACATGTACTAAAATCCCTGTCCGTGTACTTGGAGTCCCATTCCCTGCTTCACGAACGACAAGCAGGGTTCCGAGCACATCACAGCACCGAGTTGGTGATGCTCTCGGTGCTGGATGAACTGAGAGGCCTGGCTGACGGTAAAAAACCGAGCGCCCTGATTCTGTTAGACCTTTCAGCGGCGTTCGATACCGTCAGCCATGCGTTGTTGCTGGAAAGACTGAGTGATTTTGGCATCAAAGGCCTGGCCTTTAGTTGGTTGCAGTCATTTCTGTCAGGAAGGACACAAAGAATACAACTTGGAGAAGAAGCCTCCGCAGTGGGAAAGCTAGAATGTGGGGTACCCCAGGGCTCAGCCCTATCCCCACTGCTGTTTAACTTATACCTGCAGCCTCTGATTGCCTCCCTGGCGAGTATGGGCTGCACAGTATACAATTATGCGGATGACACGCAGCTGTTGCTGAGTGTCGACAATACAAGTGCCGCTCAACTCCACACTCAGAATATCTTGAGATACACGGTCCAGTGGATGACAGGAAACCTCCTCAAAATCAACCCAGATAAGACTGAGGTCCTGGTGATTCCATCCGCCACCTCACCATGGTGTCATCTCTACTGGCCCGCAGAGCTAGGCCCGGCCCCAAAACCCAGCCTGAACGTGAAGAGCCTGGGGATCAAATTGGACTGTGACCTCTCTATGGTCAACCAAATTTCCTCAGTAGTTGGCAGTTGCACTAATATTATCCGACAGCTACGGAAATTAGTACCTATCATTTCCCAATCTATGCTACGTTCCATTGTCGCAGCCACCGTGATCTCAAGAATAGATTACGGAAACGCCCTCTACCTTGGCCTACCAAAAACTCTGACAAATAGGCTACAGGAAGTGATGAATGACGCTGCCCGTCTTATTTTCAGATTGCCAAGACGTACTAAAGCATCCCCCCTGTTACAGAGCCTCCACTGGCTCCCTATTAAGGAGTGAGTGGAATTTAAAAGCTTGTGTATAGCCCACAAAGCCATCTATGGCATGGCGCCCGCATACATCAAAGACCGTGTGGCGGTGTACAGCCCAAAGAGAACTCTCAGATCCTCAGACTCTCAACTATTGGTCTGCCCTCGGTACAAACTTGCCAGCAAGGGTGGAAGAGCCTTTTCGGTGCTGGTTCCTCAGCTATGGAACACATTACCTGAGCCACTGCGCAGGGAAGAGAACCTCCTACGCTTCAGAAAGGGGTTGAAAACGCTGCTGTTTAGGAGGTCCTTGTGAACCACTTAGGCTAGTGGATGCCTTTCTGTATTGTCAAAGTTGTTGTTTTACCATCGATTCCCGAGCGCTTAGAGGCCTGTAGGTGATTGAGCGCGCTATAAATCAAAAATAACAATAACAATATTCCAAAATTTCTTTATTCAATTCCAATAAAACCAAACTCCTCAGCCAACGCGTTTCGCTCACAAAGAACTTCGTCAGGGCTATTCGGTAAAGGGAGTATCCTGTGGATTCGTACCCATCGTTGGAATTTATTACGAAATATTGCAAGTAACACCTTCACAGTGGGCCAATAAATATGTAAGCCAAAGGACAAACCATATACGTTGTCCGTTCTAAATAGAATGAAGTAATCAGTTTGGTTTCCCGCAGTATAGTGACTTTGGGAGTATTCGACCTAAGTTACGGCCGCCAGTTCGGGTAGCTGGTAGTGTGAAGAGCGAGATAATCGTAATACCTCACTTTCTCTATGAGCAGACCCTTTGCCGCCACAGTCGGTTGGATGATTGTTTCAGCTGCCTTATATGTCATTTACTGCTTTAACTCTTGATGTTCTAATTATCCGAATACTGTAACCACCCTTACTGCCTTTGTCTCTATTGATACATGTTCTTGAACCAAGGGTCTTGCATGATATGTAAAGCCTATTTTTATGTAAAGTGCTCTGATACCTTCGGGTCCAGCTAGTGGTATATAAAACTTATAAATACAAGGATAATGCCACAAGACCACACCCACGATCCATCAACCACATGCATGCATCCCACAATAGGTATTCCAAGATGAGGCTGACATCCTTTGACATCACACAACAGCACAAAGAAATAATGCTGCCCACCTTCATCTCAAAACATCACATCCATAGTTGTGCACCTCCCCACACCCTAGAGACACTGCACCAATAACCCAAGCAGAGAACGGTGCAAAGCCACTCACTTTCCAAGACACCACGCCTACTAATTCATCATAATGGTAATTTTGTAATCACAATCGTACACCTTTGAAAAAGGCCTCTCGTGCTATAGAACAAAGAGAATAAAGAACAAGATGTCAAACAGCCAAAACAGAAAAGGTAAATTTTTCCACAGTTGCCCTCAACACCACACCTACATCACAAAATCCCGCTTCCAAATCCATATAAGATGCTTCCACAGAGACTGAACCAAAGCAAAATTCATCCACCAGAAAGTTAATGGCATATCACAGGCCCACATTTGAAGATGTCACAGCAACACCTCAAAAATAAAATGCCAATTGCCATTGCATAACTCGAGACAGCAAATCCAAAACAAACTGTTAATGGCCTGTGTCAATGTTGTGCAACAAATACCAAAACTTCTTGCTCTGTAGGTACCAAACGCCCTTTATGTGCTCCAACGAATAGGAAGAGGATCCCCCCAAAATACATTTCAAATATAGGGAAACCCCAAACATCACTGTTCAGTCTCTGTCAGCGCAAAAAAGTCTTGTACATAAGATTCACAATCTGATCCTTTATTTTTCAGACTACTTCAAAACCTCTTGCCAACACGTGTTTCGACTCACATCCCAGCCTAGACTTCCTCAAGGCCTAGCACTAATAAATCTTGCATATATCTTCGATCTCACCACAGTAACCATGCTGGCAAAAGTATTCAAAAAGATTATTAAAGTTTTCCAAGTAACAATTGTCATGTTCAGTCTAACCAGTATATACGTCAAGTTGGACACATCATGCCGGGATACGGTTCCTGGCAGTGTGGTTCTAAGGTACCTTAAATTCCAGCTCATACTATGGACAATCATACACCCATGTGACTGAAAATGACAGCCCTCACTTGTGGAACTTTGATCCCTTTGAATACTTTCAGCAGTGTGGTTACTGTGGTGAGATTGAAGATATTAGTGAGGATTATTAGTACAAAACCCTGAGGAAGTCTAGGCGATGATGCAAGAGGAAACACATGTAAGGTAGGATAGAGATTTAGGAGACATATAGAAAATAAAGGAACAGAACATGCTTACTACATGCAACACCCCCAGGTGTAATGATCTCACAGAGACTGGACAAATGCAAAGTAACCTGCCAAAAAGCCCCCACAACAAGGCAGCCTGAAACCTCATCCAGTACTGTTTATCACGTGTATGTGTAAAAAAGACCTTTTACCTCTCTGTGCACTATTCTTGGCTGATCATATAGGGGTGGCTGCCACCCGAGAGCCTCTTTAGAGCACTGTACATGTGTCATTTTCTCTTATCTGCACTGCATTATGAGCCCACTACTATCACACTTACTCGCTACCTCCGCTGTCCATCCTCCACCCTCTGGTACTCACCAGACATGTCGTGATCTTCTCAAGAACCATCGCACCGCAGGGGATGGAGGAAAACATGAGAAGGGAGGAAAAGAGGGATAATCAGCGGTCAGCAGCACCACTGCTCTCCTTGGTTAAGTTGGATGTATTATTTTCAGATCCATTTTACATTGTCCTCTGCTTGGACACAGCACAGACAGGGTTGAGGATGAGTTGACCTGGACCAGTGAGTACCTAAATACCAGGACATCTTTTATCTATAGAACCAGATCTTCTTTAGCAGGTCTAGAGGTGGCGCATTACTTGATCCTCAGCGGTCAACAACAGTGAGCATGCCTTTTAAAGTTGATAAACTCATCTTGCAAATTAATAAACATATACCAGTGCCAAACTGTTGCTTATTGCATGGTTTTAATTACTGAGATAGAGAAGCAGGGTCAGGAAAGGAAAAGAGTTATCAAAATGGTGTTATTTTATGATTTGCTACATGCAAGTTCTTTTCAAGTGAGCTCAACCTGCTCTCTTCATGCTGGTCTATGAGTCCCATCCTTTTCTAGCAAATGGGTTTCTCTCTTCCCCACGCCTTCTTTGGGAAGATGGCCTTCCTCCATCATCTGCGGTGAGTCTGGAACAGATTGTCTCATTTGACTATGATGTCCTGTTGCTCAGCTCCATCCCCTCCAATGGCTTTGCGTAGTCTGGCCCAGAACAGAGGCTGCTGGCCCAAGTCCTCCTCCCACTCCAGGTATGTTTTCTTCTTCACCAGCTTGGCCAGTTGGTGGTAGCGGGAGAGGCTCCTCGTGGACACTTTCTCCAGGAACACCATCACCAAGGAATCCTTTCTCTCTGCCAGTAGGCGGTATGTGGCCATCCGCACTTCCAAGGAGCACCAGTGGCTGCGCAGGTAATGGCGGCTGATCAGACACACCACCCAGCGGCTCTTATAGATGCTGTCCATGATGTTATCCAAGATGTCTTTGCCCACTTCGGAACCCCTGCGATGCAGACACACTTTAAAGAACGGCGGTCCCCTCTCTTCCAAGTTGGGCAGGAACTCGCGGACAACCCAAGCCTCATCACAGCTGCTGTAAGAGACAAAGGCATCAAAGTCATATCGCCTCTTCCTGCCACGTCTCCCATGATAGTTCCACCAGGTCCTGAGCATGTAGAAGAGATACAGGAGGTACCAGCGCACCTTGTGATACAGCAGGGCCGTGATCAGGAACAACATGTTGAAGGAGAAAGTCCCAATGCAGAGTGAGTAACCTATCAGCAAGCTGCAGTCTTTCTCCAGGAAATTCAGGAAATTCAGATCCTGTGCCCCACTAGAACATGTCTGAATTCCCAGCTGTGGCACTCTCACTTGGGGGTGGGTGGTCACCCATCTTCTGATCCAGGCTTGTTCACACAAACAATCTAGTGAAACATCCTTCAGATATATGTAGCGTAGACTTTCAGTATGGTCGAGCAGACCCTCCTGTAGGGTTTTCACAGGTTGGGACTTGAAGATTACAAGCTCCAGAGAGACGAGGTCTCTAAACATGGTGGCCGTAAAGTGCTCTATCCCAGAATCCTCTAAGATTAAGGTTCTGAGGTGCGTCAGGTTCCAGAACAGCTGCTCTGGAGTAAGGAACCCCTTTTCTATGTCAAACTTTAGGTTTCTGAGATGGAGATGACGTAACTTGCGAAGAAGTGGCAGGGTGGCATTCAGGGGGCTGTAATTTTTGATATAGTGCACAAAACCACTGGAGCTATAGTATAAATGTTCCAGGTTGGTGAAGCACGTTAAAGCCAAACGACTAGGCACAGAGTCTGGGTGTGTATGACATTCCAGTTGTTGATTTTCCAGTAGATGAACTTCTTTAACAAATTACAAAGATGGGCCAGCCTTCAGGTCAATGAAAACATCTTCAGCTTTAATGTGAAGTACCTTCAAGAAGGTACAGTTTTTCCGACATTTGAGGTAAACGGTTGATCCCTCAACTGCAAGGTAGGTCAAGGGATTCTGAAAAAATGCAAACCCTGGTACATCTTTGAAGGTGAGCCTCATATCTTCAAGCCGGTGCATTCCTAAATAAGAATCATTGTCACTTCTAAGCTGGTTTGCCAGAAGGTCGAGAACCCTCACGTTTGTCAAGTGATTGAAATAGAAATTCTCCAACAGAAAGAGCCCATTTGAGCTCAGGTTGAGTGATTCCAGCTGCTCCAGACCCACAAAGGCATGTTTTTCCAGAGTTGGAATGTGATTCTGGCTTATATCCAGTGTCCGCAGATTGCCCAGACAGGATAGGCGCCTGGAGCCGATGCTGCTGATGCGGTTGGTAGAAAGATCCAGGTGTGTCAGGTTGGCCAGAAGAGCCTTGGGATGTGTCCCAGGTGGGCAGATATCTAGACTCTTTATCTTGTTTACAGATAGAATGAGGGACCTCAGGCTCAGCAATTTCTTGGCCATGTCACTTGTGAAAGTCCTTATGAAGTTGTCAGACATGTTGAGCGATAGTAGGTTGTCGCATCCTTCAAACAACTTTGTGGAAAGCTTAAAAATAAAATTGTGAGCCACACTTAAGTAACTCACTTTCAGCTGCGACACCACATTGCAGACATCTTTGATTTCCCGAAAGTCTGCATTTATCATGGCATTTAGGGACAGAGTCGCAATGCTCTTTATTCCAGAGTCAACCAGCTGAATGACCTTCAGAGCAGTGTGATCCGCCCTGAAGACCGTGAGGTGAGGGAAATTACAGAATGCATTTTTCTCAAGTCTTTCCAACTTATTACCCGATAAATCAAGGGTGGAAATCCTTGGAGAGAAGACTGGGCTCCTCGTATGTTCAGGCAGCTTGGGGAGATTGGCTGTCCTAATGCAGTCCTCTTCACGGGCACTCGTTATACCGTTCCTCATGATTTCCAGGACCTCTAGCGATTCCAGGGACTGAAGCAGAGTGGTCAGCCTGTATAGCCTAGGACAGTCATTCTCATATAACGATATCACCTGTATTCTATGTAATGGCTTGAAAAGACTTTGTTGAAATTCTGAGTAAAGCACCACGTTTTGAAGGTCCAAGCGGGTTAGGTTCTCCAATCCACCAAACACCTGATCATCCATGTCTACGGGTGGAGTATGATTAGTGTAATCTCCTTTGATTCCCAGATGTCTCAGGTTGGCAGCACCATTGAAGGCTCTTGCAGAAACATAAAACGATCCATACAGATAGAGCCGGGTCAGGTTCTGATACCCGGAGAACAAGTCTGTGGGAACGGTTGGTACGTGTAACACCAGGCAGAGGGTGTCCACGTCCACTGGAACCTCTCTTAGATCCACCTCCATGTTCCTCACTGGGCTGCATTTGCTGAAAACCCTGAACCCCTCCAAGGGGAATCCAAAGCAGGTGGGGGCCAGCACTCCCAGGGATCCCAGCTGGTCCCACTCGTAGATGTCACACTTGGCAGTGGCCGTGTCTGACACTATGGTCCACAAACAGATGACAAATGGGCAAAGCACGGCTACAGGGAATGATCTCAGCGCCAATTCAGGCCTCCGCTGTCTAATCTGTGGTTTGAAGTGCAGGTCTCTGGGCCGTGGTTTGCTGTATCACCTTAAAAGTAAGTGAAACATCCCCTTCCTCTGTGCTTGTCTGAGGAATAAGGGAGGGCCCTATGAAAAAGGAACTGAGAGATAGAGATTTATAATTAGAAAAAAGAAGAACAGAGAGTCTGAGTGTATAAAAACAGAGCCAAGAGCAGTAATGTCCACTGCAACATGTTCATTCATGGGAATGTGAGATCACCTTCCTATCCGTCATCGAACCCTGACCCTAATTAGAATTGTTACAAAGGCCCCGTACAGACCAAGAATCTTTATGCATTAGCTCCAAGCATTGGCTACTCCAGGAGGTAAGAATGACATTCATGTTTACTGCGCCAGCCTTAAAGTCCTTAGACATCAACAACCGGCACAAGTCCACTCCACCCTAAATACGTCCAGAAATCCCAGAGGGCAAGCACTTCTACGACTGGAATCAAGATGATTTAAGGCTTACTGAGTCCTTTTTCAGGGGCTGCTCCGGCTTTATGAAACTCAGTACCTGAGGGCCGGAGAAGCCAGAAAAACATTGCTTCTTTCTGGAAGAAAAAAAATATATATATATTTTGGCGCGTATCAATATTTATGTCCATATTTATCAAGGTTTCGCGTTGCCTTTGTGCAGCGCAAGGGGACGCAAGGGCGACTCAAAACCTGAATGAGATTTATCGACCCTATGTGATTTGATAAATCTAAAGTAACGCAGGGCAACGCCAATCCGTGCCGTGTGTTACTCTGCGGCAGGGAGGCGTGCCATGGGTGAAGCGTGGGTGGAGCGTGGGTGGAGCATGGGTGTCTCTGCGGCAGGGAGGCGTGCCATGGGTGAGGCGTGGGTGGAGCGTGGGTGTCTCTGCGGCAGGGAGGCGTGCCATGGGTGGAGCGTGGGTGGAGCGTGGGTGTCTCTGCGGCATGAGGCGTGCCAGGGGTGGAGCGTGGGTGGAGAGTGGCTGTCTCTGCGGCAGGGAGGCGTGCCATGGGTGGAGCGTGTGTGTCTCTGGGGCAGGTAGGCGTGCCATGGGTGGAGCGTGGGTGTCTCTGCCGCAGGGAGGCGTGCCATGGGTGGAGCGTGGGTGTCTCTGCCGCAGGGAGGCGTGCCATGGGTGGAGTGTGGGTGTCTCTGCGGCAGGAAGGCGTGCCATGGGTGGAGCGTGGGTGTCTCTGCGGCAGGGAGGCGTGCCATGGGTGGAGCGTGGGTGTCTCTGCAGCAGGGAGGCGTTCCATGGGTGGAGCGTGGGTGTCTCTGCGGCAGGGAGGCGTGCCATGGGTGGAGCGTGGGTGTCTCTGCGGCAGGGAGGCGTGCCATGGGTGGAGCATGGGTGTCTCTGCGGCAGGGAGGCATGCCATGGGTGGAGCATGGGTGGAGCGTGGGTGTCTCTGCGGCAGGGAGGCGTGCCATGGGTGGAGTGTGGGTGTCTCTGCGGCAGGGAGGCGTGCCATGGGTGGAGTGTGGGCGTCTCTGCAGAAGGGAGGCGTGCCATGGGTGGAGTGTGGGTGTCTCTGCGGCAGGGAGGCGTGCCATGGGTGGAGCGTGGGTGTCTCTGCGGCAGGGAGGCGTGCCATGGGTGGAGCATGGGTGTCTCTGCGGCAGGGAGGCATGCCATGGGTGGAGCATGGGTGGAGCGTGGGTGTCTCTGCGGCAGGGAGGCGTGCCATGGGTGGAGTGTGGGTGTCTCTGCGGCAGGGAGGCGTGCCATGGGTGGAGTGTGGGCGTCTCTGCAGAAGGGAGGCGTGCCATGGGTGGAGTGTGGGTGTCTCTGCGGCAGGGAGGCGTGCCATGGGTGGAACGTGGGTGTCTCTGCGGCAGGGAGGCGTGCCATGGGTGGAGTGTGGGCGTCTCTGCGGCAGGGAGGCGTGCCATGGTTGGAGCGTTGGTGTCTCTGCGGCAGGGAGGTGTGCCATGGGTGGAGCGTGGGTGTCTCTGCGGCAGGGAGGTGTGCCATGGGTGGAGCGTGGGTGTCTCTGTGGCAGGGAGGCGTGCCATGGGTGGAGCGTGGGTGTCTCTGTGGCAGGGAGGCGTGCCATGGGTGGAGCATGGGTGTCTCTGCGGCAGGGAGGCGTGCCATGGGTGGAGCGTCGGTGGCTCTGAGGCAGGGAGGCGTGCCAAGGGTGGAGTGTGGGTGTCTACGCGGCACAGAGGAGTGCCATGAGTGGAGCCTGGGTGTCTCTGTGGCACAGAGGCGTGCCTTGGGTGGAGCGTGGGTCTCTCTGCGGCAGGAAGGCGTGCCATGGTTGGAGCGTGGGTGTCTCTGTGGCAGGGTGGCGTGCCATGGGTGGAGCGTGGGTGTCTCTGTTGCACGGAGGCATGCCATGGGTGGAGCCTGGGTGTCTCTGCAGCAGGGAAGCGTGCCATGGGTGGAGCATGGGTGTCTCTGCGGCAGGGAGGCGTGCCATGGGTGGAGCGTGGGTATCTCTGCGGCAGGGAGGCGTGCCATGGGTGGAGCGTGAGTGTCTCTGTGGCAGGGAGGCGTGCCATGGGTGGAGCGTGGGAGTCTCTGCGGCAGGGAGGCGTGCCATGGGTGGAGCGTCGGTGGCTCTGAGGCAGGGAGGCGTGCCACGGGTGGAGTGTGGGTGTCTACGCGGCACAGAGGAGTGCCATGAGTGGAGCCTGGGTGTCTCTGCGGCACAGAGGCGTGCCTTGGGTGGAGCGTGGGTCTCTCTGCGGCAGGAAGGCGTGCCATGGTTGGAGCGTGGGTGTCTCTGTGGCAGGGTGGCGTGCCATGGGTGGAGCGTGGGTGTCTCTGTAGCATGGAGGCATGCCATGGGTGGAGCCTGGGTGTCTCTGCAGCAGGGAAGCGTTCCATGTGTGGAGCACAGGTGTCTCTGTGGCAGGGAGCCGTGCCATGGGTGGAGCGTGGGTGTCTCTGCCGCAGGGTGGCGTTCCTTGGGTGGAGTGTGGGTGTCTCTGTGACAGGGAGGCGTGCCATGGGTGGAGCGTGGGTGTCTCTTTGGCAGGGAGGCGTGCCATGGGTGGAGCGTGGGTGTCTCTTTGGCAGGGAAGCGTACCATGGGTGGAGCGTGGGTGTCTCTGTGGCAGGAGGCGTGCCATGGGTGGAGCGTGGGTGTCTCTGTGGCAGGGAGGCGTGCCATGGGTGGAGCGTGGGTGTCTCTGTGGCAGGGAGGCGTGCCATGGGTGGAGCGTGGGTGTCTCTGCGGCAGGGAGGCGTGCCGTGGGTGGAGCGTGGGTGTCTCTGTGGCAGGGAGGTGTGCCATCGGTGGAGCGTGGGTGTCTCTGTGGCAGGGAGGCGTGCCATGGGTGGAGCGTGGGTGTCTCTGTGGCAGGGAGGCGTGCCATGGGTGGAGCGTGGGTGTTGCCGTGCATCCACCCATGCATTCTGACACATCCCCAGATTTACCAACACGGGTAGACCTGGGAAGGCGTTGTTCTCCTCTCCACCAGAGGCGCAACGAGGAGAAATATCCTTATTTCTCCTCATTGTTTCCTCTTTATAAGTGAGCTGCATTGAGCAGCACGCGTAGAATGAGTAAAATGCCTCTGAGGATGGTTTTGTGCAGCAAGGTGTCCCTTCCTGCACATAAACAATCCAGCCTGTAACACATGCACCCTCGCTCCATAGGGCATAAATGCCTGCGTTGGTGCTCGGCAGGAGTTCTGTGCGCCAGCGCAGGCAGCAGGAATGCAGCGTATAATGTTAAATACAGCGCATGGCTGCCCTCTCCCTTTCATGCAGCGCGGGCATCAGGAATGCAGCGTATAATGTTAAATACAGCGCATTGCTGCCCTCTCCCTTTCATGCTGAGCAGACAGCAGGAATGCAGCGTATAATGTTAAATACAGCGCATTGCTGCCCTTTCCCTTTCATGCAGCGCCGGCAGCAGGAATGTACCGTATAATGTTAAATACAGCGCATTGCTGCCCTTTCCCTTTCATGCTGAGCAGACAGCAGGAATGCAGCGTATAATGTTAAATACAGCGCATTGCTGCCCTCTCCCTTTCATGCTGAGCAGACAGCAGGAATGCAGCGTATAATGTTAAATACAGCGCATTGCTGCCCTTTCCCTTTCATGCAGCGCCGGCAGCAGGAATGCAGCGTATAATGTTAAATACAGCGCATTGCTGCCCTTTCCCTTTCATGCAGCGCCGGCAGCAGGAATGCAGCGTATAATGTTAAATACAGCGCATTGCTGCCCTTTCCCTTTCATGCAGCGCCGGCAGCAGGAATGTACCGTATAATGTTAAATACAGCGCATTGCTGCCCTCTCCTTTTCATGCAGCGCCGGCAGCAGGAATGCACCGTATAATGTTAAATACAGCGCATTGCTGCCCTCTCCCTTTCATACAGCGCGGGCAGCAGGAATGCACTGTATAATGTTAAATACTGCGCATTGCTCCCCTCTCCCATTCATGCAGCGCGGGCAGCAGGAATGCACCCTATAATGTTAAATACAGTGCATTGCTGCCCTCTCCCTTTCATGCAGCGCACACAGCAGGACTGCACCGTATAATGTTAAATACAGCGCATTGCTGCCCTCTCCCTTTCATGCAGCGCAGGCAGCAGTAATGCACCCTATAATGTTAAATACAGCGCATTGCTGCCCTCTCCCTTTCATGCAGCGCGGGCAGCAGGAATGCACCATATAATGTTAAATACAGCGCATTGCTCCCCACTCCCTTTCATGCAGCGCGGGCAGCAGGAATGCACCGTATAATGTTAAATACAGCGCATTGCTGCCCTCTCCCTTTCATGCAGCGCAGGCAGCAGGAATGCACCCTATAATGTTAAATACAGAGCATTGCTGCCCTCTCCCTTTCATGCAGCGCAGGCAGCAGTAATGCACCCTATAATGTTAAATACAGCGCATTGCTGCCCTCTGCCTTTCATGCAGCGCAGGCAGCAGGAATGCACCGAATAATGTTGAATGTAGCGCATTGCTGCCCTATCACTTTCATGCGGTGCGGGCAGCAGGAATGCACCCTATAATGTTAAATACAGCGCATTGCTGCCCTCTCCCTTTCATGCAGCGCAGTTCAGCAAGGTGGATTGTTGCGTTGCGAGAAACATTGATAAATATGGGCCTAAATCTCTATTTTTAATTTCCTCAGTGACAGACACATTGGTGCAGACTCATCCACCTTCTAATCTACCCAGCCCCTCCCCCGTCCAAGCCTGATTTATTAACTGTGCTGCATATGGCTTCAGAATATCGGCAACCCGGCCATGGGTGCTGAAAGTAGGGTGTGGGGGGCTGCAGCACCCCAAAAATAACAATGCTGGAGTTTGGAAGGAGAACGAACAATAAAGCGCCTTTCAGATTCGTATTCATCTTGTCACTTTTGCTGTGACATTGGTCAAAGGCCCGGCTGTGTCTTCTGCTCATTCTGAAACTGGTGTTTACTGATAAAGTCAGTGGCTGCAAAGTGAGAGGATTTTGTAAAGTGAACTATCTGACAATCTTGCTGGAAAGAGGAAGTGAAAGGGGAGGCCATAGGATGTCCCTTCTAACACACAACAACTTTTAAATACCTGGAAATGCACTGTGCACGTGTTTCAACTGAAGCATCTGTAATTCTGGAGTGTGATGGAGACAAAGGGGCAGATTTACGATTCCTGGCGCATCCCTGCAAAGCAGCAGGGATGCGCTAGGAAAGATGCGTGAAGCAAGTTTTCCCTTGCGCCACCACAGATGCGCCGCATTTACAATGCAGTGCATCAAGGAGCAACGATAAACAGATGCGCGTCACATCTGCCGGCGTAACGTTGGTGCAGTGCTGCGGTTGTGTCGCGGGCGCGACGCAACTCCAGCACTGTTCCAACCTGGCCTATCCTCAACATGGTGCGTCACGCCTTACGCCTGCTACAAGCAGGCGCAAGGTTTTGACAAAGCGGCGTTGGAAAAGTGACTGAGTGAAATCCTGTAGAATTCACTCAGGCACTTTTCCAAAGCATTCCTGCAACGGAACGCCCCTCCCTGCGCCAGAATGCACGGATGAAACCTGACGCAGGTTTCATGCGGCGCAGGGCTTTACAACGTAACGCATCTCCCTAGGTGTGTCACGTTGTAGACAGGGTACAACGTGGCGCATGGTTTATGCCGCAGCTGCGTCACAGAAGTGACGCTACCGTGGCGCAAATGTGGCGCACAGGGCTTGTAAATCTGCCCAAAACATTTTAATTGGCTCAAAATAATCCAGACCCTATACTGGATGAAGTGCAAATGATAAATATTCGCTTAAACCTGATTTCCACACATTATCATTTGTGCGCTGTATACTTTTACCTGCAAAACTGTGCGTTAATGCAAACTTAGTGGCCGTTTCAAGGGAGAATGTGCGCTCTATAACAGCAGCGGCTGCCTCATGGCGCTTTAGTAATATGTTTGCGACAATGTGATCCAAAATACACCACTGGCTCCATAATCCACCCTCACCACCGGCTCCATACTCCACCCCCACCACCGGTCCATATTCCACCCTCACCACTGGTCCATACTCAACCCTCACCACCGGCTCCATACTCCACCCTCACCATTGGCTCCATACTCCACCCCCACCTCCGGTCCATACTCCACCCTCACCACCGGTCCATACTCCACCCTCACCACTGGTCCATACTCAACCCTCACCACCGGCTCGATAATCCACCCTCACCAGCAGCTCCATGCTCCACCCTCACCACTGGCTCCACCTTCACGACCGGCTCTATACTCCACCCTCACCACCATTCCCTTCTCTACCCTCACCACCGTTCCATACTCCACCATCACCACCGGTCCATACTCCACCCTCACCACTGGCTCCATACTCCACCCTCACCACGAACTCCATACTCCACCCTCACCACCAGCTCCATACTCCACCCTCACCACAAACTCCATACTCCACCCTCACCACCAACTCCATACTCCACCCTCACCACCAGCTCCATACTCCACCCTCACCACTGGCTCCATTCTCCACCCTCACTTTTGGCTCCATACGCCACCCTCACCCCCAGACCATACTCCACCCTTACCCCCGGCTCCATACTCCACCCTCACTACTGGTTCCATACATCACTCTCACCACCAGCTCCATACTCCACCCTCACCACCGGCTCCATACTCCACCCTCCCCACCGGTCCAGACTCCACCCTCACCACTGGTTCCATACTCCACTCTCACCATCGGCTCCATACTCCACCCTCACCACTGGCTCCATACTCTACCCTCGCCACTGGTCCATACTCCACCCTCACCACCGGCTCTATACTCCGCCCTAAGCACTGGTTCCATACTCCACTTTCACCACTGGTTCCATACTCCACTCTCACCAACCGGCTCCATACTCCACCCTCACCCCTGGCTGCATACTCCACTCTCCTCACCAACTCCATACTCTACCCTCACCACTGCTTTCATACTCCACCCTCACCACAGGCTCCATACTCCACCCTCACCACCGGCTCCATACTCCACCCTCACCACCGGTCCATATGCCACCCTCACCACTGGCTCCATACCCCACCCTCACCACCGGATCCATAATCCACCCTCACCACCGGCTGAATACTCCAATCTCACCACCAACTCCATACTCCACCCTCACCACCGGCTCCATACTCCACCCTCACCATCGGCTGCATACTCCATTCTCACCATCGGCTCCATACTCCACCCTCACCACCGGCTCCATACTCCACCCTCACCACCGGTCCAAACTCCACCCTCACCACCGGCTCCATACTCCACCCTCACCACTGGTTCCATACTCCACTATCACAACTTGTTCCATACTCCACTCTCACCAACCAGCTCCATACTGCACCCTCACCACCGTCTACATACTCCATCCTCACCACCGGTCCATATTCCACCCTCACCACTGGTTCCATACTCCACCCTCACCACCGGCTCCATACTCCACCCTCACCACCGGTCCATACACCACCCTCACCACCGGCTCCATACTCCACCCTCACCATGGGCTCCATACTCCACCCTCACCATCGGCTGCATACTCCACCCTCACCACCGGCTCCATACTCCACCCTCACCACCGGCTCCATACTCCACCCTCAGCACCAGCTTTGTGGCATTACTGTCTAATGTGTGTGAGAGTGGGACAGGATGTGGAGTTACTGTCTAATGTGGTGAGAGTGGGACAGGGTGTGGCGTTACTGTCTAATGAGTGTGAGAGTGAGACAGGGTGTGTTGTTTCTGTCTAATGAGTGTGAGAGTGGGGCAGGGCGTGGTGTTACTGTCTAATGAGTGTGAGAGTGAGACAGGGTGTGGTGTTACTGTCTAATGAGTGTGAGAGTAGGACAAGGTGTGGAGTTACTGTCTAATGAGAGTGAGAGTGGGACAGGGTGTGATGTTACTGTCTTATGAGTGTGAGAGTAGGACAGGGTGTGGCGTTACTGTCTAATGTGTGAGAGAGTGGGACAGGGTGTGGCGTTACTGTCTAATGAGTGTGAGAGTGGGACAGGGTGTGGTGTTACTGTCTAATGTGTGAGACAGTGGGACAGGGTGTGGTGTTACTGTCTAATAAGTGTGAGAGTGGGGCAGGGTGTGGCGTTACTGTCTAATGTTGTGAGAGTGGGACAGGGTGTGGTGCTACCGTCTAATGAGTGTGGGAGTGGGACAGGGTGTGGTATTACTGTCTAATGAGTGTGAGTGTGGGACAGGATGTGGCGTTACTGTCTAATGTGTGTGAGAGTGGGACATGGTGTGGTATTACTATCTAATGTGGCGAGATTGAGACAGGGTGTGGAGTTACTGTCTAATGTTTTGAGAGTGGGACAGGGTGTGGCGTTACTGTCTAATGAGAGTGAGAGTGGGACAGGGTGTGGCGTTACTGTCTGATGTGTGTGAGAGTGGGACAGGGTGTGGTAGTACTGTTTAATGTGGCGAGATTGGGACAGGGTGTGGAGTTACTGTCTAATGTGGTGAGAGTGCGTTACTGTCTAATGAGTGTGAGAGTGGGACAGGGTGTGGCGTTACTGTCTAATTTATTTATTTTGCGGTTTTTATAGAGTGCGACACTCATCCCAAGGGATATCACGGCGCTTATACCAAATAGGGGCTACTGATGGCGGATACTGAGATGCTAAAGATTGGGGAAGAGGTGGGTTTTCAACTTTTTCCAAAACTGGAGATGGTTTGTAGTATGTCTTAGGTCAGTAGGGAGCTCATTCCACCTTTTTGCTGCCAAGTAAGAGAAGGAGCGACTACCTGTTCTAACTTTGTAAATGCGTTTGGTTTTAGCCAAAGCTGATTGACATGAGCGTAGGTTCCTAGAGGGGACATAAAATTCGATCTTCCCTTGAAGAATTGTGGGGCCAGTATTATGTAGAGCCCTATGGGCATGGCTAAGCAATTTGAAAGCAGCCCTCTGACGCATCGGGAGCCAATGAAGTTTCTTTAAGCATTCCGATGCCGAGTCTAGTTTACCTTTGTTGCAGACGAGTTTGGCCGCCAGATTTTGCAAAACCTGTAAGCGGGAGAACAAATGTTCATTCATCCCTACAAACAGCGCATTGCCATAGTCCGGGCGACTAACCAATAGGGCCTGTGTGACTGAGCGTCTGCAATCCAGGGGTATCCAGGGAAATATCCTGGCGAGAAGTTTTAAGATGGCAAAGCCCTTGCCACAAAGTGATCGGACGTGATCCTTCATGGACAAGGCATCATCCATGATGATTCCCAGGTTCCTGGCATGTTATTTTGGAGTGGGGGCCAAACCCAGTGAAGGTGGCCACCATGTGGCATCCCACACCCGTTTGGCACCACCAAACAGAAGAATCTCAGATTCAACTTTAGGCAGTGATCATGCCTCCACTGGGCCATTTCGGAGAGGCAGTCATGTAGCCTGGTTTTGGTTGCATCAGGCCCTTCGTCCATGGCCACCATCAGCTGCGTATCATCCGCATAGGAGCAGATGCCAATGCCCCACTTCCTTCCAATGTCGGCAAGAGATGACATATAGACATTGAAAAGAGTAGGGCTCAATGAGGCTCCCTGGGGGACCCCGCAGCCGATGGAGTTGGGCCTTGAGTGGATCTGACCCATAGGTACTGCCTGAGTAAGGTTGCTCAGGAAGGAGTGTAACCAGTTCAATGCCGTAGATTGGACTCCTTTGCTCCAAGGTATAATCAGCAGGCAGATGTGGGATACCGTGTCAAACGCCGCTGACAGGTCAAGCAGTATCAGCGCCACCGCTCCACCTTGATCGGTGGAGGATCTGATACTGTCCGACACTGCCAGCAACGTTGCCTCGGTACTGTTATTAGCTCTAAAGCCGGTCTGGAAAGGATCCAGAAGGGAGTTACTTTCTAGATACCTAGTCAGCTGTACATTGATCAATTTCTCCAGAGCTTTGGAGAGGTAAGGAAGCTGGGAGATGGGTCTGTAGTTCTCTGGATTGAGAATGTCAGATCCCGCTTTCTTCAGAAGGGGGGTCACAGAGGCGTGCTTCCAAGCATCAGGGAAGATGGCAGTACTTAATGATTTGTTAAAAAGTTGTGTGATCAGAGGACAGAGCGTGGACACAATTCTTTAGAACACGAAGTGGGGACAGGGGTCCGAGGGGGATCCAGATTTAACTGTGTTCAAAGCTGCTAGGACCTCGTCTACAGAGAGTGGTTCAAAACCGGTTAGGCGGGGTACATTTCCTGAGTCTGGTCAAGCTGTGGGTACTTCCGATAGCATCGCAGTCTTGGATGGGTTGTCTGAGTTACTGTAAGTATGTTGGGGAGTGAAGGTAGAGTATATTTTCTTAATTTTTCCAGAAAAGAAGGTGCAAATACGCTCACAAGCCTCAGCCAAAGGGGTGAGTGTTTGTGAAGTGCTAGATGGTTTGCTAAGCTCCTTCAATATTTTAAACAGTTCTTTCGCTGAATTACTATTTTCTTGAATGCGCTGAGTAAAATAATCCTTCTTTGCATTTTTGATGGCAAGAATATACCGCTTCCGTTTATGGGCATAGTTTAGTCTCGCTTCATGTGTGTGAGAGTGGGACAGGGTGTGGCGCTACTGTCTAATGAGTGTGAGAGTGGGACAGGGTGTGGCATTACTGTCTAATGTGGCGAGATTGGGACAGGGTGTGGAGTTATTGTCTAATGTGGTGAGGGTGGGACAGGGTGTGGCATTACTGTCTAATGAGTGTGAGAGTGGGACGGTGTGGCATTACTGTCTAATGAGTGTGAGAGTGGGACAGGGTGTGGCGTTACTGTCTAATGAGTGTGAGAGTGGGACGGTGTGGCATTACTGTCTAATGAGTGTAAGAGTGGGACAGGGTGTGGCGTTACTGTCTAATGAGTGTGAGAGTGGGACAGGGTCTGGCGTTACTGTCCAATGTGTGAGAGAATGGGACAGGGTGTGGAGTTACTGTCTAATGAGTGTGATATTGGGACAGGGTGTGGCGTTACTGTCTAATGTGGTGAGAGTGGGACAGGGTGTGGCATTACTGTCTAACGTGTGTGAGAGTGGGACAGGGTGTGGTGTTTCTGTCTGACGTGTGTGAGAGTGGGAAAGGGTGTGGCGTTACTGTCTTATGTGTGTGAGAGTGGGACAGGGTGTGGCGTTACTGTCTAATGAGTGTGAGAGTGTGAGAGTGGGTCAGGGTGTGTGGCGTTACTGTCTAATGTGGCGAGATTAGGACAGGGTGTGGAGTTACTGTCTATTGTGGTTAGAGTGGGACAGGGTGTGGCGTTACTGTCTAATGAGTGTGAGAGTGGGACGGTGTGGCATTACTGTCTAATGAGTGTGAGAGTGGGACAGGGTGTGGCGTTACTGTCTAATGAGTGTGAGAGTGGGACAGGGTGTGGCGTTACTGTCTAATGTGTGAGAGAGTGAGACAGGGTGTAGAGTTACTGTCTAATGAGTGTGAGATTGGGACAGGGTGTGGGGTTACTGACTAATGAGTGTGAGAGTGGGACAGGGTCTGGCATTACTGTCTAATGTGGCGAGAGTGGGACAGGGTGTGGAGTTACTGTCTAATGAGTGTGAGATTGGGACAGAGTGTGGGGTTACTGTCTAATGAGTGTGAGAGTGGGACAGGGTGTGGCGTTACTGTCTAATGTAGCGAGAGTGGGACAGAGTGTGGCGTTACTGCCAGAACTACTCACTTTGGAACTGGAGAACCCATATCGAGTCTCGGCCCTAGCTCAATATCCACCGATTCTGTGCAAATCACTTAGGGCCATATTAGCAAGGACTTGCGCTGATTATCGCAAAGCGCGCTTAGCTCTGTATTTTTTAGCACCGTCTATCGCTGGTTTACATCGCGGAGAGAACGCGTTATTATAAGCGTTTATCTCCAAGGCGATAATAAACCAGAGATAGCGCCGATTCTCCAGTAATAACGCGGGGAATTGCAGAGATGAATTTCCATCAGTAAGGAAAAGGTCGCTTTCAAGTTGGGAAAGCCTCCTTTGCTTGTCATTTGCGATAATTATCACTGACATGCAAAGCTACACCCAAAACGGTCGCTTTTGCCATAAAGCTGTCGCTAACAGCTGTTAGCGACAGCTTGCTGATAGGGCGATAAAAATATTGCCGCTTTAGCGGCAAAAAGTGCCGCTAAAGTGGCGATACTGCCCTTGGTAATATGCCCCTTAATCTTCCCTTACATACAAAAAACAAGCATTGGCAATGACTAGAGGTCTGTGTTAGCTGTCAATCTTTATTGGCTTTAGCTATTCTTGTGTTTTTTTCTATCGTGGTTCTAGAAAAAAATGTTGGGTAAACTTGTGGGCCCTCATCAATCTACCCCAAAAATGTATTGAAGGCAAAAATATTTTTGGGTCAGCAAACAACACACAATATTAATATAGTCCCTGGAACTGAAGATAACTACTTTGTGCGTGCATGTACTCTTTGTGAAAGGGTAGTGTGCTTTAACTCACAGTGAAGTCAGCCAATGGCTGAAGGGGACTGACATGTGGCATGATGCAGGCTAGGTAGGTGGCAGGAGTGGCCCATGCAGGTAAGAGCGGTGGGGTGGTGGTACAGGGTGGGGGAACTCGACAGACAGCGAGGGAAGTCTAATTATTGAGGGAAAAATCATTATTTATTTTATTTTCCCTCATCGTCATCTGTCAATTCCTACCCCGCCCACCGCCCACGGCCCACTACTCTTAACTGCACGGGTCGCTCCTGGTAGAGGGAAGAAGATTATGAACAACACAACAATGGATGAAGTCCGGCTGAGAAGCCCTATATCCAGCTAGTTGGCTTGTGTTCTCGTTTTTTTCTGCTGCTTTGTTTTATTGAGGCCAGAGTGTCAGCGCAGTTGGTGATCCACTTGCTGAAGTTCTGAATGTTGTGTGCTAAGATGGCTGTGGGTTTGTTTGTTCTCTGTTAGGTTGTTTCAGTGTCAGCGTGCTGCACCCACTGTGGTGGCTCTTCTGGGTTGATGGCTGTTGATTGTGAAACAGTCTATGGAATGGTCTGACCTGGTGATCATGATATTGTTGAAAGATGTGAAAACGGGGTTTAGGGGGTGTCCAGCAGTGGAGTGGCGTGTTTGGTTAGTCCTAGGTTTCTGAGGTTTTCAAGAAGGGTGGCTGAGTTGGGGCTGGTTTAGTCTCCAAGATGTAAATTGAGGTTTCCTAGGAGGATGAAAGCACTGGTGTTGAGCACTGGGGGGGGGATGAATTCTGTGATGATGGTTGTAAAGTTAGCTAGAAGGCCCGGGGGTAGGAGAAGCAGTATATTAGGCTTCCACCCAGTGTGCAATTTGCTGTGATTTGGAAATTGAAGTGCTCCATGTAGTTTGTACTGGTTTTGGTGGAGGTGGTGCTGATGAAGGTCTCTTTGTAGACAATGGTGATTCCTCCTTCAGGCCAGTTTTGGCGGTCTTGCCTAGTGATCTTGTATCCGGTGGGGATGGTGGTGGCGATCTCTGGCATTGAAGCTGTAGTCATCCATGTTTCTGTGAGGAAGAGGAGGTCTGGGCGGAGTCTTCTAGTAGAACCCCGATCTCTGTGGTGTACTTGCTGAGTTAGCGGTTGTTGAGGAGTATGCATGCTGCTGGTGTGGGGGGTAGATGTTTGAATGTGTTTGGAGTGGGTTGGGTGTGGTGGGTATGTTCTTGGTTGTGGTAGCGGGAGCAGTGGTGCAAGTGAAGCGGCAGAGGGAGCAAGTGAAGGCTCTTTCCATGTTGTGTAATGTTGCACACCAGCAGAGAGTGGCTGGATATCCGGGGTTCAAGGCACAAAGGAGAGAGGCAGGTTAATGGTGGGTTGGAGGGGACAAGGGCTTCTGGTGCTCGGCACCAACCAGCACAGAATGGGCTTGCCTTTGATTCGCCAACTGCACGTGTCTCCACTGCCACTGTCATTAAGTAGGTCCTTGGAGGGAGAAGAAGCACGGTGGACGGAGCTGAGTTGAAGCACAACTGCAATTCAGGAGAGAGGTGCAAAGGAGCAGGGAGAGGAGGGAGGGGGTTCAGGGAGGGCAGAAGGGTGGGAAAGGGGTGCAGAGAAGATGGAGAGATAGCAAAGGTCTGAAGGAAGATGAGAAATGTCACACAGAGGCAAAAAGAGCAATGGAAACAGTACAGAAAAGTTTCAGAAAGACTGGGGAAATAGGTACAAAAAGTGATTAAAAGGCACAAAACATTCCAGTGAGAGATAGAGAATAGGCACAAAGAGTGAGAGAAAAGGCACAAGGAGCGAGGGATAGTGTACAGAAAAATCGCAGTAATAGTGAAAAAAAAGGTAGGAAGCGTGGCGAAAGAGGTGCCAAAAGTCACATAGAGAGAGAGAGAGAGAGAGAGAGAGAAAGAGGATAAGGTGAGAGAGCCAGAGGGAGAGAGGCAAAGCGGGTGCCCTTGAGACGCTGGAACTGGGTCCAAAAGAGCCTTGAGCAGTTGGAGGATGGGTCTCAGGTAACACCGTAGGGGGGCAGGGCCTATGTACCTGCTCAACCTTCAGGGGGACATTGCGTGTGATCAGCAGGCAATTGTGTGTGCATGTGTTTTCCGCCTGAATTCACGTGTGATCAGCAGGTCATCACATATGATTAGTGGGACATTGCACGTAATCAGGGGGACATCACGTGTGATCAGCCTGACATGATGTGTGTGATCAGTGGTTTATCACATTTAATCAGCAGGACATTGGATGTCGGAGTTGAACAAAAACTCTGTGAAACTCTGCTCCATAACTCCGTTCCGTCTCACCCCAATAAATAAACCAGAAACCTCACATACCTTTGGTAAAACAACAAGTAACTCTATCTTTACATGCTAAAATGCATATAGTCATCTCACAAAAGTGAAAATGAAAATATAGCAAGCAGTGAGAGAGGTGATGATTTTGGGGGCCTCCCTAACCCGGGGAGACAACAAAGCAGATGCCTTGAGCACAAAGAGCACATAATGCTGAACGATTCGGTGGTGGTCCCATCCGCCTAGGACCACCCCAAGCCCAGTTATGGGCAAAAATACAACCCCAACCAAAGGCCCTGCAAAGCATTATGGGATGATATTCTAGAGTGCAGAGAATAATATAGTATCCAAAATCAAAACATTTTTCAAACAGCAGCGGCTCTCTGGGCTCAGTATCGTCGGCGTAGAAGACGATGTTGATGTCATTCAAGATGGGCGGAGAGCTGCTTGTTAATTTCTTGCTCCAGGATGGCAGGAGAGAGATGGGCCTGTAGTTGCTGAGGTCTTTCTTTTGCTTGGTGATCCTTGGGTAGAGGGTGTTCCCATAGTCCAACTTGCTGGTGACGAGAGCGTGAAAGACAGTTTTTCTTTTGCTGTCTGAGAGCCATTTGAAGATCTTTCTAGGTATCTTCAGTGTGTGGTCATGTCCAGTTTACTGTCTGATAGACCTGGCACCTTGGCGTGTGTCTCCCTTCCCTATTTTAATGTTTCCTCATGTGTTTTTGCTGGTTATAGATGCTTTGGGCACTGTGCCACTGCTGTCCAGTGCCACAGTACAAGGGCTCCCTATCGTAAATTGATGTATGGATTAGTGACTCCATGATTGGCTGGTTTGGTTTACTTGTCAGACCCTAGTACAGTGCACTGAGTGTGCCCAGGGCTTGTAAATAAAATGCTGCTGGTGGGTTTGCAGCACTGGTTTGCCACCCACAGAAGCAGCCTGTAAAATGTGGCTCAGGTCTGCCATTGCAGAGCCTGTGTGCAGTCTGGTACTGTCATGTTGACTGGGCAAGTGCACCCACTGCCAGTCCCTAAATCTTCCCTTTTCTGCATATTAGTCACTCCTATGGTAGGCCCAAGGGCCGGATGCATTGTAGGTAAAAGGTAGGACATGCCCTAGTGTGTGTGGCATGTCCTATTAGTGAATTACAGCCATTTTAGTTTTTCACTATTGCAAGGCTACCTGTTCCCCATAGGCCAGAATGGGCAGTTTGATTATAACATCTTATAATCCTAACTGACTCAGGGAACTAGATAGAAATTTGAGTTTAGTTTGCCTGAACTCAGAATGATAAAATACATTTTTTTAGTGAAGTTGGTTTTAACATTCTGTGCTTGAAAATACCACTTTTAGAAAGTAGGTATTTTCTTGCCTAACTATCCAAGCCTGCCTCTGCTAGGTTGTGTATTCCTTGTCTGGAGTTTGAGTGACAGGGGCTGGGGTATTCCAGGAGACAGGGCGAGTCAGCACAAGGCTGAATAGAGAGATCTGCATGTTGATGGGTGGGAGGGGTTGCATCTGGGACCTAAATAGGGCTGTGCATTCCATCCACAATGCTGACTCCACCTCCTGTGGTGCGTCTGATGTCCCTGGCCTACACTGTGAAAGGAAAGAAGGAATCTTGTCAACAAAGTGCTCCAGGACTGACCAGAACTGGTTTGGACTAGGCAAAGGCCTCTCTGCCTTCAGAGAACAAAGGGAAAATTAGTATTAAAGAGGGGACCCAAACCCCAGAAATTTAGAGCACTTTTTGGGAAACAAGAACTTTTGCTGAGGAGAAGAACCAGAGAAACTGAGGAGGAGACTATCCCTAAGCTGGGTGCTTTTTGGGAGATTGGCCTGCAGTGGTTGCCTGACTGCAAAAGAATGGATAAAGGATGTTGTGCTACTTTCAAATCAACTTGTCATGGATCTCCAAGGGCTTGAGATAGAGCTTGCCTCCTGCTGAAGTCTCAGGGACAACAGACTTCACCAACCAGCTCCCCTGCCTTCCCTTGCTGGGAATTGAAGTGCCTACTGTTTAGCTGCGCCTTCTGAGAGACTGTGTGTTGCTGGGAGCTGGAAGCGCGATTCAAAACGAAGAAGCGTGTCACCGCCGCAGCCGTTGTCGTTGCATCACCGGAGAAAAGTGTAGCTGTCGCAGCAGACGCAGTTGCTTCACCGGAGAAGCGTACCGCCGCTGTCGCCATCGCATCACCCGAAGCGCCTTGCTTCATCGGAGAAGAGTGTCGCCATCGCAGCAGACGCCGTCGCATCACCGGAGAAGGGTGTTGCAGGGCTTGTCGGTGCACAGAAGATTGACTTGCCGCACGGCCGTCAGGCATGCACGCATCGTTGTTGCATCAAGAAGAAGACGCCATTTTTTTTCACTGCACAGGATCTTCATCGCATCATAGCGTTGCTGTTCACATCGCCACAGAAGCGCAGTAAGAAACTGTCGCATCACCTCCCCATGCGAAGAAGAACCGGCGCATCCCCTATGCAGCAGTAGGGCCCCGACGCATCACTGTTCTTGCGTGTAAGTAACTGACGCATCACCTTCCCGGCAACACTTTCATTGTATAGCGTTACGCATCCAAAGGTACATTGAACTCAAAGTGTCGCATTTTACAACTAAAGAGAACTAAGCTATTTCTACCATTTTTAAAGTACAGTATTGTGGATATTTGTCATTTGTGGTCTTGTAATAAGTCTATATAAAAATACTTATTTTTATACTACAATTTGTGTGGTGTCCTTTTGTAGTGTTGTCACTGTATTGCTGTATGTGTTCACAAATCTTTACACACTGCCGCTGAGATAAGCCTGTCTGCTCGTGCCAAGCTACCAAGGGGTGAGCAGGGGTTATTTTAGGAGTGTAGCCCCTTACCCTGACTAGATGCAACGGTCCCTATTTGGTCAAAGGTACCGACCTCTGCCAACTAAAGATCCCCAAATCTAACACTTTCGATGATTATTCCGAGGTTCATGGTGTTGGTGCTGGGTGTGGGTGCAGGACCTAGTTTAGCTGACCACCAGTTGGAGTCTCATGGTGAGGTGGTCTTGGCAAAGATCAGTTCTTGTCAGTTTTGAGCTTGAGGCAGTGGCTTTCATACAATTAGTGACTTCAGACATTCAGGCAGTGAACTTGTTTCTTGTGTTGGGAGTCTTGTCAGAGAGGGAGGGTATGAGTTGTGTGTCTTCAGCATAGGAAAGGATGTTGATGTCATGTGAATGAATAACGTTAGCCAGAGGGATCTTGTAAGCAGTGGGCGCTGGCATGAATTTTGGGCAGAATCAGGAGGCACGGGGAAGAGATAGAGAACAAGATGCAGTAGATGCAGCATGAAGGGTGGTGAGAAGCTGACGATATAAGGGAGGGCAAAAAGACAAGTTGCAGTTGATGCAGCATGGAGGGATGTGAGACACAGAGTAGGAGACAAAGGACAAGATGCAGTGGATGGCTGCAGGAAAGATAGAGAGAACCAGACAGCACAGTGGAGGAGGCAGAGGACAAGATGCAGCGGTTGCCAGCAAGAAGGGGGGTGAGAACCAGGAGACAAGGAGATAAGACAAGGGCAAGATGCAGCGAACGCCGGCAAGAAGGATGGTGAGAACCAGGAGGCAGAGGGGAGGAGACAAAGGACAAGATTCAGTGGATGGCTGCAGGAAAGATAGAGAGAACCAGACAGCACAGCGGAGGAGGCAGGAGACAAGGTGCAGCGGTTGCCAGCAAGAAGGGAGGTGAGAACCAGGAGGCAGAGGGGAGGAGACAAAGGACAAGATTCAGTGGATGTAGCAGGTAGGGAGGTATAAGCAGGAGGCACAGGGGAGGAGACAGAGGCCAAGATACAGTGGACATCAGCTGAAAGGGAGGTATAGGCAGGAGGCAGAGGGGAGGAGACAAAGGTCAAGATGCCGTGGATGCAGCATCAAGAGTGGCAGAACTAGGAGGCAGAGGTGAGGAGACACAGAACAAGATGCTGTGGACAGCAGCAGGAAGGGAGATGGTGATAGAACCAGGAGGAGAAGGGAGGAGACAGAGGACAAGATGCAGAGGATGTCAGCAGGAAGGGAGAGGGTGATAGAACCAGGAGGAGAAGGGAGGAGACAGAGGACAAGATGCAGTGAATGGCATCAGGAAGGAAGGTAGAACCGAGAAGTACAGAGGAGGAGGGTGAGGTTAAGACGCAAGAGGAGGATACAGAGGGAAGACATAAGGGCTTGGAGCCATTATGGAGAAAAAAACGGAGACTTTGCAAGACACCCAGGATAAGGAGAACATGATTTTGACTTTTGATGGTTACGATAAAGTTTTATTCACATCAGCTGATCCATGTAACCCACCCAACTGCGAAATTATGATTGATGGAGTCATATCTGTAATGCTGGTTGAGTCAGGTTCATCGTTTTCATTAGTATTGTTGGCTTTTTTCAAGGAACAATGGAAAAACAGAGAATTAGAAGATAACAATATAGAAGCCTATGGTTACGGGTAAATGATTATTAACATTCTAGGTTACTTTGTGGCATCTATTTCATGTTTGCCTCACACTATTCTAGGAAAGACATATGTAGTTAAGAACGGCCAACATGTTTTGGGCTAGAGGCACCAAGAAAACCTTGGACCTTTTCTTGATCCATCATCTGATTTCTCACTATATTGTATGGTCAGTCTCAAAGATAAGCATTGTGGTATTTCCCAGATCAAGGATGAAATCAGAAAAGAGTTGGGATTGTTAGGGGATTCACTCATGAGATTAAACTTAAAGGTGATGCATCTCCTGTTAAACATAGGATTCAAGATGTACCCCTTAGGGTCAGTAGAGATTTAGTCCAGAACTGTAAGCTGATGGGGTAATTGAACCAGGAGATTCCATTTTAGTGGGTTTCTCTCATTGTGTTGGTAACACAAATCTGGTTCCTTCAGGGTATGTGCTGATTTCAGATCTCTGAACAAACAAATCAAAATATTGTTGACTGCCATCTCCTGTCTAAAATTCTGAAGCTGGTAGCGCAGTTGGAGGGTGTAAAATGTTTTACGTCCTTAGACCTCAAATCTGCTTATTACCAGATCGGACTGGAAGAATGTTGCTGACATCTGACTACATTTATCACTCCCGATGGAGCTTTTTAGGTATGTACACATGTCCTTTTGATTAGCATCAGCCGCATCTATTTTCCAGAAACTGATGTTCACACTGATTAAGGGCATGCAGGGGGTCATGGCTTTTCAAGACAATATTTTGTTTTTTGCTGATTCTATTGATTTGCATAACTCATGATTGTCAGAGGTGTAACATCATTTTCAAGAAAAGATAAATACATTGCACATGGAGAAGTGTAAATTTCTTACTCAGGAGTTTGAGTATCTTGGTCATACCATCTCTGGTAAAGGAATTTCCCCCAACCTGAGTTTGATTGAAGCAACTGAAAAGGTACCCACATCCACTGACAAGGACCAACCTTACATGGGATTGCGTAAGTTTTATTCCAGCTTCGTATGCAGATTTTCTCACTTAGCTTCACCTTTAAAGGAGTTGCTAAAAAGGTGTGAAGTACAATTGGACAAAAGTACATCAGGATGCTTTTGATAAGCTGATGTGTTCCATAGTCAATGCACTACCCCTATTTCCTTTTGATCAAAAATTGAGATTTTATCTTTATATTGATGCTAGTGCTGAAGGTCTTGGGCTGTGCGCAATCAAAGGCTCCAAGGTGTGGAAACACGTTGTATTCATTCCATGACACCCCACCCCGTTCTGTTCCTTTGCTCAGATTTTCCCAGCAGGCCGTGGGATAAACTTGCATTGTTGCATGTTTATCTAGGTTCCTGATCGATACTGTGACCTTATGCCCCTATTCGGCTATAAATCCATTTATTCCCTATATTGGCATAACCGTTCAAGTGCGATTTTCAGAAAAGTCATCTCTGGCCTCACACGAACAGAGCCACATTCCAGCATAGTTCTCTGCCACTTCCTTTGCAACCAATTAGTGCAATGACAGAGCAGAAGTCACTATCTGATATTCCTAGATTAACACTCCGAGTTCTTCAACAAGATAAAAACTCAGCAAACCTGGAAATCCCCGCTTGCTGTGTTTTGATTAGTAATGGAACTCTAATGAGCAACTGATAACTGTCACTTCCTAGTGACATCTTTAATTGACGTCTTATGTCCAGCAAACTTGCGTCAAACCCGGCACCTGTCAGGTATAAATATTACCAACGTTGCCTTAAGCAATGAGAGAGCTGAGAGCTGTCGTAAGCTGCCGTGCACCCTGTTGTGCATCCCATTGCTGCTGCAGGCAGTACGCTGCTGTTGTCCCTTGGTGGTGAAGCTACTGATACCATTATCGCTGCTAAAGCACGAACGATGGTGCAGTACGCTTAGGAGCTGAACAGCCGTCCCTCTACGAAGAGCCCAGCAGATTCCAGCTGCCGCAGACGCTGTCCCCCACCTCCTCCTCCCGACGCGCTGAAGAGACCCGCTGCCTTTCTCCTGCAAAGAAATCCAGCTCCAGCGTTTCCGGTCTGCCCTCGCGGGTGACTGGGATATTGAGTGCCCCCTGAAGGAAATACCAGACTTCCATCATTCTATTCAGAGGTATGGTGTTGACTAATCCCTTAGATGAGAATTCTTGAAGCAAACCTTGGCAAAACCAACTTAACTTAAAGCTACTTACTTACTCCCCTTCCACGTGTTAGGCTTAGGTCAGGCACACTGGGGTAGGCGTAGTTAGAAGCGCCAGTTGAGTATTTTAGCCTAATGTATATATGACTGTATATATATATGTTTTATTACTTTTAAACCATTGTATGGCTAAGAAACCATATCAATGCTTTTACAGTTCTATTTCGCAATCCTTATCTTACTGTACATACTTTTTATCATAACAAGTCTTGCAATTGTGGCAATACATTTCTCTTGTACGAGAAGAAAGACTGTTCAATAAATGTTAACCCTTTATTGACAAACGCCCGTCTCTCTATTCTCTACATCTCGTGAAAGTAAACTGCACAAGACTGACTGAGTGAAATACATGTCTATTGTTTCACACGACCCTAGAGATTGACTCTTGATCTGAGGAACAAAGTTGTCATGTTGCACGGTTGTTGGAAAGCTGAATCCCTTCTTGTCTGTGCCAGGGAAGCTGATCACTTCCCATGCAGAGAAGAAAGTTTCCAGTGACCTCTGAGCTAGTTGGTAACACACCCAATTAAGTTTAGCATAGTCAGTGGAGGCCTGGAATATCCGCAGTTCCACGTCGATACTACTCTTTATGTTATTCCAATGCGCAGGGCCTAGTGGGAAACTAGGAACTACACTACATGGCGCCCAAACGTTTGGTAAGGCGATAAACTAACGCAAGACGGTAGAGTAACTCAGTCGTGCATATTTCACACAGACCCCTTTCTCCCGTAAATACTCCAATAGACGTCTGGAGTGGGTTAAAAGTTAAAATCCGCCCGACCTTAGTAGGAAGAGATTCCTATGTAAAGCTCTGGTTTATTCAACGTTGAAGGATACAGTGTTCCAAAATATTGTGCACCTAATCTTTGTGTCCTTGGAGACCAACTCAGCAAAGCCTGCATTTATATAAAATGACATACAGTGAAGAAGAAAGGGAAACAGTTAGACTGGCATCTCTACTAATAGAGGAGGACTCGAGTCTCCTACAGACAGACCCAGATGCTATTATCATCCCGGTCCACTTAAGAAGATCTATAACATTAAAACTTATAGATAACGGACTGACACCTCAAGGTGGTACAGTAATTTTCGTGATAGAGGCTCACGAATATCGGCAGACAGAGGTATTCTATTCATGGATAAACTTTCCAGCGGTAAACGCTATAACAAAAGAGTTTCACTATTACAAAATAGAGAAACCCCCGGAAGAGTACGCTCCTTTCGAGGAGATTGAAATTCCACTTAAATTTCAAGAGCACCTGCTCTGGTTAAATGGCGCCCTAAAACATAATGATCACATTACCAGGCTCGGTCCACTAGGTAGACCAGGAGCAACGTGGCCGGTTCTAGCCAGCTACACACCACATCCGGACATTGTAAAAATGTCAAAGGAAGAGCTGTTAGTACAGCTAAAAACACTAATAAAATTACACCACAGAATATACAGTCATGTCTTGGTAAAACACCCGTAAAACGGGAACAAATTCCTTTCTGGTTAGCACAGAAAATCACTCAAATAGAGGCAGTATTTCCTGATACTACCCCTATAGAGAAACACAGAATTTTGACCATCTGCCTTCCTATGGGAATCGCACCACACGTGGAGGACTGTGACACTTGGGGTACAGTCTTTGCTTCCATTTACACGAAAACACACGGTGTTCCGTCTATGGCGGTAATACCAGAAGTGCTAAAACAGATTCAAAATGAATACGGTCCAGAGCCCGCTTTAAATCTAGGTATGAAATTACTGAAAGACTTCAAGCAGGTCTCGGCTATATTATTAGCCAACATAAAAGGAGAAGCAGCATCTGTGGCGATCCGCCAGAAGTTGAAGGAAACAGATATAAAAGATCCTGTTGAGCTTGCAAAAATCATAGAAAAATGCTATGAAGAATTAGGTAGAGACAGTTTGGGTGGGAAACCGGTAAAGCCCCAACTGCTCGAAAATCCTGAAAAATTATTTATTAAAAATAATTCAAACACTCCTAAAAAGAGCTGGGATGGAAATAAACAATCCACTCCCAAGGAAAAAGTTTTCCAGTCCAGAGGAAGGTCTCCTCGACGGAGGGAAAGAACTCCGACTCGAGAACGCCAGTCTCCCCAGAGGGAGCCCTCTGAGAAAAGATATAACCTTAGAAATAGGGATAATCTGAAAAAACCTGATAGATATCAAAGTATTGATACACGTCCCTCTCGATCTTTTCCACAGAATTCGGAAAGAAGAGGACGGTCAGACCCAGGAGAGCACACCAAGTCCAAAGACAAGGAACCTGCTCAAAATAAGAAATCTCAATTTCAGAAAAAGAAGGTAGCCAGTATTAGAGTAATCAACCATGCCGAGGATACTGAGGACACAGTCATTGACAATGTTGGACAGTGCAGCAGAAATCAGTATAGCGCGCAAGATCTTGATGAGTCATCTGGAGACAGTGGACACGAATGAATACATTCAGGTTGAAACTGCCGACACCAGACTTAGCGAGCCCCATAAAATATACAAAATAACATTGCGTATAGAGGGTGATAAGACTAGGAAAATAAGAGGTCTATTTTGGGATAAGCTCTCAAAAGGCTATGATATTCTGTTAGCTGAAAAAGATTGGCCCCCGGAGTTTGTCAGGGAGTACCCTCGTGGCGAAGAAGTGATTATGCCTGCCTTCTCGAATCACATTCCGATTCACAAAAAATATACATATGCAAGGAAATGGGCAGTGGCCCAGGCACCTGCATTATATAAAAATCATGTAGGATGGGATGAGGACTCACCTCCTCACAAAATCCAATTAAAAAGTGAACCAACTGCCCAACGGCAGTATCCCATAAAGCAAGAAGCTAAAAAACAAGTCAGGGAGATCTTAGATCAACTTGAGTACCAGGGGGTGATTGAAACATGCACCTCTCAAATGAACAATCCTTTGTTTCCGGTCTCCAAGCCAGACAATTCATATCGTCTAGTTTTGGACTACAGACATCTTAATACATGTTGCAAAACTTTTGCAGTACAAAACTCGCATAGTGCAGCCCTAATGAATAACATAGTTAGGAAAAAATATAAAACGACACTAGATATATCTAATGGTTTCTTTTGTCAAAACATTGCACCAGAAAGCAGATATTTGACCGCTTTCTCTGCATTTGGGTCGCAGGAAAAATTCTGTCGACTCCCACAGGGGTTCAAGAACAGCCCAGGACTATTCTCAGCTAGGGTAACAGAGTTACTACAAATATATGGTGATGAGGCATTATCTTACGTAGATGATATCTATCTCACAGACGACGACTTGGATACTCACTTGAAAAGAGTGAACACCATTATACTTGGGTTCGCAGCAGAGGGTTACAAATTCAACTTTAAAAAGTCCCGAATTGCCCATCTGACAGTACTATTTTTAGGGTACGAATTATCAAGTGAAGGGAAAAGCCTATTGGACAACTTCTTAGAGAAGTGCGCTGTACTCCAAGCTCCAAAAACGCTGAAGAATTTACAATCCATACTAGGTTTTCTGAATTTCGGAAGAACTTACATTCTAAATTACGCAGAGAGGGTGAAACCTCTCTACGAACTAATTAAACCTGATTTTAAACAAATCAATTGGACTCAAAAACACACAGAAATGTTGAGATCACTGCAAACAGACATGTTAGCAAAAACAAAATTAGATACACGTGACAACACACGTGATCTTGTAATCCGAGTCATCCCAGGAAGATGCGGATTCACATACCTAACCTCTAATGAGGGAGAAAAGGTTCCAATAGCTTACAAATCACTGCGGTTCAGACTGCTGTAGCGAAAGAAAGGCCCCTAGCACAAGGTAAACGAATAATAATCATAACACCTATACCGGCTTTAGAAGCGGTAACTAAAGCAAGCATTCCTAATGCTAAAGCTTTGCATCCGAGATGGATTCAGTGGGTTAATTCTCTTGCTGCAACAGACGTAGTTTACGGATTTGATCCGAACTTAAAAACACAGGACTTTTTACAATATGAATATGAATGTCCTCTGCCAATTGAAATCCTGCCTCTCGAAGAATACGGAAGTATTATATATACTGACGGATCAGCACAACCCGCAGTTGGGGGTAAGCAAGCTTACAGTGCTGCGTGCGCGATTGTAAAAGGTCGCTGGCACAAAGGAAAATTCAGACCACTGGTCACTAAAACACAATCTCTAGGAGATTGCTCGGCTCAACGAGCTGAATTAGTAGCATTTAAGATGGCGCTAGAAAATACCGATCGCGAATTCCCCACACTAATAGTGTGCGATTCTTTTTATTGCGTACAATCTTATAATGAATACTTGCAGAATTGGGTGGAAAATGGTTTCAAAGATGCAAAAGGTGGCACAATAAAGAATAAAATGCTTTGGGAACAGGTAGTTCTTTTACAGAAAGAATTACAAAAGACTCACGTGATACATACACTGAGTCATCAACGTGATGGCGTTCACGTTGCAGGGAATTCATTGGCTGATGAAGCCGCGAAGGCAGCTGTGCAAACGGCTTCCGTAGCTGCGATAACTCGGTCACAAACAAAAATAGACAGCGATATTCTACAAGCTGTCAGTGCGTCAGTAAAAAATTATAAGAAAACACTCCCAAAAGGCTTTCCTGAAAAGTACTTGTACTTAACAGATACTAATAATGTTCCTTTTGCTCGAATCCCTGGAGTGGGGGATAGAGTAATTCCAAACAGGGAACACAGATTAGGACTAATCAAAGCGGCACACGAAGGGCTTGCTTCTGCACACGCTGGCGTTTCCGCAACAATATCACTATTAAAACAGAGATATTGGTGGCCTCGCTTGAGAATACAAACTAAAAAGTATGTATTAGAATGTGACATATGCCAAAGGATAAAAGTATCAACAGTAAAACGACCAGCGCAGACACCCCTTCTCATCTCGGATAAACCATTTGCATGCGTTTACCTGGACCACTGTGGTCCCCTACAAAGGGACGGCAACTATAGATATATCATGGTAGCAGTGGATTCCTGTACGAGGTTTATATGGATGTGGCCCCAGCGCTCGGCTGACGCTAGAACGGTTATAAAAGATTTGCGAGTCTTTATCGGCACATACGCAATTACCACGTTCCATTCTGATCAGGGTCCTGCTTTCAGCTCTCGAGCTTATAAGGAGGCCATGGCCAGCATGGGAATTGGGTTGCGGTATTCTTGTCCGTCGCACCCCGAAGGGAACAGTGTGGTAGAAAGAAAAAAACGTGACATAAAGCAATCTATAACAGCGAAGGTATTAGGTTCAGGCGCTGGGTGGGTCAAACATTTAATAAGTGTCCAGACTAGTCTTAATAACATGCCAAGAAATTCTCTAAAAGGTTTCAGCCCATACGAACTATTGTTCGGAATTAGAATGCGTATTCAGGACCTCGATAGTCAGATGTCAGTGGTACAGGAAGAAACAACGCACTTTGATGTAAAGGATCGTTTGGCTGTTTTACAGGAACTGAATGAAACAAGAAAATCATTAAGCAACATAAAGTTAAAGCAACAGCCGAGTACCACTCACGAGGCACCACCAGCAACAGCCCCAGCAAGGCCTGTCTGGATTCCAAAGATTGGGGATCTAGTCAGAGAAAAGATCGCGGTTAAGAAGGAATTTGGGCCTTCTTACAGAAAAGCAGTACCTGTCTTGGCAGTCACCGGAACAAGATCAGTTGTGCTACCGCCCCTTGCTGGTAAAAAGGAGAACAGAGTTGTGTCTATCGATCTGGTAAAACCACAAGCATGTGGCCTATAATCAACAGTAGGCCCAGTGGACTCCCAAGAAACAACAGAATACCCAAACTTGCAACAATCCAAGAGGTTCAAACTGAAAGACTAATCACATTCGATCAGCCTGCAGTGCACAATGAAGGACTATGCAATAATGCCATGGAACTCGTGCCTCTTGGAACACAGATTGAAACAGTTTGTCAAGAAACAACACCAGTCTACAATGATGTGGCATCAGAAAGTGCTACCGAGAGACAGATTGAAAGAACAATCCCATCAATTGACAGAACTGCCTCTGGTTATTTCATCAACTTCGACAACTTCTCTGAAGATCAAAACGACCCCGAAGTGATGCCAGAAACAAAAAAGACTTTTAAAGAAAAAGCAACAGAACTCTTTCATCAACTGAAGGAAATCTACCTTATTTCCCCTTGGCTAGAGTTCTGGTTCGGTCTAGGTGTATTTTTCCTCCTGCTTTGGCTCATCATGGTACTGTGTTTGGGAAAATTCATTGAAGGAAAATATATCACAATGGACACAGCAAGTCAGAACATCAACCTAGTCCTGAAACCACACAGATCATCCCACGTGAAGAAAAGAGAACTGTCAACAGTAAATGTCACAGCAATTCCAATACCTGGTGGGGTAGTATGGGAGAAAACAGACTATGAGATATATGGTCCGGTCGAAATCCTGAAGTATCCTCATCAACTGAAGGTTTCCTTAAGTGACTTTGTAAAACACAGTACATTCTCTGATGATTGGGACTTTAACAGTATTAATGACATGATGTCTGATTTAGTAATGTCAGCTAGATTCACAGATCATGAATATTTACAAGGTTCATCTAGTTATGAGCAGTTATTCTGTTACACCCACTATGGGGATCATTACCTGCATAAATCTGCACAGCCTAGAAATGTTTTTATGTATAATCAATGGGAACATTGTTCTACACCACCTAAAAGCAGTTCTAAAGCATTTTTTGAAAAATTCAAATACTTCTCAGGGTTTAACACCAGTAATGCAGAAACGTTTTATTACAAACTGTTAGATAAAACAGGAATGAAAACAATGCTGACAAATTGTAAATTGATATATTCAGAAGCATTTTATGACAAAATGATGACATTTGGTTTTGATTATTGGAAAAATAATATTGAAACGAAAACAATTTGGGGTACAAAAGATTGGCAGGTACAAGGCATTGAAGCACTATTTAGAACCTGCATGATACCAGAACAAATGTTATTTTTAAATGACACAATACACCAAACATCCTGTCTTGGCCTAGCTAAGATCAAAGACCTTAAAACACCGTCTATTCCAAAGCCAATACCTGAAAATATAACTGCAGATATTGAGTTAGACGTGTCACAAATTTTACATTTTAACAGATCACATCCTGATTGGAAAAAGTGGTTAATCTGGCCTACAGACACAAACAGCTGTCAAGATAGATTCCTGAATAAAACACAGGGGTTAAAAATGACCAGACTAGACCCGAGATATTCCCAGAGACAACATCCAGGAATCATAACAACATACAGTGTAGGGAAACTCTGCCTTGAATGGCTAACAACATCCACACTGGCTGAAATTAAGCAACACTTGTCTTTACTAAAAGATGGTGCTGATTAGCGCGATTTCATTCTTGGACCACGCAAACAGCGTCAAAAGCGTTTCATAGCGACCAGTATCTATGCTGCTTACAACGAGGCTTGGAAAGTAAAGCAAATTGAAACTGCTGAAAAAATACGAGAAATTGATCGTATTAATTTGGAGAAATCACTTTCTGTAGTAGACAATGGGTTAATGACTCTGTCTTCCAGAATATATTCGTTGGACAATATTGTATCATCTGCCTTTGATGTGATAGACAGAGACTTGCTAATGTTACAACATGGCCAGTCTCAATTACGCTCTATTATAGAATTAGGCTGGACGCTGCAAAATCTTCGTTCAGGCTATGTGCCTTGGCGTTAATCAACACAACGTCATTATTTTCCATTTTTAACCTTACTGATAAACAGATCAGTTTGGCACAGAAAGGAGCAGACTATACAATCCTGAGCATCGAAAAACTTGAGAGATTACCATTGACAATGTCAGAGAGTCCTGTCATTGAATGGATAATACACGGGATTATCACAATTCCGATAACAACTTTCCGATTTAAAAAGTGCCTTGAGTACATACCTGCTGGCCAGTATGAACAATTGGGTAAAGGATATGTAAAATCTGAATGGAAATTACCATACACACATTCTTGCTACAGTGACAGCAACAAAAATATATTTCTTAGTGGTAAAAATTGTAAACATTCGCTAAGCGGTATACTTTTGTGTCAGGGTATTAATTTACACGGAGCATGTGATGGGAATTCAAACAACCTTTCATGCCACCAGCTAGTCACACCTGCAACTCAGATAGAGCCCTTCTTTATGCAACTCGCAAACGGGAGTTACATTCTTAGAACGGATCACAGATGTTGTGGCCTTGTGCCAGGGAAAAGTTATCTAGTAAGAGTAACATCCATGGTCAAATGCTGTATGCAAGCATTGTTCCCGAGTGGGCCTGCAGACACAGTGACTCCCATCTGGCCTCGTCTGAATCTCTATTCTATACGAATTGATACATTAAGCAAAATGAAATCTGTACTTTTACAGACCACAGTGCCTATAACGTCATCAAAAGAGACGCATGATCTTCTAGTTGCAAGGACAGCTACTGAAGTTCATGACCTTTTATCAACAAATTGCCCCGTGCATTTCGTAGAAATGTTGAGCCAACTCCTTAACATGTCTAGTGCAACAAGCATCCCAGGCATATTTAAGACAGTCTTTACGGGACTTCTAACACCCTTCCAGGCAATTTTTGGAATCGTTCCTAATTTTGTACACTCTGTTTTTGGCGGCATACCATTATTTTTGGGACTTGTTGCAGGGATTTTATTTTTGACCCTCCTGCTTCGTTATGGCAAGCCTCGGCTCAGACATAGCTCCCATGGGAATGGAAGAGACAATCCTAGCAATGCGCTACCGGGACAGGATAACTAACGTCCTCGGATTGGCCAGGCTGAGAGATCTAAACATGACCTGGTTCCTTTCATTCAGACCGATATGGCAAAATTGCATTTTACCTGTGCTACGGTGTATGCTTTGCGGCGACGAATGCGTGTTGGACATCTGTCTTTCACTTCCATCAGCAGTACCAATGGACGTCGATACTTTGCTCAGTCCTATAACGGCTCACGCATTGTGTTGTCCCCAGCGGCTACCAATCCTGATGACGGCATTCGTGGAGACTCCTGTGCTACAACCAAGTGGTAACAGTGGAGCGAGTGACAAAAGCAACATCATCCAGGTACAACGTTCTGTGTAAGCATGAGCGAATTTTGCGGATCTCGCGTTCGCGAATTTTGCGGATTTGCGGATTCGCAATCCGCAAAATCCGCGAATTCCCGCGAATTTGCGGATTTTTTTTTTTTTGTGTTCGCCCGTGTTTCTGCCAGTTCGCGAGGGTTTTTACAATTTCGCAATTTGCGAACTTACCTGTCGGGTCGCAAGTTTTGCGAACTTGTTGTTTCTACGTGTCCAACCTGTTTGGGACACTCTTCTTCATCACTGCCACTCTCTGTCACCACTGCCACTCTCTGACTACTCATGCCACCCTCTGGCCCACCCATGCCACCCTCTGTTTCATCACCACACCCTCTGGTTGTCCAGTGTACATTATTTTCGGCAAAGCAAAGCACACCTTCCCTGCCTCAAGTGACCTGAATTAATTTGGGGCTGATTAATGTGCCACAGAATATTTTTTTAGCTGGCACCTGCTTCCTTAGTGCGCCCTGATTAGTGATCTTTTGCACTTGCTAAGTGCTTTCATTGTTGCAAAATTAGTTACAACACCTGCCCTGCCCCAACTGACAATAATGAATTAGGGGCTGATTAATGGATTTTAACTTCCAGCCTGGCTCCTGCTTGTCTCCCTTAGCTGTAATTCATGACCTTTGTGGCATATGTGTAACTATTCTGAGGTTCAGAGCAGGGTCACATAATAGTTTCAACTGGCAACTGAACTCTGGAGGGGCCCCTCAGGAAGCACTACAGGAAATGGCTACTAATGATGTGCCTGAACTTTTGAACCTGGTAAGTAGTTACTTTCAGTTTTGCTTAGATCGTATTTCTGCAATTTCGCACTTATTCGCGGGGCGCGAACTCACGCGAACAGTGCGAGCAGTGCGAGCAAAATCCGCTGCTCGCGGATTTGCGGATTTTGCAGGAAATTCGCAAATCTCGCGGATTGCGGATTTCCCGAAAATCCGCAAAATCCGCGAGCGGAACGGATTTTCCGCCCATGCCTAGTTCTGTGAGCATTGCTGCTCCCGACTATGATGACAGCAATCATTCTCACACCTGCCAAGTTACAGCGCTATCTAATTTGGTTGAACTATCACCTGATTTTGTAGACCAATTCTTTGAGAGCCTGTCTGATACGATGTTCTCACCCATACAGAAACAATAACTTTGGAGAAGCTTTCCGACACACAGCGTTCCCATGAACTCTGAATTCGGCCTTCAGTTTTGATCAACAAAAACTGCAAAAAGCTTTGAAACTCTATTTCTCCGTTCAAGCATTAATTCTTTTGAATTGGACATTTTTAATATTCACCTTTTTTTTTTGGCACGAACAATTCTTTGCTTAACGTAAAAACTATTCTTAGAGAACAGAAGCTTCACACTTCTATTTCTAATCACATCTAGAGACATAACAACATTACATCAGCCTCTAGCACATGTTATTACAATGCATTTATATGTGATGATTTATCTCGCCCTTCTTCTGTCAGAGATACTTCATGTGTAATTCTTTTTGCATAATCGTTCATTGATTTCATATGCAATAATTTTTGAATGATTTCTATGCTTCAAAAACGTACAGTACCTAAATTTCACGTATTACAATATACGCCTATTTCGAATGCATTTATGTATTTTGGGGTGGGCAATGTTACACATGCATCTAATTGCTCTAGTTTTAGTAATTTGATGGACATGAAAACGTGGAGTGGGTGTTGCGTGTTTATCTAGGTTCCTGATCGATACTGCGACCTTATGCCCCTATTCGGCTATAAATCCATTTATTCCCTATATTGGCATAACCGTTCAAGTGCGATTTTCAGAAAAGTCATCTCTGGCCTCACACGAACAGAGCCACATTGCAGCATAGTTCTCTGCCACTTCCTTTGCAACCAATTAGTGCAATGACAGAGCAGAAGTCACTATCTGATATTCCTAGATTAACACTCCGAGTTCTTCAACAAGATAAAAACTCAGCAAACCTGGAAATCCCCGCTTGCTGTGTTTTGATTAGTAATGGAACTCTAATGAGCAACTGATAACTATCACTTCCTAGTGACATCTTTAATTGACGTCTTATGTCCAGCAAACTTGCGTCAAACCCGGCACCTGTCAGGTATAAATATTACCAACGTTGCCTTAAGCAATGAGAGAGCTGAGAGCTGTCGTAAGCTGCCGTGCACCCTGTTGTGCATCCCATTGCTGCTGCAGGCAGTACGCTGCTGTTGTCCCTTGGTGGTGAAGCTACTGATACGATTATCGCTGCTAAAGCGCGAACGATGGTGCAGTACGCTTAGGAGCTGAACAGCCGTCCCTCTACGAAGAGCCCAGCAGATTCCAGCTGCCGTGGACGCTGTCCCCCGCCTCCTCTTCCCGACGCGCTGAAGAGACCCGCTGCCTTTCTCCTGCAGAGAAATCCAGCTCCAGCTTTTCCGGTCTGCCCTCGCGGGTGACTGGGATATTGAGTGCCCCCTGAAGGAAATACCAGACTTCCATCATTCTATTCAGAGGTATGGTGTTGACTAAACCCTTAGATGAGAATTATTGAAGCAAACCTTGGCAAAACCAACTTAACTTAAAGCTACTTACTTACTCCCCTTCCACGTGTTAGGCTTAGGTCAGGCACACTGGGGTAGGCGTAGTTAGAAGCACCAGTTGAGTATTTTAGCCTAATGTATATATGACTATATATATGTTTTATTACTTTTAAACCATTGTATGGCTAAGAAACCATATCAATGCTTTTACAGTTCTATTTCGCAATCCTTATCTTACTGTACGTACTTTTTATCATAACAAGTCTTGCAATTGTGGCAATACATTTCTCTTGTACGAGAAGAAAGACTGTTCAATAAATGTTAACCCTTTATTGACAAACGCCCGTCTCTCTATTCTCTACATCTCGTGAAAGTAAACTGCACTAAACTGACTGTGTGAAATACATGTCTATTGTTTCACACGACCCTAGAGATTGACTCTTGATCTGAGGAGCAAAGTTGTCATGTTGCACGGTTGTTGGAAAGCTGAATCCCTTCTTGTCTGTGCCAGGGAAGCTGATCACTTCCCATGCAGAGAAGAAAGTTTCCAGTGACCTCTGAGCTAGTTGGTAACACACCCAATTACGTTTAGCATAGTCAGTGGAGGCCTGGAATATCCGCAGTTCCACGTCGATACTACTGTTTATGTTATTCCAATGCGCAGGGCCTAGTGGGAAACTAGGAACTACACTACAGCATTGTACATTTTAGGACCATATAGAAAGTGTTTCAAGGTGCGAAGTGTATGCATTTGGCCTCATGCACTTTTTTTTCCAGGTGGGCAGAGATAAAATGGGTACCACTGATACCCCCAGAGAGTATTTCCACAAAGGAGGCTTGCCATCTATTATAGTGATGGATAATGGCAAACAATTTACTTCTTTGAAGTTTCATAAGAAACTGAAATTTTAGATTTGAAGATATCTCTTTATGCACCTAACACGAATGGCCTCATTTATTTATTTATTTTATTTATTTTTACCATTTATTAAGCGCACTGTTACCGGGCAGGTGTCCTGGCGCTCATAGTAAGGTTTATCTGATAGAGACATCTCGCTGCTGATTCCTTACCTTTGAATTTCCCAGGTGTCATATTGGATCCAGAAGACTTTTCCTCGAGCAATACCCTGGCATGCCAGTGAGTGTGCGTCGGCTGGCTGTGTGTGACATCGTCAGCACCATCCATGACAGAAGTGACGTCTGCCTCACCTATAAAGGTGCCACCTCGGCGAGCTGACATCAGTTATTCCCTTTCCACCTGTGAAGAGAGCTACCTCCTTTCACTTTTTGACAGTCTTTTTCAACATTTTGTTGATGAATTTGGTGTGCAGGTTTTTTTACAAACATGTCAAAGAAGACTTCTTGATTCAAACCATGCGGTGCCTGCCATCGCGCCATGTCAGTGACGGATCTGCACTTGATTTGTCTCTGATGCCTGGAGCGTAACTGCAACTTGAAGTCATGCTCTGACTGCCAGGTCATGGCTCTGAAAGCTTCGAGGGAGTGGTCCCTAAAGCTGCTTGCAGCTCAGCGCTCGGCACCACGCCGTTTGCCCCGGAGGTCTTGTTCTTAGTCCCAGTCGAGAAAAAGATTTGGGCACTGCTCTGGGCATCCTAAGTCCTTCCCCTACTACTCAAATTCATTGGGTCGGTCAGGTAAGAGGCTTAAGAAACACAAGAAGATGAAGCGTGCTTCAACTTCTCCCCATCACATCGGCAGTAACAACGCACTTGGCCTATGTCTGCAGAAACTGTGCCTGGGTCGGCTCCGTGCTGCCCTGCCTTTCCAGGAGCTGGAGCAACCCAAGGCAAGCTTAAAGAATATATGACACCATGTGCCTCATATTTGTCAGTTTTTGTCAGTTTGCAACATCTCCCTGGATACTGCTACCTTCCCAAACAAGTGGAAGAGAGCCTCGATTAAACCTCTCTCACAGAAAACGTCTGCAGACCCAGCAGAGATGAAAAAATTATAGGCTGATAGCTCTGCTGCCCTGTTGTTAGAAAGTCATGGAGAAGATGATCAATAAACAACTTACTGATTATCTAGAAAAACACCAATTGCCGGACCCTGCCCAATGATGCTTTCGCGCAGGTCACAGAATGGAGGCGGCCTTAATCGAAGTCACAGACAGCGTTAGGATGTCCTTAGATAAAGGGATCCCCACCATGCTAATGCTTCTTGATCTCTCTGTGGCCTTCGACACCATATCACAAAACATCCTGCTTCGCAGATTGCAGGACATAGGTGTCAGAGGTCAAGCATTGGCTTGGCTTCAGAGCTTCCTGGCAGAGAGATCACAGTATGTTAAGCTAGACGCATTTGTGTCCTCAATCACCCCACTTGACAAGGGAGTATACCTCAAGGGTCCATCCTAAGCCCCACTCTGTTCAACATATACGTGGCCCCTTTGTCCGCCATCATATGAGCGAATGGCTTTGACACCATCTCTTATGCGGATGACATGCAGGTGATCATTCCTTTCGAGTCAGACCCTGCTGTCACCAGAGCCAAGTTCAGGACCTGTATGTTGAGCATAGCGGAATGGATGGGGGACAATTTCCTCCAACTGAGATTGTCCTGTTCGGGAAGGCAGAGGAACTTTGGACACCGGACTGGTGGCCCACAGAGCTGGGGGAACCCCCTTCCCCTACAAAGCAGGTCAGGAATCTGGGAGTTCAGTTGGACAGCAAACTGCCGTCCGAAGACCACATAAAATCACTTTCTGGCACTTGCTTCGGAATCCTGAAGATGCTGAGAAAGGTATTTCCTTGGATCCCCCTGGGTGCAAGAAAGACCCTGACTCCGGTGTTTTTTGTAAGCAGGCTGAACTATGGTAATGCCCTACTGGTCAGATTCAAGGAAGAACTGTTCACTAGGCTCCATGTGCTGCACAATACTGCAGCAAGAATGGTCTTGAACAAACCCAGATGTTCCCCCTCGCGACCCTTGCTCAAAGCCCTACATTGGTTGCTTGTTAAAAAAAGAGCAGTTTTCAAACTTCTCACACTGGTATTTAAGGCAACTCGAGACCTGGGGCCAGCTTATTTAAGGAAGAAGACGAGGCCTTATGTCCCGGTCGCCTCCTCAGGTCAAGTAATCAAAACCTGTTAGTGCCTTGCAAGAATAATAAATCTAGAATGGGAGGGCGTGCATTTTCCAATCTGGCCCCCTTTCACTGGAACAGTTTGCCGGAAGAGAAACGTCTTTGTACCTCTCTGGGACACTTCAAAAAAAGCCTCAAAACCTGGATGTTTTAGGGGTTTGCATTTGCTCCTGGTCCCTGTCAGTGTCATGCCAAGGCGTAGAGAGATCCCTCCGGGGATGATACGATGCGCCATACAAATGTTAAATAAAGTTGGGTGACATGACCCTGACCCTGACCCTCCCAGCTCTCTTTTGGATCGGGTGGCAAAGAGGGGGCTCCATTGGCTTGGTAGATCCAGACCGGCGCTGGTCATGCCACTGCGTCCTTTCCCTGAAGGAGGCCCCTGCCCTGAGACTCCAGCCCGGGCAAGCCGGAGCCGGATTGGCACCTACCGACACCGATTCAGGTGCCGACAGCACCCTTGGGTCCCCAGCCCTATTTTGAAGTGCTAGGAATGGAGGCAGATTGGAAGGGGCCACTGGAGCCTTTACAAGACCAGTCTGAGCATGAATAGGCTGGTATGAGGAAGTGGGTGAGGCTGGTGGAATACATACCTCTCCAGATTCTGGCCTACTTTCTCCCCTTACCATGGCTACGGAGGAAGAAGATTCATATGCTATGGTGGGAGAAGGGCAGCTGATGCCCTGGACCTTCAGCTCCCTTCCGTAGAAGTCAAGATGACCATCTTGACACAGGTCCTGCAGCCGGGTGTCTCCTCCTCAGAACCCCTCCTGCCTTTCAACAATGCATTGACTGATGCTCTTCTTGGAATCTGGTCCAAGCCCAGCATAGGGGCTCCTGTGAATAAGACAATCATTCCCCACCATCGCCCTGCACCGAATGACCCAAAATTCCTCACCAACCACCCTACCCCCAAGAGCTTTGTGGTCCAGACCTCTACCTCACAAGGCACATTCCCTTCCGCACCCCGACAAGGGATACAAGAGGCTAAATTGTTGGAGAAAGACATGTTTTTCTTACGCCAGCCTTGCATAGTGGGCGTTGAACACCACATGCCTATTGGTCTGTTACTCCCACTCCTTGTGGGAAATGGTTGCGTAAGTGTTGCCACAGGTCCTGGAGGAGGATTGTGCCATGCTCCAACAAGCAGTATCACTCAGGAAGAATGTGGCAAAGATCACCCTTTGCTGTGGGCTTGACACCAGCAACTCACTGAGCAGAGCGATGTTATCGACGGTGGCTGTTCTACGCCATGCCTGGCTGAACATTTCTGGCTTTTTTGAGGATATCCAAGCTTCCCTTTTGGACATGCCCTTTGATGGCACCCTTCTATTTGGAGACAAGGCAGACATGACCCTGGAGCGCTTTAAGGACTTTCGGGCTACTGTCAATTCCTTGGGCCTCTCAGTGGCCACCCATCCCCCATCTCCCGTCTGACTGTCACTCCTTTCATGGCCTTGAAGGGGCTTTCAGCCGCACCAGCCATATCCCAATCACAAGACCGCACAAGTTCAGCAACCTCTGCACGGCTGTGGGTGAAGCTCCTTTTGACCACGTGGGTCAGGCGGCCAGAGGTCGGGTCAGTCCACTCCTCTCCCTGCAGCCTCCAGACTTTCCTAGTCTGACTATTCAAGATCATGGGCAGCCACTTGGTGGCAGGATCAGACATCACCTCCACTACTGGAAAAACAACAGGACGGACAGGCGGGTTCTTAAGATACTCCAAAGGGGCTGCTCCCTCCCCCTTTGAGACTACCTCTGCTTCCATGCCTCCAACTTATGGCCGGCTGATGGAGGACCACCCGAACTTGCTTTGAGAGGAAGTCAGGACTTTCTTGGACAAGGGCGCTATAGAGAGGGTTCCAGTGCCAGAAGTACGTGGTAGTTGCTATTCCTGCTACTTTCTGGTGTTGAAAAAGGACAAGGGCCTTTATCCTATCCTATCCTAAATCCGCAACTACTAAGGGGTAGTGATATGGCGCCTATTGTTCCTTTGTAGGTTGGACACAGGGGAGGTTTTATCAGTTATGGTCTCATCTTAAGGGACGATTAATCCTGTCCGACGAATCCGAGTGGAATCATGCTTCTGTTAGTTAGCTTGATATGTCTTTTAAGTCATAGAATTAGACATATCGGCGGTGCCGCAGTCAGATCCACTACTGCAGCCCAACAACACAACGGACTGTGACCGTGATTGGGCCCACAAGTGGACACAGAGACCAATATCTAATGATCGCCGAATTATTTGCGGCCGATCCACAACTAATGATGAATACCTATTGAATTGAACACCACGAATCAAGCTAACTAACAGAAGCCTGATTCCACTCGGATTCGTCGGAGAGGATTAATCGCCATATCACTACCCCTTCCCCCGTCCTGAAGAAGTCCCGCTCGAGACCCATAACTAAGGCGTCAACAGGGTCGAAACGGCGACGATAAAATACCATAGGACCAGTCAACTGGGTCCAGGTTACCATAGCTAACTAATGTGGCACACTGGACAGAATAATTACTAACTATAAGCTGGCCTTGAGAAGTCCTTCCTTTTCCTCCCCCCTCCCTCACGCAAGTGTATATAAATCACCATTTGCCATGTCGCTTTTGCACAATATGGCACAGCTCACTCACCAGAATTGATGCGCCGTTTACCATAAAGTATTACTTGATTGATTTTTTTGAGTTATGTTCTATGCATTGTTACAGGGTCTCAATAAGACAAAAAACAAATCATGAATGAAAAACAATTTAATGATTAAAACCTTTTATGACTCTTTTTGCTTGTTTGGATTTGCATTTAATTATTTATTCTAGAAGTCATAATAATTGACATAATTATGACAAAACATATGTTGAAGGATGTGCGCAGGTTTTGAAGCTATCAGGTTCATACTCGACCAAACCATTGTTTATATTGAAATACTACTTATTATCGGCCACATAATGTGGTTTGACCAGGTCGATCAATACACCTCTGTTCTCCCTTTCACCAGCAAGGGGCAGTAGTAACACTGATCTTGTTCCGCGGATTGCTAAGACAGGTATTGGTTTTCTGTAAGAAGGCCCAAATTTCTTCTTTACCGCAATCTTTTCCCTGACTAGATCCCCAATCTTTGGAATCCAGACAGGTCTTGCTGGGACAGGTGTTTTTTCTTCAGTGGTCGTTGGCTTCTGTATTGTGTTACTCAGACTTCTTCTTGTTTCATTTAAGTCCTGTAAAACAGCCAAAGATCTTTGATATCAAAAGGGTTTTTGTTCTACCACTGAAGTTTGACAATCAGGTCTTCGATTATCATTCTAGTACCAAACAGTAATTCATATGGAGTGATTCTACCCAGAGAATTTCTTGGCAGATTGTTAAGACTACGTTGGACACTTATTAGATGTTTGACCCACCCGTCACCCGAGCCTAATACCCTAGCTGCTATAGATTGCTTAATGTCTCGTTTTTTTCTTTCCACTTCCGCATTTCCCTCAGGATGGAATGGACTTGAGTACCACAATGCAACGCCCAAGCTTACCATGGCCTCCTTGTAAGCTCGAGAGCTAAACGCAGGACCCTTGTCAGAATGTAGCGTGCCGATTGCGTATGTGCTGATAAAGACGCGCTAATCTTTTATAACAGTTCTGGCGACAACCCAGCGCTGAGGCCACATCCAAATGATTCTTGTCCTAATAGTTGTGGGACCGCATTCGTCCATCGTGACGTTTGCATGTAGAAAGTCTAATGCTGTCCAACAATGGTGTCTGATGTGGGCTGGCTACACCGTAGTCAGGTATCTGGTGGCTTTCAAAGTTATGATCTCTGTAACAGGCATCACAGTTAATTCCAAATTCGTAAACTTGGACGCTCATTCCTGGCCACCAGTACATCCCTTCTAATTCTATTAGAGATTTTAAGAAACCTTGATGTGTCAGACCCTCTCCCATATGTGCTTTGTGAACCAAAGCACCTCTCCGGTTCCTGTTTGGAATTACTCTGTCCCCCACTCCAGGATTCGAGCAAAAGGAACAGAGTTTGCATCAATTATGTATGTATACTTGAGTGGATAGTTTAGAGGTAATGCTGCATAGCTATCTTTCATTGAGGCTTTTACTGCTAGCAATGTTTCACCATCTATGTCTCTTTTTGTACGAGCGATTGTAGCTACGGAAGCCATTTGCACAGCTGCCTTTGCGGCTTCATCAGCAAATAAATTCCCTGCAACGTGAACGCCATCACGCTGGTGACTCAGTGTGTGGATCACGTGAGTCTTTCGTAGTTCTTTTTTCAAAAGAACTACTTGTTCCCAAAGCATTTTATGCTTAATTGTGCCACCTTTTGCATTTTTGAAATCGTTTTGAACCCAGCTCTGCAATTGTTTGTTGTAAGATTCAACGCAGATATACGAATCGCACACTATGAGTGTGGGGAATTCGCAATCTGTATTTTCAAGCGCCATCTTGAAAGCCTGTAGTTCAGTTCGCTGAGCTGTACAGTCTCCGAGTGATTGAGTTTGGTGACCATAGGTCTAAATTTACTTTCGTGCCAGCGACCTTTAACAATCGCGCACGTAGCACTATGCGCTTGTTTACCCCCAATTGCAGGCTGTGCTGATCCGTCTGTATAAATTATACATCCGTAATGTTCTAGAGGTAGAATTTCGGTCGGCAGAGGACATTCGTGTTCGTATCGTAGGAATTCTTGTGTTTTCAAGTAGGGGTCAATAACGTATTCAACGTCTGTTGCAGCAAGAGAATTAACCCATTGTATCCATCTCGGATGTAAAGCCTTAGCATTTGGAATGCTTGCTTTTGTTACTACTTCTAAGGCAGGTACAGGTGTAATGATCATTATGCGTTTTTCCCTGCGCTAAGGCTCTCTCTTTTGCTACTGCAGTTTGAACAACTGTCAGAATTTTTTCTGTAGAAGTGAATTTCATTTCAGCTTGTGTGTACAAGTGTGATTTGTATGCTATTGGTCCCTTTTCACCTTCAATAAAGGTCAGGTACGTGAATCCGCATCTCCCTGGGATGATTCGGATTACAAGATTGCGCATAGTGTTGCGTGTCTGTAACTGTGTTTTTGCTAACATGTCTGTTTGTACTGAGCGCAAAATTTCTGGTTTTGAGTCCAATTTGTTGGTTTGAAATCAGGTTTGATTAGTTTGTAGAGAGGTTTAACCCTTCCTGCGCAGTTTAGAACGTAAGTTCTTCCAAAATTCAGGAAACCTAGAATTGACTGTAAGTTTTTCAGCGTCTTTGGAGGTTGGAGCAGCGCACATTTCTCTAGAAAGTTTGCTGCCAGGCTTTTGCCTTCACTTGAAAGTTCGTATCCTAAGAATAGGACATTGAGGTGGGCAATTTGTGATTTCTGATAATTGAATTTGTACCCTTCAGAAGGGAACCCAAGTATTATGGTGTTCACTCTTTCAAGTGCACGTCCAAATCCCCTGGGGGAGACAGCAAAATTATCGCTGTGGCCCCATAATTGAGAAAGCGGTCAAGTACCTGCTTTCTGGTGCTATGTTTTGACAGAAGAACCCATTTGAAATGTGTAATGTCGTTTTGTATTTTTTGTGCACAATGTTATTTATCAGTGCTGCACTGTGACCATTTTGTACTGCAAAAGTTTTGCAACAAGAGTTTAAGTGTCTGTAGTACAAAACTAGACAATATGTATTGTCGTGCTTGGAGACAGGAAACAAAGGATTGTTCATAGATGAGGTGCATGTTTTAATCACCCCTTGGTATTCATGTTGATTTAAAATCTCCCTGACCTGTTTTTTAGCTTCCTGTTTAACAGGATATTGCCTTTGCATTGTTGGTTGAGCTTTCAACTGGATTTCGTGGTGAGGAGATTCCTTATCCCATCCTACGTGATTTTTGTATAATGCTGGAGCCTGAGCTACTGTAGATTTCCTGGCATAGATGTATTTTTTATGAATTGGAATGTGATTTGAGAAGGCTGGCATAATTATCTCTTCGCCATGTTGGCACTTCCTGACAGCTTCTCCCAAAAGAGTGCTTTTATTTTTCTAGGTATGTCCCCTCCATTCAGAGCGGTACTTCATATAACTTATGAGGTACACTAACCCTGGTGTCGGCAGTTTCAACTTGAATGCATTCATTCAAGTCCACTGTCTCCAGATGATCCTTCAAGATCTTGCGAGCTATGGTGACTTCTGCTGCGCTGTCTAGCATTGTCTGGCCCCACTTCCCGTTTTTAAGTTGTGTCCTCAAGATCCTCGGCATGTTTGCTCTTTACACTTGCTACTTTCTTCTTGGTGAATTGAGTTCTCTTATTTTTTGGAACGTGCTGTTCGTCTTTGGACTTCACTTGTTCTTCTTTCTGTTCTGATTGTCCTCTTCTTTAGGATTTCTGCGAGGAAGTCTGAAAAGTACTAGAGGAACGTGTATCAGTATCTTGATATCTATCAGGTTTTCTCAAATTATCCCTATTTCTGAGGTTGTACCTTTTTTCTAAGCATGGGCAAATTTTGCGAATTCGCGGTCTGCAAATTCGCGCAAAATCGTAAAAAAGTCCATGAATTTGCAGATTTTCCCACAAAATCGCAGATTTTTTTGAGATTTCCATCTACTCAACTGGAGTACTTTTGACTGACTAATCAGTAAGTGCTACCTCGTTGGGTAAACGTAGAGTGCTTTTCCTACACTGCAGCTGCGATAAGGGTCAGAAGATTTGTCTCCACTGACCATGTGTGCCTGTAACTTTGCCACTGCACCAAAAGGCGCCGAGGTACCTTGAATGAGCTGTCCATCATAGTTGGGAAAGGGGGGGAAGACGTTTGATACCGCTAGTGTGTGGTGCGGGGCTTCTATGCTTTTGGGCTGATTAAAATGGTACTGAATTTGAGCTTCAACTCGTGCACCTGCTTTAATTATATCTGTAAGTGCTTCCTGCTGAGGTTTAATTTTTGTGACAGGAGCCTCGTGCCAGAATGAATCCTGCCCTGCATAGTTATCCATGAAGATGCCACCGTTTTGTGGAATACCTCTACTCAACTGGAGTACTTTCTACTGGCTAATTCCAGTAAGTGCTACCTCGTTTAGTAAATGATCGTGCTTTTCCTACACTGCAGCTGCGTATGCCCAGAAGATTTGTTTCCGCTGACCATGTGTGCCTGTAACTTTGCCACAGCACCAAAAGGCGCTGAGGTCCCTTGAGTGAGCTGTCCATCATAGTTGGGAAAAGGCGGGAAGAGGTTTGATACCGCTAGTGTGTGGTGCGGGGCTTCTATGCGTGTCAACATGCCTCTTGTGTATAAAGGGTCAGAGAGTGAGCAGGGCAGAAGGGGAGGAGAAAGCAGCCTCCTGGTCACAGGAACGGGGATTGCGCTCGAGAAACTCAGGGATGCAAAGACCTCCCTCGGGTAGTACAGCTAATATTCGACGGCAGATATGGGGTTAAAGCACACTTGCCCAACCTCGACCGTGCTCACTAATGCTTTTGGGCTGATTAAAATATTACTGAATTTGAGCTTCAACTCGGGCAACTACTTTATTTATATCTGTAAGTGCTTCCTGTTGAGGTTTCATTTTTGGCCCACAGGAAGCACTTACAGAGTCAAGGCAGGTGCCCGATTTGAAGCTAACTTTGCAAACATTTTAGAATGGCGCCAGCAAGCACTCTGGCAGCTTGCCGGCGCCATTCTAAAATTGTTACTAAGTTAGCTTGAACTCGAGCACCTGCCTTAACTGTGCTTCCTGTGGGCCAAAAAAAAAATCCGCCCGCTCGCGAATTCGCACATTTTTCGGCAATTTGCGAGTTTCGCGGATCGTGAAATTGCAGAAATTTCACAAATTTCGCGAGCAGAGCGTTTTTTGCGCCCATACTTACTTTTTTTAGAGGGCTCCCATTGGGGAGATCTACCTCCCCGTTGGGGAGATCTTCCTCTGTACTGGGAACTCTTCTCTTTGGGAAATGTTTGTTTAGTGTTTTCCCACTTCTTTTTAGGATTTTAAGTTAGTTGAGGTTTTAGTGGTTTCCCACCCAAACACTCTCTACCTAGTTCTTCATAAGAGTTTTCAATAATTCTTGCAAGTTCATATGGTTGCTCAGTTATATCTATTTCTTTTAGTTTTTGGTGGATTGCCACTGATGCTGCTTCACCTTTGATGCGGTACAAAAGGGGGTGGTGATGGACGGAGCATCTGAATCAATCAAACACTCACACCCAGTCAAAAGATCTGGGTTTATTCCATCACCGTTCTTTAGCCCACTCGGCCACCCCAGTTCAGACATGGCTATATGGAAATCAGTCTGACCCTGTGCCTCATGTGAACAGTCCAGCCCGAACCGCCAAGCCATGTCTTCCCTGGACCGGAAACAAGCTTCCGAGGACCGGTTTCTGGTATTCCAGCCGTCTTCAGCCCGGCTTGCTTGAATCCAGTGGCAAAGTGAGCAAGAGACTCATGTCTGAGCATACCCTGCCACACTTATGGCAGCCAAAAGCGGTACAAAAGGGGGTGGTGATGGACGGAGCATCTGAATCAATCAAACACTAACACCCAGTCAAAAGATCTGAGTTTAATCCATCACCGTTCTTTAGCCCACTCTGCCACCCCAGTTCAGACATGGCTATATGCAAATCAGTCTGACCCTGTGCCTCATGGGAACAGTCCAGCCCGAACTGCCAAGCCATGTCTTCCCTGGACAGGAAACAAGCTTCCGAGGACCGGTTTCTGGCATTCCAGCCGTCTTTAGCCCGGCTTGCTTGAATCCAGTGGCAAAGTGAGCAAGGGACTCACGTCTGAGCATACCCTGCCACACTTATGGTGGCCTAAAGAGGTACAGGCCACCGATTCAGATGGACGGAGCATCTGAATCAATCAAACATTCACACCCAGTCAAAAGATCTGGGTTTAATCCATCACCGTTCTTTAGCCCACTCTGCCACCCCAGTTCAGACATGGCTATATGCAAATCAGTCTGACCCTGTGCCTCATGGGAACAGTCCAGCCCGAACCACGAAGCCATGTCTTCCCTGGACCGGAAACAAGCTTCAGAGGACCGGTTTCTGGCATTCCAGCCGTCTTCAGCCTGGCTTGCTTGAATCCAGTGGCAAAGTGAGCAAGGGACTCACGTCTGAGCATACCCTGCCACACTTATGGTGGCCAAAAGCGGTACAAAAGGGGGTGGTGATGGACAGAGCATCTGAATCAATCAAACACTCACACCCAGTCGAAAGATCTGGGGTTAATCCATCACCGTTCTTTAGCCCACTCTGCCACTCCAGTTCAGACATGGTTATATGCAAATCAGTCTGACCCTGTGCCTCATGGGTACAGTTCAGCCCGAACCGCCAAGCCATGTCTTCCCTGGATTGGAAACAAGCTTCCGAGGACCGGTTTCTGGCATTCCAGCCGTCTTCAGCACGGCTTGCTTGAATCCAGTGGCAAAGTGAGCAAGGGACGCATGTCTGAGCATACCCTGCCACACTTATGGCGGCCAAAAGCTGTACAAAAGGGGGTGGTGATGGACAGAGCATCTGAATCAATCAAACACTCACAGCCAGTCAAAAGATCTGGGTTTAATCCATCACCGTTCTTTAGCCCACTCTGCCACCCCAGTTCAGACATGGCTATATGCAAATCAGTCTGACCCTGTGCCTCATGGGAACAGTCCAGCCCGAACCGCCAAGCCATGTTTTCCCTGGACCGGAAACAAGCTTCCGAGGACCGGTTTCTGGCATTCCAGCCGTCTTCAGCCGGGCTTGCTTGAATCCAGTGGCAAAGTGAGCAAGGGACTCACGTCTGAGCATACCCTGCCACACTTATGGCAGCCAAAAGCTGTACAAAAGGGGGTGGTGATGGACAGAGCATCTGAATCAATCAAACACTCACACCCAGTCAAAAGATCTGGGTTTAATCCATCACCGTTCTTTAGCCCACTCTGCCACCCCAGTTCAGACATGGCTATATGCAAATCAGTCTGACCCTGTGCCTCATGGGAACAGTCCAGCCCGAACCGCCAAGCCATGTCTTCCCTGGACCTGAAACAAGCTTCCGAGGACCAATTTCTGGCATTCCAGCCGTCTTCAGCCCAGCTTGCTTGAATTCAATGGCAAAGTGAGCAAGGGACTCACGTCTGAGCATACCCTGCCACACTTATGGCAGCCAAAAGCTGTACAAAAGGGGGTGGTGATGGACAGAGCATCTGAATCAATCAAACACTCACACCCAGTCGAAAGATCTGGGGTTAATCCATCACCGTTCTTTAGCCCACTCTGCCACTCCAGTTCAGACATGGTTATATGCAAATCAGTCTGACCCTGTGCCTCATGGGTACAGTTCAGCCCGAACCGCCAAGCCATGTCTTCCCTGGACTGGAAACAAGCTTCCGAGGACCGGTTTCTGGCATTCCAGCAGTCTTCAGCCCGGCTTGCTTGAATCCAGTGGCAAAGTGAGCAAGGGACGCATGTCTGAGCACACCCTGCCACACTTATAGTGGCCAAAAGTGGTACAAAAGGGGGTGGTGATGGACGGAGCATCTGAATCAATCAAACACTCACACCCAGTGAAAAGATCTGGGTTTAATCCATCACCGTTCTTTAGCCCACTGTGCCACCCCAGTTCAGACATGGCTATATGCAAATCAGTCTGACCCTGTGCCTCATGGGAACAGTCCAGCCCGAACCGCCAAACCATGTCTTCCCTGGACCGTAAACAAGCTTCCGAGGACCGGTTTCTGGCATTCCAGCTGTCTTCAGTCCGGCTTGCTTGAATCCAGTGGCAAAGTGAGAAAGGGACTCACGTCTGAGCATACCCTGCCACATTTATGGCGGCCAAAAGCGGTACAAAAGGGGGTGGTGATGAACGGAGCATCTGAATCAATCAAAACACTCACACCCAGTCAAAAGATCTGGGTTTGATCACCTTTGATGTTAGCTATTAGTATAGCTGAGACCTGTTTGAAATCTTTTAGTAATTTCATACCAAGATTTAAAGCAGGTTCCGGTCCGTATTCATTTTGTATCTGTCTTAGGACGTCTGGTATTACCGCCATAGACGGAACACCATGTGTTTTTGTATAGATTGAAGAAGAGACTGTACCCCAAGTGTCACAGTCCTCCACATGTGATGCTATCCCCATTGGTAAACAGATTGTCAGAATTCTGTGTTTCTCATGATGTGTACTATCGGGAAGTACTGCCTCTATTTGAGTATTTTTTTTAGCTAACCAGAACGGGATTTGTTCCCTTTTTGTGGGCAATTTACCAATGACTGATTGTATAGTCTGTGGTGTAATTTTGTTTGTGTTCCCCTGATGAGGGGTATGCTGTGGAATTCTTACAATAGGTTGGACTGTTAAGGTCTGCATGACATATTGTAACCAATTGTCTATGTATTTTAATTAACTGTTTTAGCTGAGCTAACAGTTCTTGACCTGTCATGTTTTCAATGTCAGGATGTGGTGTATAGCTGGCTAATACAGGCCATGTTGCTCCTGGTCTACCTAGTGGCCCGAGCCTGGTAATATGATTTTGATGTTGTAGGGTGCCTTTAAACTAGAGCTGATGCTCTTGGTAAGTTAATGGAATTTCAATGTCCTCGTAAGGAATGTATTCCACTGGAGGTTCCTCTACTTTGTAGTAGTGGAACTCATGTGTTACTGCATTTGCTGCAGGAAACTGAATCCATGAATAGAATACCTCTGTCTGCCCATATTCATGTGCCTCTATGACAAATGTTTATGTTCATGTTTATTAAGCTTATAGAGCGCACAGATACTCAAAGTGTCCCGGCGCTAGCTCCTGAAGAGAGAATGAACGTCCGTCATGATTAAAACAGCAAGGTCTTGAGTTTCTTTCTAAAAAGCACTGGATCCTGGGTAGTCCTTAAGGCTAATGGCAGTAGATTCCAGGCCAGGCCAGCCCTACGCACAAAGGAGTTTCCACTGAGACGCTGGCGCTTGAAGTTCGGGATCTGCATCAGCCATAGGGCCGAGGACCGCAACACTCTGCCAGGCTCATAGAAAGCAAATCCTCTCTGTAGGTAAAGGGGGCCCATATCGTACAAGGCCCGGTGAGCAATGGTAAGCATTTTGAATTTCAAGCGGGACTCAACTGGCAGCCAATGCAAGGCGCGCAAATGAGTCCACACACTATCTCTGGGAGAGAGCCCCATAAGGAGTCTGACCGCTGAGTTCTGCACTACCTGCAGTTTTTTAACCAGAGACCCTGGGCAGCTTACCAGGAGCGCATTAGCGCAGTCCAGGCGGGACAGAATTAATGCCCGGACCAGGGTTTTCCTAGAGGCACTCGGCAAAAGAGGAAGGAACTTCCTCAAGCTCTTCAATAAGCCAAAACATGAGCCCGCCAACATCTTGACGTGCGTCACAAAGTGCAGGTTTTGGTCGAACCAAACGCCCAGGTTTTTAACTGCGTCTGATCTTTCAGAAGGCCGAGAGAAAATCAAAGGCCAAAGCCTTTCTCTGAAATCAGAGGGAAAGGAGCCGAACAATAGCACCTCAGACTTCCCTTCATTACATTTCAACTGGGCATTGGAAAGACAGCGAAAGACAGCAGACAGGCAGTTTTGGGCCAACCCGACCGAGTCCACTTCCTTAGGCCAAGTGAAGAGCAGCTGGGTGTCATCGGCGTAGGCCATCACCTTAGCCCCCAGTGACTCCGCCAGACACACAAGCGGGGTCACAGAGATGTTAAAATGGAGGGGGCTAAGCGATGAACCCTGTGGCACACCCGTAGACACCGGAAGCGGCGCCGAGACGCTTAGGGGAAGCGACACCTGCTGCTGCCGGCCCTCAAGGGAGGAACTAATCCAGTGTCAGGCATTGCCAGTGATGCCGATGGCAGACAGGCGATTGAGCAGCATGGCATGGGGGACCGTGTCGAATGCCGCCAAGAGGTCCAGCATGACTAATGCTGCCCTCCCGCCGGCATCCTGACACTCCCTGATAGCCTCTGTAATCTCAAGCAAAGCCGATTCCGTGCTATGAGCTGCACGGAAACCTGACTGAGCTGGATGGAGACCCTTGGACTCCTCGATAAACTTAGTAATTTGAAAGGTGGCGGCCTTCTCGCACACTTTCGCCAAGCTGGGCAAAAGCAAAATAGGGCGATAGTTCTCTGGCACCAGAGGGTACAAGGACGGCTTCTTTAACAGCGGGAGGATCAGGGCAAGTTTCCAAGCTCTATGCACGGAGGCCGACCAGAGAGACTTATTACCTTACCACTTCTCGATGATACCCCATTATTTATCAGTTTGTAAGTTATAGTTTTTCTCACATTTGCCGGGATGATTATAGCATTATCGTCGTTTTGTTGAGGACTTGTGTCGTCTAAAACTGCTTGAGCAGCTCTAGCTAATTCTTCGTCACTATTCATTATTTTGTTGACGGAAAGTTTGCAGAGCAAGTTTTCAAGGAAACAAAGATAAGGTGCACAATATTTATGGAACACTGTATCCTTCAACATTGAACAAACGAAAAACTAATACATAGGATTTTTCGTCCTACTCAGTTTTGGCGGATATTATCCTTTTACCCACTCCAGACGTCTATTGGAGCATTTTACGGGAAATAGGGGTCTGTGTGAAAAGCACGACTGAGTTACTCTAGTATTTAGCGTTAAATTATCGCCTTACCAAACGTTGGGCGCCATGTAGTGTAGTTCCTATATTCCCAATAGGCTCTGCACATTGGAATAATATATCCTGTATCTTAGACGTAGAACTGAGGGCGACTAGGTCTCTACCGAGCATATTAGACTTAATTGTGAGTGCCAGCTACCTCAGAGATCACTAGAAACTTTCTCAAATACACAAGAAGGGATTAGTTTCTGATAACTGCATAAACATGACAACTTTGTTTCCCAAGAATAAGAAATCTATCTCTAGAGTCGCGGAAACAATATATAGCTATTTCAATCGTGCATGCTTTGTTTCACCAGAGGTGCAGAGAAATAGAGAGACAGGACTTTTCAATAAAAAGTATTTATTGAACAGTCTTTTTTCTCATGCATAAGAAATGAACTGCTACAATATTAATACTGGTCATAATGTACAATGCGTACAATACGAAGAGTATAATAAAATAATACTGTAAAAGCATGGTATGGTTTCTAAGCCATAAAATACATAAAATACATACACTAATAAATAAAGACTAAAAGTACTCAACTAGTGCTTCTAAAATACGCCTACCCCGATGTACCCAACCTAGGTCTAGTGTAAGGGAAGAAGTAAGTGAGGTGTAGCTTAAGTTTAGTATTCTTTTGCCAAGAATCTATTTCAAGTATTCTCTAAGGGTCTAATCAGCTCCGTACCTTGGTTTAGAATGAAGGAGGTCTTGTATCTCTCTCTCAGGACTCGATTTCCCAGCAACCCGCAAGGGTAGCCTGGAAACACTGGAGCTGGATTTCTCGGCAAAAGAAAAGACAGCGTCTCTCTCAGTACGTCAGCTGGAGGGTCGGCTTCCTTCGGCCCTTGCTGCGGCGAGATGCGTTGGGCAAGTAGATAGTCGAACTGCTCCAAACCACCGTGTGTTTGCCTGGGCAAGTGTGGGCATATTTATACCTTAAAGGTGCCGAGATTGACGTAAGGTTGGACATAATAACGTCATCAAAGACTCAGTTCTTTGAAAACTCCTTGATTTCTTGGATAAATCAATATTCACGCAATGGAAAGTCCCTTACTGCTGAAGGTGGGTTTCTCCTAGAAATCGTTGTGGATTCTCCGGAATAGTGGAAGTAGCCATGCCGTATTTGGAATGCATAGGCTAAGTCTAAATATGGTTATGATTTCTATGCCTATATAAGGATAGGGTGATTTATACCTATATATGGGCATGAATCGGGAAAATGACACTAGGGTCCTAGATTCATATACAACACTGGGGAAAACAAAGGAAGACTGGGCTGTTCCTGGGGGGGTCAGACGGTCACTGAGGTGCAGGGGGGAGGGCTCATAGGAGAACTACCCCAGGGTATCCATTATGTTGGATATAATGGCCTCACACGCCCTTGCGAGTGTCATGCTTCATCATAGGCAATGCTCCTCGTTGGGTAGGCGGTGCAATTCCCAACGGGAAACACATCTAGGAGGGGCTCCTTGGCGGAGATCTTTTTATCCATCTGCCTATGGGTGAAGTGGGGGGTTTGGGGCCAGGACAGTGTAGACGGTGTTAGTGAGGGTAAAATGAAGCAAGAGGTACCGGAAAACAACTTTATTCAGGTGATCCTTTGCCTCAATTAAAATAACGATTAGTCTGTACTCGCTGGAACTTAGGTTTCCGCGTACGGGACAGTAATAAGGTGTAAAAGTTATGGTCAACATGTTTCTCGCTATACGTTCATTGACATGCGATTCTTCAGGACGTAAAATGGAGCAGAACTACTGTCTACAAAACATGACTTACATAAGTGTCAGTTTACCGAAGCACAGCATTGTACTACCTGTTTAACACTTTCTCTTGCCTAATAGTCAGAGTTTATATTTGTCAACAGTGCCCAGCGGGTCAGACATCAGGGGTGAAGCCAATGTAGCTTAGGTTCTTCCGCCTGTGTCTGTTCGTTATTGCCTATCCCTCACCGCCGGGCCCACCATGGGCTATCAACAAGAATATCCCTATCCTTGTAGTTTTATCACTGCATTACCAGTGATAACCTCCCAAAATGCCGATATCGCTGGATTTTTAATTGCTTAGGCGGTTAGCGTTGTTAATAACGCGATAACCAGGGATATTATCCAGCGATAGCGGTTGTTAAAAAAATTAACGCTAAGCGACCTTAGCGTTAATTTTCCCTGTTCCTTGTCAATATGCCCCATAATGTTTACAATGAAGTGGAGGGGGAGATTACCATCTTATCCCGCCAAAGTAGTGATTCACTATCTATTAAGGAAGCAAATATTATGGACTGCCGTCTCAAGAGAGACATTACAACTAACCCTGGTCGTAGTGTGCGGAGTGGGGCTACGCGGAGCTATGCAAAGTGGGCACAAAACTACGCCCACCCGCGCACTCCGCGTAGCCCCACTACGCGCCGCCCGCCTCCCTCCCGCCCTCCCTAAATACTGCAATAAATGGCTAGAAAGCTTTTAAAAACACTTACCTTGTCCGCCGCGTCCCCGGGGCTCCCTCTCGCCGTCCCTGGATTCGCGCCGTCATTTCGAATACTAATGCGCATGCGCGGGCGCCCGCGCATTTCTCGTGAGAAATGCGCATGCGCGGCCGCCCGCGCACGCGCATTAGTAATGAAATGGCGGCGTGAATCCAGGGACGGCGAGAGGGAGCCCCGGGGACGCGGAGGACAAGGTAAGTGTTTTTAAAGGCTTTCTAGCCATTATTGAAGTATTTAGGGAGGGCGGGAGGGAGGCGGGTGGCGGCGGCTATGCACCGTCTGCGGAGCGCGCGTAGTGCCGCCTGGCTACACCCTCTACGCAAAATGCGTAGGAGACGGCACTATGCACACTCCGTGCACGGAGCGTAGCTGGCCGCCCACCCCTAATTACAACAACCAAAAGATTAAGGGCCTTATTTACAAGGAATTAACGCAGAGCAGTACCTCAAGCCATTTGACTACGCCAAGCTGCATTTCTTCAGAAGCAAAGGTATGCATCATATCTACAACAATATGACAGATCCCTTTGCTCTCCCCTGCCCTGGGGCACAATTAGCTGCAAGGTGCGGACGCAGGCACCCTTGCACCATGGTGCAAGGGTGCCTGTGTCACAGGGACAAATGTTTTTGTGGAAAAAAGGACACCCTCCCGCACAAAAACAATGATGAGAGGTGATTTACTCTCACTATGTGTGCTGCAGAATGCAGCATGCATAGAAAGAGGAAAAAAGAAGAAAAATTAAAACATTTCTCCTTCCTGCCTGCCTTCCTACACCGCCCTTGGGGAAGCGTAGCATTTGGACGCATTTCCAGGTTTACGATTTCTCGTAAATCTGGAAATGTGGCAGAAGGCAAGGGTGTTGCGTAGGAACACCCACAACAACACCCGTGGCACGCCCCGTTCATGCAAAATGTTGCGTGTAAAAAGGTCATATTTAGAAGGACGCGAAAAGCCATGCAGGGTTGCTTAATATGTCCTTCTAAATATGGGGCAGCAGGTTGCGTCGCCGGTGCATCACAAAAAGTGACGCAACGGCTGTGCAAGCGAATTGTAAATAAGCCTCTAAATGATTTTATTTGAGGTTAATGTTGTTTTAAATGTATATTGCTTTGAACATTATTATTATTTTGGTTTATTTTGTGATCCTTCTGTATTTTGCTAAATAGTTTACCTCCTACTTTAGGCGTCGAAAGAGAAGCGTCATTTCCAATCAGTGCAAAGTCCTCGATGCATGGATTCTGCTGGGTCAGCACAGAAAAGTCACTTCCAAGGGCAGAGGACTGGGTTGGCACCACTTGGCAAGGCAGGACTCACAGATGGCAGAGTCCAAGTGCTGTTGCAGGGCTGTAGGAAGTCTTTGATGGCCCTAAAACTTCAGAACAGGGGCAAGCCAGCAAACCCTTGGATTTACTCTGGGTTAAAGTGAGATGCTTCCAGTCCTTTACTCAGCAGGGCAGAGGGTAGCAAGCAAAAGGTAGCACATCAGAGCCGAATATAAGTTCTTCCAGAGCAGCTGTCCAGCAGAGTAGCAGTCCTTGTAGCAGCACAGCAGTCCTTCTTCCTGACAGGGTTCTTCACAAGACCAGTAGGGAACTGTCTTGGTAGGGTCAGAGACCTAGGACCTCATTAATGAGTTTTGTGCTGTAGGCAAAAGAAAAGAGCAGGAATGCGCTGTATCTATCAGATAAGGTGCATTCCTGTCCTTTTCCCCTGGGCTGGCGCACAATGGGCTGCCATGCGTCAATGCAGGCACCTTTGCACCATGGTGCAAGGGGGCCTGCATTGCTGGGATGATTCTTTTTGAACACAAAGGAAAACCTTCCTGCACAAAAACAATCACAAGAGGCTTTTTCCTCTTTCTATGTGTGCTGCAGAAGCAGCACACATAAAAAAAGGAAAAAAACAAGGCGAAATAAAGATATTTCTCCTCGTTGTGCCTCCCTAACGATGCCTCCCCTGGGGAGGTGTACATTTTTGGCACTGCCTTAGAATTATGATTTCTCGTAACTCTGGAGCAGTGTCAAAAAGCCATGGAAGCTGCTGGGAACGCCCCAGCAATACCCATTTCATGCCCCTTTAACACAAAAAACTGCATTAAAGAGAACAATATTTACAAGGCAACATTAAGCCAAAAAAGTGGCTTCGTGCTGCCTGGGAAATATGGAGCAGACTCGTGCACCACCGGAGCGTCACAAAAAGTGATATACCGGTGGCGCAAGGGGCTAATAAAAAAGCCCCCTAATACTTATACCGAGTTGTGCCTTTGTAGTGGGGATGACTTCAAAGAAGGGTCTTTGAAGTGTACAGATATTCTTTCTACCCACCCCTGGCTCCAGACTATCAGTAGGGGGTATTCAGCCCTGTGGGTGGAAAGAGGACACTGCCTATTCAGGTGTGTCAGCTCCCCCTCCCTTCCTGTCCAGAAAAAACCATCAGAATGCAGATGAGAATTCAGACACACCTAACCATCTTGTGTTTGTGGTGTCTAGAGGGAATGCACAAAGTGTAGTTGTCACCCACCCCCAGATGTATTGGAGACAGGCCGCAGGCAAGCAGCAGTAAGAGCAGAGAAATGTCCACTTACTAAAAGTGCCATTTCTAAAACAGCAATTTTAAAATCCAACTTCATCAGTACAGATGATTTATCATTACCATTCCAAAGATATGAAACATGATGCAACTACTCCTTTCTAATCAGGAATTATAGCTTTAAAAAGTGTGAAGGAATACCCAATGTTAACCTATGCGCAGAGTATGCCTCACAGTAGTGAAAAAGAAAATGTGGGTGTTTGTCGCTATCAGGATATGCAAAACCTAACAGTACATGTTCTACCTTTTACTTACAAAGCACACTCCCCTATGGGCTATCCAGGGCCCACCTTAGGGGTGACTTAGGTGTAAAAAAGGGGTGTTTTGGCTTGGCAAATGGATTTAAATGCCATGTTGAAGTGGGAGTACTGAACACACAGCCCTTGCAGCGGCAGGTCTGAAACATGTTTGAAAGGCAGCTTGTGTGGGTGCTGCAATCAGTGCTGCAGGCTCGCTGCTTGCATTTAATTTACAGGCCCTGGGTATATGGTATACCTTTTAACAAAGGATTTATAAGTAAATAAAATATGACAACTGTGTATATACCAATGCTATAAAAAACACAGAAAGGGGTGCTACTAATCAAAAAGGGCTAGAGAGTGTCTACTTTCTCATGTATGAAATGTGTGCATGTACTGTAAAGTATGAAGGGTGAAGAGAAGAAAACCCATCAGCCCACCCGTTGGCGGAGCTTCATCATTTGGGATTTTTTAAAATGGCAAACTGGTATCCACTAGGTTGCTCACTGTTGTTATTGTGAGTCAGCTCTAGTTACGGATCCGCCAGCGATGATCAGCCATAGAGTGGTGGTGTATATGAAGCCGTTGGAAGAGAGAGTTGCAGTGCTCAAAAAAATGTGTATGTGCTACAAGAAGAGTGATGTATTAAAATTGACTATCATGATGCCAAAAACTGAATTTTATTATGGAGGTCATCATGGTGCCAAGGTTAAAAAACAGAGTGTAGATAGTGTTTAACAAATACAACTATTGTGATGGAATAACAAATGGTTGACATGTTTCAGCCAAAAATGGCGTTCTTCAGGACCTATAATTACACTACTGCAACTGTAAAAAAAGAAGTGTAATAAAGACTACATACCATGCATGAATAACCTACCATCTGAATATATGTTATATGGTAAGTTGAATGGTCATGGTTGTACAATCACCTCTCCTGAAAGAGAAACAGTATATACAAACACATATTGTATCAAATCAAAGCAAAAAGACATATATCTGCCAACGAGACATTGATCATTCATTATTTAATAAAGCTATCATTCACCCAAAATTTACTTGGGAGTGGCCTCACATCGCCTGGCACTCGCTCAGGTAAAGAGGCCCCGCTCTGAAGAAATGGAAATGAGAAATACCAATAGTGTTACTTTGCTGGTATTGATTCCACTTCTTGATAATCTATACTACTATTATAAAGAGAGAACACACACCTTTGAGCCAGGTAAACTCGGGAACCACAGCGCCAATCAAAACACCCAATACATCATAGGAAACGTCAGGGTAAGCAGATGGACATAAGCGATATACCATAAAAAAATATACCTTAGAAGGGAAAAGTACGTTCTTTCAGAAAGTAGTCCCTTGGAAGTAGCGCCATGTCTGAGGTGGGCGTGTGCGTTTAATGCGTGCTGACATCACAATCACGGGTCCGCCATGTTAGTTAAGTAGTAAAGTGCAGGACAGGAGCGCCGAACCGACAGACTACGGAGTTTTACATGCCAAAAGCGGACAGGAGCGTGACCTGAAGCGGGCAGGACAGGAGCGCCGAACCGACAGACTACGGAGTCAGGACAGGAGCGTGGGCAGAAGCCAGGGGCGTAACACAGGCCCCCGCAGCCCCCGTGTTGCGGGGGGCCTCTGCCCTCCATGGGCCCCCTGCGCTCCAGGGGCCCCCTCACTCAGCAAGCCTCTGCCCTCTTCATCATGAACTGAAATGGTGCGCACGTCCGGCATCCTTTTAATAAATTAAATGGTGCAGGCGTGTTGTAGCTCTGACATCAGAGTGACCTTGCTGCTCGCTAGAAAATGGAACGTCAACAGGTTTGTGTTTGAGCCGAAATCTGTGCACCCATTTCTGCCTGTGTGCATTTTACTCACGCTGCGTTCATGCACTTGATAGATTTACGCAATCCACCATCATGAAGAAGCTAGCCAGCCACCTAGAGGGCGGCGTTCGTAAAATTAAATTTGCAAAATCTCCGGCCCATATCAGTCATAGCTAAACAAAGAAGTCGATTTCCTCTAGCTGGACAGTTAGATTTTACTTTTTCATTAAGCACTCATTTGTGTAAGCTTTGGTACTTCCCACTGATTGGTTAGGTTGAATGCTGATGCGTTTGACACGTGGTGAATCTAGCTTCTATTTCTGTTGTGTACAGCATCGGAGGTGGATTGAGAAACGTTTGGTATTTACCATAAACTCAGCATGGTATCTGCGTTTTAACTATAGCAGCCGCTTAATATAAGCTGACCATGCTCTATTTCCCACCATTCTCTGTCTCACTGTGTACTCAACTTAAGATCAAGGCCCCTGGAATTATGTGATTTTTGTGGCCATGAGTTTTCCTTAAAATTATGGATGTCCTGCATTTAACACATAATCCATCACCTGCTGTGTTATTTGCGCAATTTAACAAATAAAATGCATCTCTACCTCAAACAACTCAACAAGTTAGTAAAAACGTGGTGACATATACTGCATACAGGGCAAGTGATGACTGGTCATGTTTGTGTTGTTTATTTCTGTATTGGGGTCTCAAAATGGTACTAAAGAGGTAAACCTTTTTCCAGATGATGATAACGTGTAAAAAGGACAAAATGATGAGGTAATACTGTCATGAAATATGACGCTTTATGCCACATAAATTGCCTTTTCTTGCAACTGAATTTAGTGTACACTGCCACATAATTTTGTTCTCCCTGCTGCATAATTCCAGTGGCCCTAATCAAGGCCCGATAAAAGCACCCCTCTGGTCGCTCACGCTCGACCCCGAAATGCCTAATGAGCTTCCCTCTCCCCCTTAGTTTTAATCTATACTACTATTATAAAGAGAGAACTTGCACCTTTTGGCCAGGTAAACTCGGGAACCACAGCGCCAATCTACACACCCGATACATCTATGAAAATGTCAGGGTGTGTAAATGGACATAGGCTATATAAATTTTAAAAAAAAAGTAAATTAAAAAAATTTAGTTTGTAAACAAAGTAGTCCCCTGAAAGTAGCGCCGGCCGGGACCTAGCACTGGCCGCGACACGGCGTGCGTGATGACCGCGACGCGACGTGCGTGATGACCGCGACGTGCGTGATGACGACGAAGGAGGAGCGGCGGTGCAGTGATGAGCGGCTGTGCACTGAGGAGTGGAGGCACAGGTAAGGAAAGGGAAAGTTCAGTGCAAGACTGTGATGCAGGGGGAGGCAATAAGGAGGCAGCAGTAAAGGAAAATGTTGGAGCGCGAGTGAGTCGGGGCGGGAGGGGGGCGCGAGTGAGTCGGGCGGGAGGGGGGCGCGAGTGAGTCGGGGCGGGAGGGGGGCACGAGTGAGTTGGAGCGGGATGGGGGCGGGAGTGAGTCGGGCGGGAGTGAGTCAGGGCGGGAGGGAGTTGGTGCGGGAGGGGGTCGGGCGGGAGCGGGTGTACTGCCCCCAGCCCCTTTCTGCCCCAGGCAACGCTGGGGCGGGCTGCTAGTGTATATATCTCTATATAGATCCCCTGGTGTCGTGGATGGACATGGTAAGGACCACGGTACTATGCCAGCCCAGCCGGTTGATGATGAAAGAGTTTAAGACTTTTTGGAAGCAAGGACATGTGCACGCTGTCAATGAACCATATGGCAACTTTGCATAAAAGGTAATGCTCGGGACAACAACAGAGGAAACAGTATTCACTTCATCTAATCACAAGGTTTAGAAAAGGGAAAAAGTTCAATTTTCATAAGTAAAACCATGGCATAGGGTTGAATACTTGTTGTCAAAGAAGTGCTTATCAAACGATTTTAAGAGAGAAGCAGCAAAAATGGCAAAAGAGTTTGGCCCCATAACGACAGGGCTCTAAAAAGCAGAAGAAATGCTCCATAGAACGCATGTTCTGAGAATGACGTGATCTACTGCACTCACCTGTCCGTCGGTACCTCAATCCCCTTCTGAGCTGAGGGGGAGGTAACTCGACGGACCAGGTCGACTGCTTAAGTACGATGTATGCGGACTGTAGAGAGAACACATGACCGGAAATACCCATGGCCAAGGCTGTGCAATGCTAAACTTGAACATGAAGGGCGGACCATGCAGGGATGTTCGCTCGCCCCAGGTAAAACGCAAAGCCGAGTAGACAGAGATTGCTATGAGAGCGCCTGATAGGGTGGCTACGGCCCGATGATATTATCGGTCCTGTTATTGGTTCATAAGATAGCCAATCGGAGAACCGCATCTGCCCTATTGTGGAGAGGCAAAGTCGGCAAAGTAAAGGTAGTTATATCACGTATTATTGAGCGCGTGAAGAAGTCTGGAGTGTGCGGACCAGGGAGGGAGCATATCTGAAGGGAATGCCGTTTTTCATAACACTTCAAAGGTTATCTTGTTCCAATAACCAAACGGAGCGGCAGACCAGAGAGAGAGCCGCGATAATGTGTAAAGCGGCAACAAATAAGGCGAGAAATGTAAATAGACTTCGCCATACCGAAATGTGACTGCTAAAGCAGGCTGCTTCAGAGGTTAACCAATCGGAACATCGGACCACAGAGAGAGCAGTGATTCCTCACAGTGATGTGTTAAAATGCATCGAACAAAGTTGAAAATGGAAATACACTTCACCATGTGTCCGCAATGTTGATAAGCACTTCTTTGACAACAAGTATTCAACCCTATGCCATGGTTTTCCTTTTGAAAATGGAACTTTTTCCCTTTTTTAAACCTTGTGATTAGATGAAGTGACTACTATTTCCTCTGTTGTTGTCCCGAGCATTACCTTTTATGCAAAGTTGTCATATGGTTCATTGACAGCGTGCACATGTCCTTGCTTACAAAAAATTCTTAAACTCTTTCATCATCAACCGACTGGGCTGGCACAGTACCGCAGTCCTTGCCATGTCCATCCACGACACCAGGGGATCTATATAGAGATATATATGTATATATACATTATCAAGAAGTGGAATCAATACCAGCAAAGTAACACTATTGGTATTTCTCATTTCCATTTCTTCAGAGCGGGCCTCATTACCTGAGCGAGTGCCAGGCGAGGTGAGGCCACTCCCAAGTAAATTTTGGGTGAATGATAGCTTTATTAAATAATGAATGATCAATGTCTTGTTGGCAGATATCTGTCTTTTTGCTTTCATTTGATACAATATGTGTTTGTATGTACAGTTTCTCTTTCAGGAGAGGTGATTGTACAGCCATGACCATTAAACTTACCATATAACATATCTTCAGATGGTATGTTATTCATGCATGGTATGTAGTCTTTATTACACTTCTTTTTTCACAGTTGCAGTAGTGTAATTATAGGTCCTGAAGAACGCCATTTTTGACTGAAACATGTCGACCATTTGATATTCCATCACAATAGTTGTATTTGTTAAACACTATCTACACTCTGTTTTTTAACCTTGGCACCATGATGACCGCCATAATAAAATTCAGTTTTTGGCATCATGATAGTCAATTTTAATACATCACTCTTCTTGTAGCACATACACATTTTTTTGAGCACTGCAACTCTCTCTTCCAACGGCTTCATATACACCACCACTCTATGGCTGATCATCGCTGGCGGATCCGTTAATAGAGTCGACTCACAATAACAACAGTGAGCAACCTAGTGGATACCAGGTTGTATTCTAAAAAGATCCCATATGATGAAGCTCCGCCAACGGGTGGGCTGATGGGTTTTCTTCTCTTCACCCTTCATACTTTACAGTACATGCACACATTTCATACATGAGAAAGTAGACACTCTCTAGCCCTTTTTGACTAGTAGCACCCCTTTCTGTGTTTTTTATAAGTAAGGTTAGGGGATAGGGTGCACTCGGGTCATTAAAGCATTTCCCATCCGGACCCTCCTTAAATTTTGTGTTTTTGTCATTATATACAATGCTACCATGTTTAAGGGAGAAGCACATGCCACTTTAGCACTGGTCAGCAGTGGAAAAGTGCTCAGAGTCCTAAGGCCAACAAAAAGAATCAGCAATAAGAAGAGGTAGCAAGCAAAATATTTGGGGGAAGACCACCCTAAGGATGACAGGTCTAACATACCCCCTCCCACTGTTCCTTCTAGGCAGAACTGCAACCTTTTTGGCTATCATGAGACAGCTGGTCCTTTCACCCCACACACATCACCTATGGCCTGTTGCAGCATTCAAACGCTCATCCTTCGGCTTCTATGGCAGCACCGGCAGCAACCTAAGAATGATGAAACTGCAGAATACCTCCTTGAGTAACCTGGCAAGATTCACAGAGGAGAGTCAAACACTTGTGTCCAAAGGGTTTTGTTTTATTTCAGGACACGTATTTACAGTGAGACCCTGCAACAGTGGACAAGTACTCGATTCTCTAGTCAGGGTGTAAGGAAGGGGATGTGAGCACTGACAGTGTGACTTCACTACATCCTCCACGCAGGATGACTGCAGACCTTACAGTGCAACCCTACTGGCCCGGACTTTATCACAAGGCTCTAATCAGCCTCCAGGTGAGAGAAGGTGAGTCCTTATAATGAGATGCCAGCCCTGGTCTCAAGCCTCTCGTCATCCTCCAGGTGAGGGAAAATGATTCCTTAAATTGAGATCCCAGCCCTGTTCTCCAGCCTCCTGTCAGCCTCCAGGTGAGTCCTTATAATAACATCTCAGCCCTATTCTCCAGCCTCCTGTCAGCCTCCAGGTGAGGGAAGGTGAGTCCTTATAATGAGATCCCAGCCCTGTTCTCAAGCCTCTCGTCAGTCAGGCGAGGGAAGGTGAGTCCTTATAATGAGATCCCAGCCCTGTTCTCAAGCCTCTCGTCAGTCAGGCGAGGGAAGGTGAGTCCTTATAATGAGATCCCAGCCCTGTTCTCAAGCCTTCTATCAGTCAGGTGAGGGAAGGTGAGTCCTTATAATGAGATCCCAGCTCTGTCCTCAAGCATCCCGTCAGCCTCCAGGTGAGGGAAGGTGAGTCCTTCTAATGAGATCCCAGCCCTGTTCTCAAGCCTTCCATCAGTCAGGTGAGGGACGGTGAGTCCTTGTAATGAGATCGCAACCCTGTTCTCAAGACTCCTGTCAGCCTCCAGGTGAGGAAAGGTGAGTCCTTATAATGAGATCCCAACACTGGTCTCAAGCCTCCTGTCAGCCTCCAGGTGAGGGAAGGTGAGTCCTTATAATGAGCTCCCAGCCCTGTTCTCAAGCCTCTAATCAGCTTCCAGGTGTGGGAAGGTGAGTCCTTATAATGAGATCCCAGCCCTGTTCTCAAGCTTGCTGTCAGTCTCCAGGTGTGGGAAGTTGAATCCTTATAATGAGATCCCAGCCCTGTTTTCAAGCCTCCCGTCAGCCTCCAGGTGAGGGTAGGTGAGTCCTTATAATGACATCCCAGCCCTGTTCTCAAGCTCTTGTCAGCCTCTAGGTGAGGGAAGGTGAGTCCTTATAATGAGATCCCAGTCCTGTTCTCAAGCTTCTTGTCACTCTCCAGGTGAGGGAAGGTGAGTCCTTATAATGAGATCCCAGCCCTGTTCTCAAGCCTCCCGTCAGCCTCCAGGTGAGGGAAGGTGAGTCCTTATAATGAGATCGCAACCCTGTTCTCTAGCTCCCGTCAGTCTCCAGGTGAGGGAAGGCGAGTCCTTATAATGAGATCCCAGCCTTGTTCTCAAGCCTCTCGTCATTCAGGAGAGGGAAGGTGAGACCTTATAATGAGATCCCAGCCCTGTTCTCAAGCCTCTCGTCAGTCAGGTGAGGGAACATGAGTCCTTATAATGAGATCCCAGCCCTGTTCTCAAGCCTTCTATCAGTCAGGTGAGGGAAGGTGAGTCCTTATAATGAGATCCCAGCACTGGTCTCAAGCCTCCCGTCAGCCTCCAGGTGAGGGAAGGCGAGTCCTTATAATGAGATACCAGCCCTGTTCTCAAGCCTCTCGTCAGTCAGGTGAGGGAAGGTGAGTCCTTATAATGAGATTCCAGCCCTGTTCTCTAGCTCCCGTCAGTCTCCAGGTGAGGAAAGGTGAGTCCTTATAATGAGATCCCAGCCCTGTTCTCAAGCCTCCCGTCAGCCTCCAGGTGAGGGAAGGTGAGTCCTTATAATGAGATCCCAGCTCTGTTCTCAAGCCTCTCATCAGCCTTCAGGTGAGGTAAGGTGAGTCCTGTAAAGCTCCTCGCATTAAAGGGTCAATTTGTGGATTCCTCCCAGAGATGCCACTAGGACCGCTGCTTAATTTACATATCTTTTTCTTCCCAGAATGCATCTGTGCAGGATAATCATCCATATTTATTGTTTTGTTTACGCTAAAGCTCGGAAATAAAATATAAAAAAACAATACCACAATAAACTTTGCCCGTACTGATCCTTATTCAAAGATGTAAATCAGAAAGTTAACAACAACCAAATTATTATCAACCTCCTCAGATATTATTAAAAAATATATTGTATTTTTCGTTTTTCAAAAATCCTTTTGTATTTTAGATAGTATCATGAATCAACGATGTTTGACGTTATACCACAAGACCAACAAAACAATTTACCACAAATTTAATAACTCCAAATAAGTACTTCAAAAATGAACAACATTCAAAGACGACTTACTCACATACGCAACATAAAACAAAGAACATATACACTGAATGGTCTTTTTCACAATTTTTTTACATTGATGAATCAAACTTGAGAAGCCAAGAACAACAGTGTGAATGCTTCAACGGAAACATTTCTGCATTCTGCCAATTTATGGACATGCATTTCATAATTCTCTTAACCATGCAGAAAAGACATCTTGTCAATGATCACACTTGTTTTATAATCACAAAAAAGGGGGTTGTTTCGATAATCACAACAAAAGAAGGTCGACGTGTTTTGAGCCCCGTAAGTTGTAAGCTGGGGGTTCTCTTCAGGACCAAACACTATTTAGCGAAATTAGACTATTTCTCATCTAGACTGAATCAATAGCTGACTAACAAACGTATTAGTCTTGTATAATGTCAAAAATCGTTGATTCATGATACTATGTAAAATACAAAAGGATTTTTGAAAAATGAAAAAAAATATATCTTTTTGAATAATATCTGAGGAGGTTGACAATAATTCGGTTGTTGTTAACTTGCTGATTTGCATCTTTGAATAAGGATCAGTTCGGGCAAGGTTTATTGTTGTATTTTGATTAATGGCTCAGCCTTGCTGATTAGAGCCAGACCCTGTTTTGTTACAAGCTCAGAAATAAGCAGTTAAAGCTCAGTGCTGCTCACAAGAAGATTTCAACCACAAAACCTGTGAAATCTAAAGTAGGATCCTGCAATTTATAACTACTTTAATGTGTTTGAGTTTAATATCTTTGGAAATGATAAATGTTCTTTCAATTTGTTTTCACGGGTATCTCATCATCTCAATAGCAGTTTTTCATCCCTTTAACTGTGTGTGATGTTATGCATTCTCTATTTACTGGATATGACATCATAACTTTCCTATAACTGTTGGTGATGTCATGCATTGACCATTCCCCCTTTATAGCATCCCAAATTTATCTTGCCTGCTTCTCATACAAAGTGGTAATGATCAGTCATGTGTCCAACATAACCCCATCCATTTAACTGACTGTGATGGCATACCGTGAGTATTCCATATCTATGACATCACACCTCACTTGCATACTGTGATGTCATATATTCAATAATCCCTGTCTATGACATCACACCATCTCACTGACAGACTGTGATGTCATACATTGATTATTGCTTTTTATGATAACACGCCATCTCATTGTTTTATTGTGATGTTCTACATTGACTATTCCCTGCCTATGAGATCACACGATCCCATTGATTAATCCCCATCAATGACATCACACCACCCCATTGAGTGCTGTGATGTCATATATTGATTATTCCCTATAAATCACCACGCCTTTTCATTAACTAGCAGTGGTGTCTTCCATTGACTATTCCCTGTCTTTGACATCTTACTTGACTGGCTGTGATCTCATATACTAATTAATCTCTTTGTATGACATCATGTCATCCATTGAGTGACTATTATGTCATAAAGTGATGAATTCCAGTCTGTGACATCATACCATCCCATTGAGTGACTAAGATGTCACAGGAAATTAATATTCAATACACGAACAGTCGATGGAATATCAATACATGACATCAAACAATTTAGTGGCACCGCATGGACCAGTCTTTTCTTAATACCTAATTTGATATATGATTTTAGGGAGAAGAAACAGATCTTAAGACTAATCAAAAAAGGAATTAGGTGAGGAGGAAAAAGCATGCTGCCTGTTGCAGAACCTTCTTGCTTACTTCAATGCAGTTGTGACTCAGTACCTGGATCTGCACCATTACTGGCCAGGAGAAGAAAGTCTGCGAGTTTAAGATGATCCTCCATGTTGGTGTGCGCCTCTTCCCTCATGACCAACATCAAACCCACACCAATCTGCAAACCCTTACCAAAGTATGCTAGATGTTCACCCTCAAATGAGATGCCGCTACCACTGACTCACTGTAAGCCCTAGTACTCAATCCTATCCCCTGGTAGTCACTCCAAGACCCATCAGTTGTTATTGGCATAGTCCAGGTCCTCGAACTGTGTTTTGTACCGGTCTGTTTGTACCGAGACATAGAGGGGGTCTTGAGCCTCCACGGCCCGCGGGGCAGCTCTCCTCTGCTTCCCAGGGTCCTACCCAGGGGCGGTGGGCTGCGGCGCCCCATTCAGCAGAGTCACCACGTCTGCGTACTGGATGCCGGAGTCAGTCGTCTGCTGGACCGCTGCTGGTTTCATCACCTTCAGATTGGCGTAGCACATCTTCTGCAAAGAGAGAGAAGAGAGGTTTGTAGACTCTTTAGAGGTTTTGTGGACCATGAAGGCTTCTCAATGCTCCACAGAAGAGAAACAACCAGATTAATTCAGGACAAACTTACTACATGATAAATTCATATCTGCAACTAGATGAGTGAGAACCAGCTGTGCCTGAAACCAGTGTAGTGTAGTTTCTATTTCCCTAATAGGCTCTGCGCATTGGAATAATATACACTATAGGTTTGGCATAGGGCTGAGGCCAGTATACCCCTATCAAGTATATTAAACTTAATCTACTTTGCACCAGCTAACTCAGAGGCCACTAGAAACTCCTTGAAAACAAGAAGGGAGTAGTTTCTGGCAACCGCATAAACATGACAACTTTGTTTCCCTTTAGAATCGGAAAATGCCTCAGAATCGTGGAAACAATAGATAACAGTTTCACTTAGCTAATCATGCATGCTTAGTTTCTTCAGAGTTACACAGAAATAGTAGATGGGAGTTTCAATAAAAGGATTTATTGAACAGTCTTGTTTCTTGTGTAAGAGATAAGAGCTGTTACAATCATAAGACAGTATGCGAGATATCTTATGTACAGCGTAAGCAGTAGAAATAAATAATACTGCAATAGCATTGTCTTTTAGCTATGACACATATTCACATACATATGCATAAATAACACAGGCTAAAAAGTGGATACTCATATGATGCTTCTCTAACTAGTTCTACCCCAGTGTACCTAACCTAAGTGTAGTACAAGGTAAGAAGTAGGTGCTGCATTCTATAGTATGGTATGCTATAGGTTGGTATGCCAAGAGTCCCTCTAGGTTCTAGTCAGCTCCATACCCTAGAATGAGAAAGGTGGGAATCTCTTTCCGGGTCTCAAACTCTAACACCCCGCAAAGGGAGTCAGAACACTGGAAGCTGGATTCTCTGCGAGCAGGGATGACAGCATCTCTTGTCAGTGAGTCAGGCTGGGACACAAATTCCTTTAAAGTCGTGGTCTCTTCCGAACTTGCCGTGGCGAGCCGTATCGAGCTGTGCAGCCGAGCAGTGGTTTGCCATGGCAAGGGAATGTTTATTTATACCTGGAAGGTGCTTAGGAATGTTTGCATTGACGTAAAGTCGGGCAGAGGAAGACGTCATGAATGTACCCTTAAGGAATAGCGGTTCATGCATAATAAATGAGTTCTTGGAGAAATCAATAATACCTGGCTAGGGAAACTCACAATGGCTTAAGGGTCTGGTTTCTAAAAACTTGTTGTGACGTTGGGGTGGACGGATGTAGGTGACCATGCCTGTATTTGAATAGCATGGCTAGTGCCTAAATAAGGACTGGCATCTCACGCCTAAATAAGGGCAATGCGAATTGTGCCTATATAAGGATATGATTTAGGAAAACCTATATACGGACACCTAGGGCGGAATACAACACCAGGGGACCCAAAAGAGAATGATGCTCCTCTTAAAAGAAGACAATACATACCATTTCCTCTCCTACAGTCATCTCCCTGTTCTTTCATCGCCTTCGCCTGCCATCTCATCATCAAGGTGTGTGTAGCATTATTTTATCAATTACCTTGCCATAGCATCCTCTATTTACTACTCACACAGGCCTGTCCTTTTTCGGAATATTTTATCAATTACCTTGCCATAGCATCCTCTATTTACTAGTCACGTCTTGCCTTTTTTAGATTACTTTTCATTGAATATCTAATATTTAAATATTTCTGACTTATCCGAACCTCTATTGCTAAATGTAATTAATACTTCCCCTCATTTAATGGTATTACATTTTTTACTTATTTAAATGCTTTTCACATTTATTTTTAATACCTGAATTTAATGCTAGCGCTGTGTTGTATCTCTAAAAATCACTTCCTCATAGCCATTTGCACCCCCTCTTGATTTTAAGTTATTACATTCATGCAAAAATGATTTTACTTGTTCAAATGAATTTAATTTCATTGGGGGACCCATATTTTGACACTATGCTAATCAGAACCCTAACCGATGACTTAGGACCATATTTAGAGTTTGGTGAACTGGTTCCTCCATCTCAACAGTGGTGCATAAGTGGACACATTCCTGCACAACAACAATCCTTAGAGTAATTGGCCTCTTTCAATGGGTGCTGTAGAAAGAGAAAAACCGAGGAGAAATGCAGATATGTTTCCTCGTTACGCCTCACCGGGAAAGACGAAGTATTTTGACACATTCCCGGGTGCACCAGTGTTGCTAAATCTGGGAATGCACCAAAATCCATGGGTGGATGTGTGGGACCACCCACGCTCCACCCATGGAACGCCTCACTGCCACAGAGACACCCACGCTCCACCCATGGCACGTCTCCCTGGGCAGAGACACCCACGCTCCACCCATCGCACGTCTCCCTGGGCAGAGACACCCACGCTCCACCCATCGCACGTCTCCCTGGGCAGAGACACCCACGCTCCACCCATGGCACGCCTCCCTGAGGCGGAGTAATGCAGCGATTTGTGCCGCGCTGCGTTACTCTAGATTTATCAAGACAGTCAGGGCCATGCAAGGTGGCCGTGCATGTCTTGATAAATCTGGCTGAGTAGTTGTGTCGCTCTTGCACCCCCTTGTGTGGCAAAAGGGCGACGCAACTCAATGATGAGTCTGCCCCTCTGTGTTTTCGTCTCGTTCGACAACTTTTTCATTTTTTTTAAAAAAACTCCCAAAGTGGGAGCTTCCTTTTGAAAAACAAAAAGGGCCCTAATGTCCTTGTTTTATTGTTGGATTGAATTGTGCATGAACAGCATGCCTTGCATGGTGGTCCGGGGCAGGGTCTCTGTGACCTGACGATCCAGGAGCGGACAGGCCACCGGGTCAAATGCTTCCACCAGCAGCGCCAACTAGGGTCACTTGTGGAAACCCTGTGGTTTCCCCTCATCTAAGTGGGGTGGGAGACCTGTTTACTTGGCCAGCTGGGTGCATTTATGGCCATTTACCGACTGCGTCTTTTGGCTAGGTTTCCCAACACAAACACATGTATACATATATACACACATTTATACATTATTAAATGTTTTTTTCTTTGCCTATCTGCAACATTGTACCGTGACAGAAACATAATACATGTAAATGTAAAATTTGTAAAGGTAAGTATGGGACAACTTTATCCCCCATTCTCATTTTTCTCTTCTCAAGGAATCATATTCCCTACAGTCCAATTCACATCACCTATTGTTTTTAGATCTTGATTATAGACAGCGTCAGCTGTCTGTTGTTGCGGACTTATTGTCTTTTCTTCTATTCCGTTGCTTTCCAAAGATGGCCACTTTCTATTGAGTCACATGTGAAAAACAAAAACAAAACAGCATTGACAAAGTCAAGAGATCGATGTCTGGTAGCTAAAGTGACCTATATTGGCTTTGCCAATTCTTAACGATTAAAACTGCACACACACACACACACCCTCACACACACCCACACACACACACACACATTTCCCTTAAAACTATAGTTAAAGTGATGGTATTGTTACAGCACAATGCACACACACACATCCCCATATTATAAAATGTCATTATATTTACAGTAAAAACCTAGAAAACAAGCAAATCCCCAAGCTTTGGCTGCAGAGTCCAACCTTATGCTGTGCCCATTACTTCACACATGGCATCAGTGATGACAAACATCACATTTCCAATGAACCAATCTAGTAAAGAGTAGCCCTGCTCTGAAGCTTGCACATCGAATCTTTTAGAAGATGTTTTGGAGGTGAGTAAAGTTATAAAGTCTTAGACATGCCATTTTAAAATTTTAAAATATCTACTTTATTCATCATGAAGTCCAAAATCAAATCAGTTTCCGTGCTCAAAGCTAATTGCTACAGTCAACACGTGTTTCGTAGACAGAGCGCTTCCTCAAGGCTAGAACATCGCACCAAGTACATGAACATCAGAGTTTGTCCTAAAGTGCAGTATATCATTTGATGATCTAAGAGTGACTGGAAACTTGTTCCAGAACTGGGCTGCTTCCGTTAATGCTTGACCGCCTTGTATGGTCTCACGGGATCAGGTTACACATAGGAGGTTGTCTGATGCCGAACAGAGGCATCTCTCTGGAGTATATATCTTTAGGCTCCTTTGTAAGGGCACAGGGCCTGTGCCCTGAAGGGCCTTGGAGACAATACACAACGCTTAGACTCTACGCAGTCAATTGATAAGATTGTCCGGTGCTTCGAGTAACAGCGAGTTATAATAATCAGGCCTGCTCAGAATAACGCCACACGGGAATCAGCATTCACAACGCAGACAGAACTACGCAGTTCCATTAAAATGCAAGCACTACAACGAACGCGTCGTTACCGCGTGTTCCATTACAACGCAAGTCGTTGCAACAACTTGCTTTAGGGAACTCATTGTTGGATTTTAAATCCATCCCCTTCCCTACTGTTGCACAGACTGGAGTTGGAATAGTAAAATAAAATATTCCATAGGCCTGCTTTTCCCTAAGGCAAGGCTTTTGTTGTATTGCTGGCGTTGTAAAGACATGCTTTGTAAAGGCATACATGAATACATCATACATCCACGCTGCACACTATTTGAGATTTAGCTTGAGCTGGCAGCAGGGGGAAATCCTTCCTAAGACCTCACAGGAGCACGAAGGAGGTACCTGCTACTTTGGTGACATGGTTCTCCAGGGATAGTTTTACATCAAAAGTAACCCCAAGGTTGCGGACCGTGTCAGGAAGAAGCAGCACTAGCTCAGTTTGGGGAGGCCAGACATTAGAGGGAAGTGTCATAGGGCCCGATTCACAGAATGAACTTAAGACTAAATCCTAAACTTATTACTATTTGGTATTCACAGAATGCACTTACTACTTTCGGGATTCACAGAGTGAACTTACTACTTTCGGAATTCACAGAATAAATTTACTACTTTCGGTATTCACAGAATAGATTTAAAACTACTAACTTTACGTCTGCACTCCAGCCGGAAATTCTGGCCCGGAGGCGGAGCTTCCGGCGTGGGGGTGGAGTTTGTGGCCCAGAGGTGGAGATTTCACCCATGGCTAAATCCCCACCTCCGAGCCGTAAGCTCCGCCTCCGGGCCGCAAGCTCCGCCTCTGGGCTGCAAGCTCCGCCCCCACGCCAGGAGCTCCACCTCCGGGCCGGAATTTCTGGCCCGAGTGCGGACGTAAAGTTAGTAGTCTTAAATCTATTCTGTGAATACCGAAAGTAGTAAGTTCATTCTGTGAATCCCGAAAGTAGTAAGTTCACTCTGCGAATCCCGAAAGTAGTAAGTGCATTCTGTGAATACCAAATAGTAGCAAGTTTAGGATTTAGTCTTAAGTTCATTCTGTGAATCGGGCCCCATAGAGACTTTGTTCGCAGAACAGCACAGGATTGCAGTTTTTCCATGTTAAATTTGGAGGAATTTGCATTCAACCAGTTAACAAGGTCTGTCGCAAAGTTATCAAAGGTGTTGACGGCAGCCTGCTGGTTATTATTGAGGTCCAGGATCAGCTGCGTGTCATCAGCATTGTTAACTAGCCTGATATTATGGGTTTTGATAAGGGTGATGAGCGACCTCATATAAATATTAAAGAGGATAAGACAGAGTGCCAAAACCTGTGGATCTCCATGTTGGATAGTTTTAAAAGCAGAACAATAAGGGGGCAGGGCAATTGCCACCTGAAAGACAGGTGCTTATCCACTTCAAAACGGTCCCACCAACTCCAAACGAGGCTAGTCTATTCAGGAGGGTTTGGTGGCTGACCGTATCTAAGGTGGCCGACAGATCGAGCAGTATAAGAAGCGTGCACTGGCCGCTGTCCACCTCCAACAGGAATGTGTGCATGGGAAGGAGTAGGGCCAACCCAGTCCCATGCCCTGGCCTAAAGGACAATGTTCTTCCAAATAGTGGGACAACTTCCTACTGACAAAGCACCAGAGTATTTTTACTATAAAAGGAAAGAGAGATATCGACCTGTAATTACTGAGGATCAACGGATTTGCTGTAGATTTTTTCACAAGGAAGGAGGGTGACAATGGCCCTTTGCCACCTCTGTGGAACAGTACCCGACTCCAAAGATTGTTGCATAGCTGCAACATAGGGGGGATCAGCTCCTATGCAATCTTTCTGATCTTCTTCTCAAAGAAGTCCGCAAGATTATCGCAGAGATCTTGTGAAGGTGTTATTTCCCGTTTTTGACACTTGGGGTTATCCAGATAATGTAAAATGTCAAATCAATCAGTCAATCAGGGGCTTGTATAGCACGGCAACACACCTGTGAGGGTCTCAATGTGATGGTTGCACTGGGTGGAGGATCATTTAAAGAGCCAGGTCTTGAAGTCCGTATTGAATTGAGTCAGCGATTAGGATTGTCTGAGGTGGAGGGGCAGGGTGTTCCATGTCTTGGCGGTGAGGTAGGAGAACAAACTTCCTCCGGTTCTGGTCTTGTGGATCCTGGGTACGGAGACTAGGGCGAGTTGGGCGTAGCGGAGTTGTCTGGCAGGTATGTGGAATGCGAAGCAGTGGTTCAGGTATGCTGGTCCTTTGTCATGTAGAGCTTTGTATGCATAAGTGAGAAGTTTGAAGGTGATTCTCTTGTTGACTGGGAGCCAGTGGAGTTGTCGGAAGTGTTGAGTGATGTGGCTGCGGTGGGGGTTTCGAGGACCAGTCTGGCTGTGGCATTTTGATAGTTCTGTAGTTTCTTGAGCTGTTTCTGGGTGACGCCGGAGTAGAGTGCATTGCCGTAGTCGAGTCTGCTGGTGATGAGTGCATGGGTGACCGTCTTTCTGGATTCTGTGGGGATCCATCTGAATGTCTTTCGAAGCAGGCACAGCATGTGGAAGCAGGCTGAGGAAACTGTGTCGATTTGGCAGTTTCATTGTGAGCAATGAGTCCAGTATGATGCTGAAGTTGCATGCGTGGTCTGTCAGTTGGGGGGGAATCCCAGAGCGGCTGGCCACCAGCAGTCTTCCAAGCCTGAAGGGGTGGGCCCCTGGATGATTACTTTGTCTTGTCCGAGCTGAGCTTGAGGCAGCTGTCTTTCATCCAGGTAGCAACGGCCTTCATTACACTGTGGAATTTGGTTCTGGTAGTTGTGGGTTCATTGATGAGGGAGAGGATCAACTGGGTGTCCTCGGAGGCGTAGGAGATGATGTTGACTCCGTAGCTTCTGAAAATGGTTGCAAGGGGGGCCATGTAGACACTGAAGAGGTTAGGGCTCAGGGAGGAATCCTGGGGCACTCCACATCTGATGTCTGTGAGATCTGAGTGGAACAGTGGTAGTCTAACTCGCTGAGTCCGGCTGGTGAGGAAGGAGTGGATCCAGTCCAGTGCCTTGTTGTGGATGCCAGCGTCGTAGAGTCTCGTAATTAGGGTGCGGTGGGAGATGGTGTTGAAGGCAGCCAAGAGGTCTAGTAGGATGAGGGATTCGGTTTTGCCTGGTCGAGGAGGGAACGGATGTCATCGGTGGTGGTGAAGATTGTGGTCTCTGTGCTGTGGTTGCTTCGGAAGCCGGATTGGAAGGTGTCCAGGACCTGGTTCACTGTGCTGAACTCGGAGAGTTGGCCAATGATAGCCTTATAGATGACCTTGGCTGGGAAAGGAAGGAGGGAGATGGGTCTGAAGTTCTTGAGGTCCATCGGATCTGAGGACGGATTCTTCTGCAGGGGGTTGATCTCAACGTGTTTCCAGTCATTGGGGAAGGTGGAAGTTTTGATGGATCAGTTGATGGTACGGGAAGCTGGGGGGAGATGGCGACGGCTTATCTTTGGAAGATGTGGTACGGGCAAGGATCCATCAGGGCTCCTGAGTGGATGCTCTTCATGGTCTTGAGTGTGTCCTCTGTTGTGAGCGGGCTCCAGCAGAGTACGATCTGTTGGGGTGCAGTGTGGCTGTGTGCAGTGGTGGTGGGCGTAATGGCCGGGTCTAGGATGTCGAAGCTCTCGTTAATCTTATGACACATTGTTCACCTTGGTGCTGTTCTCCGGCTCTCCTTCAGGCAGTCACTGGGGCACAGGCTCCCGACACAATCCCAGCGATGCTCCCAGTAGCATGAGCGCAACACCAGGATTGGTCTGAGCGGCCCGCGTTGCCGCTCAGACAGTGCCTTGGAGTATGTGCCGTTTCTCCAACCCGGCTGTGCAGCAAAGCTGGTTTGGAGAAACCAAAGTGCGCATGTCTGTTTGTCCAGCCTAAGATTCGCACTTTACAGTGCCCATCACTCCTCCCCATGGTCCGGCCCTACACTGACATCGGGTTAGTAAGTCAGTGGAAAATAAAATCATAATATTGTTTTATTATTATTTTATTTTTCTCCGATTGACTTTGACAAGTGGGGCTATGCTCCTCCGCCATTACAGAGGAGCCGCCCCTGGTGGAAGCCCCGCAGCAGGCGCTTAGTCTGCAAGTAAAATAAACCGTTCACCTGGTGCTTGCTTTGGTCGCAAAAGTCACCAGCCCCCCTCCCTTAAAGTCCCTGCTTGTAATCTACTCACAGATGAGGGGTGAATGGAATGCTTGTTACTATGGTAACCATCATTCTGTTAGTCCCAGGATGCCCCCTCTCAGCACAGGCAACTGTTCATCAGTAAACCCAGTGTCACATACCTGCCAACTTACAAACAAGTTTCACTGTGTGAGAGGGCGCGGGGCCTCATGCTGAGAGCTATGAGGGGTTCTGCCCCTCACCAAGCCCCCCAACCCCTCACAGAAAATAAACCCAAAACAAAGGGTCATTGAGGCTGTCACCGATGTCCTGGGGTGTTTTCACACCTCTCGATGGTCATCGGCTGCTTACAGCTTCTGAAAAGAAGCTGAAATACACCGCTTACAGCGCTTTGCAGCTCGGTTTCCCTGGAACCCCGTTATTATAGCTCCTTACCAGGTGACCGTGTGAGGGGAGTCGGAATTGCGTGACACACGGTGGCACCGTGTGAGTTGGCAGGCCTTGCATCATGCTGTGTAATGATGGGGGCAATAGCCTTGGGGTGGGCCTCTAGGCGCTGCTGGAGCAGTGACCAGGTGGGTGGCAGCTGTAAATGGGCCCCAGATTCAAATCCTTAGGAAGAGGTGGGGATTCGTCAAACGGCGCCAGTCTCTGGGTCTGTGATAGACAAGTCAGTGTGACCCGGAAGAGGAGCTGCCGTAATAAACGTCACAAGGTCTGTTTAATACTTGAACCATTGTGAGAACAGACAGGCTGTCCAGTGCAAGCCCCAGTGGAGGGAAGTGAAGCTGTGTCCAGACCACCTCTGACTCTGAACTGGAGTTAGGTAAATGCTGTTCCTCTAAATCAGGTGGAATGGAATGTGGAAATGAGACTGTTAGAACCCAGGGCTGGCACCAGGTATGGGCAGTGTGGGCAGCTGCCCAGGGCCCCGTGGCCGTCTAACTACGACAGGGCCCCCTCACGAGTCCATCATCATTTTGAAATGGTGCCATTGTAGAGTTACAGACGGGCTTCTCCCTCCCGTGGGGGTTACAGCCCTGGTGCAGCGTGAAAGACACAAGGCGGGCCCCCCTCACCTGGGTCTGGGTACCATGAGCTGAAAGCAAGGGCACTAGGACACCCCATCCTTTCAGATGCTGCAGACTGGGCAGGGCTGGGCTTGTGGCCGTGATCAGCTTTCCTTTGCTGGTGACTCTTTCTCTTATCCTAATCGCTGCATCCGCATGATAACAGCGGTTAGGCAGCTACTTGAACTGGTGTGAGGTGGGAAGTGAGCCCTGCCCCTGCATGAATGAAACGCAGAGCATCCTGAGCTACTTGAACTGGCGGGAGGTGGGAAGTGAGCCCTGCCCCCGCATGAATGAAACGCAGAGCATCCTGAGCTACTTGAACTGGCGGGAGGTGGGAAGTGAGCCCTGCCCCTGCATGAATGAAACGCAGAGCATCCTGAGCTACTTGAACTGGTGTGAGGTGGGAAGTGAGCCCTGCCCCTGCAGGAATGAAACGCAGAGCATCTGAGCTACTTGAACTGGCGGGAGGTGGGAAGTGAGCCCTGCCCCTGCATGAATGAAATGCAGAGCATCTGAGCTACTTGAACTGGCGGGAGGTGGGAAGTGAGCCCTGCCCCCGCATGAATGAAACGCAGAGCATCCTGAGCAACGTGAACTGGCGTGAGGTGGGAAGTGAGCCCTGCCCCTGCATGAATGAAACACAGAGCATCTTGAGCTACTTGAACTGGCGTGAGGTGGGAAGTGAGCCCTGCCCCTGCATGAATGAAACGCAGAGCATCCTGAGCTACTTGAACTGGCGGGAGGTGGGAAGTGAGCCCTGCCCCCGCATGAATGAAACAGAGAGCATCCTGAGCTACTTGAACTGGCGGGAGGTGGGAAGTGAGCCCTGCCCCTGCATGAATGAAACGGAGAGCATCCTGAGCTACTTGAACTGGCGGGAGGTGGGAAGTGAGCCCTGCCCCTGCATGAATGAAACGCAGAGCATCCTGAGCTACTTGAACAGGCGGCAGGTGGGAAGTGAGCCCTGCCCCTGCATGAATGAAACGCAGAGCATCCTGAGCTACTTGAACTGGCGGGAGGTGGGAAGTGAGCCCTGCCCCCGCATGAATGAAACGGAGAGCATCCTGAGCTACTTGAACTGGCGGGAGGTGGGAAGTGAGCCCTGCCCCCGCATGAATGAAACGGAGAGCATCCTGAGCTACTTGAACTGGCGGGAGGTGGGAAGTGAGCCCTGCCCCCGCATGAATGAAACGCCGAGCATCCTGAGCTACTTGAACTGGCGGGAGGTGGGAAGTGAGCCCTGCCCCCGCATGAATGAAACGCAGAGCATCCTAAGGTACTTGAACTGGCGGGAGGTGGGAAGTAAGCCCTGCCCCCGCATGAATGAAACGGAGAGCATCCTGAGCTACTTGAACTGGCGGGAGGTGGGAAGTGAGCCCTGCCCCCGCAGGAATGAAACGCAGAGCATCCTGAGCTACTTGAACTGGCGGGAGGTGGGAAGTGAGCCCTGCCCCCGCATGAATGAAACGCAGAGCATCCTGAGCTACTTGAACTGGCGTGAGGTGGGAAGTAAGCCCTGCCCCTGCATGAATGAAACACAGAGCATCCTGAGCTACTTGAACTGGCGTGAGGTGGGAAGTGAGCCCTGCCCCTGCATGAATGAAACACAGAGCATCCTGAGCTACTTGAACTGGCGTGAGGTGGGAAGTGAGCCCTGCCCCTGCATGAATGAAACGCAGAGCATCCTGAGCTACTTGAACTGGCGTGAGGTGGGAAGTGAGCCCTGCCCCTGCATGAATGAAACACAGAGCACCCTGAGCTACTTGAACTGGCGGGAGGTGGGAAGTGAGCCCTGCCCCCGCATGAATGAAACGCAGAGCATCCTGAGCTACTTGAACTGGCGGGAGGTGGGAAGTGAGCCCTGCCCCCGCATGAATGAAACGCAGAGCATCCTGAGCTACTTGAACTGGCGGAGGTGGGAAGTGAGCCCTGCCCCTGCATGAATGAAACGCAGAGCATCCTGAGCTACTTGAACTGGCGGGAGGTGGGAAGTGAGCCCTGCCCCCGCATGAATGAAACGCAGAGCATCCTGAGCTACGTGAACTGGTGTGAGGTGGGAAGTGAGCCCTGCCCCTGCATGAATGAAACACAGAGCATCCTGAGCTACTTGAACTGGCGTGAGGTGGGAAGTGAGCCCTGCCCCTGCATGAATGAAACGGAGAGCATCCTGAGCTACTTGAACTGGCGGTAGGTGGGAAGTGAGCCCTGCCCCTGCATGAATGAAACGCAGAGCATCCTGAGCTACTTGAACTGGCGGGAGGTGGGAAGTGAGCCCTGCCCCCGCATGAATGAAACGCAGAGCATCCTGAGCTACTTGAACTGGCGAGAGGTGGGAAGTGAGCCCTCCCCCCGCATGAATGAAACGCAGAGCATCCTGAGCTACTTGAACTGGCGGGAGGTGGGAAGTGAGCCCTGCCCCTGCATGAATGAAACGCAGAGCATCCTAAGCTACTTGAACTGGCGGGAGGTGGGAAGTAAGCCCTGCCCCCGCATGAATGAAACGGAGAGCATCCTGAGCTACTTGAACTGGCGTGAGGTGGGAAGTGAGCCCTGCCCCTGCATGAATGAAACGCAGAGCATCCTGAGCTACTTGAACTGGCGTGAGGTGGGAAGTGAGCCCTGCCCCCGCATGAATGAAACGCAGAGCATCCTGAGCTACTTGAACTGGCGGGAGGTGGGAAGTGAGCCCTGCCCCTGCATGAATGAAACGCAGAGCATCCTGAGCTACTTGAACTGGCGGGAGGTGGGAAGTGAGCCCTGCCCCCGCATGAATGAAACGCAGAGCATCCTGAGCTACTTGAACTGGCGGGAGGTGGGAAGTGAGCCCTGCCCCTGCATGAATGAAACGCAGAGTATCCTGAGCTACTTGAACTGGTGTGAGGTGGGAAGTGAGCCCTGCCCCTGCATGAATGAAACGCAGAGCATCCTGAGCTACTTGAACTGGCGTGAGGTGGGAAGTGAGCCCTGCCCCCGCATGAATGAAACGCAGAGCATCCTGAGCTACTTGAACTGGCGTGAGGTGGGAAGTGAGCCCTGCCCCCGCATGAATGAAACGCAGAGCATCCTGAGCTACTTGAACTGGCGTGAGGTGGGAAGTGAGCCCTGCCCCCGCATGAATGAAACGCAGAGCATCCTGAGCTACTTGAACTGGCGTGAGGTGGGAAGTGAGCCCTGCCCCCGCATAAATGAAACGCAGAGCCTCCTGAGCTACTTGAACTGGCGGGAGGTGGGAAGTGAGCCCTGCCCCCGCATGAATGAAACGCAGAGCATCCTGAGCTACTTGAACTGGCGTGAGGTGGGAAGTGAGCCCTGCCCCCACATGAATGAAACGCAGAGCATCCTGAGCTACTTGAACTGGTGTGAGGTGGGAAGTGAGCCCTGCCCCTGCATGAATGAAACGCAGAGCATCCTGAGCTACTTGAACTGGCGGTGTGTGGGAAGTGAGCTCTGCCCCTGCATGAATGAAACGCAGAGCATCCTGAGCTACTTGAACTGGCGGGAGGTGGGAAGTGAGCCCTGCCCCCGCATGAATGAAACGCAGAGCATCCTGAGCTACTTGAACTGGCGGGAGGTGGGAAGTGAGCCCTGCCCCTGCATGAATGAAACGCAGAGCATCCTGAGCTACTTGAACTGGCGGGAGGTGGGAAGTGAGCCCTGCCCCCGCATGAATGAAACGCAGAGCATCCTGAGCTACTTGAACTGGCGTGAGGTGGGAAGTGAGCCCTAACCCCGCATGAATGAAACGCAGAGCATCCTGAGCTACTTGAACTGGCAGGAGGTGGGAAGTGAGCCCTGCCCCCGCATGAATGAAACGCAGAGCATCCTGAGCTACTTGAACTGGCGGGAGGTGGGAAGTGAGCCCTGCCCCTGCATGAATGAAACGCAGAGCATCCTGAGCTACTTGAACTGGTGGGAGGTGGGAAGTGAGCGCTGCCCCTGCATGAATGAAACAAAGAGCATCCTGAGCTACTTGAACTGGCAGGAGGTGGGAAGTGAGCCCTGCCCCCGCATGAATGAAACGCAGAGCATCCTGAGCTACTTGAACTGGCGGGAGGTGGGAAGTGAGCCCTGCCCCCGCATGAATGAAACGCAGAGCATCCTGAGCTACGTGAACTGGTGGGAGGTGGGAAGTGAGCCCTGCCCCTGCATGAATGAAACACAGAGCATCCTGAGCTACTTGAACTGGCGGGAGGTGGGAAGTGAGCCCTGCCCCCGCATGAATGAAACACAGAGCATCCTGAGCTACTTGAACTGGCGTGAGGTGGGAAGTGAGCCCTGCCCCCGCATGAATGAAACGCAGAGCATCCTGAGCTACTTGAACTGGCGGGAGGTGGGAAGTGAGCCCTGCCCCCGCATGAATGAAACGCAGAGCATCCTGAGCTACTTGAACTGGCGTGAGGTGGGAAGTGAGCCCTGCCCCCGCATGAATGAAACGCAGAGCATCCTGAGCAACTTGAACTGACGGGAGGTGGGAAGTGATCCCTGCCCCCGCATGAATGAAACGCAGAGCATCCTGAGCTACTTGAACTGGCGGGAGGTGGGAAGTGAGCCCTGCCCCCACATGAATGAAACGCAGAGCATCCTGAGCTACTTGAACTGGCGGGAAGTGTGAAGTGAGTTCTGCCCCCGCAGGAATGAAACGCAGAGCATCCTGAGCTACGTGAACTGGCGTGAGGTGGGAAGTGAGCCCTGCCCCTGCATGAATGAAACGCAGAGCATCCTGAGCTACTTGAACTGGCGTGAGGTGGGAAGTGAGCCCTGCCCCTGCATGAATGAAACGCAGAGCATCTGAGCTACTTGAACTGGCGGGAGGTGGGAAGTGAGCCCTGCCCCTGCATGAATGAAACGCAGAGCATCCTGAGCTACTTGAACTGGCGTGAGGTGGGAAGTGAGCCCTGCCCCTGCATGAATGAAAAGCAGAGCATCCTGAGCTACTTGAACTGGCTGGAGGTGGGAAGTGAGCCCTGCCCCTGCATGAATGAAACGCAGAGCATCCTGAGCTACTTGAACTGGCGGGAGGTGGGAAGTGAGCCCTGCCCCCGCAGGAATGAAACGCAGAGCATCCTGAGCTACTTGAACTGGCGGGAGGTGGGAAGTGAGTTCTGCCCCCGCAGGAATGAAACGCAGAGCATCCTGCAGAGCTCAGAACAAAAACAAAGTGACCTCACATCACACTAAGCGCCGCTCACTTCCACTGAAGAGAAAGGGAGAAGAGATGTTCTTTTCTTTTTTTGCAACTCGTTTTTTTTCCCACAAGCACGTGCAGCCAAAAGAAACATGAACAGAGTTAAACATGAATAGAAACTCGAGTTATAAGGGCTTGGTGTTGTTTATTTTCATGTAATTTACATGAAACAAAGGAATATTAAACAATTGGGTCTGTAAAAGAATAGTGGAGATGATAGCATTGAGTTAGGGGGAGGGAAGGAGGGGTGACCCCACATCCATCCATTCCACCCGAGGGGCGTGCAAGGAACCCTCCAAGATACAACCAAGCTATATAACTCGTGAAATCACACACCGTTCCTTGTTTTACACTTCTGAAAAGGTAGCACTACTCCCCAGCATCATGTTTATTCTCATCTGAAATCCCGAATTCCTGTGTCCCTGGGTGCATCTAAGGAGGTCTGGTCTCTTTTGCTTTTAATAGAAGTATCAAGGGAGAGGCACATCTAAAAGGGGTTAGGCAAACAAAAGAAGGTAAGAGATGGGGACATGACAGAGTACAGTGTAGTAAGTAATAACGTAGGCTGACACAAGGCACTTCTTTAGTTTGCAGCTTTAATCAGCAGAGAAGGGAACAACGGCCACCTCACCAGCCAGCCAGACTCTAACTGCCCAGTCTGGAACATGCTGGTCAAATAAACCTAGAATGCACACACACATTCCAAATAGGACTTAAAGGGGAAAGGAACATAGCACTGCAAGAAAATACAATATACAACACACCTCCTTCCCTTAGGGTGAGACATGTTGACAAAACACTAGCATATGTAATCATTTAAGAAAACAGGAAGTCTATGGAGTCGTGAGCATCTAATACTACGAGAAGAAGAATGATCTTGAACAACCACCCTTTGGTCATTGGTATGAACACTGACATGATCATCCACATTGACCTGACCACAAGCATCACCACCACCATCCTCCCTGCGATTTGAAGCATTTGAACTCAAAGGTACACACGCTTCCTCAGGAGAAGAAAACATATAGCCACTATTTTGTGAAGGAACACACACATCATGACCAGAAACACAATCACGCAAAAGAGGCACAGGCCCCTTTGCAGACACCAACCTCTGATACAAAGCTACTCTGCGTACATTCCATTTCTCACCATTCTCCAACAAAACATAGTCATGAAACACTTTCAAGATCCGAAAAGGACCTTTGAACTTGGCAAGACCTCTAGTTACTCTACCTGGCTTAACCTTCACCAAGTCACCAACAGAAAACCTGCCCGCTTTGATATTGAGAGATGAAGAATTAGCATCTCTCACCTGATGGTTCTTAAGCCAGGAAGGTGTAAGTTTCGTGCCAGCACGCCATCCGCGCATAAGCTCAAAAGGACATTTTACATCTTTCCCATGAGCAGTGGTGCGATAAGCCCACACCATCTCTTAAACTAACTCATTGGAGAAAGAATTAGATGCACATGACATCTGTATTATGCCTTTGACCACCCTGTTGACCCTCTCACAAAGGCCATTCCCTTGCGGATTGTACAGAGTGGTGCGGTGATGTGAGATTCCACAACTGGATAAAAACAATCTCATTTTATTGGATGTGAGCTGGGTGCCATTGTCCATTATAAGCACGGACGGAAAGCCCTCATCCAAAAATAATCTCTTGAGGAAATGGATAGTACAATCTGTCGTAATCTCCTTCACAAACTCAACTACAAGCCACTTAGAAAATACATATATGGCTACTATGGCAAAACGATAAGAGACTGGCAACTCATCCATGGGGCCAGTAAAATCGAGACAGACACTGTGCCAAGCTTGATCCGGGGACACAATGTGAGACACATTATGGCTATTAGCAACCTTTAACCTTTTCTCTCCTTCTCTACACGTAAGGCAATTCTCAACCCATGAAGCAGGTTGCATGTCAATTCCTGGCCACCAGAAATCGGCTTTGATCCTACGCTGGGTAAAGTTCTGACCCAAATGCCCCTTATGAGCCAGTTTTAACAATTTATGCCTCAGATCAAAAGGAGGAATAAACCTATCACCCCTCAAAAGAATAGCATCACCATACAGTGAAAACTCATCCAAAATCTTGATAAAAGGACGTACTGAAGGTGCAACACAACTTTCACGCTTTGAACCCAGTTTAACCATGTCTATAGCTTCCTTCAATACCACATCTCTATCCATAGCCAGGAACCACTCTTCCTTGGTAAAAGTGCCTTCAGCTAACTGCGCAATGTCATGAATATAAGCAACAGCACTCTTTTCTTGACACTCAAAATTTCCAATACCAATGCCTGCACCAGCCATGAGAAGTCGAGAAAGGCAATCAGCCTGCACATTCCGCCAACCCTGAACATAAGAGATGTCATATTGATACTCTTGGAGCTTAGAAGCAAGCCTCGCAAACCTAGGGGAACCTTTACCAGTACCCCCTGAGACAATACACTTAACAAAGGCTTGTGATACGTTTTTAACTGAAACTTTGTCCCCCACAAATAGATTCTAAAGTAATGCACGCCCCATGCAGCAGCCAATGCCTCTTTTTCGATGGCTGAGTAGTTCTTCTCAGACGTCGTGAGGGTGCGAGAGATATCTCATAACCTAAGTAATCTATTTCTTGCACCAAAAACTAACACTTATCCTTCCGCAGAGTTAAACCTGCCACCCCAATCCTATTCAGAACCAATTTCAAAATGTGATTATGCTCAGCAACAGTGTCACCAAAAATCAGTATGTCGTCTTGAAAGAAAACAACGTTATCAACGCCCTTAAACAACTCCGTGACCATGTGCTGAAACACACTGGCAGCCGATATCAACCCAAAGGGAAGCCTGGTGAATTGAAAAGTGCCTTCACTTGGTATAAACGCCATTAGATGTTTAGACTCCTCATGCAGACGAATCTGATGGTACGCGCTCTTCAAGTCCAGCTTGCTAAAGAACTTCGCACCATTCAGAGTTGACACCAACTCCCCAATATTGGGAAGAGGAAACACATCCGCAACCACACACCTATTTAAATATCGCAGGTCCACACAGAACCTGATCTTTTTATCAGCCTTCTGGGTGATGACCACCGGAGAAATCCATGGTGACGCTTCAACAGGCTCAATAATACCGCCCTGCAACATCTCATCTAATACTCCTTTCACTTCATCCTTAACAGCAAGGGTATCCTCCTTACTTTGTGTTGAACAGGTACAGAGTTACTTTTGATCCGAATTTTATGGACATATCCTTTTAACTCACCCAACACCTCCCTAAAAGCTTGTTTCTCACCATTGACAATGTCTTCAACAGAGTACTCATCAACAACCATGACCTGTACCGCCCCCCTGGGATTGACCATAATGTGGAGGTCATACTGATGGATCCATCCCAAAATGGGTGGACCATCCACTGAGACATAAACTCTACCATGTGTAGACCAGTTCTTAAAAATGATGTCAGAGTCAAAACATCCTATTTAATCAATGGTATCACCCTGATAGCTCGTGGGACATATGTCAACATCATTCAAAGGAACATCACCCCACACACTCACAAACATATCCTCAGGTATGATGGTATTTCTCGATCCAGTATCTACCATGAGGCTAAAAGTGTGACCATCAATCACAAAATCGGCTTTGGGCCTGTTCTCTCTCAATTCGTTAAAAGTGACAACATCTGGAATTGAGTCTTCAACCACCAAAACCTTGTTCCTATCTCTCTTGACAACTGCAGGTTCAGCCTCAACCACAGCAATTTTTGACTTTAACTTGTTGCGACACACACTTGAAAAATGACCTATTTTACCGCCTCAGAAGTATGTGTATTACTCCCACACTTCATACATAACATTTTCCCAGGCGTTCTGTTAGAAAAAAAAATATTTTGCACATTCTTACTCTTACTCTTGATTGCCGCCACACTATCATCTTCAGCATGGATTTCATTATTCAACAACCGTTCAGACACCGCCGATATCTGACTCTGAGTGTTACATTTTTGCAATTCCCTCATACACCTCTCAGATTTCTCCACTACCTTTGCCAAATCAATGGCTAATTTCAGCGGAGGGTTCTTGGCTGCCCACAACCTCTCCTGAATGTTCCTGTTATTACATTGCACGATGAGTTGATCCCGTATCAGCTCATCAGTCATCTGCCCAAAGTTACATTTAACTGACATCTCACGAAGGCGTCCAACAAAATCATCTATGGTTTCCTCTCCTCTTTGCTTGTTTATATAGAACTTATACCTATTCATGACCAAGTTCTCCTCCTTAGCAAACCTTATTTCCAGTCTTGTGACAGCCTCTTTATACTCGTCAATAGATGATTGTCCAGGTTGCAGCGCTTGAGGCAGATATTGAAATACTCTCTGGCCCTCCTTCCCCAAAGCACTTAACAGTAACGCTTTTTTTGGTTTCGCCGAGAAATCTTGACCATCCAACGCTTCAATATATTTATCAAACATTTTTATCCAGTCCTCCCACGAAATAGATGGCGTACCAGGCTCACTCAAGAACTGCGGAGGCAGAGCTACCACTACCTGCTGAGCCATCATGGAAAACAAGCAACACAAATCACCCCCTTAAACGTGACACCTTTGAAAACACCCCAAAACACCATGTAACAGTATAACCTAACTAGCATGTGTCACATATAGAGTTACAATATTGATTTGTGATATCCCAAGAGTTTCAGCGCAAATAATCCTTGACAAGGAACTGTGATGGCAGAGGGAACCCTCACTCCGGTGAACCCCTCCAGTGAGCTCCTCACTTACTGATCCAAAGGCTTCTGACAAGATGAGCTTGTCATCGAAAACGCGCTCGTATGATCGTCCGCTGTGACCACCTTCAAGATGCTCTCGTAGTCCAATGCACCTGACAACAACAACATTGGCCGATGTGGCACAATAAAGCTGACTACACACTAGCTCAAACGTGAGCTTCAGTATGACACAAGCTGTGAGGACGCACACCCGAACATGAGGAAAAGAAATCCAATTTCACGTCACGAATGCACGCCGGCGTCGGAAAACGTAACGCAGTTGCTAAAGGACTTTCCTCAAACGCCACATCACAACCACACACAGGCGTCGGAATACGCCACGAAGTTGCCAAGGAACCTTCCTCAGGAACCCCAGCAGTCACGCGAGGACGCTCGAGCTCACCAATAGTTTGCCACTGACGTCAACGGATGGGGATTTGCCCAAAATACCTTTCCCTAGGTATCGGAAACCGAACGACGCCTCACATTGCCGCACGACGCGGATTCGTGCTTCCGCGAGGTAAGCTCACGTTGTTTCACGCCGCTTGCTGCTCTCTTCCTTGCTCCCTTTGTGCTCGTGTATTCACCTCGTCTGGCCAGCTACCGGGATCGTCAACCGGGATCGTCGCCAAATGTAGTAAGTAATAACGTAGGCTGACACAAGGCACTTCTTTAGTTTGCAGCTTTAATCAGCAGAGCAGGGAACAACGGCCACCTCAACAGCCAGCCAGACTCTAACTGCCCAGTCTAGAACATGCTGGTCAAGTAAACCTAGAATGCACACACACATTCCAAATAGGACTTAAAGGGGAAAGGAACATAGCACTGTAAGAAAATACAATATACAACATACAGCATAGAAGGGCGAGCTGAACATGAGGGGCAAAACAGCTGCATAGAGTAAGATGATTAAGGAAAGGGAGACGCGGAAGGAGTTGTGTATATGTAATGGAAGAATCAGTGAGTAGGGAAAGAGTCCCAGTTAGGTAAAAGGAATAACGTGCAAAAAAGAAATATAACAGGCTTGGGGCGAGAGGGGAGAATGATGTAGAGTTACACAAGGGCAGTGGTGTAACACAAAATGATGGGGTCCCTCTATGCAGAATGCAATAATGGGCCCCCGGGTCTCCCACATCTCACAAATTGTCATTGGCCTGGGCTGAATGAGAGCCCCCTGGTTGGTTGGGGGCCCCCTGAATGGTTGTCGGCCCATCTGTGCTGCAGGGGCCTGTACTGCATCCTGGCAAAAGACGTGAAGCAAGGTAAAAGACCGGGGAGAAGAGAGTTGAATAGCAGCGCATGTAGGGGAGAGGTGGAAGCTTGGGAGGCAGAAACAGTGAATGGAGAGTACAGGTGAGAGAGAGAGAAAACATGAAGAGTTGAGCAAGGAGGGGAGAGGTGACCATCTAGGGGGCAGAACCAGTAAATAAAGTTGAGGCTGGAGAGAAAGATGAAAGGCAGTGTTTAGATAGGAGAGGTAGAAATAAGAGAAGCGAAACCATCAGGAGAACATGGAGAGGGAATGGTGAGTGTTGGATGTAAGAGGGCGACAAACAAGAACAGGTAAGAGGCTGGGGGGGAGAGGCAGGGGAGAGGCAGGTTTCAGAGAGGTAGAACCAGTGAGAGAAGGTTAGAGACTGCAGAGAGATGAGAGGTGAAGTGTTCAGCAGGTGGGTAAGAGGTGGGTGTAATAGAGGCAGAATTCGTGAGAAAGGTAAGAGACAGTAGTAGAGATAAAGTGAAGTGTAGAGCATGGAAGGGAGACATGGATAAGAGGCAGAAAGAGTGAGACAAGGTAAGAGGCAGGGAGCTCAACGAGGAGAGGTAGATGTAAAGGGGACAGACCAGCAAACAAATGTTTGGAGGCTGGAGGAAGAAATGAGAGGTGAAGGGCAGTACATGGATGAGGTATGTAGATGTAAGAGAGGCAGAACAATCAAGAAACCTTAGACAGAGAAGAGAGAGGGAATGGTGAGAGGTGGCTGTAGAAGGCCAGAATCACTGAGACAAGTAAGAGGCATGGGGGAGATGAGGCATACAGCACGGAGGAGAAAGGTGGATATAAGAGGGACATAACGAGAAAGAGAAGCAACAAAGCTAGGGATAGCAGAGAGATAGATGTAAAAGGGCATAATCCACAAAATATGGTTCAGGGAAGAGACAAGAATAGGAGTAGAGCATGAACGGAAATAGGTGCTGTAAGGGGCAAAATTAGAGCAAAAGGATTAGAGTGTTGAGGCAGATGAAACGGAGAAAAGATGTAAATGCGGCAGAGCCAGTGAAAAAAAGTTAAAAGGCTGGGGTAGAGCGGAGCAGTGAAGGTAGAGTATGGGTAAAAGCCATGGCTATAAGAGAAACAGAACCAGGAAGAGTACATAAGCAGAGTGGCAAGAGAGAGAAAAGTGTATGGAAGAGAGAAGACCCACCAAGAGATAGTTAGAGGTTGGATGAAGAGCGAGAGAGGAGGGGAAGGTAGATGTGCAAAACCAGCAAGAGAAAGTTAAAGGCTTGGTGAGAGATTGGAGAGGAAGAGTAGATCAGGGAGGTAGAGTTCAAAGTAAGAAGGGCACAATCATCAAGAGGAGAGAAGGAAGAAGGAAGGGGAGAGGTGTATGTAACGGGGCAGGAGCAGCAAGAGAAGATAAAAGGAAAGGAAAGGGGAGAAGTAAAAGGCATAGCTGGATTTAGGATGACATAACCAGCAGGTAAGATAAAGACAGGGTGGAGAATTGAGAGGTGAGGAGAAGGGCAGGGAAGAGAGATGTGGATTTAAGAGGGGCAGAATCAGCAAGCGAATAGGAGGGGCAAAGTGGAAAGATGAGAGGTAAAGAGTAGAGCATGGAGGTATGATGGTCAAGATGGATGAAAGAGTGGCAGAACCAGAGAGAAAAGGAAAGGGTCTTGGGGATTGGGGAAAGATGAAAGGTTAAGAGGAGAGCATGCAGAGAGAGAAGGATGTAAGAGGGGATTTATCAGCAAGAGAAGAAAATAGGCTGAGCAAGAGCTGAGGTAAAAAGTAAAGCATAGCGGAGAGAGGTGGATGTAAGTGGGCAGAATCAGCTGAAAATAGTAGGAGACTGGAGGCGAGATAAAAGTGTCTTTGAACTAACATGTGCAGCTAAGTACATTGAGCCTTCAGCCAAAGTTTGCAATAACCTGTCGCTTTATTTTCCAAGTAGAAGATTTTGCTTCGGTTTGCGTTGAGTGTCATCCTTCACAAAGGTTTGTGATCTTGAACCATCTTCAATTTGTCTGCGGAATTACAGCCTCCTCTCTGTGTACTCTTTCTCCTCTTGACCTTTTCATTAAATCTAGCTCCCATTTGGGACCCTTTCCTGCCCTTTTCATGAATGGACATCTAATGTTCAAAGCCCCGGCCCTGACCTGCATTTGCAATATCGCCCTTGCCTCGTTTTCTGTCCCTACCAATGTAGAAAAAAGCAATAAAACCCTAAAAAAGCTGCGTTTGTTCCTCTGCTCAAACATCCTTCAGCAGGTTCAAAGCTTCTCGGCATCTTCTAGCATCTCTTTCCTGCCTTTCTTTTAAAATCCTTGAAAAGTAAGTCAATCGTCAAATCTCTTCCATAGAAACTAATTTACTTATTGATCGCTTGTCAGTTGGATTGTGACCTTACCATGAGTTGAAAGTAGCGTTTTTTGCTGTGTTGGACAGTTTGTGCCCGATTCTTGCTCGGGAAGCCAGCGCAGTCTTGATATTACTAAATTATAGTGTGAAATTTATCAGTTTCCCATCTGGTGCTTTTCAATCAACTGGAACTACCTGGAATTCAAGGCAATCCCCTGGCGTGGCTTTAGCTGCATCCTTTCTGAGAGGCCTTGTCTCTAATCAAGAGAATGTTTTGGACTTGCATGCAACCAGTTGCTTTTTGGATGAAGACAAATTCATTAAAACTATCTAGCAAAACATCAGGCATCTGCATCTTTAAGGGGCCTGGTACCATATACACTGCCCTTTGGTGGCCTCTGGTGCTGGGCCAATCAACCACCATGGCTGGGTCTCTCCGTGTCTGGACAAACAGTGTGCTATCTACTTCTACTACATCCATATGCAACACAAAATCCTGCATTTTCACCCATCTCTGCCGCAAGACTGTTGTACCGTCAATTATCTTCTCATAACCAGATTACCCAGGTGTTCCCTGCCTTGAACTTCCCACCTTTTGCCTTTGGGACCCTTCAGATCATCTTGAACAGTGATAGGATTCTGATCTGAGGCTGCCCCAGATGCTCCATCTGCTTTCTGTTGATTCCCGCTACCAAACGATCTATCCATTTGCCATTGTGCACCGCATAAAAGGGCACGCTCATTTCTCAACACTATATCATTCCTTCTGTTTATTCCAGAACCTTACGCTGTGTAACAGCCAGGCTCCTACGCCATATTGGAGGTAGATCCGTCTCCTTTCTAGCCGCACAGGGCTGGAAATGTCTCAGTCTTGAGCTATAGTGGATCTTAAATCTTCTAGGACAAAACGTAAATACATAAGTACAGCCTGTATCTTTTCCTTGGAAATCCCTTAGCGCCAGGAGACCCTCTTGGTGTGGTATTTTCATTCATCTCTTTCAACAGAACAATAACTAAAGACATTTGCATTATTTGTACAATTTGATGTAATTTAACAAAACATTCTTAGAAAAGGAGAAGGTGAAGAAGCCCAAATATCTTGAAAAAGTAGTTTGAAGGCCTATTAACTTTTTGCTCTAGTGTGTTTTTAAGTTTATCAACTGTCCAAGAAACTAGAGCAATATATTATACTACATATCAGTTATCCTGTCGAAAAGAGTATTAAATACATTTACCAGGCTGCTGCAGGGTCGGTGTTACATTTGTTAAAGGTGCTCATTTGCATATGTTCTCCTTCATTCAGTGTTCTCATTCGTTGGAATGCTCTGGTAGGATGTTACTCTCCTCTGGATCAGTTGCACTGCTACTCTGGAGATGTGCAGTGCTTGTTGCTGTGCTGTCTATATATACTTACATTAAATGTAAATAATTTTGTTAGGAATTTGGAGTCTTTCACTTCTCACAACTAAAGGAAGCAGCACAGAGGAGTGGTGTTCTTAAAAGAAAATATTTATTGGACTCCGTTTTTTTGTGTGGTTTTTTTAAAAAGAAAAAGTAAAGAAAAATATTGACATTGACTGGAATTGGGATACTGCTACCATTTAAAGGAAAAAGGATGAATCGGAATTGAAGGTGGATACAAGTGTGAAAAAATTGCACCAATACAGAGAAAGATACAAAACGGCAGATGAGGAACAGGAAACAACACAAGGAAATCGGTACATTTAAACCAAGTCTTTCAGTCGGTCTGGGCAGGCTCCCAAAGATAACCTGACCCCTGTCAAGAGCAGAAGTACAATGGCCCGGCCTGGACAAGCTCAAGATGATGGGCGCCTCTTCCCCCAACAAATTATCCCAAACCTCCAGGAGTGACGTGAGGCCGCGGGAAATGGCTGCTTTTCAGGAGCACGGTTTGAATTAGCCTTGCTTTGGAGGTGAGAAGAAGGGTCAGTTTACAGGAAAAGGGGTCTGCAGAGGGGAGCTGGCTGAGGAGCGAGGGCCTCCTTCCATAGAGTTCATCATCACACACGGAGCGGTCAGCCAGCCACTGAGCCTAGGTGAGTGGGTGGCCAGCAGTTTTAGGATGGCAAATCTTGTATTCGCGATTGGAAGGACCAGAAGTGTTCGATTAGGTAGCCTGGGGCATGACTGTAGTAATCTATGGATGATGGACATGGTCTTCCAAGGATCTTGCATTCAATCGTGTCTTTAACCAAGACCCAGTGCATCTGCCTGAGGGTAGGTGCAATTTGGGTGTTACTTCTTAGGTTACATTTTAGTCAAGCGACATGTGTCTGGACCCTTCGCAATTTGGCTAGTGTCTTCTCAGCTATTAAGGATATGAGACTTAAAATGTGACTTAAAATCCTTAAAAATGCAAATCTCAGGGATTCTCAGGGATTAAGGGAGATTTATTTTGAAAGACAAATACCACCTCCCCAACCTATTCCACATTGCTAGATTTCATTTCCTTGCAAACGAAAACTGCCCTGAATCTGCTATAATAAATCCCTCTAGTTTTGTTGCTTTATTGTACTACATGTCTGCTGAGGGACTGGCTCCCATTGAAGCTTTTGCCATTTTTTCTCTGGATACACATTCTTGTCTGAATTTAGCCATCTCATTTTTATATCTTTAAGTTAGTTCAGCTCTTTTAATCTCTTAAAAAGGAAGTTTGAGAGTGGTTGCTGGGTTTAAGCATTCAGTTTGTGGGAATGGTCTAGCTATTGGCGCTCCTGCCACCCAACCTGTGTATGTTTTCTGGGCCATCTCATCCTCTTATTTTCGTATTAAGTGCACTCTGTTGTTTACTGGAGCATTTGGGGGTCACTCACCTGAACCAGCATGGATCTCCTATTTTATTTATTTATTTTATTTGATGCTTGTAGAGCAGACAGCTACCTCCAACGGAGGTGTCCCGGCCCTAATCACGGATACAAGGAGGTATCGGCAGATTGCTGCATGCTACAGGTGCTAAGGAAGGCCAAAAAGCCAGGATTTTGGAAGTTTACGGAATGCAGATTCAGAGTTGGCCTTCCTAATATGTCCCGGCAAGGAACTCCAAGGATAAGCAGTTCTTACAGTGAATGACCAGCCACCTAACCTAGCTTTTGCAAAGCGGGGAGAAACAAGGAGTTCTTGATGACTGGATCTCAGGCTCCTTGTCTGAAGGTATTTACGGAGTCTCTTCATCAAGTAATGTGGGCTCATTTCTCTGATAGCTCTGTATGCGAGAGTCAGAGCCCTAAATTCTATCCTCCTTTTTACTGGCAGCCGCTGCAGGCTAAGCAGATGGGGGGGATATGTGGTGCGTATCGGGACATTTCTAATGAGCCTGGCGGATGCATTTTGTATAGTCTGTAGCTTCCTGATCAGGTAGTCTGGCAAACCCTAATACAAACTATTAGCGTTGTCCAGCTGAGACGTGATCAGTTTAAGGACCACAGTTTTTCTACAGCCCATGGGTATGAGATGGAGAAATCTCCATGGGGACTTCATTTTCCAAAAACATGAAGAAGATACATGGCGTATCTGGGTCTTGCATGAAAGGGCAGAATCAAACTTGAACCCTAGGTTCCTAGCAGAGGACACAGGTTGAGGGGGAGCATTGAGCTTGGATGGCCACCATAAGTTAGATTGTGGCGGGGATGGCTGCTTGAAGAACAGAACCTCCGTTTTATCAGTGTTCAGCCTCAGACAGTTGTCGGTCATCCAGGCTGAGATGTCGATCAGACACTGTTTAAAGTTGGAAAATGCTGCCTCGGAGTAATTCCTAAAGGAGAACACAAGCTGGGTATCATCAGCGTATGAGATGACACTTACACCGTGCTCCTCTATTGGCACGAGGGGCAAGGTAAACATTAAAAAGAGTCTGGCTTAAGGCCGAACTCTGGGGAACTCCACAGACTATAGGGCGAGGGGATGAGATGTGAGGATGCAGCAATATTTTCTGGGACCGGTCTTCAAGAAAGGAGCTAAACCAGGATAGAGTGGTCCCCGTCACTCCCAGTTGTCTGAGTCTATCCAGAAGGATCATGTGTGACACCGTATCAAACGCTGCAGACAGATCTAGCAGCACAAGCATTGCACAGTGACCATTATCCAAGGTCTCCCGACTGTCTCAGCTACTTCAAGCAGCGCTGTCTCCGTGCTGTACCTGGACCTAAATCCAGGCTGGGAGTCGTGGAGAAGTTTGTTGAACTCCAGGAATTCGGATAACTGTTTCTGCACTTCCTTCTCGATGATTTTAGCAGGTGCCGGCAGGAGGGAGATGGGCCTAAAGTTATTTAGTCCTGCCAGGTCTGCATCCTCTTTTGTGAGGATGGGTTGAACGAGTGCAGTTTTCCATATCAAAGGATAAATGCCTGCTTTCAGAGATGTTATAAAGGGGGGTAGAACCCAAGCAGTCACGGGGACATGGGCGTCAAGTAGTAAATGTATAGAAGGGTCCCCGTGGGAGGGAAAATATTTCTGCACAAACAATAAAATTTTTTTTGCAAGAACTAGGATGGTACTCAAAGGACAAGATTGTTGTCATTTATTCAACAACAACAGGTTTAACAATTTACAGCAATATTTGTAATCATTTATAGATGAAAAAGAGAAATCGAAAGTTCGAAAGGGCCCCAAGGGGGAGAGGGGGGAAGGAAGGATGTGCTCAAAGGTTGTGTAAAGGGTTAAGGATAATACACAGGTTTACACATACTGTACATATACACAATCAACAAGGAATTGCAAATTATTCCAAAAAACCAAAACGGCCTACATCAATTAAGGCAAAATTCAACAAAAAAGTGGGGCATTCCACGGTCACGTGTACAAATCAATCGAGTACTGGAAATGTGCCGGATGTCCCAAGGTAATGAGGTGTCGACGTTTCGACCCCTATGTCTAGGATCAATTTATTCCTTTACCGGGGTCTTCATCAGGACCGTTGTAGAAGGGAAGGGACGAGGAGGGGCCGTCCTATCTGAAAAATGGAAACCCGTATCAGGGAATGGAGTATCAATTAATAAACCTAAACAGTCATTAATACTGTGCACCAATGAGGTGGCATTGATTAAAAACAAAATGAAAACCATGGAGTCCGGGTCAAGAGACCTCTAGACGAAGGAACCAGAAGCTGAATATGCGATTCATCCATAAACACGCTTAAGAAATTAATTATTCCAATACATCAGGGACACATTAGCCAGGACATAGAGGTGTCCGCTCAGAATGGGGAACCCATTGGCAGTACTTTTAGTGATACATGCTTTGAGTGGCATGTGGGCGTTTAAACAAAAAGGCCCTGAATGCATATATACTTTAAGGGCACGGTAGTTAATAAAAAGAGAGAGCTGTGAGCAATTACCTGTGGTAGAATAAGACACACTCTTTGAAAATTCAAATGTGTGGGCTGCCTGTTTTAGAAAAAAAAAAAAAAAAGGCTGCTGGGCACGTCTTAAATGAAGCGTCTAAATAAAACAAGAGGTTTGCGTCAGTCAAAGTAACCACAAGGGCAATTATTTGATAAGGCCAGTTCAAAAAGTGGGAAAAAGGGTTACCTCAGTATATTGGGCTGCAACGTAGCAAGGAGGATTAGGCGCTGTGTTATAGTCAATAAACTGTAAATGCAAAACATACAGGAATTTAAAATTTGCAGCAATTATGATGTAACCGCAACGCGGTGGTCTGCTAAGCAGACTCCACAGTCTCGTGTGTCCATACCTTCAAAAGAGTCTGTACAGTGCCTGACGGACTGGGGAGCTTGACGATGTTTTAGGCAAAATGCCGATCGGCTCCGTTTGGTCGCGGAAGCAACCTGCAATAATTATGGACGCTCGTAAATCACACGGAGTTAAGACTATAGACAGCCGAGAAAAGCGGGACCGAAGGGTTCTCCACTTACTTTCAACGCAGACCGCGAGGCAGCAGAGCGTCTTGCTGCAATCCTATCACCGAATGTTGTCCACCGCTGAGTGAAGCAGGCAGGCTTCTCGCGTTGGGACACAAACCCTGCCGACCACTACGCGGAGTTAGGGGGCGGGGCTTGCGATGTGACGTTGGTTGGGAAAATAATAGAGAAAAGACTCCGGTGCCGTGGAAGACAGCCCTTTTGCAAAGAATGTAACCTATTGTAGCTCTTAGCTCTAATTAAAGAATTATTAAAGGAATTCACAAACAGTACATTTGCATCCAGCCCATATAGGCAAGTAAAATGAATTTAACAGTTAGAGTGGACTCGCGCACAGCCCATGCAAGGGAGTGAAGGCGAGTGGGGAGTAAATAAAGAATTAATTAAAGAAACCATTAAGAGACCGTACATTTGCATCCAGCCCAATAGGGCGAGTGAATTGAGATTACACAGTTAGAATGGACTCAAGCACAGCCCTTGTAAGGGAGTGAAGGCGAATACTCATCAAGGTCATTCTATTTAAAAGATTTCAACATAAGAGTTATTGAGGAGAAATGAGATCACATTATACAAGCACTGCATATTAACATTTTTGATGAATACTCGTGCACCCGTCTTACAGGATGGTGTAGACGAGTCACATGCATATTTCAAATTGATTGAATTGGATTTGAGCATATTGTACAGACACTGCATGTTGACCTTTGATACACTATCTACGCTTTTTGGAAAATACTCGTGCACCTGTCTCGCAGGATAGTGTAGACGAGTTACATGCGTATATCAAATAGTTAAAATGAATAGGGATCACCCATAGGGTATCAGGAAAGTATCAGTTTGGCAATGAGTTAATTATTCATCTCAGGGCGGCTAGCTGTGCAAAGCTGCCGTCCTGTTCATTTAGGCCATTTTTAATGGAGTCCAGGAGAGACATCCATTTGCATTCTCGTACATTTAGCACCACAGCTAGGTTACCGCCTCGTCTCCCTAGGGAAACTTTCTCGATTATAAGCCACCGTAAATCTTTCACGGTATGTCCAGCGGTCTGCCAATGGTCTACCAGGGGGGCACCTGGGACCTTGCAACGTAATCTACTGCAATGTGCGGAGATCCGAGATTTAATTTTCTGCTGAGTTTGCCCCACATATACTTTACTACATGGGCACGTTATTATGTAAATCACACCATCGGTGTTACAATTAGTGTGATGTTTTAGTTTTTAGCTGCGGTTGGTCAATTTCCGGGTTATACCACGCGCGAGAAAACGGGCCTGGTATAACCCGAGGGAGAATTTGCTGAATCCTGAGAGTCGCATAGATCCTGAGACGAATAGGATGATTTGCGTCACCACCTATACCACAAGGAGTAATGATGTCAAAAAAGTGATCAACAAGAATTGGCCATTAATAGCTCAGGAAATTGACCAACCGCAGCTTCCTCTCCACTCCTTTAAGAGATCTAGAAACATTCGAGATATAGTGGTTCACTCATACCTGGAACCGGAGAGCCCTCCAACACTCACAAGTCTATGGAACTTACCACCTGTGATAGGTCACTTTAGATGCGGGACCTGCATTGCCTGCGAGACAACAATTCAGACCAAGACCTTCACCCATGGACAACAGACTTTTAAACTAAAACATCACACTAATTGTAACACCGATGGTGTGATTTACATAATAACGTGCCCATGTAGTAAAGTATATGTGGGGCAAACTCAGCAGAAAATTAAATCTCGGACCTCCGCACATTGCAGTAGATTACGTTGCAAGGTCCCAGGTGCCCCCCTGGTAGACCATTGGCAGACCGCTGGACATACCGTGAAAGATTTACGGTGGCTTATAATCGAGAAAGTTTCCCTAGGGAGACGAGGCGGTAACCTAGCTGTGGTGCTAAATGTACGAGAATGCAAATGGATGTCTCTCCTGGACTCCATTAAAAATGGCCTAAATGAACAGGACGGCAGCTTTGCACAGCTAGCCGCCCTGAGATGAATAATTAACTCATTGCCAAACTGATACTTTCCTGATACCCTATGGGTGATTCCTATTCATTTTAACTATTTGATATACGCATGTAACTCGTCTACACTATCCTGCGAGACAGGTGCACGAGTATTTTCCAAAAAGCGTAGATAGTGTATCAAAGGTCAACATGCAGTGTCTGTACAATATGCTCAAATCCAATTCAATCAATTTGAAATATGCATGTGACTCGTCTACACCATCCTGTAAGACGGGTGCACGAGTATTCATCAAAAATGTTAATATGCAGTGCTTGTATAATGTGATCTCATTTCTCCTCAATAACTCTTATGTTGAAATCTTTTAAATAGAATGACCTTGATGAGTATTCGCCTTCACTCCCTTACAAGGGCTGTGCTTGAGTCCATTCTAACTGTGTAATCTCAATTCACTCGCCCTATTGGGCTGGATGCAAATGTACGGTCTCTTAATGGTTTCTTTAATTAATTCTTTATTTACTCCCCACTCGCCTTCACTCCCTTGCATGGGCTGTGCGCGAGTCCACTCTAACTGTTAAATTCATTTTACTTGCCTATATGGGCTGGATGCAAATGTACTGTTTGTGAATTCCTTTAATAATTCTTTAATTAGAGCTAAGAGCTACAATAGGTTACATTCTTTGCAAAAGGGCTGTCTTCCACGGCACCGGAGTCTTTTCTCTATTATTTTCCCAACCAACGTCACATCGCAAGCCCCGCCCCCTAACTCCGCGTAGTGGTCGGCAGGGTTTGTGTCCCAACGCGAGAAGCCTGCCTCCTTCACTCAGCGGTGGACAACATTCGGTGATAGGATTGCAGCAAGACGCTCTGCTGCCTCGCGGTCTGCGTTGAAAGTAAGTGGAGAACCCTTCGGTCCCGCTTTTCTCGGCTGTCTATAGTCTTAACTCCGTGTGATTTACGAGCGTCCATAATTATTGCAGGTTGCTTCCGCGACCAAACGGAGCCGATCGGCATTTTGCCTAAAACATCGTCAAGCTCCCCAGTCCGTCAGGCACTGTACAGACTCTTTTGAAGGTATGGACACACGAGACTGTGGAGTCTGCTTAGCAGACCACCGCGTTGCGGTTACATCATAATTGCTGCAAATTTTAAATTCCTGTATGTTTTGCATTTACAGTTTATTGACTATAACACAGCGCCTAATCCTCCTTGCTACGTTGCAGCCCAATATACTGAGGTAACCCTTTTTCCCACTTTTTGAACTGGCCTTATCAAATAATTGCCCTTGTGGTTACTTTGACTGACGCAAACCTCGTGTTTTATTTAGACGCTTCATTTAAGACGTGCCCAGCAGCTTTTTTTTTCTAAAACAGGCAGCCCACACATTTGAATTTTCAAAGAGTGTGTCTTATTCTACCACAGGTAATTGCTCACAGCTCTCTCTTTTTATTAACTACCGTGCCCTTAAAGTATATATGCATTCAGGGCCCTTTTGTTTAAACGCCCACATGCCACTCAAAGCATGTATCACTAAAAGTACTGCCAATGGGTTCCCCATTCTGAGCGGACACCTCTATATCCTGGCTAATGTGTCCCTGATGTATTGGAATAATTAATTTCTTAAGCGTGTTTATGGATGAATCGCATATTCAGCTTCTGGTTCCTTCGTCTAGAGGTCTCTTGACCCGGACTCCATGGTTTTCATTTTGTTTTTAATCAATGCCACCTCATTGGTGCACAGTATTAATGACTGTTTAGGTTTATTAATTGATACTCCATTCCCTGATACGGGTTTCCATTTTTCAGATAGGACGGCCCCTCCTCGTCCCTTCCCTTCTACAACGGTCCTGATGAAGACCCCGGTAAAGGAATAAATTGATCCTAGACATAGGGGTCGAAACGTCGACACCTCATTACCTTGGGACATCCGGCACATTTCCAGTACTCGATTGATTTGTACACGTGACCGTGGAATGCCCCACTTTTTTGTTGAATTTTGCCTTAATTGATGTAGGCCGTTTTGGTTTTTTGGAATAATTTGCAATTCCTTGTTGATTGTGTATATGTACAGTATGTGTAAACCTGTGTATTATCCTTAACCCTTTACACAACCTTTGAGCACATCCTTCCTTCCCCCCTCTCCCCCTTGGGGCCCTTTCGAACTTTCGATTTCTCTTTTTCATCTATAAATGATTACAAATATTGCTGTAAATTGTTAAACCTGTTGTTGTTGAATAAATGACAACAATCTTGTCCTTTGAGTACCATCCTAGTTCTTGCAAAACATTTTTTATTGTTTGTGCAGAAATGTTTTCCCTCCCACGGGGACCCTTCTATACATTTACTGCTTTCAGAGATGAGTTCCAAAGTAGATATAAATAGGGGTTGAGTAGTGGGGACAGAAGTTAAAAAACCTAGCTGGACAGGGATCTAATGGAGAGCCGGATTTCGTTTTTTACAACTGAGTGAGAGAAGCCTCAAGGCTGAAAGGTCTAAATTGTGACCAAGTATGAAGAAGGCGAGAAGAGGGCAAAGGTGTAGCTGGTGATACCCTCAAAGAGACTGAAGAGTAGATGGTTTGAATTTTCTCTTGAAAGAATGCCAAGAGGCCTTAGCAGCGGGTAGCAGAGGGTACTATGTTACTATGCATCGTATCAGGTTTAGTGAAATCTTGAACAATCTTAAAAATTTATTTTGCGGACTTATTTGAAGATTTAATTTGGTTTGCGGCATAGTCCCTTATGGACTTACATTTTAGTCTATGAAAATGTTTTAATGCTGTTCTGTAAGCATGCTTAGACTTTATGTTGTAGGTTTTCCGCCAGACCCGCTCGAGCTTCTTGCAGCGACTTTTCTCTACACGGAGTTCTGGTGTAAACCAGGGGGCCTAGGGTCTGTTCCTAGCCAGTTTCATGGTTTTTATAGGAGCTATAGTGTCAAGGGATGATGTAACCCAGTGATTGAAGATGGTGGCATCCCTGTTAGGTTCACCCGTTAGCAATATAGGAGTATTTAGTAGAACAGGGCCTACAGCTTTTGTGTAATTTTCCTCCAATTCCCTCTATCTTCATAGACGGGTTTCACAAAACTATTACACTTGGTCATGGATAGATTGAATTGTATGAGACTATGGTCCGACCAAGTAAGGGGGATAGGATCCCCTGTTGTTAGAGTTGGGATGTTGGTGAAACTAAGATCCAACATGTGTCCTGCTACGTGTGTAGGCATAGAGACCTTTTGAATTAGATTTTGCCCTTTAAGAGTGTCAGCCAACTGAGAGGCCAAGGGGCACTGTTCACTGTCCATATGGACACTAAAATCACCCAGGGCTATAAAATTCGCATATTTCAGTGAGAGATCTGGGATCAAATTGCAAAGCTCTTGTAGCTCAGCAGGTTTAGAGTCAGGGGGTCTGTGGACTAGTATCCCGCAATAGAAAAGGTAGGGGAGATTTTAATACGTAAGGACATTCCTTCGATCAGACCCATTAATTCGATCCTTTTGTGTGGAATCTCCTAGTTATTTCTCATGATCACAACCAACCCACCCCCCAATCTATTGCCAGCTCGATTGACTGTAATTATTTTGTAGCCTACAGGGATGGCCATCTTTATGCCAGGCCAGGGTTGGAGCTCTCTCTCAACCAGGTTTTTGTGAGAAATATGAGAGTCCAATCACTAGATTCCAGCATTAGCCAGACATCATCCGCATGTTGGGTGAGGGACCTGCAATTAATTAGACAAGCATCAGTAGTTTTAGGATTGGCAGACAGTGTTCTGGAGGCTGAGGCCATATCCATGACCTTACACTTTTTTTTCCCACGCACTCTTCATCCAACTCAAAGAGACACATAGTACAGTGTGGGCCCTGTCCGAGTAGCACCTGTTCCAGTGTATCGGGATCCAGACATGTTGGCTTGTGACAACTGTTTGATTTCAGCTCATAGATCTGTTCCCTGGACCACACTAATCTCGAATGGAAATGGGCAGCGTGGCTGGCGCTGGACGTGGGCTGGGCACGGACTGGCGCAGATGGGCTTACCTTAGGCACGCCCGCGGCGCCCCCGATGCGCCCGCCGCGCGCGTTTGCTGTCCGATCGGCTGAAGTAGGGGAGCGTCAGACTAGCTATGCCCCCTCTCAGCGCGCAATGGTGTCAGCTGTGAGGAAGTGAGTGAACTGTCCCGCCCTCCACACAAACAGCAACCGCCGCGGTGGACCAGAGCGTGGGTCAAAGTTAATGTGCAAAATACGCAAATATACACCAGGAAGTAAGTTTAAAACAATTTAAATGATTGTTTAAAACCACAGTTACCCCTATCAGTTTTAAAACGTTCCTTATAGCCCGAGCGGCAGCAGTGGCACTGACCTCTACCATACTCCGCTGCGCGTCTGCGTCGGTCTAGCTCCGCCCTCTCTCAGCGTGCAATGGTGTCAGCTGTGAGGAAGCGTTGATGCCCATGCAAGCTAAAACCAAATGCCTTAACCTTGAACTTCACTGGTGCAACAGGAGTATCGGGGAGCCACCTGAAGATCCAATGCATAGCTGTGGGGCAGACTGTCTTACAATTTGAATCATGCACTAATCTGGAATCATCGGTTTTGGAGAGATAGAGGCCTAGCTTTTCAACCCAGTTTGACGTGTTGCATTTCCACATAACAGAGCTTTAAAATATTTGAACTTATTTTATTAGGACTATTATTTGTATTTGTAGGCATCTCAGTGATATCCACATTAGAGAAGTAGCTTCTTGCAAAGCTACTTCAACAGAGAGAGAAAACGATTTCAGTTGATTCTTCCGAAAATGTCACTTGCTGTGATACTATATCTTATGCAAATTAGAGGGGCCTCACATGCTCCAATCCTACCCGGGGCCCCACAAATCCTAGGACCGGCTCTGACTTCTTGAGGGGCTGGTGTAACTTTGCTCTTTGCACGTTCTATTCCATTCTGCTGCTAAAATTGTGCTGCTATACTGACTGTGTTCATTGATTGATTTTTAGCCCGTTTTAAAAATATTTTATGCCTGCACTTTAATTGAACCTCTAATACCTACTTTTTCATTCCGTTGGTCCGGGGGTGCTTCCTCACTTCCTGTTTTCCAGCAAGCCAGTGAGAGACGCCATTTTTGTTTTGATTGGGAGCTCTCTAGTTGTTCTGGCTACCGGATCTATAAAAATGCACGCTGCGCGTTCGCACCGCTGGTTCGCCAAAGACGCGCCTAAGGCAAGCCTGTCTGCGCCCGTCAGTGTCCCGGTAGCAGCCAGGGCCAGTGATGCTGCCTGTCGGCTTATCGCCACTTCGGACCGTCGGTGTTTCACCAGTGAGTCTCTAAAGCTTTTAAGGTCAGCAATTTGTGGTCACCATGTTTATCCTGATCTATCTTTGAAAAAGGGTTTTCTTTGTGCTGCATGTGGGTTTAGACTTTGTTTGGATCCTGCCTCCATCAGCAGGTCGACTGGGGCGCCTTCCATCTAGGCGGTACTGATAAATGCTCGCTCATTGAAAAAACACTACCTGGATGTGTTTGAGCTGCTGTCCGACAATTCATTGGATCTTTTGTTTATTACGGAGACCTGTTTGGACAGTTGCTCCGATCCTATTATTTCATTGGCCACTCCCGGGGGTTACATGATATGTAGATTGGACCGCACTGAGGGAAGGGGGGGTGGGGTGGCTTTTATGTTTAAAGAAAAGTGGGATGTACTTAAGTGTGATTTTAGTGCCTGGGGCGAGTGTGAAGCTCTTGACTTTAGCATTCGCTTTTCGGCCCATTTCACACTGGGGGTTCTTTGATTTATCGACCCCCTGGCCCTGCGAAGGCCTTTCTTCAATCTTGGGGCGAGGCAGTGATCGCACGGGCTGTGCGCTTTTCCCACTGCATATTGGGCGATCTTAACCTACATCTCGATCAGATGAACTCTACGGATTCATCAGAGTTCTTTGATACTCTTCAGCTCACCCATTTTTCTCAATGGGTCACTCGGCCAACCCATCAAGGGAGCCATATTCTCGATCCTATCTGCTCTAATTGTTCCATCACAGCTGATGACCCCCTTCCAGTTTCTTGGTCTGATCATCATCTGACCTTTTTTTCCTGGGAGGTCGCCTCAGCTAGTCGGCCTATCCCTGCCTCCCGCAAATCAGCATTTAAAAGAATTGAGCCCGCCAAATTTGCAATGGCTTTGACCGTCTGTAGGCCGGCACTTCCACAGGATTTGGAAGGTAGCCTCTTGGCTTTTACCAACTGGGTTCGGTCTACTATGTCTACCATTGCTATTCCTACTTCGGCGAGGCGCACCAGGGAGACTCCTTCTAAACCATGGTATACAGCTGAGCTGACTCTATTGAAACAAGACTGTAAACAACTGGAACGCTCTTGGCGTCTCAGCGAGTACTGCCCGATGGCAAAGGGTATGCTTAGACAGAGACAGAAAATGTATTATGCTGCTATCTCTCAAGCTAAAAGTGACTATTATGCTGTCCATATTGATCAAGCTCAAAACAATTCAAAGGATATCTTTACAATTGTACAGAGCTTTATGTCACCCATAGCACAATCAAGCTCTCTGCCAACCACAGATGCCTGGTGTGGCACGCAGTCTATTTTTTTATGGACAAAATTCGAGAGATTCAAGCAAGATTTATACTGTGTCCACCTAATTCTTTGTCGTCTTCCTCTGCTCCAACCTCTCCTAGGCACTCTCTGGGTATTTTTTCCCCTGTTGATTTGCCTAGCACTTTGAACATTTTGAAGAGACTAAAATCTGGCTCACCTGCTGACCCCTGTCCTGCCAGATCAATGGCGGCAGTAGTGTAGGCTGTTAATCCTGAAGTAAACAGCATTATAAACTATTCTCTGCAAGAAGCCCGAGTCCCTGATGACTGGAAGCAGGCTAAAATTCTTCCTTTATTAAAAAAGCCTGTCCTTAATCCCTTGATTCCTGGGAATTATAGGCCCATTTCTCTTCTTCCCAGTCTCGTCAAGGTCTGTGAGAAGGAAGTGAATAGACAGCTGACTGAGTTTGTGGAGAGAGCGGACATCTTGCACCCATCTCAGTCAGGCTTTCGGTCCTCTTACAGCACCGAATTGGCATAGATTGAAGTGTCTGAGGCTATGCGAGAGTGCCTTGATGCCGGCGGGAGAGCAGCCTTAGTGCTAAAAAAGATGAGGAATCCGTGGCGTCCGTTCAATTCTACCTGTCTTCGGTATTTAAGTGGCTTGTGGGCACCCAATCAAAATGCAATGAAGACAAGTCGGAGATACTCTTGTATGGTAACTTTCCCCCTGGTTTTAGAGATCTGATCTGGCTGTCTGAGTTTCTGACACCATCTTCTAGCAGTAGCACTGCTAAGAACTTGGAAGTTTGGTTTGAGGATAATTTATCTTTTGCCACCCAAGTAAAGAGACTCTCAGGGTGCTGCTTTGGTCTCCTCAAAATCTCGAGAAGTTTTCTCCCACTATTCCCACAGACGGAGAAAGAGACAGTAGTCTGCGCGCTCATTCTCTCCCACCTGGATGAGCGCTAATGCGCCTTATGTGGGGATTCTGGCATACTCCTTTAACAAAATTCAAGTGGAGCAAAATGCGGCGGCACGGCTTTTGGGAGAGATTCCCTTAGGAAGTAGCGTGCAAGGTTATCTCCGCTCTCTTCATTGGCTTCGTATGGCGGCCCGGGTGAAATTTAAATCTATTGCCATTGCCCATCGTGCCCTGCATGGCCTTGGGCCAACCTACTTGCAGAAACAGTTCTCTTTTTATGTTCCAGGGAGACTGCTACGCTCCTACGCTCTTCGCTTGACAAAGGTTCCCCGCTTTCATCGGCACAGGCTGGGTGGCTGTTCCCTCGCCGTTTTGGCGGCCCAGGCCTGGAATGCTTTGCTGCTTGCGCTTTGCAATATTGAAGATCCTGTGGCTTTTAAAAAATTGCTAAAAACTCATCTCTTTGTTTAGCATGGACGTGCTTCTCAGTCCCTATGTGCTCGCGCCAGGATACTCCTTGGAGTAGCTGCGCTAATTAACATAACATAACATAACAAACAATCCAGAACTCATCCTTAACCTCCGACACTGAGCTCACATCACACCACGTCTGAGGGAACTACACTGGCTCCCACTATGCAAATGTCCTCTTTTCAAACTCCTCACACACACAAATAAGGCACTACACAACTTAAGCCCCACCTACCTGAACAGTCACATCTTCCACCAACCACACAGACACCTCCACTCACTATCACAGCTGAAGTGTGCTGAGTGTAACCCCACTTGTCTGCAGTTGATTCATGGAGGCGCTACCTGCCTACCTCCAGGCGTGGCTGGGGGTGCTAGCTTCCTGAAGAGTGCACATCTACTACCAGCACCGGGACGTTGGCGGGAAACAAGGAGAGCCCCACTCATATCAACTCACTGGGGTCAGGGATAGCAATAGCGCCCCAGAGCGGTCTATGGGTCACTCATTGGGGTCAGGGATAGCAATAGCGCCCCAGAGCGGTCTATTTGTCCTTCATTGGGGTTAGGGATAGCAATAGCTCCCTAGAGTGGTCTATGGGTCACTCATTGGGGTCAGGGATAGCAATAGAGCCCCAGAGCAGTCACTCATATAACCTCATTGGGGTCAGGGATAGCTATAGCTCCCCAGAGCAGTCACTCATATAACCTCACTGGAGTCAGGGATAGCAATAGCACCCCAGAGCAGTCACTCATATAACCTCACTGGAGTCAGGGATAGCAATAGCACCCCAGAGCAGTCACTCATATAACCTCACTGGGGTCAGGGATAACAATAGCACCCCAGAGCAGTCACTCATGTAACCTCACTGGGGTCAGGGATAGCAATAGCACCCCGGAGCAGTCACTCATGTAACCTCACTGGAGTCAGGGATAGCAATAGCACCCCAGAGCAGTCACTCATGTAACCTCACTGGTGTCAGGGATAGCAATAGCGCCTCAGAGCAGTCTATGGGACCCTCATTGGGACCTCCAGTGTTCTCTGGCGCCCTTATATGGAGCAGGAATTCCTGTCGCTCCTTGTTGTGGAGAAGAGAGGTCTGATGCAGTGTACCAATCTTCCCATTCCTTAGAGGCGGAGCCACGCACCACAGCGAGCTGCCGCTTCCACCATTTTCAGCTCCGCTGTTGCCGCCGCCGCCGTTTCCACCCTCGCCCCTGCTGCCTGCTGCCGCTCCCAGTCTGGTTGTTGCCACCACCGCCGCATCGCCTCTGCTGGTCCGTGGTTGGCGTTGGGGGTTGCCCGGCCTCTTGCTCTGGGAGCTCCTGTGGCATGCGGTGAGCTAACAGGCAGGGGAGGAGGAGGAGGTGGTGCTGCCGCGGGTCGGATTGCCTGTGTGCTCCGGAGTGTGGAGAGCCGCAGATTGTTTTCCCTGGTGTGGCAGAGGTGAAGGCAGAGAGCCTCTCTGTGGGGCAAGAGACAGGAGCCACAAACATTTCCTGAATGTGGCAGAAAAGTTACAGAAAAGCCGTGAGTTCTGGGTTGCCTCCAAAACACGGCCTGGAGCCAAAAAAATAATCTTTCTTTTAAACGAAAGCTGTGAGTCCCTTATAATGTGACAGTGCTCTCTGAGGAATTGACTTTGGGCGCGTTTCTGACTGCTTCACGATAGCAGTACAAAAGGGGGTGGTAATGGACGGAGCATCAGAACCAATCAAACACTCACACCCAGTCAAAAGATCTGGGTTTAATCCATCACCGTTCTTTAGCCCACTCTGCCACCCCAGTTCAGACATGGCTACATGCAAAACAGTCTGACCCTGTGCCTCGTGGGAACAGTCCAGCCCGAACTGCCAAGCCATGCCTTCCCTGGACCGGAAACAAGCTTCCAAGGACCGGTTTCTGGCATTCCAGCCGTCTTCAGCCCGGCCTGCTTGAATCCAGTGGCAAAGTGAGCAAGGGACTCACGTCTGAGCATACCCTGCCACACTATTGGCGGCCAAAAGCGGTACAAAAGGGGGTGGTAATGGACGGAGCATCTGAACCAATCAAACACTCACACTCAGTCAAAAGATCTGGGTTTAATCCATCACCGTTCTTTAGCCCACTCTGCCACCCCAGTTCAGACATGGCTATATGCAAATCAGTCTGACCCTGTGCCTCATGGGAACAGTCCAGCCCGAGCCCGAGCAAAACTAAAGGCAGAAAAATAAGAGAGCACCAGAGGAGAAGAGGTGTGGTTACTGAAAGAGGTGGGTTTTGATGGCTTTCCTGAAAGCCAGAAGGTCCTGCATGCCACGGATAGTTTCCGGGAGGCTGTTCCAGAGCTTGGCAGCGAGCAGGCTGAAGGATCGGCCGCCCATTCTGGCTAGATTGGTACGGGGAATGACCACCAGATGTTGTCCTTCTGAACAAAGTGACCTCCCAGGAATATACTCCGTCAGGAGGGGGCGCAACATCGGGGGGGAGGCGGTTTTAAGGATTTTGAAGGCAAGGCAGAGTGCCTTAAACTGAATCCTTTTTCCCACCGGGAGCCAGTGCAGTTTTTTCAGAGCTCCAGCCACTGAGGAGTGGCGGGGGAGACCTACCAACGCTCTGGCGGCAGCATTCTGCACTCTCTGAAGTCTGGCAGTTTCCGCCAGGTTAGCGCCCAGTAGGAGGGAGCTGGCATAGTCCAGCCTAGAAAGGATGGTAGCTTGGACAATTACCTGGCGGGTGTGACAGTTGAAGAACTTCAGAATAGGTCTTAAATTGCGCAGGATGCCGAAGCAGGTGGCTGCAACTTTTTCGGTATGGTGAGTGAATTTCAATGCTGAGTCGACCCATTTTCGCCCCAGGATGCGGTGTTTTTCCCCAAGAGCAGTATCTCCGTTTTCCCCGCATTGAGCTGGAGGAAATTCGCCGTCATCCAGTTGGTGATGTCAGTAAGGGTCTGCTTGAAGTGATGGGCCTCCAGACGGTTGTTACCATTGAGAGCTACCACCAACTGGGTATCATCTGCGTAAGATACTAACGTCAGACCACTCTGTTTAACCACTTCTGCTAGTGGTCGGACGTAGACATTGAACAGGGTGGGGCTCAGTGATGACCCCTGAGGCACCCCCTGTCCAATGTTGTGCTCTTTAGAGATGTAAGTGGGGGTGGAGACTTTAAAGGATCTGTTGGCAAGAAAGTCTTTAAACCATCCCAGGGCCGTACCTGTGATTCCAGCTTCCTCCAATCTCATCAAGAGGGCCTTGTGTGACACCGTGTCGAAGGCAGCACTGAGATCCAACAGGATCAGTGCTGCCGTTCCGCCGGTGTCAAGAATGGTACGAAGGTCCTCTGTAACACTAAGCAAGGCTGTCTCGGTGCTGTGACCAGCTCTAAACCCGTGTTGGGAGTCATCCAGAATGTTATTGGTTAGGAGGAAGTTGGTGAGGATGGTGTTGACATGTGCTTCTATGATTTTAGCTGGCCAGGGGAGAAGCGAGATGGGCGGAAAATTTTCAGGAAGGGTGGGGTCCAGCGTGGGCTTTTTCAAGATGGGGGATACCCATGCCTGCTTCCATTTAGAGGGAATTTTGGCCGTAGAAAGAGACCGGTTAATAATATTCCGTACTGGTTCTGTGACATGCTCATTGGCTGCACAAAAGGTCTCGGGTTTTAGGGGGTCAGCCGGGGAGCCAGATTTTATTTTTTTACAGATTTTATGGAAACTCTCAAGTTCTAGTGTGGGGAGGGAGGAAAGACAGGGTCTACTAGGGTCTAAAGTAACGGAAATCTGAGGGGAATAGGGGAAGGTCTCGTAAATTTTCTTTATTTTGTTGGTAAAGAAATTGGCCATGTTATTACATAGGTCTGGAGAGGTGGCAGCAGAAATGGTGTTTTTTTTTACAATGAGGTCTTTTAAAATTTTAAAAACAGTTTTAGAGGCGTTGGTGCTACTGTTGATTTCGATGGCATAATACGCCGCCCTTGTTCTACAGACATGATGATGATAGGTTTTTTGTAATTGAACATAATTATGCTTGAGGTTGGTGTCATAATTTTTCCTCCATCCTCTTTCCGCCTTTTTACATTCTTTTTTCAGAGTGGCTAATTCTGAATTGTACCAGGGGCTAGCCGCATGGGCACGAGCCTTGACCCACTTAGCTGGGATCAGGGAGTCCAATGCTTGGGTTATCCAGTGACAGAACTGGTCATATCCTAGGTCAATGTCGTCACTCAGGGGAGGGGGATTAGTCCTTAAGAGATTATGAAGCTCCTCCAAGCGGAGTTTTCTCCATGGACGCTTCTGGACTTGAGGGGTAGGTGCAGATGCGGGGGCAGGTTTGCAAGGGACTGTCATGATCACCAAATGGTGGTCTGTCCACGCCATAGGAATAGGTGTATCAGCAGTCCCATTCTCGATGTTGGAAAAGATGGGATCAAGGAGGTGTCCCGCTCTGTGGGTGGGGCCACTCACGAGTTGATTAAGCAGGAGGGCGGCAAGATCCGGGAGACAGCTTTTTCCTTTTATGGGGGAGACTAGAGCGCTCCCACCGCTCTTGCCCTCACAAAGATGGCCGCCGTGAAAGGAACTTCCTAGCACTTTGTAAAATAACGCTAAAAACAAGCAAAGTGACTCGCAAATAACACACAATACACCAGTAAAAGTCAGTGCATTACAGGTCGTGTTTTTAGAATGTAACTCCCCAAGAATCTTGCGAGCACGGTCAGAGGGCTCCTTTTATGGGGGACACTAGAGCGCTCCCACCGCTCTTGCCCTCACAAAGATGGCCGCCGTGAAAGGAACTTCCTAGCCCTTCGTAAAGCCCCAAAACGGCCGATAGAGCCGTGCAAATGATGCGAAAATGAGTGCAGGAAGGCTGAAAGAATGCTGTCTGCAACACAGTGGGAAAAAAGTACAATTTTAAAATAACGTTAAAAATGAGCAAAGTGACTCGCAAATAACACACAATACACCAGTAAAAGTCAGTGCATTACAGGTCGCGTTTTTAGAATGTAACTCGCCAAGAATCTCGCGAGCACGGTCAGAGGGCTCCTTTTATGGGGGACACTAGAGCGCTCCCACCGCTCTTGCCCTCACAAAGATGGCCGCCGTGAAAGGAACTTCCTAGCCCTTCGTAAAGCCCCAAAACGGCCGATAGAGCCGTGCAAATGATGCGAAAATGAGTACAGGTAGGCTGAAAGAATGCTGTCTGCAACACAGTGTGAAAAAAGTACAATTTTAAAATAACGCTAAAAACGAGCAAAGTGACTCGCAAATAACACACAATACACCAGTAAAAGTCAGTGCATTACAGGTCGCGTTTTTAGAATGTAACTCGCCAAGAATGAGGATTACGAATCCGAAACCGGTCCCAGGATGCTTGTTTCCGGTCCAGGGAAGACATGGCTTGGCAGCTCCGGCTGGACTGTTCCTATGAGGCACAGGGTCAGACTGATTTGCATATGGCCATGTCTGAACTGGGGTGGCTGAGTGAGCCAAAGAATGGTGATGGATTAAACCCAGAATCAGTTGACTGGGGGTGAGTGTTTGATTTGCTCAAACGCCCTGTCCATCATCCCCTTTTGTATTGCTTTGTTCACCCTAAGTTGGCAGGGTATGCTCAGATGTGAGTCCCTTGCTCACTTGGCCACTGGATTCAAGATAGCCTGGCTGATGAGGATTTTGAATCCGAAACCGGTCCCAGGATGCTTGTTTCCGGTCCAGGGAAGACATGGCTTGGCAGTTCGGGCTGGACTGTTCCCATGAGGCACAGGGTCAGACTGATTTGCATATGGCCATGTCTGAACTGGGGTGGCTGAGTGAGATAAAGAATGGTGATCGATTAAACCCAGATCAGTTGACTGGGGGTGAGTGTTTGATTTGCTCAAACGCCCCGTCCATCATCCCCTTTTGTATTGCTTTGTTCGCCCTAAGTTGGCAGGGTATACTCAGACGTGAGTCCCTTGCTCACTTGGCCACTGGATTCAAGATAGCCTGGCTGATGAGGATTATGAATCCGAAACCGGTCCCAGGATTCTTGTTTCCGGTCCAGGGAAGATATGGCTTGGCAGTTCGGGCTGGACTGTTCCCATGAGGCACAGGGTCAGACTGATTTGCATATGACCATGTCTGAACTGGGGTGGCTGAGTGAGCTAAAGAATGGTGAAGGATTAAACCCAGATCAGTTGACTGGGGGTGAGTGTTTGATTTGCTCAAACGCCCCGTCCATCATCCCCTTTTGTATTGCTTTTTTCGCCCTAAGTTGGCAGGATATGCTCAGACGTGAGTCCCTTGCTCACTTGGCCACTGGATTCAAGATAGCCTGGCTGATGAGGATTATGAATCCGAAACCGGTCCCAGGATTCTTGTTTCCGGTCCAGGGAAGATATGGCTTGGCAGTTCGGGCTGGACTGTTCCCATGAGGCACAGGGTCAGACTGATTTGCATATGACCATGTCTGAACTGGGGTGGCTGAGTGAGCTAAAGAATGGTGAAGGATTAAACCCAGATCAGTTGACTGGGGGTGAGTGTTTGATTTGCTCAAACGCCCCGTCCATCATCCCCTTTTGTATTGCTTTGTCCGCCCTAAGTTGGCAGGGTATGCTCAGACGTGAGTCCCTTGCTCACTTGGCCACTGGATTCAAGATAGCCTGGCTGATGAGGATTATGAATCCGAAACCGGTCCCAGAATGCTTGTTTCTGGTCCAGGGAAGACATGTCTTGGCAGTTCGGGCTGGACTGTTCCCATGAGGCACAGGGTCAGACTGATTTGCATATGGCCATGTCTGAACTGGGGTGGCTGAGTGAGCTAAAGAATGGTGATCGATTAAACCCAGATCAGTTGACTGGGGGTGAGTGTTTGATTTGCTCAAACGCCCCGTCCATCATCCCCTTTTGTATTGCTTTTTTCGCCCTAAATTGGCAGGATATGCTCAGACGTGAGTCCCTTGCTCACTTGGCCACTGGATTCAAGATAGCCTGGCTGATGAGGATTATGAATCCAAAACCCGTCCCAGGATGCTTGTTTCCGGTCCAGGGCAGACATGTCTTGGCAGTTCGGGCTGGACTGTTCCCATGAGGCACAGGGTCAGACTGATTTGCATATGGCCATGTCTGAACTGGGGTGGCGGAGTGAGCTAAAGAATGGTGATGGATTAAACCCAGATCAGTTGACTGGGGGTGAGTGTTTGATTTGCTCAAACGCCCCGTCCATCATCCCCTTTTGTATTGCTTTACGATAGCAGCCGCAGCCGCAGCCGGAGCAGGAGCAGGAGCAGGAGCAGGAGCAGGAGAGAGCAGGAGAGAAGTCAGCGGATTAGCGGACCCCCGGCGTCCCCTGCATCCCAGGTCTCCCCTGTGTCTCCCCCGCGTTTTCGGGACTCGGAACCCATTACAAAGGAAGAAGTGGTCCGGGGTTCCGACATTCGGGCTTCTGCATCTGGTTGCAAGGTAAGAGGCGGAGGCGAGGAAAAGAGGAAGGGACGCGAGCGCGGCCGCCGTTAGAGGCGGCTGCGAAGTAAGAGCCCGGGGTGTAGACCGAGGGGGCTGCTTGACTAGGTCTCCCAGCCTGCGGTCCCCCTGCGCGCTCCGATTGCTCCCCGCCTCAGTTTGGGAAAAAACCTGTTTCAAACTGTTTCAAACTCGCCCAATCGCTGATTACTAGAGCCGCCCCCGCCTTTTCTATCACCGTCCCGAAATAGTGGTCTAGCGCTGTGGTCAGCAAACCACCCTACCCGCAGTCACTCCATCCGCAGTCAGCAGCAGGCGCCCTACAAATCACAGCCTGCCAACTGCTTGCCAACTACTTGCCAACTCCATCACAAGCCACACGAGTTAATTGGTTGAACAAATTACTCAAAAACACTTCAACATACTTGAAAAGAAGGCCAGCCCTGTTCCACCGTCGAAAGCTGTTGCCTAAAATACTTCCCAATTAAAAGGAACTACCCTACAGCCCGACAAAGGCCAATCCTAAGCACTTCAACCATCAGATCAGGAAAACCACGTGGCGAAGATAAACCACCAGAAAAACCACAGGGGAAGACAAAAAAGGGTAAAGGGGATTCCCCGAGCACGAACAAAGAGGCAGAAGAAGGATCATCTGCGGGCAGGGGTAAGAACCTCAAAAAGTTAAATTTGAGCCACACATCAACTCAATAGAGTTTTCAGAACCCACCCAAGACATGATAAAACACGGATCGCAGAGCTTAGCCGCAGCTGCAAAGAGGCCCCACCGGGACAGCACAGACTGCAAACCAGCAGAAAATAAAAAGGGCCAACCTGATAATGATGCAATGCCCTCTCCTGCCCATAATGCTCAAGCCCTGCATCTCAAAGCAAGCAAACGAGCATTAATCACCGACTTTCTTAAAGTTTGTCAAAGACTCTCCACTGGGAATGGAGTGGAGCTCCCACAACACAATGTTAGTTCCAATTCTAATAGTAATCAACATAACTATTTCTTGACCACATATGGACCCTCGGGATTAAGCTCTCGCACCCAGTGGTTACTCCCTGCATCTGGTCCGACCACTTCTTGGTCGAGACCACTCTCACCATCACTGGCCATATCACGGTCCCCCCTTCAGAGGGTGGCATGGCTCGAAAATGGAAGACCGTAGACACTCAGGGCTTTCTCGATCTCCTCTCAAAATCGCGTCCCCCCCTCACGCCTGACCTCAGCACCGGCAAGCTGGCCAATGACATCTCCCACTGGCTGTTATCAGCCACTGATGCCCTGGCCCCTTTAACAAAACTCCCTCGGTCCCGGCACAGTCACTCCCACAAGTGGTATAATTCTAGCCTGAAACAGCAACACCTTGAACTCCGCCAACTTGAGCGCAGGTGGAGAAGAGATTACTGCGCCACGAGCAGAGATACCTACTTGATTGCGCGCAAGAGGTATAAGAAAGCAATTATTGCGGCCAAATCTGCACACATCACCGACAGAATCCTCTCCGCACCCATTAAATCTAAAGAGATTTTTAGAGTTATGGGGGAACTTACCACTGACACCAGGACCCTTCCCACTCAAGCCCCCACTCAGGAATCCTGCAATACCCTTAGTTCTTTCTTTGTGGATAAAATCGCCATTATCAAGGATTCCATCTCTGCCCCTCTTCCTGACGCTGACACCACTCCCGTCCCTCACAATACTTCCTCTCTTTCAAACTTTCCTATTCTTGACTCCGCCACTCTAGCAAAACTCACCACCCGAGTCAAGTCTGGCTCTCCGGATGATTGCTGTCCCCCTTCGATGTTACGTAACATCTGCTTGTCCCTCCCTGACTGTATCCTCCCTTTGCTAAACTCTTCTCTTTCTTCGGGCACGGTACCTGACTCTTTCAAGGAGGCCGTTCTCGTGCCCCTTTTGAAGAAGCCTGGGGCTGATCCTTCGGTCCCAGCTAATTACCGACCCATCTCTCTCCTCCCTTACTTCTCTAAAATTCTAGAAGCCCATGTCACTGCTTGCCTCTCACAGTTTGTCGAAAGCTCGAACTTCCTGGAGGGCAATCAGGCCGGCTTTAGGCCCGGCCACTCCACGGAGGCAGTCATCTTGGCCGTGCTCGACACTCTGAGAGGCAACGCGGACAGGGGCACCCCCCAGGCCCTGGTATTACTAGATCTGTCCGCCGCGTTCGACACGGTGGACCATAACATCCTCCTTCGCCGTGTCGAACAAGCCGGCCTCCAGGGCCCGGCGCTGGCCTGGGTCCACTCCTTCCTGTCCGGTAGGGCTCAGTCGGTCAGTTTGGGCCCCTTCCGTGGACCCAAAGTACCTTCCACCTGCGGTGTCCCTCAAGGCTCCTCTCTGTCCCCCCTTCTTTTCAATCTTTATCTTTGCCCTCTTCTTCTCTCTCTGAGGCAGTGAGACGTCACCGTCTTTAACTACGCTGACGACCTACAACTCATCTTTCCTCTCTCTACCCCCTCTGCTGTCTCTAACTTTCATGCTGTCATGTCCCACATCCTCCTCTGGATGAGTCAAAATCAGCTCAAACTAAATCCTGGAAAGACGGAGCTCCTTCTTCCAGGCAAGAGCTCCATCCATTGGGGTCCCCACTTTTGGCCCTCAGGGCTTGGCCCCCCTCCCGCCCCTGTGGCGTCCGTAAAGAGTTTGGGAGTTATTATTGACTCCGAACTCTCACTCAAAGCCCAGGTGGGGGCGGTGGTCTCCTCCTGTATGCATCAGCTTCGCAGGATTAGGAAGGTTGCTTATCTCCTGTCCCCCGAAGTTCTGCTTCAAGTCACCATGGCCCTGGTCCTTTCCCGCTTGGACTTTTCCAACTCTCTATATCATGGTCTGCCAAAAACTCTGCTTTACAGGCTGCAGATCACTCAGAACCAAGCGGAACGGCTGGTCTTCAGGATCCCTAAATGGCAGTCGGCCAAGCCTCTTCTTGCCAAACTGCACTGGCTCCCGGTCAATCTTAGGGCAGCCTTCAAGATCGGCTGCATAGTATTTAAATCTCTGACCGGCCCCTCTCCTAGGTTCCTGAAATCCCTCATCACCCCATATTGCCCCACTCGCAATCTCAGATCTTCCCACCTTCATCTTCTTGCCACCCCTTCTTTCAAACTTGCGAGGATGGGAGGTCGGAGTTTTTCACATCTTGCCCCCACACTCTGGAATTCCTTTCCCCTGTCTCTTAAATCTGCTAACTCTCTTATTCTTTTTCGTAAATCTCTTAAAACTTGGCTTTTCCCCCAATCCGGCTAATTTCTATCTGCTATCTCACTGATTTCCCAATCAGCGCCAGGAAACTCACGGTGTCAGTGCGCTCTAAAAATACCCCCCTAACATAACATAACATAACATAACTCCCCCACGGAGCCCATGAACAAGGGCGTCAAATTAACATCGTCACTACTCAATTCAATGTGTCAAAGTGAGCCCCATAATGCCCCTAAAAATTAAAATAAGAAGGAGCCCTGGGGGCGGGGGATCGGGTCCTCTTGGGCCAGACGATCCGTTCAGCCCACAACAAGTCAAAGGCTTGGACCGACCCTCGGAGCAACCATCTCCCAAGGCTCAACAAGCATTTCACCCTCCAAAGGTTTGTGCCCTAGTTCATCAGGCTCCAGACGCAAGTAATGACTCTGTCTTTTTGGAGCAAAACCCATGGTCAGTCCAGAAAATGATCTCTAAAACAACAGAGGAAGGCTCTCCGCATAATCAAAATTGCACTCAAAAGCCGAGTCCATCGTCACTGGTGCATTTCCCTAGTCTAACGAGTAGTCAATCCACACCGGAACTAGACAAAATGGATGGAAACTATAGCTTTCTCTCTGCAGGACCAGTAACCGAAGAAATCGAACAAAGTAAAATTCAGAAGTCACAAGAAGCAAATGCAACTGCAAACGACACAGTAGTTCTCAAATTAAGCACGTGTCAGTCCTCAGTCTCAAAAGTTCTAAGTCCTGGTAAGGAAGAAAGTCCTGGCAAGGAAGAGAGTATTTTAAAAAGGACATCGCAAAGGAGCGATCACTGGCGTGAGCACCACTCCCAAACAGATCTCTTCGAGCACCTCGACTCTTCACCTATACTTAGTCAAACCCAGGGCGAAACAACGGACAGCACTCTAACTGCCACCATATGGCCGCAACTATTAAAATCAATTGAAACCATAGGGGTAGCAATGTCATACCATGCAGACAAACTAGATACGCAAGTCGACCTGCTGAACAGCTTGGCCTCCCATGTCCAGGGGATAGAATCAAACTTACAGGACCTAAACAGCATGATAATGAAGGTGCAACTTAACAGGGACACTGCCTTTTACACCTGTCACTGCTCCCAAATAAAAGACAAACTGGCCACAGTCCCCAGTTTGATGACACAAATACTGGGAGCTGTCATGGAATCATCAATGGAGACAAAGACAACCACGAGCAAAGTAAATGCCCATCAAGACGCCAAAGAAGGATTTGGCAGGTTAACCGACATCTGTAGTGGCAAAGTGAGCCCCGAAACGCAATAAAAAATGCACTCTCCCTCTCCAAACGACACCACTACGTCAGCGATCGCGGATGAACAAACTCCAGTTGACATCCGAGAGGAAGCCCCGCAAAATCAGGCATCATCATCAAACGATTCTATTAGCAGCAAACTCATTGAACAGGCATCCATCCACACTTACAAAGAGAGAAAGGAAGCGCCTGAGAAAAGCAAGAAAAACTAAATCACACACTCGAAGGGTGCTAGTAACCCAGCCTCAAGAAACTAACACTGACTCCAATGATAAAGAAAAGAAAGAGCAGACAGAGGACGTCCCACCCCAAACCACAACAATGTTAGAGCGTGGGCTAATTCCAATAGTTAATCCTCCAACCAAGGCAACCAATACCTCGAATGGCCCAACAGAACGCACCAGTTCAACCCAGAATGCAGGAAAGTGTACAGCATATTAAATTTCCCAGGAGGGAAAGCAGAACGCAAATTACTAAGCCCAGAGTCAACAAACAGCACAGACACTGAGCTAGGAATTAAATCTAAATCTAGCACTTTTTCCATGCAAGCACCACCAAACAATAGACAAGCAGACGCAGATTAACCCTTAAAGACTAAGGTAAACAAGACAAGGGAATCGTCTAGTGGAGAAACACAAGCACCATCAGTTACAGTTCCCAATGGTCATGAGAAAACAAGCATCGCACACACATCTAACTTGGTCATACCCGATCCAGAGGCGAACCAAGCAGGACCAGTTCTTTCAAACACTGAAGAGAGATTCGACTAAAAGACCAAAAGTGGTACACCCCAAGCAACAAACTCGAACTAATCCCGCTATATAGCTCAAGAGGGTCTCATGACATCCTGAACAGAGGGTCCATTTTAAATCTTCTAGAAAAACTACCAGGCTTGAGACATTTAAAATCTAGTGACTTGGTGTCAATTGAGTTCAAACCCATCCTTTACCAAACAGGCCCGACTCCACGATTAAAACGTGGACCGAACACATCTTCACAGAATCAATCCTGACACATAGGGGGGAATTCACGTTATGGGGCATTGAGCTAAAAAAGGTGGAGCCCGCACGATATCCCAGCCCGTTGCAGAAACAAAGCGCCAAACGAAGCCTTCTAAAAGGCGCCAAAGGCCCGGATCAAAAAAGCAACATCGAAAAAGGAGATTATCCATTCAGGCAAATTACAATTACACTCGCCCACCAGGAAGCAGCCACATTTGAAAGGCACTAACAAGCTCCCCGGGTACCAACTAAAAGGAAGGTAGAATGAACCAACGGAAGATTAACAACTGTAGGAAAAGAGCAGGGCTGTAAGATCTGTTCGTGGAACGTCAACGGCCTAAATACAAAGTTGAAGGAAGATGACTTTATAGAGTTCATCACCCAATACAAAATACTTTTGTTTCAGGAAACATGGCAGACGAAAAATTTGCCTCTTGTGGGATACAAATAATTTTTCACCCCAGCTCATAAGGAGGCACGTCCAGGTAGGGCTAAGGGAGGCCTCTCAATATTCATATCCACCGACATCCTTGGTCAGCCAGCTGCATCGAACTGGACTCTACATGGATGCAATGCATTAAAATTGAAATTTCGCCCATCATTGGTCTACTGATCGTAAATTTATACATGCACTGCGGTGGAAAACACAAAGGGAAGAGGATAAAACAACTAACCATCGCAATTAACACATTGAAATCCACCTACCCAAGTGATAACATGCTAATAACAGGAGATTTCAACATGAACTTAATGCAAGGCCAGGAGGGAACTTTTCCTACCCACATTGAACCTCGACAGGGCAACCAAAGTAGACAAAGCGCAATGGGGAGGAAATGTGCTGCAGAACTAGAAGCCCTCCACTTGTACACACTAAACGGAAGGGGTCACTGTAGGAAGGTACATCCTGACTATGGTTGCCCCCAACTTTTTGCCCTGTGTTTTAGCTGGTTTTGGACATAGTCGACCTGGGACCCTGCCAATCAGGACCCCAGGCCTACTGCTCTCTCTTTAAAATGGATTCCATGTACCCTAGGTACATTTCCAATTGGTACTGGGCCACCTTATCAGACCCTGTAACTCAGGGCATAGGTGTACCCAGGGCCGCCAGGGGCTGCAGCATGTATTATGCCACCCCTGGCTGGCCTCCTAAATTTGACACAACTGGCTGCATGACAGCTGGGGCGAAGTCGTGTAATCACCCTTTGCTTTAGATATAGTAGCCCTATATCTAACCACACAATGGACACCCGAGTTCCTATCAGTCACTCCTATGGCAGGCCTTGACAATCCTGAAGGCAGAGTGCATGGGCTCGTGTGAACTGTGTTCTGGCACGAGCCGAGCCGGTTGCAGCTTGCGGAGAAAAGACCCAATGGCTGTTCCATGATAACGCGTACCACATCGGTAACTTCGGTGTCGCGTTATCAAGACATGTCGAGTAAGGTGTCATACGAATCGGGGTGCTGCCCTCTCACCAACCCTGGCGACGAGGTTAGCATTCCGCCCTTCTAGAGGGACACGACATGTACGTAACTGTGAACCCCGGTTAAAGTTAACGAAAGCCTCAGCTCCACAAAATGGATGCTGCCACCACAGACACAAGTCTGACCTCCTGCTGCTGGGAGTCCTTCCAGCGAGGAGCACTTGGACAAAGGGTTTCCTGTCGAGGGCGGTGTTCGCACCGTCCCAGACAGGGTTTGTGTATTCTGGGTAGGTAGGGCTTTTGCGAGAAGGTGACTGCGGAGTGGCACCCCGGTGCTCACTACGCATCTGCCGGTTAGAACCGGTTCCAGGGGCGACAGCCCTGGCCTGGGGAAAATCCGGCAGGGGAGAGGGGTGTAACTACCCCCCTTCCTGGTCCCACCCTTAGGGCAGGACCTAGTCATGTACCCACCCCTTTCTTTAGGATAAAGGCCGGAGCGGGGACCCTTCCAGATTAGATCATCTTTGAATCAAGAATACTTTCTACGAAAGGACTTCAAGACTCTTCTTAAGATTTCTCCCTTGTGACTAAGGAGTAGTCACCCTGCATCAGCGGGCACCATCTAAGAACTCTGCGGTTTGCTGTAAGTCCTTCCTCAAGGAATCCGACGGCCCAGCTCGACGAGAACCGGCTTCCCTGGCACCTCTGACCTCTACCCACGTCATCAGCTCAGCTGTGATCTGTGGGTGCGACGAGACCTCGAGGGACCGGCCATCATCAGAACCTGCACGCTCTTAAAAACCAGCACGACCATCGAGGTAACTCTCTGGTGAGTGCTCTGGGGTCCGAGAAGCCCCGACCCTGAGCCGCTCCAGCACCGAAGTGCAGTCTCCCAGCATCTCCACGATCTGCGTGGGGCCCTTCTGCTCGCTGCTCAGCACGTGGTCTGGTCACTTGCCGCTGGCTTGTGCCCTTCTGTGACGACGACCAAGAATCAACACTGCCGGTCTGGTTGCTCCAGACTGGCCCCTGCTTCCATCTTTTGAGAAGCACCCCGGACCCTCCTGGTCCACACAAGACGCCGACAGCGACATCCGTCGTGGGACAGCTCGCACCTCCACCGTGGTCGCCGACAACGCCTCCTGGTCCGTGAGACTGCAGAGCCTAGCGTCGCCCACTCACCTGGTCGAGGTGACGGCCAACTGGTGCCTTCCTGGTACCCTCTGACTACTGGCTAGTAGTACGAACTTGGTCCCCTCTGCTTTCAGGTTTCATCAATCTCTACGAACTATACACCACTGGTCGCCGGCCAGCAACTCCTTTTTCTTCCGGCTCCTGGCTCGTCAGCGAAGACCCCGACGCCTGTAAGACTTGTGCAGCCGCAGCCCTCGTGGCTAGGTAACTCGGCATTTCGGTGCCTGCATAGCCTCCTTACTCTAGGGTCCCGAGTCCCTCGCTTCCGACTTGCCTTAACCTTTCCGTGTCCTCGGACACTTGTCTTTAAACTGTGCACTTGAAGTATTTGCTAAAGAGATTTGGTTTGTGCTTAGTACCCTGTCCTCATAAAGAGAACAGGGCTGTTGTGATTCTTAATAAATATACTGTTTATTTTCATAACACTTGTGTGGTGTCCTTTCACTGGGTGTTCAAGGGGTACATGTGTGGTAAACAGCTGGCTTAACGCGCCCTCTCGAGTCTTTAGCCTTAGACTGCTCGTATCCACGCTACTAGGATAGCTGGTCTATAGGTTGACTTACAACCAAACACCATAAGGGTCGTTGGAACGATACATAGCGGTCGCTAGAATAGCGAACGTTGCATATTGGGCCAACTTCTCACAGTCACTTTGACAGACGAGCCGCTTTAACGAGGGTCACTAGGAATTCAGGATCAACAATAGACTATACCTTGGCTGACCCCGACCTATTCCCCCATATCAAAGACTTCCACATTCTGGAACGGGGTGAAAGCGACCATTACCCTCAGACTTTCACACTATCAATCCTACTTAATAAATCTGAGCAAGCGCAGCCTTTAACGTTGAACACTCAACTTTTTAACCTGCAAAGATTAAATTGGAAAGAAGACAACATTTCCAACTTAATGGAGACATGCCACTTACTGCTCTCACCACCAGCCTTATCCAAAGATATAGTACAGACCTGGGAGTCCTTCGTAGTGAACATAAACAAAAAATACCAAACCAACCACAGAGGACACAAAACAACACGAAACGGAGGAGGGAAATGGTACACTCCAAAACTGCGCTTATTAAAAAAGCAACTAAACTCATATCTCAGGGCTCAACGTAAAAAGGACCCCCAACTATCACAACAAACCCTGAAAAAAATTGAATCCTTAAAAAAAGAGCTAAAACGTGAGACCAAATTGGCCAAGCAAAAGTATAAGGGAAAATTACAGTGCATTATACTCCATGCTAGTAAACTACGAAATTCCAAAGATTTCTGGGCAAAAATAAATGTTATGCTTAACGGCAAACACCGACAGTTCAATTGGGAGTTGACCGATCAGCTTTGGGGCACTCACATCAATTTACTTTACAACTTTACGTATGACACATCCACAGACAACACATTCACAACCACATCCGAGCCCTGCCCAACACCAAGCCTGAGATCAATGGCAGAAGCTAAGTCTCCTCAATCCAAAGATACCTGCAATCAACCGCCACAGGACTTAACTGGAGAAATTGACCAGATTACACCAATGCAAGTTTCAAACACCATAAAACACTTGAGACCAGACGGGGCCCCCGGACCAAACGGCCTTCCCAACGCCCTATTTAGGCAAGACCCAATGTTTTGGGCTAGTCAACTATCCCCTTTGTTCTGTCACAGCTTAAAGACCGGGAATATTCCTGATTCATGGAGGGGCAGCATTCTACATCCCATATACAAATCAGGGTCCCGATCAGATCCCAACAATTATAGGCTAATAGCCCTAATAGACGTGGAGGCCAAGATCTACGCATCAAACCTATTGGTAGAACTGGAGTCTTGGGTCAACAGCAAAGGGCTAATCCCACTGACACAAAAAGGCTTTAGGGCCGGAATGGGTACTCTAACAAATTTATATGCGCTAACCCTCCTTGCTAAAAAGGCTAATCGATAATTCCACCACGCTATTTATTTGTTTTTTGGACCTAAAAGCGGCCTTCGATAAAGTGCCTAGATCAAAACTTTGGGCCAAAATGAAAGCTTGGGGTGCGCCGCCAAAGCTATTGGGAGCAAACATAGAATTATACTCACACACCTGGGTACAAATAAAAGAAGAATTTACAATGCAATGGTCTCGGCTTTATTAAAGTTAGAGCTATTGGCATTGCAAATGGCATTTTTTTCATTTTTTGTTTTTTTAAAACATAATTAAATGGTATTGTCATTTACAATGGCAATAGGTGAGCATTAGAGGGTAGTAGAGAGTATTAGCAGACACAGAGCCACACACACGCGCACACACACACACACACACACACACCCACACAGCCACACACACACACATACAGACAGAGCCACACACAGACAGTCACACACAGACAGAGCCACACACAGACAGAGCCACAAATATAATTAAATGGTATTGTCATTTACAATGGCAATAGGTGAGCATTAGAGGGTAGTAGAGAGTATTAGCGGACACAGAGCCACACACACACACATACACACACATACACACACACACACACAACGCCACACACACACACACACACATACAGACAGAGCCACACACAGACAGTCACACACAGACAGAGCCACACACAGACAGAGCCACACACAGACAGAGCCACACACACAGACAGAGCCACACACACAGACAGAGCCATACACACACACACAGACAGAGCCACACACAGACAGAGCCACACACACACACACAGCCACGCACACACAAAAAGCCACACACAGACAGAGCCACACTCACAGAGCCACACACACACACAGAGCCACACACACACACAGAGCCACACACACACAGAGCCACACAGACAGAGCCACACACACACAGACAGAGACACACACACACACACACAGAGCCACACACACACAGACAGATCCACACACACACAGACAGAGCCACACACACACAGACAGAGAGCCACACATACACACAGAGCCACACACACACAGTGCCACACATACACACAGAGCCACACACAGAGAGTCACACACACACACAGAGCCACACACACACACACACACACACAGAGAACCACACACACACACAGAGCCACACACACACACACACACACACACAGCCACACATACACACACACAGCCACACACACACACAGAGCCACACACACACACACAATTGAGAGATTAAGGAGTGCTTACTTACTGGGAATCAGCAAATAACAGTGCTTTCGCAAAGGTTTCAAAGAGAATCTTCAAAAATCTATGCCTTGTTGAGACGCTGCCTCATCCGCTGCAAGCCGATTGCCTGCACGCCCTCTCCCGTCTCCAGAGCTTTCAGTTCCTTAGTAACGGAGGAGGTTCACCACCCACTTGCTGAGTAACAGGTTGCTCCAATCATTTGATGACAGTGGCTGCTGGCAGATGCAGTTAGACTACCCCAAGCCCCCAGCCATCCCCCCAGAGCTGAAGCAAAGAGCCCCCGCCCTCCCCAAGGAAGGTCAAATCATAGAAGCTCAGGCTTTATGGTGATTAATAGGGAGAAATTGAAGGTTTGGAACAAGGTAGGAAGGAGGGAGGAGGTCAATGCTAGGAACTTCAGATAGGGTCATTCTCAAAAGAATAGACCTAGGAAAAGCTCTTGATACCAGTGCCTCCATGTTGATCCTAATCCTATAGTAATTAAGCACAGCCGTACTTTTGCAATTAAAGAGAGCAGCCAGGTTAGGAGAAAAAGCGGCTGCCTTATCTGTGCTCTGTGTTACAGCTGCCCAAAGAAAATCGAAAATAAGCCTCAAAACGGTTGCCACTTTCATAAGAATACTCGCTTGCATCAAACGCAATGGCAGAGGTGGTATGTCTTACTTTTGAGTGGCTATTTAGGACTTTAAACCCCATTGGAACTCTACTGAAACGTTCCAATCACCTCAGCCTTTGACGCCCAATAAGACAATGTAAGGCTGTAACAAATCCTGACCAACAACAGTACACAAAAACCTTTAGCATATTAACACCATAAGACACCAAACAATATCCAGGCTAGCAAAGGATACCTCCTTGACGCAGATGTCAAGATGTTTTTAGGCAAAGCTCTATACACAACTAAGGTAACAAATGAAAGTAGCAATCATGCTGTACACTCCTGAATTAATCAAAATTAGCAATATAAATAAATTTGTATAAAGTAATCTAATTTTATTTTCTTCAAGATGCATGAGAAGGACATGTAGGTGTTCCATGTGACGGCACAGTGCTGACGATTAGTGACCTAAGAGTAAAGGTGCACAGCTGCATGTAAGAAGCAAACAGAATATTGACTGTTTAGACAGTTTATTTTGGATGTACTGATTACAGTGTTTAGAGTTCACAGATTGAACGTTAAATATCCAGCCAACAAATTACGCCAATGTTTCGAACTCAGTTGTTACTTGCAAGCAGGGTCTTTATCAGTACAATAGGATAGTATTACCCTCAAGGCTCATAATTACTGCAGTCAGAAAAATGATCATGTAAATCAATAGGTATCCGTTGGCGGTGCAAAGAAATCCTACCAATCCAATACCTGTATCAGCGTTATCGCATTAGCACAAGTGGTAGATTTTAATTCGAAGCACTTCCAGAAATAATTTGAAAATGTAATGCAACATCATCAGTGCACAGTACACAACTCACAGAGTTACTGAATTACACCACATTTAATAAATGCACTCACTCCAGGAGCACAGCAAATCCATTGTGTTACTAAAACGTTTCGAAATATTTTACTGCAAGTGCTGGTAGATTCGGCTGTGCACATTTAAAAATGCCATTGCGTGATGTTTTCAAAACAAAAAGATCTGCAGTTATCTAAACTGGTCTTACCCCTTTGCCACCTGTTTCAGGCATGTCTTTAGCTAATCACAGCACAACGCAATGCCATTGGGCAATGAAAGCACTCCATTCCCATTGGTTGGAAGGAAGGCCACCAGTCTCACAGCAGGTTGTGACTAGAAAAACAAGTTTGCAGCTCAAAACATGGGCCTCTTGTAATAATAATTTCTAAGCAGGACGGAGACACAGCCTTGCAATGCCCGGGTGCGTCCTTTCTTGCCGACCAAGACCCAGGTCAGAAAGCACTGGCCAGATACCGCTCCTTCCCTTTTGGAGCCTGGGTCCTACTTCTTCTCAGACCTTCCGTCTCAAGTACCTAAGGATCCATATCTCCAACCGGGTAGAACTTGACATCCTTAAACATGTCCTCGGGGACCGTCAGCTCCTCCATGGCCTCGGCCCGCAGTTCCATCCTCCTACCCCTGCATCAGCAGATGCTACTTCCAGTACCCAAACACCCAGGCCCAGCGTGTTCTTTCCGCGCCACAGACTGAAGCGCCCCGCTCCCTGGAGCCACCGAACCACCAGAGCCAGTGCGCGCCTTGGCCTGTACCATTGTGCAGGCTTCCGAGGGGGAAACGGGCCATACAGCACACCAAAAGACTCACTCGGTACTGCTTTTGCTATGTAGGCACTGTATTTAACAGCGCCAAATAGCTACATATATTGCAAGTCATTTGTGGCAATTATTCATTTTGCGGTACAATAAATAACTATTCTTAATGGTACGGACGGGAGGAAGATCCCCTAGACAGGAAGAGAAACAAGCCGTGAGCGTGCACTCTCCCGAACTTCCGGTGTCGGGATGTGCATGCTCACGTCCGTCTTATGCGCCCATGGAGTGGATGGCCGGCCCAGAGGAGCGGTGGCAGCAGAAGTCAGGAGGAGTGGCGGCTGAGGCCGCTGATGCGGTAAGTGGGGCTTGGGGGGCTTGGCACATGTGTGTGTGTGTGTGTGTGTGGGTGTGTCTGCGCATGTGTGTGCGTGTGTCTGTTTGTGCGTCTGTCTCTGTGTGTGTGCGTGCCTTCGTAAGCTCGTCCACAGACCCTGGTAGGCTCGTGCACCGCTCTGTCTCCGTTGAGAGCGAACTCGGCGACAATAGGTCTCGATGGCTAGACCTAAAAAGGAGATGGACAATGCCTAACAAAGAAATATCAAACTTCTAACGGACTAAAGCAAGGCTGCGTGTTGGCACCCAGCCTTTTCAACATCTACACCACAGACCTAGAAAGTGACCTACGCACAAATCAGGGGGATCCACCGAAATTGGGACAAACACCTATAGTGAGTCTACAATACGCAGACGACATTGTGCTCCTCTCACAAACTCCGCTTGGCTTACAACGCTTGATCTCTAAACTTGCGTTATACATCTCCAAAGCACAACTAACAATAAACCTCAAAAAATCAAACATCCTATGCTTCTCCAGTTCCCGAAAGAAACAACCTAAATACGTCTGGAGGATAAATTCTTCTATATTAACTCAGGTTGATAAATACAAATACTTGGGCATCATACTTGATCACCAACAGAAGTACAAACATCATTTAGAACAGGGGAAATCAAAAGCCAAACAACTGCATTTTGCTTTTAAAACCATACAAAAACATTTAAGCGGAAGTTCAACCGGCCACATGTTAAAGATCGTAGCTGCTAAATTCTTGCCATCGCTCACATATGGCTCGGAAATGATGGCATCTAGGGACTCTACAGCGCTGAATCTTGCTCAATCCAAACTGTTTAAACACCTTTTTCCGATCCCGCGACACATTTCACAAGCCCAAATACGCCTGGAATAAGGATTAACAAACCAGACTCCGGCAAGACAAGGAGCCTTGGCCAAATATTACTGGAGTATGAGGGATGCCGAAGACAACTCACTTGCCCACCTCTGCTGGCTAGAAGTCGAAAAACAGGCTGGGTTCCCTAATTCAACATATAAGTCCCTTAGGCAAGCGCTTCAGTCTTTAAAGCTGGAAGAAGCCTGGCTTTCACCCGTGTCTTATAACATTTTTAAACAGATCACTAACAAAGCAATCAAATAAGCATCGCTGATAATGGAAAAAGGCGCAGTGGCTGGCAAAAGCCATGCCTGGATCGTGTTACCAACATATAACCATCTGAAACATCAGCCATACTTGCAAGATTGTTTTAGGGATCACTACAAGAGGAAATTAAGCTTTCTGAGGCTGGGTTGGTTCTCGAGCAAAGACCTTACCCCCAAATGGCTGCGGACCTGGCCAACTTCAAACTGTCGCCTTTGTGGCAAGGGCGTAGAGTCATTATTGCACTTATTATGCATATGCCTGGCACTCCAAAATTTAAGGAAGACGCTCTTGTTACCACTCCTAAGAGAAGCGCAAGTAAAAACCTGCAGGGCGGCTGTAATAAAATGCCTTAGCGGGTCTTGGATACAACTTTCCTGCGAAACTATAAAATTCTTCGCCCACGCTGCCCAAGAGCTGGAAAACAAGGAAACAATTAAAGACGACCTGTGCCAATTGGTCCCCCCCAAGACTGGGCCCGGACTCTCCCTCAATCTATTAATGGATACCCTTTATTTTCACTTTTCCAGCAAAAAAAAAATACTTCGTTCTGAGTTAACAATGTGTTATTTCCATCAAGTTACACTTAACCCCCAAGCATTGTACCCCCGCTTAGAACACCCATTTGTTGTCTGGCAGCTGTAATCAGACAGTTATCCCCCTGCCCAGCTCCATTTGTGTTTTTTAACTTTACACAGTAACTGCACATTTGAGCAATTTGCTAAGCTTTGTGTTATTTTAACGTGTTATTTTGTTATGTGATTTTATGTTGTTTTTATGCTGATTCAAAGATGTAAAGCTTTATCCCATGGTGGTAAGATCCACCCTTTTATGATTTTCACAAATCAAATAAAGTATTACTTACTTACTGTCGCTCCTTGGGGGGCTTCTAAGTAAGTCTGCTATATAGGTTGTCTTAAAATTGTACGCTGTAGGAGCACATATGATGTCCCGCTGTTCAGACGCAATATCCCACTGATCAAATACCAGTCTTGGTAATCACGCACAATGTCCTGGTGGTCAGACGTCCTGCCAATCACGCCCGACATCCAGCCAATCACACCTAATGTCCTGTTGATTACATGTGATAAACCACTGATCACAGACATCATGTCCGACTGATCACACGTGATGTCCCCCTGATTACGTGCAATGACCCACTAATTTACCCGCTGATCACAAGTGAAGTCACGTTGAAAACACATGCACACACAATATCCTGCTGATCACACGCAATGACCCCGTGAACATTGAGCAAGTGCATAGGCCCAGCCCCCCAACCCAGACATACCTGAGACCAGTCCTCCGACTGCTGAAGGCTCTTGTGAAACCAGCTCCAGTGCCTCAAGGGCACCCACTTCACTTCTTTCCCACTGGCTCTCTCACCTCGTCCTGTTTCTCTCTTTTGTATGTGACTTTTTTCACCACTTTCGGCACTCTTTCTACCTTTTTTCTTACTATTACTGAGACTTTTATGTGCCATTTCTCTCGCTCTTTGTGCCTATTCTCTCAGTCTTTGTACCTTTTCTCTAACTCTTACTGAAATGTTTTGTGCCTTATACTCACACTTTGTGCCTATTTCTTACTCTTTCTGTACTTTTCTGTCCTGTTTCACTTGCTCTTCTGGCTCTGTGTGACATTTCCCATCTTCTTTCAGATCTTTCCTATCTCTCTATCTTCTCTACACCCCTTTCCCACCCTCCCTGCACCCTCTCCCACCTCCCCCTGCTCCTTTGCACCTCTTTCCTGAATTGCAGTTCTGCTTCAACTCAGCCCCGCCCACTGTGCTCCTCCCCCCTCCCAGGACCTACCTTACGACAGTGCAGCTCTGACACGTGCAGTGGGCGCACCAAAGACAAGCCCATCTGTGCCTGGACTGTGCCCAGCACCAGAAACCCTGGTCCTATCCAACCCACCATTAACCTGCCTCTCTCCTTTGTGCCTTGAATCCCAATGTCCAGCCACTCTCTGCTGGTGTGCATCATGACACAACATGGAAAGAGCCTTCACCTGCTCCTTCTGCCGCTTCACTTGCACCACTGCACCAACACCAGCCAAGAACATACCCACCACACCCAACCCACCCCAACACACTCAAATATCTACCCCCCGCCCCAAACCAGCAGCATGCATACTCCTCTACAACCGCTCACTCAGCAAGCACGCCACGGAGATGTTGGTTCTACCAGAAGGCTCAGCCCCAGACATCCTCTTCCTCACAGAAACATAAATGACTACAGCTTCAATGCCAGAGATCGCCATCGCCATCACCACCGGATACAAGATCACCAGGTAAGACCACCAAACCAGGGCTAGAGGAGGAATCACCATTGTTTACAAAGGGACCTTCATCGGCACCTCCTCCTCCAAAATCAGAACAAACTACACGGAGCGCCTCAACTTACAAATCGCAGCAAATTGCACACTAGGTGGAACCCTAATATGCTCTCCCCTCCCCCCCCCCCGGGCCCTCTAGCTAACTTTACAACCATCATCACAGACTTCATCCCCCCAGTCCTCAACACCAGCGCTTTCATCCTTGTAGGAGACCTTATTTTACATCTTGGGGACTGGACCAACCCCAACTCAGCCGCCCTCTTGAAAACCTCGGAAACCTGGGACTAGGACTAACGGAACACGTCATTGAACCCACCCCACTGCTGGACACCCCCTAAACCCCGTCTTCACATCTTACAACAATATCATGATCACCAGGTCAGACCGTTCATAATCAAAATCCATCAACCCGCAAGAGCCACCACAGTGGGTGCAGCACGCCGACACTGAAACAACCCAACAGCGGTGGACTGGTCAATCGCCCTACACGAGAACAAACCGAAACCCACAGCCATCCTGGCACACAACATTCAGAACTTCAGCAAGTGGATCACCAACTGCGCTGAAACTCTGAACCCCATGACACAAAGCAGCACAAAAAAACGAGGACACAGGCCAACTAGCTAGTTATAGGGCTTCTCAGCCAGCCTTCATCCATTGTTGTGTTGTTCACAATCTTCTTCTGCCTACCAGGAGCGGCCCGTGCAGGTAAGAGTAACTTTACCCAACAAATTTATTTTCTAGAACAACAATAGAAAAAAAACATGAGAATATTTAAAGCCAATAATGGTTGACGGCCAGTACAGACCTCTTGGCTTTGCCAATGCTTGTTTTTTGTATGTAACGGAAGATTAAGTGATTTGCACAGAATTACAGGATATTGAGCCAGCGCAGAGACTCAATATTGGTTCTAAAGTTCCAAAGTCAGCAGTTCTGGCAGTAACTCCACACCCTGCCCCACTCTCACACTCATTAGACAGTAACGCCTTGAACAGTTCGATGGAAGCCCGCCGGGAGCCTGTTTTCAGTCTCTGTATGATAATAAAACCAGCCTCATACTCTTTTGCTAAAGCTGGTATTTCTGACTTTCAAATGGCGCTGCTCTGACCCCAAAGGAGACAGGAAGTTGCCTAAATACTTTTAAATATACAGCAAGGGGTCCCAGTGGAGATCGAACAGGCTCCTGAGGGGGTGGGCCGGGGGGGGGGGGGGGTGAGGGCGATCTGCTGTTAATGTTGCATCACTGAAGTCATAGGGGTTGTGAAAAAGCCAAGCGTCACACAAAGAAGAGGTGCAGCAACCATGCCACGTCCATTCAGAGAGTGGTGAGGGTGGAGTATGGAGCTGGTGGTGAGGGTGAGGGTGGAATATGGACCGGTGGTGGGGGTGGAGTATGGAGCCGGTGGTGGGGGTGGAGTATGGACCGGTGGTGAGGGTGGAGTTTGGACCGGTGGTGAGGGTTAAGTACGGAGCCGGTGGTGAGGGTGGAGTATGGACCCGATGGTGAGGGTGGAGTATGGAGCCGGTGGTGAGGGTGGAGTATGGACCCGATGGTGAGGGTGGAGTAAGGAGCCGGTGGTGAGGGTGGAGTATGGACCCGATGGTGAGGGTGAAGTATGGACCGGTGGTGAGGGTGGAGTATGGACCCGATGGTGA